>NC_060140.1:402189155-402790064 GCF_021461385.2 Schistocerca piceifrons
TCTGTCGAACTTGGGATGGACATAACAATAAAGCAGATCTCACAGAGAACATTTAAAGCCACAAAAATTTGTAAGAGAGATATAGTTTAGAGACCTAATCGGCCACTTGTAATGGAAATTGTGCACTGTAAGACGGCCTTAGAAAATGAAGTTGCTTTGACTTATAGTATAACACGGCGTTAAGAACGAAGTTGCTTTGACCTATGGAGGTGATTAATGATATTCGTATATTATTAAATCGTATAATTTATGGTTTCGGCCAAATTCATGTCCACACACGTTACTTCAACTTTACAGTCATCAGTAGACCCGGTTAACTACTTATACGCATGTTGCGACGTTCGGTAGAAAAGGCGAATGTACTACTTTTCACTATTTTTCACTTCATAGTATAGTCTACAGACTATGGAGACATCAATCTTCTTCGCCTACAGCAAGTGCAAGTGTTTGATCGCTTAAACTTTTGATTTAGTAAAAGAAAAGGGGACATAGCGCAAGCTTCAGATTAGTTATAATCAATAAATTTAATTAATTCCTCTTACAATAAAAAAATAAGACACAAGTGTGAGGTAGTCCTGTCTCTGCGTATTATCAGATCCACTCACAGCTCTTAGTGATTTGCCCAATTGCAATCTGTCTCTAGGACCAATAATGAAACGGAAACTAGATCAAATAAAAGTGGATGAGTTCAGTCCATAGAGACAGCTAAAGTTGTTCAGCTGCGAAGAATTTGGGAAAGGAAAGCTGTTAGTTATGGGTTCCGAAGAGTAATGAAGCTTACCGAACTGTATAAGAGAAATCGTGATGCCGGATGTTAGCAGTGGAAGCAACGTGATCACATGGTAGCGACCAATATAATTGCTGAAAGCGTCGTACTGAAAAAAGTCAGTCCACCAGGCTACCTACACACAAGGCTCTTCCCAGGGTAATTATGAATCAAAGCTGTGGTACCTTCCGCACACCTAAAATATGTTCTATCAAAACGTCGAGAATCTACAATAAAAAAGGGGTTGGAGAAAGTTATCTCTCTACTTAAGTTTATTTGGCCGCCACATCATAGTGTGGATCCATGGGCACAAAAACCTTCCCATAGTCAGCATGACAAGGGATGGAGGTGGAGGTGATGCTGCTACCTCAGCACAGCCCCTTGGCGTACAAATTGAGAGAATTGTCTTAGTACCAGGTAACAGAACATGAGAGGAAGCAGTGCTCCGCCATGTAGATTTGACTCCAAATTAATTTCGAATTTTTTTTTTTCATCGGTCTATCAGTCTCCTGACTGGTTTCATGCGGCCCGCCACGAATTCCTCTCCTGTGCTAACCTCTTCATCTCTGAGTAGCACTTGCAACGTACGTCCTCAATTATTTCAATTATTTCCTAGATGTACTCCAATCTCTGTCTTCCTCTATAGTTTATGCTCTCCACAGCTCCCTCTAGTACCATGGAAGTCATGCCCTCATATTTTAACAGATGTCTATTATCCTGTCCCGTCACCTTATCAGTGTTTTCGACATATTAATTGCCATTAATTTCCTCTCCAACTCTGCGTAGAACCTCTTCGTTCCTTACCTTATCAGTCCACATAATTTTCAACACTCGTCTGTAGTACCACATCTCAAATACTTCGATTTTCTTCTTTTCCGGTTTTCCCCACAGGCCATGATTCACTGCCATACAGTACTATACTCCAGACGTACATTCTCAGAAACTTCTTCCTCAAATTAAGGCCGATAAGTGATATAAGTAATAAGTAGACTTCTGTTGGCCAGGAATGCCGTTTTGCCACAGCTAGTCTGCTTTTGATGTCGTCTTTGCTCCGTCCGTCATTGGTTATTTTACTGCCTAGTAGCATAATTCCTTAACTCCATCTATTTCGTGACCATCAATACTGATGTTAAGTTTCTCGCTTTTCTCATTTCTACCACTTCTCATTACATGTGTCTTTCTCCGACTTACTCTCATTCCAATCTGTATACTCATTAGACTGTTCATTCCGTTCAGTAGATCGTGTAATTCTTCTTCTCTTTCACACAGGATAGCAATTTCATCAGCGAATCGTCTCATTGATATTCTTTCAACTTGAATTTTGATTCCGCTCCTGAACCTTTCATTTATTTCCATCACTGCGTCCTCGCTATACAGATTGAGTAATAGGGGTGAAAGTCTACGTCATTGTCTTACACCCTTTCTACTACGAGCACTTCATTCTTGGTCGTCCACTCTCGTTATTCCCTCTTGGTTGTTTTAGATGTTGTAAATGACCCGCCCTTCCCTATAGCTCATCCCTACTTTTTCAGAATTTCGGACATGTTGCTCCATTTTACAGTGTCGATCACTTTTTCCAGGTCGACAGATTCCATGACCGTGTCTTGCTTCTTAAATTATTAATCGCAACGTCAGAATTGAATCTCATGTGCCTTTAGTTTTCCTAAGGCCAAACTAATCGTCATTTAGCGCATCCTCAATTTTCTTTGTCATTCTTCTGTGAAACCTTGCGGGATGTAAGACTCACCGGAGGAGAAACACCCCTCTGAAGATGTCCAGCGAAGCACTGGACGAAACGTTAGGAGCTGAAGAGTTTCATGGACCACGACCTTACATCCCGCAAAGTTTACCAGAAGATATGACATCCGGTCGTGAAAGCCTTCATACTATGATTCTTCTGTGAATTATTCTTGTAAACAACTTGGGTGCATGAGCTGTTAAGCTAATTGTGCGATAATTCTCGCATTTGTCTGCTCTTGCTGTCTTCGGAACTGTGTGGATAATGCTTTTCCTAATGTCAGATGGTATGTCGACAGACTCATACATTCTACACACCAACGTGAATAGTCGTTGTGTGGCCACTTCCTCCAAACGATTTCAGAAATTATGGAGGAATGTTGTCTATCCCTTCTGCCTTAATTGACATTATGTCCTCCAAAGCTCTTTTTAAATCTGATTTTAATACTGGAGTCCCTATCTCTTCTAAATCGAGACCTGTTTCTTCCTCTATCACATCAGGCAAATCTTACCCCTCATAGAGGCTTTCAGTGTAATCTGATTTGATCAATTATAAATTATCTTTGAATGCCTGCGACTGTGAAAACAATAGGTTTGTTTGTAAATAAATCTTTCGCTACCAGTCACGATTTTCTTTATTTTATTTTTCGCACGACGCCTTTCGGGAAATGTTTCCCATTTTCAAGTGCGTTTGTTGTGTGTATTAAGCCATTTCTATTGATGTTGTCAATGTGTGAGAGTCTGCTTCATTTCGTTGACTTTTACTGCAGTATATAAAAAACACGCGCTTTTTTAGTCGTTTGTTTGTTATATATTGCAGTAAAAGTCAACGAAATGAAGCAAACTCTCACACATTGACAACATCAATAGAAATAGCTTAACACACACAAGAAACAATCTTGAAAATGGGAATCATTTCCCGAAACGCGTCGTGGGAAAAATAATGAAAAATCGTGACCGGTAATAGAAGATTTATTTATAAACAAACCTTTTGCTTTCAATGTATTCTTTCCACCTCTCCGCTTAGCAGTGGAATTCCCGTTCCACTCTTCATTTTACCACCCTTGCACTTAAAGTTACCGAAGGTTGTTTTGACTTTTGTGTATGCTGAGTCTGTCGTTCCGGCAACCATGTCATGTCTTCACATCTTAATATTTTTCCTGCAGCCATTTCGTCTTAACTTCCCTGCACTTCCTATTTATTTCTTCTGTTACCCATAGTTTCTTCGCAGTTGCCTTCTTTATATCTATGTGTTCCTTCTAAACTTGTGTGATGTCCCTTTTTAGAGACGTGCATTCCTCTTCAACTTTACTGCCTGGTGAGCTATTCTTTAATGCTGTATTTACAGCCATAAACTTCAATCGTATCTCGTCATTCGTTGTATCCCACTTCTTTGCGTATTGATACTTCCCGACTAACGTCTTAAACCTCAGCCTACTCTTCATCACAACTGTATTGTGATCTGAGTCTGTATGTGCTCCTGGGTACGTCCTACATTCCAGTATCTGATTTCGGAATCTCTGTCTGACCGTGATGTAATTTAACTGAAATCTTCCCTTGTCGCCTGGCCTTTTGCAAGTATACCTCCTCCTCTTGTGATACTTGATCAGAGTATTCGCTATTACTAGCTGAAATTTGTTACAGAACTCAATTAGACTTTCTCCTCTCTCATATCTTGTCCGAAGCCCATATTCTCCGGCAACCTTTTCTTCTGCTCCTTGCCCTGTAACTGCATTCCAGCGTGCCATGATTATTAGATTTTCACCCTCTTTAGATACTGTATTACCCTTTCAATATCCACATACACTTCCTCTATTTCTTCATCTTCACCTTACGACGTCGGCATGTATACCTGAACTCTCGTTGGCGGTGTTGGTTTGCTGTCGATTCTGATAAGAACAACCCTGTCACTGAATTGTTCTTCGAAACACTCTCTCTGCCCTACCTTCCTATTCATAATGAATCCTTCTCCTGTTACTCCATTTTCTGCTACTGTCGATATTACCTTATACTCAGCTAACCAAAACTCCGTATCTTCTTTTCACTTCGTTTCACTGACCCCTACTATATATTGCTTGAGCCTTTGCATTTCCATTTTCAAATTTTCTGGTTTCCCTACCACGTTCTAGTTTACTGACATTACACGCCCCGACTCGTAGAACGTTATACTTCCGCTGATTATTTTCTTTTCTCTCGGTAACCTCTCCCTTGGCAGTCCCCTCCCGGAGATCCGAATCGGAGACTATTCCTGAATCTTTGGAGAGAACATCATGACACTTCAATTACAGGCCACATGTCCTGTGGATACACGTAGCGTGTCTTTAGAGCAGTGGTTTCCATTGCCTTCTGCATCCTCATGCCGTTGATCATTGCTGATTCTTCGCCCTTTATGGGTAGCTTCCCACCCCTTGGACAAGAGAGTGCGCTGAATCTCTGTCCGCACCTCCGGTCTCGTTGACAACACCGTTGGTAAGATGGTGACTTCTTATGCCTTAAGTCTTCGGCCACCAGTGCTTATTATTGATCAACATTTAAGCAGCGGCGGCATTCGAAACGGGGACCGAAAGCGTTTTGATTATGAACAAAAGACGCTACACCTAGACCCCCCATGCGGACTAATAATCCAAAATTTGGTCAATTGTCGCCCACTTGCGTACTGTTCAAGTTCGTTAAAAGGAGAAGGTGAGAGCTACTTCACCTCCGCCAATAAAAGATCATCCCAACAGGCAAGAAACCGTTGAGACTCTTGGCTGGAGAAAACTTATCTTATTGCATAAAATGCTTTAATTAGTTCAGTGACTGGTAGTTAACTTGGAATGAGGTCTGTGATTACCATCAATAAACTCATACTTTTTTAATCAATTCTAACGTTGTAAATTATGAAATTAATCGTAGTAATCTCTCTTTCTTTTTGATCGGGACGAGACTGGACAGCCATTGTAGATTTACCACGTCTTGCTTTAGATGCAAACAAATCCTCTTCATGACACTCTGACGATAAATATGAATTCTACGTTGTAATTCTTGAGTTTCTCCCGGCGTATTTGATAATCAAAATATCCTCGGGTATGCTGCCGGTCTATAGTGTCCAACGGGCACAATATTTCGGCGATCATGCATGTCGCCATCATCAGGTGAACTGACGGACTGAGCTCCTGTGCACGTGTCGGTACGGAGATCCGTACGCTATGGTTGCTCAGAGGGAACTGGGTTCGGTCGCGGCGGCTGCCGATTTAAATACCCTCCGCCCGCGGCGCGCTCCCTCCGCCGTCCGCGCCCAGCGCCACGGTCGCGCGGTGGAACAGATTGCGACGGCGTCTGAGATGACGTCGGTGTGATGGCTCTGTCCGCCGTGGTCGTCACAACTATACGTCTGCTCGATTTACTCTTGATTAACCCGATCGCTGGTTCCCAAGCCTTGCTAAGATTATAGCCACAGTCACGGTTTATGAGGTCGTCATTGGTGCGAATTTCGATGGCCTCTCTAACAACGCTGTCCCAGGTCCCAGTATCTCGACGTCTGTACCAGAATCCTCGTGCGGTCATACTCCATGGCGTGATTTTCCGACAAACAATGTTCAGCGACCGCCGACTTGCTCGGATACATCAGTCGAGTGTGCCTCTGGTGTTCACGGCATCGATCCACGACGGTACGCATCGTCTGACCAATATACGACTTGCCACATTGACACAGAATCTGGTACACGCCGGCCTTCCTCAAACCGAGGTCATCTTTGGCGCTCCCCACCAGTGCACGAGTTTTATTTGGAGGACTAAACACAGTTCCGACCCGGTGTTTCTTCAGAATGCGGGCGATTTTCCCCGAGAGTGCGCCTGTGTATGGAATAAATGCTGTGCCTACCTCCTCCCTCGTGACTTCATCCATCTCAACAGGTTGTGCTGCAGTGGTTGGGCGGAGAGCACGTTGAATCTGCCACTCTGAGTACCCATTTTCTCGAAATACAGTTCTCAGATGTTCCAATTCCTGGGGTAGACTCTCTGCGTCAGAGATAGTGCGCACCCTATGTACTAGAGTTTTAAGTACCCCATTCCTCTGTGAAGGGTGGTGGCAGCTGTCTGCGTCCAAATACGGATCAGTGTGCGTAGTCTTCCGATACACCCCATGACCTAGGTTGGGAGGGAGCGCGCCGCGGGCGGAGGGTATTTAAATCGGCCGCCGCCGCGACCGAACCCAGTTCCCTCTGAGCAGCCATAGCGTACGGACCTCCGTGCCGGCACGTTCACAGGAGCTCAGTCCGTCAGTTCACCTGATGATGGCGACATGTATGATCGGCGAAATATTGTGCCCTTTGGACTCTATAGACCGCCAGCATACCCGTGGATATTTTGATTATGAATTCTACGATTTAATTAACATAGCTTCCGCAGATAACTGGTAAAGGTTAAAACAAAGGTCTTCGCAGTTGATCAAATGTCACTTCTGTCGGTAGGACAAGTTGTTCCACGATCAGAGTACCATATGAAGACATCGTCACGACATACACACAGCAAAAAGCTGAATTCAGTGTACATTTTGCTGATTTGTAGAACAAAGATGTAAAATTAAACAGAGAAGGTACAACACTGGTGAATGGTACCAGTTGTGAAATGGGGAGGTGTAAGTCTAATAGTGTGCTACCGACTCACAATAGTGAAAAAGAATTATCAGCAGCTGTAATATGGACATCAGTAACCAGTATACAGTTAGGTTACACGATTCATGAAATACTACCTAATATCCTAACGCGGCAGTTCGACGTGTCATGGACTAAACAAGTCGCTGGAAGCCCCTCTAGAAACACCGAGACGCGCTGCCTCTACAGCCGCCCATAACTGCTAAACTGTCGCCGGTGTAGAATTTTGTGCAATAACTGACCTCTAGATTATATCTCTCAAACGTTCAACAGGATTCTCATTCGGCGGTCTTGGTGGTCAAATGATTCTGCCGCATTGCCTGGAGTGTTTTCTTAACTAATCCCAAGCAATTGAAGCCCAGCGCATTGTTATCCATAAAAGTTTCATCGTTGTTTGGGTAAATGAAGTACATGAATGGCTGCCAATGGTCTCAAAGTAGCCGAACGTGACCATTTCCACTCAATGCTCATTTAATTTGGACCAGAGGACCCAGCCCATTCAATACAAACAAAAGCCACACCACTATGGAACCACCATCACCTTACACAGTGCCCTGTTGAAAAAAAAATTGGTCGGGATCCGCGCCACGCTAGAATCCCACCATCTTCTCTTATGAACTGAAATGGGGACTCATCGGAGTAGGCTACGGGTTTCCGGTCGCCCAGGGTCCAACCAACGTTGTCACGATCCCAGGAGAGGGGCTGCAGGAGATACGGTGCTGTTAGCAAAGGCACACTCGTCGTTCGTCTGCTGCTATAGCCTACTGACCCCTAATTTCGCAGCACTCTCCTAATGAGTACGTTATTAGTACATCCTACATAGAGATGAGCGATTATTTCACGACATGTTGCTTGTCTGTTAGCACTGATAACTCTACTCAAACGCCGCTGGTCTCGGTCGTTACTGAGTTGTGCACCGTGAGATGTAAGACCGAAATTTAGTATTTCCGTCAGAGTCTCGACACTGTGGATCTCGAAATACGGATATACTTAACGATTTTCGAAATGCAATATCCCATGCTTCTAGCTCCACCGTTTCACATGTGTGAAACGACAGCTTTTGCTGCCTTTTTGCACCTGCGACCGAACCGCCGAATCTTTCCATCAGTAAATGGGGTATGTTCTCAACTGACTCGGTTGTTTTAACCCCCTCCACTGACGGAATGACCCGCTTCCTACTTCCGTATGTATAAAGCCAATACGGACTTGTAGCTGTCACGCCTTTGCGCTTACTGCTACGTATTTTAACCGTAAATAGCTCAGTCCTAATGGTAAGAGGTAGTAGTGAGTTCACGTTATTAATCTTTGAATACAGCACAGCTGCCACAAGCTCAGCTCACTTTTACTCCACTCCTACCCTCGCCATTGCACCACATTAACTAGGTGCTACATGGACCTTGCTAAATTCACTTGAGTATACATTTTTGACCGTTACTCGCCAGTATTTACCTAATGATTAGTACACTCCCAACCGGACTATTTCCCAAAGAGCTGTGATGATTGAACAGGTTCGATCCACGGCCTACAGTGCCCTACAGTTCACACGGTAACACTGCCTACCTGACCCACTTAACTTGGTAGTGAGCTTATGTATCCAATCACCACTGCTAGCAGCAGTGGATAATCCTATCAGCACGACGAGAGCAGCAGACTTACCGTCGAATCGCCCTGAAAATAGTTATAACTACGGTCGCCAGCTCTGAAGGAGCAAAAGAATAAATCAATTTTTTGGCTCGTTTCAAAGTGAAACGAATTGAGTTGAATTTAAACTTAATTCTGAATATTACTATTTCTGATCAGTCTAGGTGATTCTACAAAGCAAATACTCTCACAATTTCTGTGAGTT
Organism: Schistocerca piceifrons; assembly: GCF_021461385.2. Classification (NCBI taxonomy): domain Eukaryota; kingdom Metazoa; phylum Arthropoda; class Insecta; order Orthoptera; family Acrididae; genus Schistocerca; species Schistocerca piceifrons. The sequence continues at coordinate 402,198,139 of NC_060140.1, forward strand.
GGCTTGGTAATTACCACCTAGACAATTTATGCAACTTAGGTTAACAAAATTCTATCCTTCTACTTATTTAATGATTTTGGATATTACTCTTTGGACAATTAATATAGAATTAGTTAAGTGACTTTACTTGAAAGGTTACTCAGAAAATTTTAAGTAACTATAAATAGGCGACTCATTCTGGTGTGACCATTGCTCTTTTCAACATTCTTATACGCTAAAGTATTCTACAACCAAAAGAATTGTAAATGAAAGAGGCGATGGTGACCTCAGTCTGATTTCACTACACTATGTTTGAGGTTACTACACATTACAATGAACAACATGCGTCGTAATTTTGCTCATTACTATATTCTGTCCTCTGCACTTGCATAAAAGAAAACTGGTATTCTCCTTTTACATGTATACAAAGTTCGACTTAACAATTGCAAGCAGTCTTGCCTTGGGTAGACGTGTCGGTGCTGGTGGTGAGATGCATGTGGCTAACGCACCTCTTCACGCCTCATGCCCTTAATGGCGGCTGGAACTACGAGCTGTAGCACTCGTATAAGCTACTGCACGTCCGCCATAAAATCTGGGCGCAGGAACTCTTACAATCAGCCCCAGTGGCATAGAGATGGCTTCGACAACCATTCGTCGCGTTCTACTCCACAAACGGCGACGATATTCGCCTCTTCGCTGTTGCACAATCACTTTTGCGTGAGCACAGTTACGCACGTCCGATCACGTCAACACTCCCCAGGCCATTTCATTGTTCAGTCCCTGTGTCTCCAGCTACCTCTAGCTATGCTCGTATCACCAAGAGTGGGGGCGTTCCCCTACCACCTTTTCACTGAAATCATTTAGTATTTAAGAATATTTATATTTATTACCCTGGAGTTCATACCAGTCATAATAATTTACTACTAGCGCTTTATAACATTAAATCATACAGTAATAGCTTATAATTACCAAGAAAAAGAATACATTTGACTCCGAGAGCTTAGTGCGTTGTCTGACAGGTAGCGCTAATTCCCAATTTCGCCAATAGATGGCATCAGGGTGTACTCCCTGGCAGTCTCACACCAGCGCGCCCGTTTCCGACGCGCGGGCTCCAAATTACTGTCAGCCCACCATCATTTCAGTTCCGTTACACATCTTGTGTACCCTAGACTACCGCCAAATTTAAGGTGCCTATCGCGGCCCCATGACTTTCGACTACGAGTATTTTATGATAACAAATGCTGATAGGTATTTTACAAAGCTTGTTCCACTCAAAGCGGTCCAAGTACTTCAGCGACCTATTAAACCCAACAGATTTGATGGCTTCGAGTTCTTAGGTGGAAAAAAATGACAACATAACAATTTCAATGCTAAATTGAATCGATTTCTTGAAAACATTCATTATTATTCTAATAAGAAACTGACGTTGGACAGTAAGTAAGATGATTTATTTTCTGTAATCGCTTTCTTCGCAGGGAACTGAAACTTAATAATATTTTTCGAAGAATGAACCGTTTAAATTCTACTATGTTAAAGTACGGTGTGAAAACAAAGCTCATGGCTAAGCCATGTCTCCGCATTATCCTTTCTTCCAGGAGTCTAAGTTCTGTAAGGTTTCGTAGGAGAGATCCTGTGAAGTTTGGAAGGTACGAGACGAGGTACCGGCGGAAGTTAAGCTGTGAGGACGAGTCGTGAGTCGTGCTTCCGTAACTCAGTCGGTAGAGCACTTGCCCACAAAAGGCAAAGGTTCCAAGTTCGAGTCTCGGTCCGGCACAGAGTTCTAATCTGCCAGGAAGTTTCAAAGCTCATAATAGCTGAAAAGAAGTTTTTGAACTACGGAAAATGTTAAGAGAATGACACACTGAAACAAAGTAGACTCCCATTCAAAAACATAAGCTGTGATATCGCACATAAACAATTGGAAAAAATGGATTCGTGGGGTAGAGGAAATGTATTACTATACTATACCAATAAAAATGTACGACCAATACTTCCGGAGACAAGACAGGGATAAACAGAGGTAAGACTGAAACTTTATCACTGTCAGTTGAAGCAATAAGTATGCTGGTACACAACAAATATGCTGAAGAAGAACAAAGTTTGTTGTTGTTTGTATAAAATACGTTTTTAGGGTATTTTATTTTTACTAAGAGTCAGTAACGAAGAATTGCCAAAATATAAGTGGAAACAAAAATATTTTCACCATTTCAGTTTTCAAAAATATTTGAATATGTGTGAAATCTTACGGGACTTAACTGCTAAGGTCATCAGTCCCTAAGCTTACACACTACTTAACCTAAATTATCCTAAGGAAAAACACACACGCCCATGCCCGAGGGAGGAGTCGAACCTCCACCGGGACCAGCCCCGCACTCCATGACTGCAGCGCCTGTGACCGCTCTGTTAATCCCGCGCCATTTCAGTTCTACTGGATTCGCTATTGTACTCATTTGCAGCTATGGTCAAGTGGTTAATTGCTGTCCTTCCGAAATTACGAGTGCGTGCCGAAAATTTAATGCTTCCGAATTTTTTGTTACGTTATCGATATCGATTGTGGGGTTACATGTCATGCATATTAGTCGACATTTCCACTTCGCGTGTAAGAGAGCGAAGTATAACGAAACTATGTCGGTGAGCGGGAAACAGCATGCTGTAATCGAGTTCAAATTTCGAAAAGTTCGTCCACACATGGGAACCCTCTCGTTCAGCATAACAATGCCAGCCAGAGGCACCCGAGAGCTGCTACATGCGCAGCGTTCCGACGTCTTGTGTTCACTGTTATCGATCATCCTCCATACAGTATAACCTCGTCCCCATCCGATTTTCACCTTCGACGATTTACTGTGATAGTGATGAAACTGTGCAAGTAGAGGTGAAATTGTGGCTCCGTCATAAAAGTCAAACATTCTGCAGTGACGATATCAACTATATTCGGAATCAGAATTTCACCCTGCAGCGGAGTGTGCGCTGATATGGAACTTCCTGGCAGATTAAAACTGTGTGCCGGACCGAGACTCGAACTCGTTACCTTTGCCTTTCGCGGGCAAGTGCTCTACCAACTGAGCTACCCAAGCATGACTGACGCCCCGTCCTCACAGCTTTACTTCCGCAGGAGAGCTTCTGTTAAGTTTGGAAGGTAGGAGACGAGGTACTGGCGGAAATAAAGCTGTGAGGACGGGGCGTGAGTCATGCTTGGGTAGCTCAGCTGCTAGAGCACTTGCCCGCGAAAGGAAAAGGTCCCGAGTTCGAGTCTCGGTCCGGCACACAATTTTAATCTGCCAGGAAGTTTCATTTCAACTATATGTTCTCTCATTGGGAGTAATGTTTTCGTCGCCTGGGTGACTATGTCGAGTAATAAACATGTAGACAGGAAGAGTAATGGTGTAAAATGTTGTTTAATTTAAAATGATTTAAGGTTTTTCAGTCAAAAAATTTTGGAAGGATTACTTTTTAGCGCGCTCTGATATTTCCTTTGAATACGTATTTTGAGACTGAATAGGACATTCAGTGTGACTAATGTTCAAAGTAAAATAATTAATCATTTCACAATGTCTACACATTCTGTGAAAAGGCGAAAACGTTAGCATTTACACATTTAATTATACCGTATTTTTGCTCACGTAAGTATATTCGGCTGCATATTCGATGTTACGTTAGTTATTTAGCGTATTTTAATAGATATAAAAATGCGTGCGTCTCTCTCAGATTATTTCGTCCTGAGTAACAGAACCAATGGCCGTCGCCGAAACTGTGGAGCTACACGATATTAATTCCCTCAGTTTAAGAATACCACCGTAGTCTTTCAACTCTCGTCGCCTTTAGCAGCTTCCTACGGCGACTGGTAAGAGGGCAGCAGCGTAGCACGAGAAGGTCGTGTCATGCGCCGTGACCCACGAGGGCAGTCAATCAGCGACCAACGACGGATACACTCGCCCGCCGTCGCAGGCTACCGATTGTAGTGGCGAGCTGCTGGAATACCAAACACCTTCCGCGGTCGAAGAAAAGGTTGAATTATCAGAGACAACATTTCAGAGCTATGAGTATGCTTCCCTCAACTTACACTGGTCTGAATATTGGCACTTCATACGAAAACATTTGTGACTGCCACGGAGACGTTGCCGTGCTCTTTTGATGCGATGACGAACTGGCAGTAATCGGTTAGTTACGACCCTAAAATTTAACTTGAAGACTTGAGTGTTGTGTATATAAGTTTTTTACTTCACACATCATTTCAAAGATCTACCTACGGTTGTAAATTCCAGGCCGTGCTAAAGAAAGGTCTCCGGGTAGTTTATGCTGAAACTAATAAAGCTGCTTAAATGAAAAAAAAAATATTAATATTGTGCCTCTTTATTTTCATGTCTGCAAATTTACTTAGTAATTTTTTGGGAACATTTCTCTTGGAGAACAGTGGTTTTCTTACTATTTAAAAATGAACATAAACAGTCACAACTGCAAGAAACTTTCTCTTTTTTATGAGGTTACCTGTTTCGGTCTGTTTTAGACTATCTTCAGACGTCACAACACGATGGTACACGGTAGCTGTGAAACGGAGCGGGCGCTACGACTCCAAGAAAGCTAACTGTTCAGCAGTTAGCGTTCGTGGAGTCGTAGCGCCTGTTCAGTCGAAAATATAACGAAATTGGTGACCTCAAAAAAAGAAGAGTTCCTTGCCGTTGTGACTGTTCATGTTCATTTTTGACAACATTTATTTCTCAACACAGTCACCCTGATGACAAACACATTTCTCTCGTTGAGAGATCAGTTCGTTGAAACTATCACCATCGAATGTTTCATTTTGCTGACGGAACCGCAAACTCATCTTGCTTTCACCCCTTCATCACTATCCAAGTGCTCCTCGAAGATATTCTTTAAGGTTCGTAAGCACACCAAGCTCTGTCACACACGTTGAAGCTAGCACAATCGTTTCCTTTATGACGAGACCGAACAACCAAAAGTAACACATTTCTGGTGTCTACACAATCATTACCGTACACGGCGTTCATTCGTGTATGGATTTCAATTGGAGGCAAGTTTTCAGCTGTTAGAAAACGATTACAGCACGCTGTTTCACGCTCACCGACGTATTTACGTTACACATCGCCATGTTACGCTCTACTATTAGGAGTCCTTTGGCGGCAGAGGTTTGCATCTTGCATCAGCAAATGGGGAAACTCTCCCGAGTAATATGCATGAAATGTAATAGCCACACCGATAGTAAGAACAGAATAAAAAATTCGGGGGCATTATTTTTCATCACGTCCTGGTACGTTACGCAATTAAGCACACAGTTCTAGATTTGGCTGCAATATGTATCTCATTGTAGAAAAGTTAAAAGGTTGTCATCACATATTTCATAATACCAGTTGTATGAATAACTCGAGTGAAACAGGGAGAGAATAAAAATAGTTTTCTGTCGTGTGTATCGAGAAACAATCCAATTAATAACAAATATGAACTCAGGTCACACCAATATTCAAGAAATGTAGTAGGAGTAATCCACTAAATTACAGGCCCATATCGTTAACGTCGATATGCAGCAGGATTTTGGAAAATACATTGTGTTCGAACATTATGAATTACATCGAAGAAAAAGGTCTATTGACACTCAGTCAGCATGGGTTTAGAAAACATCTTTCCTGTGAAACACAACTAACTCTTTAATCCCATGAAGTGTTAAGTGTTATTGACAAGGGATTTCAGATCGATTCCATATTCCTGGACTTCCGGAAGGCTTTTGACACTGTACCACACAAGTGGCTCGTACTGGAATTGAGTGCTTACGGAATATCGTCTGTTATTTGACTCAATTTGTGATTTCCTGTCAGAGAGATCACAGTTAGTAGCAATTGACGGAAAGTCATTGAATAAAATAGAAGTGATTTTTGGCGTTCCCCTAGGTAGTGTTACAGGCCCTTTGCTGTTCCTTATATATATAAAAGATTTGGGAGACAATCTCACCAGCCATCGTCAGTGGTTTGCAGATGCCGATGTCGTTTATCGACTAATACAGTCATCAGAAGATCAATACAAACTGCATAACGTTTTACAAAAAATATCTGAATGGTTCGTGAAGTGGCAGTTGATCCTGAATAACGAAAAGGATGAGGTCATCCACATGAGCGCTAAAAGGAACTCAAACCTCGTTTACACGATAAATCAGTCCAATCAAAAAGCCGTAGATTCAACTAAATACCTAGGTATTACCATTATGAACAACTTAAATTGGAAAGAACACACAGAAAATGTTGTGGGAAAGGCTAACCAAACACTGCTTTTTATTGGTAGGACACTTAGAAAATGTAACATACCTACTAAGGAGACTGCCTACACTACGTTCGTCCGTCCTCTTTTAGAATACTGCTGCGCAGTGCGGGTTCCTTAACACATAGGACACAGTTTCGAAACAGTAGCGATGGCGGAAGTCTCTCATTGTAATTATGTTGGACTTGACAACAGTAGTGAGTTACTTACAGTGAAATAAATTGCACTTACTATCACGACATGAGTGCTTGTAGCTGCTTTACTACAGAATTTACTACCGCCAGTGAAGGTACAATGTTCCACATGTTAGCGACATACACATAACAAATAGTCGTACCGTCTGTTGGTGAACGGGTATGACAAATCAAGCATTTTACTTTCTTATCAGTCTTCTGACTGCCTTAAGGGGGAACTTAGGAGAAAATGGACGTGTTTTCATAATCTAACACAGTTTTAGGTTTTTGAAGGATAATAGAACAAAATTTTGTGCATGAGATCATTATGTTATGGGCTGCATTCTAGAATTTTTTCAAACTTTTCTCAAAAATTTGATCATGGCATTGTTGGAAATTTTCGCAACACATGCTATAACACAAGGAACATTTTTACATAAATTACTTTACTCAGAACTCTCATATTGTGGTAGGTAATTCTTAGTAGACAGATAAGGAAGCGTGTGGAAGCTTTTTTTTAATATCAGTTTTAGAGATCTTACAATTTATTTCAAAAAATTTTGCATTTGAAACAAAGCGTTTTCAATTTTTTAGAAAAATAAATAATTTTGACAGAATTAGACACAAAAAAATTTGTACCGCAGGACGTTGCGTTATACAACGAAAAAAGTCTGCAGAATGTTTCACTTTTCTATCTCCAATGGTTCAGGGGAAAATGTTCCTTATACACTGAAAAATGAAAGCTACGGGAAATGCACATAAAAGATTTTACAAGGATATACACCATAAACTAGTACCTTAATTTAGACCATAACCATACATTTAGTCTTCTTGTTCTTCGTGTTCCTGTTAACTTAGTATACGAGCTACGAGTATGTTGTTTTTGGGCATCTCTTCCAAATGACACTGTTGAAGCTTTCATTCGGGTTTTGTGTTCCACCATGTGTACATTTCTTTAACAAATCTGGATGAGCTAGAAACTGGATTGTTGGCTTTATGATATTTAAGGCTGCTTCAGGAAGACTGTGTTTATGTGAATGGGTTTTATTTTCTGCATTTGCCTGCTTATATTTGCACCAGAATATAACGCACAATTCATCTACTGGCTTCTTATCAGTTGACAACTTGCGAAAAAATATTCCGCACACTGCCTTCTGCATTTCCTTCAAATCTCCGGTGTTTTGCCTTATTGCTTTGCCATAATATATTTGTAAACTGTGGATCTCTTTGTTAGTCGCGTTGTACCTCACCCAGTGGCTTTCCACCTTTGAGTTTTACACCTCTTTGTTCTCGTTTCAGTAGTCTCCCGCCCATCCTCTTCTGAATGTGCCCCCCACACACAAGCTTTTCGGTGTTGTATCCATTTCCATATGGGTTGCTTTCTACAACAGATTTGAAAGCACTGGAATTTCCATCACCAAAATATTTCACATATCTATCTCCATGCCTCATTTCGCTCCGATTAGTTTCATTCCTGCTGGCTCCATGCCACCACTTTTTTTGTTTTTTTTTTGTTTTTGTCATTAGTCTACTGACTGGTTTGATGCGGCCCACCACGAATTCCTTTCCTGTGCTAACCTCTTCATCTCAGAGTAGCACTTGCAACCTACGTCCTCAATTATTTGCTTGACGTATTCCAATCTCTGTCTTCCTCTACAGTTTTTGCCCTCTACAGCTCCCTCTAGTACCATGGAAGTCATTCCCTCATGTCTCAGCAGATGTCCTATCATCTTGTCACTTCTCCTTATCAGTGTTTTCCACATATTCCTTCCCTCTCCGATTCTGCGTAGAACCCCCTCATTCCTTACCATATCAGTTCACCAAATTTTCAACAATCGTCTATAGCACCACATCTCAAATGCTCCGATTCCCTTCTGTTGAGGTTTTCCCACAGTCCATGTTTCACTACCATACAATGCTGTACTCCAGACGTACATCCTCAGAAATTTCTTCCTCAAATTAAGGCCGGTATTTGATATTAGTAGACTTCTCTTGGCCAGAAATGCCTTTTTTGCCATAGCGAGTCTGCTTTTGATGTCCTCCTTGCTCCGTCCAACATTGGTTATTTTACTGCCTAGGTAGCAGAATTCCTTAACTTCATTGCCTTCGTGACCCTCAATCGTGATATTAAGTTTCTCGCTGTTCTCATTTCTACTTCTTCTCATTACCTTCGTCTTTCTCCGATTTGCTCTCAAACCATACTGTGTACTAATTAGACTGTTCATTCCCTTCAGCAGATAATTTAATTCTTCTTCACTTTCACTCAGGATAGCAATGTCATCAGCGAATCGTATCATTGATATCCTTTCACCTTGTATTTTAACTCCTCTCCTGAACCTTTCTTTTATTTCCGTCATTGCTTCCTCGATGTACAGATTGAAGAGTAGGGGCGAAAGGCTACAGCCTTGTCTTACACCCTTCTTAATTCGAGCACTTCGTTCTTGATCGTCCACTCTTATTCCCTCTTGGTTGTTGTACATATTGTATATGGCCCGTCTCTCCCTATAGCTTACCCCTACATTTTTCAGAATCTCGAACAGCTTGCACCATTTTATATTGTCGAACGCTTTTTCCAGGTCAACAAATCCTATGAAAGTGTCTTGATTTTTCTTTAGCCTTGCTTCCATTGTTAGCCGTAACGTCAGAATTGCCTCTCTCGTCCCTTTACTTTTCCTAAAGCCAAACTGATCGTCACCTAGCGCATTCTCAATTTTCTTTTCCATTAATTTGTATATTATTCTTGTAAGCAGCTTCGATGCGTGAGTTTTTAAGCTGATTGTGCGATAATTCTCGCACTTGTCAGCTCTTGCCGTCTTCGGAATTGTGTGGATGAAGCTTTTCCGGAAGTCAGATGGTATGTCGCCTGACTCATATATCCTACACACCAACGTGAATAGTCGTTTTGTTGCCACTTCCCCCAATGATTTTAGAAAATCTGATGGAATGATATCTATCCCTTCTGCCTTATTTGGCCGTAAGTCCTTCAAAGCTCTTTTAAATTCCGATTCTAACACTGGATCCCCTATCTCTTCTAAATCGACTCCTATTTCTTCTTCTATCACATCAGACAAATCTTCACCCTCATAGAGGCTTTCAATGTATTCTTTCCACCTATCTGCTCTCTCCTCTGCATTTAACAGTGGAATTCCCGTTGCACTCTTAATGTTACCACCGTTGCTCTTAATGTCACCAAAGGTTGTTTTGACTTTCATGTATACTGAGTCTGTCCTTCCGACAATCACATCTATTTCGATGTCTTCACCTTTTTTCCTGCAGCCACTAGAACCATCATAATTCTAACTGCATATAATTCTGTTTCATTTGCAACTGTCTCTCTTTTTTCTTATTGTCTAACGTCTTCCTTTGTGCCCAAAAAGGGCAATATTTGGACATCACCTGCAAATCCGTAACTTTTCCTTTGCCAACACTTATAACTGACGAAGCACCTTGTAGAGAGGTGTGGCCCCTTTTCAGCCATGTTCTATGACATGAAACTCACAGTTCTGTAGAAGGCAAAGGGTCTACTACTTCTATCTGAATGTCTTTCTTAAACAAAACTGCCTCATTCACTGATGCTGACAAACTCCTTTTGCATTCTTTTTTCCAAGGCTTTTAGAAGACGATTGTTTAGTGTTGACTACGAGGCAGAGGAAGATGGAATATTCATTATTGCACAAAGCAAATTACTACTTTCCCTTCCAACACCAACACATCTCATCTCATAAACAGAATTGAACATGTAACACGTCAGCCTCAGTTGCAAATACAGACTAAACATTACCCAGGTTTCAGCAAAAATAATTTGACCTTCTTCAGAAGGCATGCCCAATTTGAAAACAGGCAGATTCCGTATTCCTAGATATCTGGAAAGCATTTGACATGGTGTCACAATGCAGACTCCCTAATGAGAATCCTAGCGTGTGGATTATCTTTCATGGTACGTTGACTTCTGGAGTAATAAAATCCAGTACTTGGGTCCTTAATGGGGAATGGACATCTGAGACAAGGATATCGTCCGGAATATCACAAGGATCTGTCATTGGACTGCTCTTTTTTTCTCTATATATGAATGATCTCTCAGACCATGTGAGCAACAGTCTGCGACTGTTTGCTGATGACACAGTGGTGCATGGAAAAATGATGTCCTTAAGTGACTCTAGGGAGATACAAGATAACTTAGACGAAATATCTAGTTAGTATGACGAATGTTAGCTGTCTCTAAATGTGGTGGAGAAAAATGGAAGATGTGGCAGATACTAGGAAAAACAATCCCATAAAGTTGAGGTCGTTGAGGTATAGCATTTGTTGCATCAAGCTTAATACAGTCGTATCTCTTAAACATCTAAGAATAACACTGCAAAGCGATATGAAATTGAATGAGCACGTAAGCGTGGCTATGGGGATAGTGAATGGTCGACTTGGGTTTATTGGGGGAATGTTAGAAAAATGTAGCTCATCTATGAAGACTGCGTGTAGAATACTAATCATGTTTGAGTGTTTAAGATTCTCACTAGGTCGTATTATAGGAACACAATGAAGCAATTCTGAGATGAGCAGCTATATTTGTTAGCAGTAGGTTCGATCAACACGTGGTACAACAGAGATGGTTTGATAAGTCAAATGGGCATCCCTGGCGGGATGAAGAAATTCTTCTCGCGAAACCCAATAGAGAAACTTTAAGTTACCGGCATTTCATGCTAACCGCAGAACTATTCTACTATCACCAACGTACATTTTGTGTACGGACGATGAAAATAAGATGACAGAAATTAGAGTTCATGCGGAAGCGTATGGACAGTCGTTTTCCCCATGCTCTATTTGTGATTGGAGCAGGAAAGGAAACGACTAGTATGGTACAAGGCACATTCCGCCGTGCACAGAATGGTGGGACGTGGAACATGTATGTAGATGTAGATACAGAATTTTAACTTTTCTCATTTTCCTTCAATAACGCATCCCACGTAACCTCTAAATTCACCACTGCACCGTTGGCTGCAGTGTTCATCAGGTCAAACTCTGTTTGTTGCATAAGTTGTTCTTGTCAGGTGGTGCGAACTTCCGGCAAGCTGGAATAGCTTGGGTTGGCAACTTCTGTTAGTCACTAGAACAAACAACCAGTCGAAAGTTGTATTTTTTTTTTTTTTTTACTTTCATTCGACGACTAGGTTTGAACCGAAACCCGTTTCCAAATCATCCCATAGGGCAGAACAACAAATTTATTCTTTTCTATAATGCAGCTATTGCCAAATTTTAAGCTTAAGTGAAAATTACAGAATATCGATTCGAAACTTACGTAACATAGTTGAAAATGGTATTTCCGAAGATCTCAAACATTTGCAACCAACTGTTCTGGCAGTTTACATCTTCCGCTGCCGTAAGGGAACCTCGTGAAGGTAGTGCCCTGTCAGGACATAGGAAACCTTTTTCAATTTAATAAAATGTTCTACAACGACAAGAATACAACATTTGATACAATAACCGTACAAGTCAACAATAAAATTAATACTTTCAAAATCAGTCCACAAACAGTCAAATACTTAAAATCACTGGCAAGTAATATACAACAGCGCAACATACGGCACCTATTCCAATGCTGAATGCCAAGTTGGCATGTAAAAATCATTAAATGTGAACAGCACTATTACCATTAAGAGAAACCAAAGAAATACTGGATTAAAAATCTTCATCAGTTCCGACCACTTACATGCATAAAATCCTCACCATATCAAACTATACAAATTACTTGGAGACAAAACATCTTTTTCGTAACGTGCCATACCTAAAAATAGACACTTAACAACAAATTTATCTTCTATAACACAACTATAGAAAACACACTTAAAGGTTTGCATCACACATCGAAAGGTTTGCCTTTGGGTATTTTGGACGATCTTGAGATTTTTAAGAGCAAAATAAAGCAGCCAGATAAAGTGTTGAACGAACAATTCGCTTTTCGGTGTACTCGGTTCTTTGCTCTGTTCCAAAACGATGTATGGTTTATACTCTACCCCCTACCACCAATCTCGTTGTTATTTCCGCCAACCCCTGGAGCACGAACTCCCGTTACTGGGGCTTCACCTGCCACCCCATTTTCTCCACCCCATTTCCTTCTCTAATTTCCATATCCTCCTCCCGGCTTTTTACCCATTTTCTAATATTCCCGTAGTGACATGTTGCTCCCTGCGCTCATCGTCATGTTCCGAGATCAGTGTTCAGCTTTATTTTTTACATATCTCTGGTTAACATCTGCAACTCGTGATCTCCCCGCCCCTTCGCGTTTTCCACCTCCCTTTTCCATTTCACAAAAAATCATTGCATATTTTATAGTATGCATTTCGCTTCTTGCGTCTTTATATGTTCCATTACTGATAAACTGAGGAGTAAAACTCTTGATTTAAGTATGCACTATTGTCTGTGGTGCCTATAGGCTGCTGCTGGTAGCATAATAAGCTTTCGGTGTTTGTTGTGCCTTTTCGCTGCATATGTGGTGTGTTGTATACGACAAATTATGAAGCTAGATTAACTTATTGCTTATGTGGCCTTCACCACTACATTATTTCAGAAGTTTGTTTGGTTCCGCAGGCCGGTGTGGCCGCGTGGTTCTAGGCGCTTCAGTCTGGAACCACGGGATCGCCACGGTCACAGGTTCGAATTCTGCCTCGGGCATGGATGTGTGTGAAGTCCTTAGGTTAGTTAGGGTTAAGTAGTTCTATGTTGTAGGGGACTGATGACATCAGATGTTAAGTCCCATAGTGCTCAGAGCCATTTTTCGTTTGTTTCCTTTTTGGCTCAAAAGGCTCTGAGCACTATGGGACTTAACATCTGAGGTCATCAGTCGCCTAGAACTTAGAGCTAATTAAACCTAACTAACCCAAGGACATCACACACATCGATGCCCGAGGCAGGATTCGAACCTGCGACCGTAGGAGTCGCTCGGTTCCAGACTGTAGCGCCTAGAACCGCACGGCCACTCCGGCCGGCAGGTTCCCTTTTGTTTGCATATATTAGCTGTACGATTACTCGTGAATAACATACAGTTTCTATGTTGATATGGCAGTTCGTATTTATTTGATTGTAAAGAAAGGGCGAATAGTCTTTTCTGGTCTAATTTCAGTAATTTTCTCTATTTCTGCTGATTATATACTTACATTCCAGCCATGTTATCCACTTGCCCACCCGATTTCAGCTTTGTAGTGTAATGTTTGTTTTCACATGGGACACATAATGGAAAAGTGGTTTTATCTAAACTTATTTTGTATAATGTGATGTCCCGAATGATCGGAAATTATGAAGGTTTTTGATCTCCCATTGTTTCCGTTTCTTTCAATAGTAATGATGCTGTTCACATTTAATGATTTTTACGTGCCAACATGGCATACAACTTGGTAATAGGCTCCATATGTGGGGTTCCTCTGTAGTACTGGTCAGCAGTTGTATATATTCGACTCTTTTTGATAAAGATTTCAGAAGAAATAATTTTATTGTTGGCTTGTGTGGCTATTGTGTTAGTTGTTGTATTCTTGATTGTCGGAGAACATTTTAGGGGGGTTGAATGAAAAGTATTGCCTCCACTTTCTTTAATAGGTTTTGGATAGGAATGTTTTCATAAATCAAACTCAGAAATAATCATTAGAATGCTGGAATCTGCTTTTCCACATTATCGTAATACATTTCTGCAAACGATGGACAAGTTTTCTGAAGCCGTCACGGAATATGACGACAACACTCTGCAACTAGAGTCTCTCAGCTCTCTCAACGCGTTCATCAGAAACATAATGGTGTCCTCACATATTGTCTTTCACTATCAGTAATAGATGGAAGTCAGACGGTGCTGATCTGGACTGTATGGAGGATGCCGTACGGTGGTGAGATTCAGTCTCTGATGTTCTGCTGTGGCGGCACGTGAAGTGTGTGGTTTGGCATTATCATGCTGCAGGAAAACATTTCCCTTCTCATTTAGGACCCTTTTTAGCCGTCGCTTGTGCTTGCAATTTCTCTCTGGGTGATAGGACTATCGTCGTGAATCAGGTTTGAACATTTTGCTTGTGAAACTCTGAGGTTGCTGTCATACGAAGTCTAACTCTTTGTTTGTCACACAAGTCAGATGTTCCCGCCTCGCCATCTTTAAATTTACTCCCGCAACGACGTACAGTACTCACATCAACACAATCACCATAAGCTGCTATCATTCTCTGATGAATCTCCTTTGGAGTGACACCTTCTGCTGTCAAGAACTCAATGACAGCACGTTGCTTAAATCGCCTTGACCGACCGTCTGCGCAGGTTTCCACACTTAACACTGTAACAACACAACCGTTCAATTCTACGGCTCCCCGCCAACTGGAGCCGTAGAAAAAGAGGCTACGGAGCAAGCCAGTATCTACCGTATTGCAATGCTACTAACTGTTGAAGGGTTACGAAGGTGTTGGCATTACTTTTCAGTAAACACTCCTATTATTCTAAGTCCAATTTACCAACAAGGTAAGGGCAGAAATGTCTGATTGGTCATATTTCTAATAGGATCCTTGATACTTCCTTGCTAGGCAGTCTTGCACTACGTTATCTACAGATCGCTCCGATTCCCCACAGTCAGGCACCACAGAAATTGGTATACCCCACTCATCATGGAGTTGCACTTCACATAGCCTGTTCTTATTCTTTCAGCTCTGTCCAAATGTTCCTAAGAACATTCATTCCCAGAAGTTCTTGAGTGAGATCTGCATTCTCCTAATGGGTGAGCATCAATGGACGAAGTTCAAGAGCATTGTACATGTACTTCAGATGGGTATGTGCCGAGCAGTATTGTAAGAGATGAAAAAGAACCACTGTAGTTTGACAACAATGTTGGTAGTTCCTACAAAAACAAAAAAGGTTTACTATATCCTCGCCCACTTCCAGCGGAAGGTGTAAACTGTCAATTATATTTATGCACTGTAACTGTTCGTTGCATAATTTTGACATCTTCTGAAATGTAATTTTTGACTACGTTACATAAATTTTGGATGATACGTTCTGCAATTTTGGCACGTTGCAAATGCACTGTACATGAGTGTAAATTTGGTATCCTGCCTTGTAGGACGATTTTAAAATGGGTCTCGGTCCAAAGCTAGTCGTCGAGTAAATAAAACGTAAAGCATAAATTGCGACTTCAACTGGTTTTTCTTTCTACTGATTGTGTCTAGTGCTGTAACTTCAAAAATGTTTTTTATGCGTATTAATCCTTCACTGAGTATGCTGCTTTGAGCTATATCCACCCAACTCACCATTGTAGTTAATTTCATTTTCATTTACATATAATTCGAGTGGCCACGTACTTCATTCATATTGCATAGATCACAACATTTAAATTGCCCTCTGGACTTCCAGTTTCTTGTTCGTTGGCTAGTCATGCTGCGGTTGTAATTCTCGTCTCTTGTTACCCTGATTCTTGTTCCTTTGTGGGCGGTCAGTATAATCAAATTCTAGTTTTCGTAGAAGATTTTAAAATGTTTCAGTAGCCTTATTAGAACGACCTGCTGGCATGTGCCGTTGTTGGATTGCTAATTAGGTTATTCAGTTACGCAAATCTGTGAAGCTTACACATAAATTGATTCATTTGATCCCTGTATTCAAAATGACACGTGGGGTTCGAAACATCTGCTCATTGGTTTGAAGTTACACTGTTATGCAGAATGCGGTCTTGTGTTGGTTGAATTCAACAGGATGACAGGAAGGCGTGGTATAAATGTCCATGTTTTACATTTGCACACCAGCGGACGCTTTATAGTGACTTTTTCACCTTCGTTGGATCTGCACATAAATTGTGATTTATGACTAATTGGCCTTGTTGACTTCAGTGAAGAATAAAACTGTTCAAGCCATGACCTCAGATGTATTTCATTCCTGACAGCTTTCAATTTCCAAACAATGCCTCTAGTTGAAACTATTCTCTCTTGCACTGCAAGCTGAATGAATATTGTCTTGTCTCTAAAACAAGTAATGATCACGAACGATCTCGTTTACATGCCACAACTGTATCTGCTCCCCAGGATTGATAAAACAGTGATCTTCATCATAATTTCTTACTTACCTTATCTGTGTTTATCCTTAGTCCCTACAAAAGATTATTGTATTTTCTGTTCCCGTCTGTGAGTTCGTTGTGTTGCCTATCTTGCACTGTCAATAATTTTGATCCCTGTCTTCATGCTGTTTATGTCAAGCTCGAGATTTTCACGTACGTCTACCTAAATTACACTACCTAAATTACATGTCTCAAAAAACTGACCAGGCGAATACATATTCTACAAGCAGCAACTACACTTCGCTTCACAGAGATCACAATTTTTCACAGGGACGAGCTGCCTACACAGACACAGTCAGCCTTGGCTACCCGAAATTATAATCCAGAGAAAATATCACAGTTGCCTCAGGAAAATATTTTCACATGAATCCACATAATTTACTAATGCGGTAATACCAGCAGAATAACTTCCCTCATTGCACCATAAAAACTAAAACGCTTCTGTTTCAGTGTTTAACGTAAAATTCAATAGAAATTGAAGCACATAAGTATTCTACAACATACAGACGAAAAGAACAGAATTTTTACACCTAAGTCACAAATGAACATTCACTACGTAAATACGCGGTGGATTACTACCTGACTTCACAGAAGGATATTCCCAAGAATCTGGCACCGTTTTCACCTTACAGTACAGACAAAAAGATATAGCTCAACATAATGGAAAAATGAAAGAACAATATGTACAGGACAACGAATAACCTGTACTATATATGTATAGATTGAGAAGAGAGCATCAAATAAGATACGGTGTTTGTAAACTTTTCCACAGCTGATGCATGCTATTCATACATTACCACACCCAGAATAAATTCTTACACACAGCAGTTTTAAATGGTAACCACATTCTGAATCACCAAAAATACTTATGAAGCCTTTTCACAACTATTATTAGCAGGTGGATACTTCATTCCCCAAGATCACAAGACCACAGACCTTTACCAACAGTACTGTAACATCAAAATTCGTATTTCACAAGGGAAGAACCGCATAGCCATCCAGTTAAAAGAATGGCTATAGAATTGTTGAGATACATCAAAGCAGTGAGATAAATCCTAGTTTAATAAATGACAGAGCCAAGTACCTGCCACAAAAATTGTATCCAGTAAAACCTGTCTCTAGCAGATACCAAAGAATTTCTGTACTACAGTTGCTGAAGAAATGTCACTAATTATGTGCAATACCCACTTATAGATTCACTTATGAAAGACCTTCCTCAGCTGATTTACACTAAGGAGACAAAAGTCAGAGGGTAGCAGTATGCGCAGATAATGAAGGCGGTAGTATTACTTACACAAATTGTAAGAGGGTAGGCCTTTGGATGAGCGGCCTTTGTATACTCCAGTTATTCATGTGGAAAAGCTGCCGACGTGATTGTGGCCACACGACGTGAATTAACAGACTTTGAACACATAATGGTAGTAGGAGCTAGACGCACTGGACATTCCGTTTCAGAAGTCGTTAGCGGATTCGGTATTCGGAGATACAGTGTCAAGAGTCTGTCGAGAATACTAACTTCCAGCACTGTCTTCCACCATGGAAGATGCAGTGACCTTCGGTCTTACTGAAGTAAGCAGCGTTTGCGTAGAGTAGTCAGTGTTACTAGACAAGAAAAGTACTTGAAATAACAGAAGAAATCTATGTGGGATATAAGATGAACATGTCTGTCAGGACAGTACGATAAAGTTTTGCGTTAAAGGACTATGGAAGCAGACGACAGACGCGAGTAACTTTGCAAACAGCACATTTGCCTGCAGGGTATCTTCTAGGCTCGTGATCATAACGGTTTTGCCGTAGACCACTGGAAAACCGAGGCCTGGTCATTTGAGTCCCGATATCTGTTAGTAAAAGCTGATGGTAATGTTAGAGTGAGGTGCAGACCCCAAGATCCATGGCCTCATTTTGTCAACAAGACATGGTGTGTAAACTCATGGTGGCTCAGGTGCCGGCTGTGTATTCATGGAACGGACAGGGTCCTCTGGTCCTAGTGAACAGAGTGTTTACTGGGAGTGGTCGTGTTCGGCTGCTTGGAAACCATTTTCAACCATTCATGGATGTCATGTACCCAAACAATGTTGGAAATCTTGTGGTCGACACTCCACCATGTTACGAGCCACCATTGTAGCCTGTGGGTTTGAAAAACATTCAGGAGAATTCTAGCGAATGATTTGGCTAGCCAGATCGTCCGATATAAGTCCCATCGGACATTTATGGGACGTATTGTAGAGGTCAGTTCGTGCACAAAGTCCTGCACCAGCATCACCTGTGCAGTTATGGATGTCTGTACAGTTAGCATGGCTGAATATTTTTGCAGGGAACTTCGAACGACCTGTTAAAACAATGCCACGTCGAGTTGCCGCACTAAGAGGCGCCAAAGAAAGTCCATCACCATACAAAGGTATCCCATGCCTGTTGTCACCCCAGTGTACTGTACTGCACATGGTCAATATATACAAATACTTTTAGTATTTCCCTTCCAAAAGTTTAACAAAACACCGCTCCACACCAATTGCTACGGTATGAACCATGAGATAACTATACACAAAACCGGAACACACCAAACACTTACGGCTGAGAATTGCAGAGCAGAGGCAGAGTATTAATGGCTGATAATCAGAATATGGCAGTGTATACATAATCCTGGGTGTGGGTCGAAGTGTTTTAACTTTGTCTACATTACAAATTATAGGTGAGTAATCTTCAGAGATTATACTTTTGAATGGGTAATGTTTCAGTGTAATGCTAGAATAACAGTGTAATGTCTATGTGGTGTACTCCGAATGTAAATCAGATGACTATAATTATTATGGCAGCGTAACATTTAAGCTGTACTAATTTCTGGGAATGAAACGTACATACGCAGCACTTCCAGAATAGAATGGTACTGAAGCAATATTGTAAACACCATGCCAGTAGAATGTCTTCCTGTTGAGTTGTCAAAAATAAGTTTTGACGTTGACTGACGTATAAATAACTATATGCAGTTACTGGTACGAACATTAATCTATATAGATGTCAAAGTTTCTTGTTCCGTGAACTGGTTGATAAATTTTTCGTCATGGCACCGATAATAATTCGTTCCTGCACAACAAGATAACGAAGCTCAGTTCTGTTCTACACTCTACCCGTAATGTAACACCGGATATAAATCGCGCTGCTTTTGCCAAAAGCTCTGTTAAGCGAATCTCTATTGAAAATCCCTGACAAATAAATCACTCAAGGTGCATTGCGTGTAAGCATTTTCGTGGTGCAACGGCTTCTGGTCGTTAAACAGAACTGTAAAATAGCAGTCGATACGTATTTAAATCTAAAATTTATGTTATAGCTCAGGAAACACACATTTCAGTATTTCACTCACATCTGAATGTAGACTGTGAGCCTCTTTTAGACATAAATATGAAACAGAAAGCTCATGAATTAAACATTTTTGCATTGAAAAGTGACGAAGAGTAATGCAATAATTTCCTTAGCCCATGAATGCTAACTGTGGATGAAGTAGCTGCTCAGACAGTGTAGAGTTATTCGTGAATTGAATTTCTGTTAAGAAGCATCCAACTCAAATGTCTGCGATGTTACCTCATTCAGCATACTTACAGAGGCAAAATACGGCATCCTGAAATTTGGTCCACACACTGTCATTTGCATCAGTAAAAATCAAAATAAACTGCAAAAACCAAAAGAAGACAGTGATGTCATCGAACCGTAAAGGAAAGAGATCTCCTGCGCCCACATTCTCAGCAAAATAAAAGAGAAAAAAACTCCTGATGACAAATATTATGAAAACTTCTACCACTATGCCTCGTACACGAACGTAGGAATGAAAAGTACAAAGATGTTGATGTTTCAGGGGATTAAATTAATTAACTGATTTGCGGCTTAAGAGTTCATCATCGTCAGACTTACTATCAGTCAGGATACAATAGCTGTTAAACAACTGGAAAATGGAGTGCTGTAACAGAGAAAATTCCGTCGGTGACAGATAGTTGTAGCATAAGTGTGTTAATAAATGTCGGATAATAGAAAACATTAAGAGCAAATACTGATAAAACAGCGAGTGCATGTTTGTGTGCACTAGTATTATCCACATGAACTCTCTCTCTCACTCACTCAGTCACTCACTGACTCACTCACTCACTCACACACACACACACACACACACACACACACACACACACTTCTTTCCACGTTTAGTGTTTAAGTCTTCTTGCATGTTCTGTTTTATTTACTGCATAACTCAAATAATTTGTATTCTGCTAAACTGCACTTCGCACTTAGTCCTTGAATAATTATAACAAAACCAGCAGCTGTATTTGAACTTAACATTGTTTACTATTTTTATCTGACGTTGGACTTGTTGCTGCCATGGAAGGTACGGCATCCAGTCAATTTGGTCGACTGCATACTACTGTGTTCGTTGCGCATGAAAACAGTTGTGGACTGAAGGTTACGTTCGGATCCTGAGGATCACACCTGATGGTGTCAAACTGGTCGAATAAGATAAAAATAATAAACCACATTACATTAAAATACGGCTGTTGGTTTCGTTATCGTCATCCAAGTATTGCAGTGCGTGAGTCCTTCTTGTATTTATCCGGATTTTTTATTTGTATGCTCCATACAGGTGACTATTTAAAAGGAATTTAATTTGCGCTGCAATTTGTGCAGTTTTCAACTGTAATAGAAGGTTTATTAATGGTCTACATAGAGTGAGAAGTTAAATTCGCGTGCCAGCGCTCCGCAGCGCGACTCCTCACATGCCAGTGATAAAAAACTTCTCTCACAAAGTTCCGTCCGACGAGTACATCCGGCAGAAAAAGAACGTTAAGGAGTGGCAATCTGGCAACACTGTAACCACATTTATGCTAACTACCTCCGTCGGCACAGGTTAGACGAGATGTACAGTTGGTGCAGAGGATAGAGTTTTGGGTTAGCTTCCAGGATGTCGATGGTTCGATCCTGGACTGGGACACATTTTTTTTATTTGCTGGTTTCATTCTGGAATTTCATACACGAATATACACCGTTTCCTATGTGGCAATAATAATGTCCATATTAATGACTACATGACATTTACAACAGAATACGCTGTCCTCAGAGCAACAGATGCTCAAAGCGACCTACCTGTATGTCCAAACATTGCGCATCCTGCTGGATCACACAGCTGTGGACCTTCCGCAGCAGTTCAGCGTCCACAGTAAAAACAGGAGCATGAACATGCGCTACGTATTCGTTCACATTCGTCGGCGGAGTGGAGTACACGTGCTCCTTCAGGTATCCCCACATGAAGAAGTCCGTGGGATTTAGGTTAGCTGAACACGGTGGCCGCATAAATGGACCTCTAAGTCCTAGCCACTGCCCTGGAAATGTTATGTCCAAATACTGTCGCAAATAAATTCCATAGTGTTGAGATGCACAAACATTTTGGAACTACATCCTGTGCTTAACATGCAGTGGAACGGCTTCCAGAGCATCAGGCAGATAGTTTAAGTGGAATGCATGATACCTTCATGCTGTCAGCCAGTCAGCCAACATGTAGCTGCCTTCACGCATGTCGCCCAATATTTCGGCCGAGACGGTGATACCGAAGCTAACTTGATATCCACGTTTTTAGGTGACGTGCGTGTTAACCTCACACCAGTGCTGGGTGTAGTGCATATTGAAGACACACTCACGAGTGAATGCAGCTTCATCCGACCGTACTATTTGTTCACAAGTCATCGTCGGCTTCCTGTTGTTGTTGTCGGAGCCATTCACAGAATTGCATCTGCTGATAGCGCAAGCGTTGCGTGAAAGCGTGATGATAGGGGTGCAGGCGATGCTCGTGCAGCACGTTAATGAGCTGTAACCTCCCAATTAATTATTAATTACAACTTCTTTAATCACCTCTTGGTCAGGCAATATCATGGCCACCTAGCAAATCCTTAAATCTTACACTCTATATTTACATAGTGTACAAATTACCCATTCTGTGGTATTAATCACTCCTTGGTTGGTACAATTTCAAGTCTACAATGTTCCGTATACCTAATAGTTTTCCAGAGCTTGGATACTCTAAGCAATAAGCATTTGTGTGAGGTATACCAATGACTTTATATGGTCCATTATAAACAACCTTAATTTAGAGATTTCATTGTCTATCTCCCTCGATTTCTCATGAACTTTTACAAGTACTATGTCTCCGATTACAAACTTAGCAAAACGCGCTTTAGCGTCATGAAGTATGTGAACATCGGCTTTTAGCTTACTTCTCGCAAACGATCTTTTTTCGCACCAAGACTAATGTCAATCCGTGGAGGGAATTTGATTATCTCTTCCTCTAAGCTTTTCCTTATGTCATCTGACGGGATCTCCTCAAGTTACAGTAGTTCAAATTCATGCCTACGTCAATGGCATCTGGCCGGTTAACAATGCGCATAGGCTGGTATTCCCTATGCACACCGTCTCCTGCGTCGTCAAAACTAGCTACATTTGTTTTATCTTGTGACGTACATGTCAAAGTTTTGCTTTCGCAATTAGTCACTGCACGGTACTTTAATAGCCAATCTAACCCTATGATTACTTCCGTAGTTAAGTCTGGCACGACGACAAACTCTTGTTCAAATCGTGCCACATATATCTCGAAGTTGACAAAAATCTGTTTTGTGACCGGTCTACTGGCCTTCCCAGTAGCACCGATAATTTTCACTCCTGTTACTGGCATAACTGCGATACCAGGTCTGCCTTTCAGTAACTGAAATATTTTTCCAGATACAGCACTCAGTTCTGCACCCGTCTCAATCAACACGTTTAGTTGTAGGCTGTGCATATTAACAGACACTACTATCTGTCTACACTTATCCTGGACTGTTTCTTTATCATCCCACAATAAATCCTCGTTTATATCCAGGTCATACCAGAAAACACCATCCGGCTTTGATCCTGAATTCGGCTTATCTGGCGGCTTTTTCGGCCTATGTTCACATACAGTATTAATTTCCACACGCTTGTCCTGAGGCTCCGTCTGTAGCTTCGCCTCCAACACGGAAACCTTTTCCTGTAACTCTTCAACTAGTGAGTGTTGCTTTGCTATCAGTTCACTAATTGTCACCTTCGTTGATACCTTTTTGGCCAGATTGATCTCATCGACCAATCTACCTGGAGGAATGTGCCCGGTAGTATCTGCAATTACTTAATCTGGATCTGCGCAACACACACTGCTACCGTCCGACCGTAAAACGTCAGCTTTAACCTCATACACCCTGTAATCAGCGTGCTTTTCTACCAATCGTGTCAGGATATCACTAAAATTCTCGTAATGTTTCTCCTTAATACTTTCCCAATGTTCAAACTGGGAATTTGCGTCGGATGGGTCGGCTACTTCTACCACTATAACTTTCGGTAAGGTCTCCGGTTAGGGCCAGAACTTTCCGTTACTACTTCAACATCCAACTCCTGCTGGACGAAACACGACGAATCTTGCTCCTGCTCCCCATTAACATCAACTATTTCTGGTCAAGTCTGCCGGTTAGGGCCAGAACTTTCTATCACTTCACAAACACTATCTCCCTGCGGGACGAGACGCGGCAAATCCTGCCCGCGCTCCCCATAAACACTTCTCCCGTACAGGTCCCTATAATCTCTTAGTTCGTCGTATAAGCGACCGAACTGCCTAAACCAGACGTAATCCCTCTCTGCATCCCCTCGCTCGATGACGGACCTGTTATCCGACATCTGATCTTCTCTCAGCTATTGCGAATTATTTTTAAACTCTATCTCCAGTTCCGCTGTGGGTGTTACAGCTGCCACTTTACAATCGATTTCCGGGACACTACTTAAATTGTTCTCACTGACAGTGAATGTATTTTCTACTGCCGTGTCTACAGCTGATCTACTACTTGCGGGCGCACTCCTTTCTCTTAACACTGGCACACTCTCCTGCCGTTGCTGGTTTCCGTCATTCCTGTTATTATTTGCATTGTACCGATTGTCGTTACGGTCCGAACCACTACTATTATTGCTGCCAACGTTGCGGTATGCATTATTCCCATGGTTATCGTTGTTGTGGTACCCATTGTTGTTACCACGGCCTCTACCACTATCGCGATTATTGCGCCAATTGTCCTCGTCCTCAACTCTTTCCCGGAAATCATTGATTGTCCTGTAATTGCTTCCTACGTAGCGTTTTGTATCATCTGGAAGCTTCTTGTAGAGTTCCCAGACTATTTCGGATTCTGTGTGGCGATCAAACAAATATTCCAACTTGCGGATCCAGCCCTCACAAAACAACTTCATCGAGCCGCGCGAATTCGCTTCGAAAGGCCTCGATACGACAAATTAGCGCCAAACTCTTTGTTGTTTTTGCTCTGACCAGTAATCAGCCAGAAACAAATATTTAAATTCGTCGAAAGTCAGGTTCGTGATGTTGAGGTTTAAGCCCCAACGCTTGGCATCACCACTCAACACGTCAATAACCGTATTAATTTTTCTCTCATTAGTCCATGATCTGGGTAAAACTCTTTCACAATTTTTATGAAATCCATCGCGTGTATACCGCCTTTTTTCAAGGGGTCGAACCGCTCCTCTTTCGTCAACAATTCCGAACTATGTGCACTGATTGGCACATAGCTCTGTTTTTCGTCAAGTTTCTTTTCTAATTCCGACACTCTCGTAATTACTTGGCAAGTGGTTGTCGTAAGCGTTTCCACTTCCCTCTTTTTCTCTTCGCAGATATTAGCCTGCTTCCTCACATTAGTATCTACTTCGGGTACTAAAGCCTTTAAAGTTTCCACCTTATGTTGATCCTCTATTTCACTAATTCAATTTGTTCCGTCACCTTATTCTTGATGATCGGAGCAACTGCTAATCCTACACTTTTCTAGATTACGCTAATTTCGGAGTCAAAACGTGTATTTATGCTCGCAATTTCCGCCTGAACGCCTATCATTTCCTGTCTAAGATTACCGATTTCGGTATTAATTACAACAATATCTTCTTTGATTTTATCAACTTTTTTGTTAACAACTCCAACATTGCTGTTAACAACATTAATAGCTTTGTTCTGATTGTCTCGCTTCCTGTCAATTTTTTCAGACTGAGCTTCTTGCTTGGCAGACTGAACTTTAATATCTGCCAATTGACTCTTGATTTCGTTAATCAAAACATTCAATAAATCAGTTAAATTCCCGGCAACTACCGCTTTTACTTCCGTAGCGGCTTCCTCTTTAATTGTCCTCCCCGTATTCGTCATCAAGGGGTTCAGATCTGATTTTCACTTCCGATTCCGAAACATTTTGTAAAGTTTGGAATTCCATTTCTGCTCTTTGATGCGTTTCGGCTGTCGCGTCTTTCATGCTAGCCGCCTGCCCCTGAACAATGGGTTCCGCGGTGCGTGTTTCGCACTGTTCGACCGATTGTTCCGTAACCAAGTCTACGTAATTCTGGTAATTGTTGCCTTCACTCATTTTACCAATTTTCAATATAAATGCCAAATCTCAAATCTAATTAGGATTCCCCACACTACTTATTCGCGCTGACATAATGACCATTTCGTAACCAGTACTTAGTTAGGAGATTTGCACAATGCAAAATTCGTGTCCAGATCAACCTCATATCCAAAGATTGTCCTGTCACCAGGTCGCCACTTGTATCATCCCCCTTCACTTATCGACCTTAGTGAAAAATTAAACCGCGTGCACCTAATGGAAATTTGGGAAAAGCAATCGTCACCGAAGTTAATTTGTCGGTAAAGAGGGAGGAAAGGGTAACATCTAAATAAAAGGAAAAATGCAAATGAAACTGGTGGCAATAATTTTTAAAGAAGGGTAAAATTAATAAAGAAAGTAAATGTGCGGTCGTTACGTTAACAATTAAATGGCGTTAATTAGCTATTTGAGATTTGGAGAAAATTACGGTAGTCAGTCCAATGGACAACTACTATAATAACTTAAAATGAAAGATTAATGCACCTATGATTAGTACTAAAAGCGTGGCAACGGAAGGTTGACATGTGTTGTGTGAAAACTGAATGTTTGTCAGAAGTAATAAATTTTGCTACGCCTGACTTAATTTAGCAAAAGATTTAATAAAACTGGAAAATTTAAAGTTAATTTAGTGACTGAAATTAATAGTGAACTTTGTTTCTTAAGCACTACGAAAATCAAAGAAACAAGGTTAGTGTTGGGCTACCTCAACAATCATTTCAAAAGCTACTTGAATCTACGCAATTTAGAAATAAGAGATTTAACTTTGAACTTGAATTAAATGATTCTGAACAATTAACAATAGTAAAATTTAGTACGTACCAAGCTGAGCTGCAGTCACAGGAAAGCTAAAATATGGTAACAAAACTTGTACTCTTAATTTGTGCTTGTGTAAACTAAAAATTGTAGCCAGATATGAATACTTTAACTGAACTTTGAAATTAAAGCAGTGAAATCGAATGATATTACTTTAATGCTGGCGTTTGAATTTCAACGAGACTCGGGTTCATTCCAGAAAACGGAGGGACTCTGCTTGGTAATGCAATTGGGACAAAAAGCCACAAAGATTCATGGTAAGTTGCTGTATTTTGTGATGCTACAGTTTGAAAAGCTGAGGTCTGCCACACAATTCTAAAACTCTACGTGCTTTTAGTCTTCCTTGTAGGTTGATTGAAGGTTTGCAGTCATCGATCGGGGACGTGGCGACAGTCACTCGTTGTCGGCCGTCGCTGTTGCAGAAGCTGGATGTTGGCGCGCCTTCTTCTCCACACGGTCACCAGGCGATACGGGCTCTTGATGTGCGCCAGCTAATGCTTCCCGTCGGCGACACCGTGTCAGAAACTATTATAGCAAGTCGAGCGCAATTACATGCTGCCCAACCCCGAAAGCGCGGCAACTCGCGGGAGCGTTACACAACCACTCCTGCTCCACCGCCCTACTCCAGCCAGCCTCTCTCTGCCCGCGCTGCATGCAGCAGAGTTTACACTACCAAAGATCCTAAACACTTCGGTTCTCCACACAACCTATCGATGTAATCGTTCGATAGCATAGTTTTCCCTAGGCCAGACCCAGCGTAAAAACACAAATAATATTTGCAAAACAAACCAATTATACATCGACATTAATGCATAAATATATACACAAAGAGTAAAACAATTACAATATATAAAGACACAGAAATGTCATATCTTCAGGTAACAAAATAAGGAAAAAAATATGTACTACAATAGATGGAAATAGGAAGATATGCATTTCCGGCGTTACAGAGCCTGCTTCGTGAGACATATAGCTACCTTTCTATGCTACGTGTACTTACCTGAGGGTTTTGCGTGTGGCCTTCGGGAATAGCTTCCTCAGTAGTTGGAGTATGGCGACTCTGTGGACGACTTCCGTCAAGCAATGGTCGAAGGAGAGAATCTGACTGCCGGAGGGGCAGTTCCAGATGACGAAACACATTTTTATCTGGATGGCATTGACGAAGGTATCTAGCAGCATATTCACGAGGGGCAACACCAGCCCGGTTATCAGATGCACCAAGGACCGGAAGCGTATCCACATATTCAACGCTTGTGTATGCCAAACGTCTGCCACACTGGTTTAGACGTTTACAGTGAGAAAATTCGATATGTGTACGTTTCTATGTTAGAGTCTGTCACGGGTGTGTTACTCCTCCCACAACTAGTCCCTGTCTGGTGGACAGCGCATACAGCATAAACATGCCGTCAGTCGTCTGTGCTGTTCCATCTAACGTGCGTTACCCAGTTCACAGATATTACTCCTCATGATTTACCTCTGTTATGCTGGAGCCAAGGTAGCCCCTGAGGGCCAGCAACGCATATCACACCACAGAGGATGGCGTTGTCTATTTCCAAGGCATACCAAAACACCATATCACCGGATATATACATACAAAATAATGGAAACAGGCATTCCAAGCACTGCTTCAGCAGGGGTAGCTCGAGCCACGGCATGCAGAAAGTATCACTACACCAAAACCTTACTGCCCGGAGACCGCTATTTAGGGGATAGAACCAGCCCTGCAGTTCAATGCATTCTGGATGCCGACCTCTTGTACTTTGAGTGCTGAGGATTGTCTTTGTCTCTGAATTGGACTCGTACTAGTGTGTGTGTGTGTGTGTGTGTGTGTGTGTGTGTGTGTGTTACCACGAAACTTTGTGGGAAAATTAGAAGTTGTGTGTGTGTGTGTGTGTGTGTGTGTGTGTGTGTTACCACGAAACTTTGTGGGAAAATTAGAAGTTGTGTGTGTGTGTGTGTGTGTGTGTGTGTGTGTGTGTGTGTGTGTGTGTGTGTGTGTGTGTTACCACGAAACTTTGTGGGAAAATTAGAAGTGAACTTTTGTTTGCTTCACTTACGAGACTTCTACTGGCACCGTTATTGTCACCTTTTCGTTTCTTGTTCAGTTATTAACCTTGTGAACTTACCGCAATAAATTTGTGTTTGTGAAAAATTGCCAATAGTCTGTCACAAGTGGCGATGAGTTTGTGCCTGTGTGTGTCTTCCTCATGGTGGAAGTTGTACTTCAGCAGCTGGTCCAAAGTGTGCACGACTTACCACAAGATTTTCAACAGTTTTGCAAGAAATCTCAGGATCCACAGAAACGTTTATTTACGGACATTGTGAAAAGCTGCCTGGTTCCGTCGCCCCCGCCATTTCCCACTTTCAGCAAGGATGCTGAAGAGTGGGAAGCATACGAAAAGTGGCTCCTACTTTCTGTCCTGGAACCAGTCCAAAGTATATGTTCTCTTGACAAACCTTTAGCCTCGACCTCTGGATTCTTTGACTTTCTCCCAGATTTGTGAGGTTCTGGCGGCTTACTACCGACGACTGTTCGATATGTTGGCAGCCTGTGTCGAATTTTACAAGTGTCACAAGAAGGCTGGCTAGTCCGATAGACAGCGGCCAGCGGAAATTAAAGGTCTCAGCTGGAAATGTCACTTCAACACACGAGTCTCCAAAGAATCCCATGTGGACGAGATGGTCCCCGACCAACCCATCCAGGCCGCCCCTGATGCGGCTTTCTGGCGCGACGCCCTCAGACTCGACGATCCTACTGTGGACCGGGTCATTGTAGCAATATCTACAGCGGCCGACAAGCGTTTGAAATCCTAGGCCGAGGCAGCGACCCTCCGCGACCACTACGCCTCGTAGCCCATCGCATCGCTGGCTGACGTCAAAGACGTTGACACTGTCGGTTCCGATGACCGGCGCCGACTGTCCTGTTCTGCACAGCGTCGACAGGGCAGCCGCCCTGTCCAGGAATTCACGCCTTCGGAAGGCTCCGCATGTCTGGCACAGAACGTCGGCATAAGGAGGCCCCTACGCCATAGCCAGCGCCGCCAGCCCCTCCGGCTGACGTCATGAACAGGATGCTTAAAGAACCGTGCATGGGAAGACTGCCCTGACAGGTGGGCATTTTGTGCAGTGTGTACCTGTAACAGACATCTCCGTTTGGTCTGCTGATCTCGGCTGCCCCCTCCTTTTCTGGCCAATAACCATCGAGGGGCGTATCCCCATGGATATCAATCAGGTACAGTCATCTTGAAATTTGAAGCTGGTGATCGACGTTCAGGTCAACGGTCAGCCGCTGCTGATGCAGCTAGATACAGGAGCAGCAGTCTCACTGATCAACTACACTCCGGGAAATTGAAATAAGAACACCGTGAATTCATTGTCCCAGGAAGGTGAAACTTTATTGACACATTCCTGGGGTCAGATACATCACATGATCACACTGACAGAACCACAGGCACATAGACACAGGCAACAGAGCATGCACAATGTCGGCACTAGTACAGTGTATATCCACCTTTCGCAGCAATGCAGGCTGCTATTCTCCCATGGAGACGATCGTAGAGATGCTGGATGTAGTCCTGTGGAACGGCTTGCCATGCCATTTCCACCTGGCGCCTCAGTTGGACCAGCGTTCGTGCTGGACGTGCAGACCGCGTGAGACGACGCTTCATCCAGTCCCAAACATGCTCAATGGGGGACAGATCCGGAGATCTTGCTGGCCAGGGTAGTTGACTTACACCTTCTAGAGCACGTTGGGTGGCACGGGATACATGCGGACGTGCATTGTCCTGTTGGAACAGCAAGTTCCCTTGCCGGTCTAGGAATGGTAGAACGATGGGTTCGATGACGGTTTGGATGTACCGTGCACTATTCAGTGTCCCCTCGACGATCACCAGTGGTGTACGGCCAGTGTAGGAGATCGCTCCCCACACCATGATGCCGGGTGTTGGCCCTGTGTGCCTCGGTCGTATGCAGTCCTGATTGTGGCGCTCACCTGCACGGCGCCAAACACGCATACGACCATCATTGGCACCAAGGCAGAAGCGACTCTCATCGCTGAAGACGACACGTCTCCATTCGTCCCTCCATTCACGCCTGTCGCGACACCACTGGAGGCGGGCTGCACGATGTTGGGGCGTGAGCGGAAGACGGCCTAACGGTGTGCGGGACCGTAGCCCAGCTACATGGAGACGGTTGCGAATGCTCCTCGCCGATACCCCAGGAGCAACAGTGTCCCTAATTCGCTGGGAAGTGGCGGTGCGGTCCCCTATGGCATTGCGTAGGATCCTACGGTCTTGGCGTGCATCCGTGCGTCGCTGCGGTCCGGTCCCAGGTCGACGGGCACGTGCACCTTCCGCCGACCACTGGCGACAACATCGATGTACTGTGGAGACCTCACGCCCCACGTGTTGAGCAATTCGGCGGTACGTCCACCCGGCCTCCCGCATGCCCACTATACGCCCTCGCTCAAAGTCCATCAACTGCACATACGGTTCACGTCCACGCTGTCGCGGCATGCTACCAGTGTTAAAGACTGCGATGGAGCTCCGTATGCCACGGCAAACTGGCTGACACTGACGGCGGCGGTGCACAAATGCTGCGCAGCTAGCGCCATTCGACGGCCAACACCGCGGTTCCTGGTGTGTCCGCTGTGCCGTGCGTGTGATCATTGCTTGTACAGCCCTCTCGCAGTGTCCGGAGCAAGTATGGTGGGTCTGACACACCGGTGTCAATGTGTTCTTTTTTCCATTTCCAGGAGTGTATTTCTCTGATGCGAAGATTGGGGCGCTCCCATTGGCACCTACATCTCTGCGCCTCCTTACTTACAATAAGTGATAGCCCTCTTGGGTCAGTTCATGGCTCCCATGCTATATAAATCAGTTCGCCAGGACATTACCTTCCTTGTGGTCCAAATTGTGGCCATTGCGGATCACTTAGAGTGGGACGTCTTCTGGGCCTTTGGCTTCGCCATCGACGACAATGTTCATCTGGTGTCTTCCCAGTTTTCGTTTCCAGCAGTCGATACCTTGTGCATGGAATTCCAGGACCTGTTCTTGCCAGGCGTCAGCTGTGCTCGAGACTTTTATGCGTCGCTCCAGCTGAAACTGTCTGCCCACCCGAAGTACGTCCGGGCCCAGCATGTTCCCCATGCCCTCCAAATGCCTCTTCAACAAGAAATTGACCGTCTCGCCATTGAGGAAATCGTCACTCCGGTCCGTTAGAGTTTGTGGGCAACACCCTTGGCCGTCGTCAAGTGACCAGACGGGCATATTCGAGTGTGTGGCGACTTCAATGCTACGCTTAACCCTCAGCTACAGGTTGAAGACTAAAAACTGGTTCAAATAGCTCTGAGCACTATTGGACTTAACATCTATGGTCATCAGTCCCATAGAACTGAGAACTACTTAAACCTAACTAACCTAAGGACATCACACAACACCCAGCCATCACGAACCAGAGAAAATACCTGACCCCGCCGGGAATCGAACCCGGGAACCCGGGGGTTGAAGACTATCCCCACCCATGTCCTGAGGACCTGTTCTCCAGGCTCACAAGGGGACAATTTTTCCTTCTACTCGCTTGGCCATCGTTAACATACTGTTTCGGCTGTTCCAGTTGAACTGCCTCATGTATGGCATAGCTAGTGCACCATGGCAGGTTGTATAAACTACCTCGAGGACATCATCATCAACCATACCATGAATGAACATCTCAGTCACCTGCGAAAATTGTTCCTGCACCTGCAGACAGCAGGCCTAAAATTCAACCTTGCTAAATGATCCTTTTTCCCATCATCTCCTACCTGAGTCACATCATTTCCCCTGATGGCATATCACCTACCTCCTCCCACATCACTGCTATAACGGCCTTTCCTCGTCCATGCGACGTACACCGATTGCGGCCTTTCCTGGGTAAAATTGCTTACTATTAGAAGTTCATTCACTCCACCGCTCACATCGCAGCGCCCTCCGCCACCTATGCCAAAAGAACGTGCGTTTTCATTGGTCCCCAGCTTGTTAATCGGCTTTCCAAACCTGAAATCATAGGTTACACTCGATGGCGTGTCTCATGCCATATAACCCCTGTCTTCCTCTCCTCTTGGCTACAGACGCCTTGGAATATTGTATTGGGGGTGTCCTTTCACACCATCTACTAGATAGACTGGAACGTCTCGTGTCGTACATATATAAATCCATTACACATGGCCATAGCAAAAATTCAAAATTTGACGAGGCCCTAGCCATCATGTTTGCCTGTACTAAATTCCTCCTGTACCATGACAGAACGTCTTTCCTCTTAATCACTGACCACAAGTCCCTCGTGGCTTTATTTTCCCCATCTGCTTAGTTACCTACGAAAACTTCCCACTGCCAGCAGTGATGGGCTGTTCCCCTCACATTTTAGGTACACCATCCATTTCCGGCCCGCCTCCCAGCATGCCAACGCCGGTGCCTTGTCTCGACTCATCTCTGTCTGTGTTTCGGCATTCGATTCGTTGGACTTCCTAATTTTTCAGGCCGATGATGTTATACAGGATGCATTAGCTGCTTTCCCAGTCCCAACTGACAGGGAGGCCGCAGTGATATCCACAGATCCGCTCCTACATCTGGTGCGCCACTATGTTCTCTCAAGCAGGCCAATGCTTCCTCCATCTCGAACCCAGGCTGACCTCCGATTCTTCCTCTCCATTCACCATCAACTGGTGGCCATCAACGGGTTACTACCCCAATGCAGAAAATGACGCCAATCCACGAGTCATCGTTCTAACATTCCTGCAGTCCTGGATTCTCCATGTCTTACATCAAGGTCACTAGGGTATTGCTCTTATGAAAACCCTCGCATATCACCATGTCTTCTAAGTAACCACGACACCGGACATGGAGAGCGTGGTCTGGAGTTGTCAGTTGTGTACCCAGGTACTTCCTACACCATGCTTTCCAGTCCTGGCTGGCCACTTCCTTCCCATGTGAACGCATCCATGTGTATCTTGTGGGACCCTTCCTCGGCACTCACTGGTTACTCATCATGGATGCCTACTTCCCTTTCATTATCTGATGCTTCTCTATCATCATGTCGAATATCATCGTTGTCCTGTGAAAAATATTTTCCATTGAAGGCCTTCCCGTCACCTTGGTATCAGACAATGGCCTGCAATTTTGCAGTGAAGAGTTCGTCAAACTCAGCCATGTTAATGGTACCAAATACGTCTTTACACCTCCTTTCCATCCCCAATCCAATGGACAGGTGGAGCGCCTTGTTCGCACTTTTAAAACTCATATGAAGTAGTACACAGAGGACCATTCTCCACAAGAAGCTCTTACATTATTTCTCAGTACCTATATGGCCACAATGGTGGGTGACAAGAGTCCAGCCGAACTGCTTCGTGGTCATCCGCCTCGGACCCTACTTCATCTCCTCCTGCTACTGGTTGGACCTCACGCCCTATCCGGTGCTTACTGATATTCATCTGGCTTCTAGGTGTGGTCCCTGGCCGAGCTGGCTTCCAGGAGTCGTTTTCTGGCCCCGTTGTCAACAAATGCTTGAAGTGTGCCTGGACAACGGGGTGGTTTCGTGTCACTGCACCCAAATGCATCTTCATTTCCTCATGCAGCCGTAACCCAAAACGTTGGCGCCTCCCTCTCTCTCTCTCTCTCTCTCTCTCTCTCTCTCTCTCTATCTCTCGTCGCTGGCCCCTTCCTTGGGGCCTACATTGATGCAATCTCCCAGCGATAGCCAGCGGACGCCGGCTGCTAGCCCCATGCCGCCGCATACTCCAGACCTGGGGCGGTTGCGGGACCTTCCCCTGAACCCACTTCTGGCCACTCTTCAGCGCCGCCTCGGTCGGACGACGTCCCCATGCCACTTGCCCAGCTCGACGTCGCCTCGCAATCGCCACTGCTTCAGTGTTCCAGCCGCCATGCGCGGATCGCGATGCCCTTTTCTCCAGCGGCTGGTTTCCACCACCTCCTTCAGAAGGACTTAGCTGCAGATCAGCCTACATCACCGTACTAAAAAATGGCTCTGGGCACTATGGGACTCAACTGCTGTGGTCATAAGTCCCCTGGAACTTAGAACTACTTAAATCTAACTAACCTAAGGACATCACACACATCCATGCCCGAGGGAGGATTCGAACCTGCGACCGTAGCAGTCGTACGGTTCCGGACTGCGCGCCTAGAACCGCGAGACCACCGCGGCCGGCCACAGCACTGTGCTATATTGGTACTCGCTCCCCCGCGGTTGCCCGTGCTGCACCAGCTTTTCCAAGGGGGAGGGTTGTTATTCCGGAGCCATGGTAGCCCCTTAGGGATGGCAACCCATATCACACCACAGATGATGCTGTTGTCTATGTCCAAGGCGTAGCAAAAGCACCATGGTATACACCAGCTATTTACATACAAAATAATGGAAACAGACATTCCGAGCATTACTTTCTGCAGTGGGAGCTCGAGCCACGGCATGCCGGAAGTATCACTATGCCAAAACCTGATTGGCTGGAGACAGCTACACTCCTGGAAATTGAAATAAGAACACGGTGAATTCATTGTCCCAGGAAGGGGAAACTTTATTGACACATTCCTGGGGTCAGATACATCACATGATCACACTGACAGAACCACAGGCACATAGACACAGGCAACAGAGCATGCACAATGTCGGCACTAGTACAGTGTATATCCACCTTTCGCAGCAATGCAGGCTGCTATTCTCCCATGGAGACGATCGTAGAGATGCTGGATGTAGTCCTGTGGAATGGCTTGCCATGCCATTTCCACCTGGCGCCTCGGTTGGACCAGCGTTAGTGCTGGACGTGCAGACCACGTGAGACGACGCTTCATCCAGTCCCAAACATGCTCAATGGGGGACAGATCTGGAGATCTTGCTGGCCAGGGTAGTTGACTTACACCTTCTAGAGCACGTTGGGTGGCACGGGATACATGCGGACGTGCATTGTCCTGTTGGAACAACAAGTTCCATTGCCGGTCTAGGAATGGTAGAACGATGGGTTCGATGACGGTTTGGATGTACCTTGCACTATTCAGTGTCCCCTCGACGATCACCAGTGGTGTACGGCCACTGTAGGAGATCGCTCCCCTCACCATGATGCCGGGTGTTGGCCCTGTGTGCCTCGGTCGTATGCAGTCCTGATTGTGGCGCTCACCTGCACGGCGCCAAACACGCATACTACCATCATTGGCACCAAGGCAGAAGCGACTCTCATCGCTGAAGACGACACGTCTCCATTCGTCCCTCCATTCACGCCTGTCGCGACACCACTGGAGGCGGGCTGCACGATGTTGGGGCGTGAGCGGAAGACGGCCTAACGGTGTGCGGGACCGTAGCCCAGCTTCATGGAGACGGTTGCGAATGGTCCTCGCCGATACCCCGGGAGCAACAGTGTCCCTAATTTGCTGGGAAGTGGCGGTGCGGTCCCTACGGCACTGCGTAGGATCCTACGGTCTTGGCGTGCATCCGTGCGTCGCTGCGGTCCGGTTCCAGGTCGACGGGCACGTGCACCTTCCGCCGACCACTGGCGACAACATCGATGTACTGTGGAGACCTCACGCCCTACGTGTTGAGCAATTCGGCGGTACGTCCAGCCGGCCTCCCGCATGCCCACTATACGCCCTCGCTCAAAGTCCGTCAACTGCACATACGGTTCACGTCCACGCTGTCGCGGCATGCTACCAGTGTTAAAGACTGCGATGGAGCTCCGTATGCCACGGCAAACTGGCTGACACTGACGGCGGCGGTGCACAAATGCTGCGCAGCTAGCGCCATTCGACGGCCAACACCGCGGTTCCTGGTGTGTCCGCTGTGCCGTGCGTGTGATCATTGCTTGTACAGCCCGCTCTCAGTGTCCGGAGCAAGTATGGTGGGTCTGACACACTGGTGTCAATGTGTTCTTTTTTCCATTTCCAGGAGTGTATTTAGGAGCTACAATCTTCCCCGAAGTTCAGTGCACTCATGATGCCGACCTCGTGTACTTTGACTGCTGAAGATTACGTCTTCGTCTCTGATTTAGACTCGTACTAGTGTGTGTGTGTGTGTGTGTGTGTGTGTGTGTGTGTGTGTGTGTGTGTGTGTGTGTGTGTGTGTTACCACGAACCTTCGTGGAAAATTAAATGTGAACTTTAGTTTGCCTCAGTTAGGAGACTCTTAGTGTCATCCTTTCCGTTTGTTGTTCAGTCATCAACCCTGTAAAGTTCTCAATAAAAATTGTCAGTCACAACAATTTCGACACCGCTAATCGTGAAATTTTCAGTTTCGAATTGCACCTTTTCCGTAATGGTAATAGATGTATTTCCTAGATCCCATCGATAGAACAACAATAATAATAAGCATAGTAATAAAAATGCACCGGGATATCTACTAAAGAGCATGTGGTTACCAGACTCAATGTTGAAAAGAATAATTAGTGGAACTATGGTGATATCATATACAAATAGTAACCGAGTTTGGACATTATTCACAAAGCATATTGCTAGTCCTACTGGTAACATAAGGCCCTAACGAAATGTAATGGACTTGAGTGAGGCAAGAAGTATAGTTGGTATTAATCTATGTGGCCATTTTAGGAGGGTACAAAGAAACCAGGTTTCGCATCAGTAAAATTCACGCCCACGACGTGTAAAGGGCTTCTTTCAAAGCTGACCAATTTTCCCTGTGAGTGCAGATGTTTTCTTGATGACCCACTGCAATAGCTGTTGATTATTAAGATGCCTGCTACCGTACCACCTGGACTACATTTACCAAATAAAATAACATATGCCTCAACCCAGGATCGAACTGTCAACCTTCTGCATGCTAAGCCAAAACTCTGTCCACTGCACCAACTGTACAGCACAACTATAATAAGGTGACAGTAGCAGTTGCCCTACATGTGGTTACAGTGCTGCGAGACTGCCACGCTATAACGTTCTTCTTGTGCCCAATATACTCGCCGTACGAAATTTGGTGAGAGACTTTATTTTTCTCTGGCATGTGAGGAGTCGCGCTGGGAAGCTCGAGTGTCCGAATTCCGTTTCACCTTGTTTCGTGGTGTTGTTTAAGAAGCATTAAGCTGTTCTTCCAAGCAGAGACGAGAGAGTCAGTTAATATCAATTCGTGTTTCCTGCTTCTAAAAACTCTGAACAGCAGCTGTTACATCTCGCCCTTGCTTCATTTGCCTTAATTCCAAACTGCAGTGAAGTAGAAAGGTTAAGTGTTTTAGATTTTAGTTGAAGCTAATGTTAGGATAAGAGTGTCGCTTGATTTAACACTTGAGAAACAGAACCGCTCAACTTGCTCATTACATACGGAAGCTTCAAGAAAGTTAATTTTCTGCCACTCTCCAATCTCTCTGTTAGCAGCAGTGTTGGATCTCAGCGGACAGTAACCAGACAGCGAGCAACGAGAGAGATACTGTGTATCTCGCACCTTCAGAGCATGGCAGGGGCAGTTGGATGGAAGAAGTAGTAGGTTTACCCCGGACAATGAGGTCGCGGAGCCTCCATCCTGCGGGCCGGCTGAAAGCACGGCAGCCCATGGACTCACTGAAGGGATTGGAGGAGGAGCCCTGCTGTGCGCTGGCCAAGAAGCGAACATCTCATCTGCAGCACGTACCCCGGAACCAGGTCACAGGCAGCGCGGGGCAGACCTGAGATTAGGTGCCGTCCCGAGAGGAGAGCCGGAGCAGTTCGTTAATAATTACTGAAATTATTTGCATCGTTCATTGCTTTCTGTTGAGCTAACCAATACTGAGCCCTGTCTGAGCATAAAAAGTCGTCAGTCTGGTATTCTTCATTCCCCACCACTGTCCTGACACACAATGGTTTCCAACCGAAACCGTTAATTGATATATGTTAGTCATTCACTGTGAAA
This sequence comes from Schistocerca piceifrons, assembly GCF_021461385.2. Classification (NCBI taxonomy): domain Eukaryota; kingdom Metazoa; phylum Arthropoda; class Insecta; order Orthoptera; family Acrididae; genus Schistocerca; species Schistocerca piceifrons. Next base: position 402,236,751 of record NC_060140.1, read on the forward strand.
TAGGTGTTAATGTCTCATGTTCATAATCTTTGTAAACATATTAGCAGTAGCAATGAACTACTAATAAAATATTGCACAAAACAGCCTGGATCGCATATTAGCACTAGCAATGAATTACTAGTAAAATACTGCATAAAACCGTGTGGATCGCATTAAAAACACTTTAATGGTAAATTGTGACCTGTTTGAAGCCTATATGGACCAATTCAAAGTACAACAGATTAGAGGGAAGCAAGTAATTTAATAAACAATAATTTAAACATAATTTACGTGAACTTACACCCAGTGACGACTTACGGAGAAGATGGAATGGAGTAAAAAGTACGGAAATCATGCACTGCTATCCAGTTCTTCCTCCGTGACATCGTCTAAACACGCCATCACTGGATATTACGTCGTATAATTTGTGTTTAACTTCATTTTCACTGCATTACATGTTTATCTCTATTCTGTTGTACGCTAAATTATAGAGTATGCTCCATATAAGACCCACGTCGGGTCGAAACCGGTGACCACTTAAGAATAAAACTATTTCTAATAAGTCAAGAGGGTTCTGTGCAATATACTATTGATGTATCCTTCTCATAAATACTAATACCGTCGTGACAACTGCTATAAATGCAGTTTGATTATCCCTCTAAATACCTTATTGCTGGTTACAAAAATTTTAATTACTGGCATGTGGCGAGATATGAATTTTAGCAAGGTATGTGTTTCTCTGAATAACACCGTTTACACCTATGTACAGTAAATTCTTTCAACACGTTTCATTATCCGGGTGAAGCACGCTGTTCGATTAATGACCGATGTGAATCAAGAACTTTAGAATAAAATACCAACGAGATCGTAGAAGGGCACAGGAAGGAAAAATCAGGGAATATTTGAAAGGGGTTTCCCGTTTTGGCATTTGCACTGTATGGAAAATAAAACTGCCAAAGTACGTGTCGGGTACTAATGCAAACTACTTTTAATTTGTTTTATTAGTTATGGGACACTACGCCTCAGACAAAAAATGACAATTTGCTCGACATAGGAGTGTAAAAGAGCCGATTGGACCTCATTCTGAGTACTCATAAACACATCACCCTCTCACACCACCTGGTTGGCCACTGCAGAAATCGTTCCTTTCAGCCAAATATCTAAGGAGGCTGGGTGTGAGACCAAGAAATTTTCTTTTGGGTATGTTTTGGAAATATCCGATACTTGCATCATTTGATGACCAAGGGAATCGTCCCGAAGACCTTGTTCGGAATGGGGAAGTAGGACTAATTTCATTTATGTTCCACAGGAATAAATTAAGTTTTATAAAATGTGTATGTATGTTTGTTTGGTATGGCGTGATTGGATTAAGTGTGTTCTCACAGCACTACAGAAAGGCAATATAAATACAATAAATCTGTTACAATACTGTTCTGCAAAGTAACATCACTGGCAATCTACCAGGGTTCCGCGCTGGCAACTCTTTGACAGCCAGTTGATCTCACGGCTGTTGCGTTCAGTTTCTTTACCAGTGTATATTGCCACTATCAATGAAAGTACAAAGAAATGGTTCAAATGGCTCTGAGCACTATGGGACTTAACTTCTAAGGTCATCAGTCCCCTAAACCTAGAACTACTTAAACCTAACTAACCTAAGGACAACTCACACATCCATGCCCGAGGCAGGATTCGAACTTGGGACCGTAGCGGTCGCGCGGTTCCAGACTGCAGCGCCTAGAACCGCTCGGCCACCCCGGACGACCAATGAAAGTACAGATTACCTGGGTCGAGTGATTATTCATCGTAAATGTCCCCCATACCCTGTTGACGTACGTTAGTGATCCCGGAATGATATGAGCATGTAATTGTCGTTATACACTATGGACCAACAAATCTTTGTGTAATTAAGCCTAAAACAATTTTTAAAAGAAAACAATATGTTTCGTCTGGTGAAGGGGAGAGGTCTTCCAACCGTCCGTCTGTTCGAACTATGTCAATGCACTGATGCAGGTAACCTTTCATGTTGTTCATAACTGTGTCCATTGTCAATATTTCTCGGTGATTAAAGATGTGTGCAGGGAAACTATTCCTGCGTGATAATGTACGAACGTATCGTGAAATACAGCCATCTCTATTTCGCTGTTTCTACTTCTGCGCTGCTGCGCCTATACGAAGACCCTTTCTTTTACATTTATCCAAATTAGTTGTTAAAATCGTGATAGTTACTTTCAAGGGTAAAATACCAGAAAGTTCAGTTTTGAAAAAAACCAAAACTTTTAGAGCCACGGGTTCAAACGTTTCGGCGTCTGACACGTGCTTCATGTAAAATTTTTCGTTATACAGGGTAAATCACGTGAAACCTTTTTCTATTTCGTGAAGGATTACACTTATCGAGACTAGGTGTTTGTCAAATCTTAGAGTGTCGAGTTGCATGTACTTTTTTCTGTTTGCGTAATGATTTTAACGTTGGTATCAACGGAGATATTGAAGCAAGTACGTTTTTTAATGGAACCATATACTTTTTATAACTGATTTCTATAACTAACAAAAAGAGAATTATAGTGATATAGCATTTGTGAATGCTGACGTTGGAGCCTGTCGTAAAAAGAAATCGAGAACTGTAGGTTGGTTGGTTGAGAACCAAACGGCAAGGTCATGGGTCCAATCACATTAGGGAAGGATCGGGAAGGAAGTCGGCCGTACCCTTTCAATGGAACCACCCAGGCATTTGTCTTAAGCGACTTACGGAAATCACAGAAATCCTAAATCAGGACCGCCAGGAGCGGGTTTCAGCCATCGTCCCCCAGAAATGCGGCACGAATCGTCATTAGCGGTGCAAATACTAGCAGGGCTCTCGTGCTGCGCTGTGTCAGGATGCAAACACATTTGCATGTTCACTTGTCTGCGCTTTAGGTCACTCACCTCTTCCTCAACATTCGTTGCGTGCACACAAGTAAACCAGTGAGGAGAAGTTGGATATACCACTTTTATGTGTTGAATGTAAAAAGTAATATCGTAGTTGTTCTATCTACGATGCTAAGGAATCCGCACAGTGGTACAACAGTTTTCCAAGGAATGTGGAATCAGCCAGACGAGTGTCATTCGCATCCGGCATCGACATAATTTCCATCTCTATCATATGTCACTACATCAAGCACTCGACGACAGTGATGTAGAAGGTCATACAGATATTTGTCGGTTTGGCCCTCAGCATCTAAGTGGGGACCCTACGTTTTTCCAACGTATCTCTTTACCGATCAAGCAAAGTTTACTAACTGCGTTAAGGTAAATTTGCATAACACGCACTACTGGGCAGGCGAAAATCCACACCGACTTCGGCAGGTGCAATATCAACGGTCGTGGAAAGTAAACGTATGGTGCGTCATCATAGTAAATAACTTTGTGGGACCTTACTTCATCTCAAGCGTTCTAAATGGACGTTCGTACGCACAATTTCTGACTATAATTCTCCTGGTTCTTCTAGAAGAGGCACCACTGGTTATTCGAGAGCATGTAACAACAACACGGTGGTTTTCCAGCTCACTCGGCTCAAGTTGGTACCTAAACACTGAATGAAAACTTCTCTGTAATTTGGATACGACAAAATGTTGTTGTCAAATGGCCTGCAAAGTACCCCGAGTTGACTCTTCCTGATGTAATTCTTTGGGGAACACTCAAAGATGCAGTCTATGATGAAGCTCCAACTATGCCAAACGATACGTGTCGACGAAACGCCAGTGCATGCTCTACCATATCATCCACTGTAATTAAACAAAAAATACGCGTATATCAAGGAAATAAATGGAAATCACAGAAATAAAAAAGAACGCAAGTCTATTGTAAGCACACCCATTGTAAATACTTCTGTCATCCCGTTTATGATCAGAAGTTTGAACAAAATCTTAAATGAAGGATGAAGTTACTTCTTTGGAGGACCACATTTATGTTAAGATGACTTGGGTGGTTACTAAATCATTCTTAGTAAATTGTTTATTTCATTTACGTGTGTACAAAATAGGATTGCAGTGTCAAATAAGTCGACAGCGTGAATTGTGCTTAGGTGATAACTGTCCCCGCGTGCTTACACACAGCATGAAACAACCTTTCCTTAAGATGAATATTTATTTTGAGATGTATAGTATTATTAGTAAAATGTTTAGCTCAACGGATATATCTTACAGGACACAATCCATTGCAATGTATGTAGAGACAGTTCTCCGACAGCATGTATTTTACCTCTAAGAAGTGCACGGCCAATTACAGGAAAACAGAGGTCAAGTCTTCCTTTTAAGATTTAGATATTTAATGCAATGGTTGCTTTTAGCAGCACATAATACCGCCTTATTTCTGAATAACGAATAGTTAATTTCTCTATTTTAGCTCACGTAAATCTGGTAGGATACAAAAATGTGAAATTGTTCTCTTAAGGCCTTTGTGATGTGCTAGATTCTAGCCTATGTGGTATTTCCAGACACAAAATTCGTAAGTGAACAGCATCTGAAACTGCAACTAGGTCGTAACTTGGTTCAAGTGGAAATACAGCTTTATTCTCGTACGGAGGCCTACCTTACGGTATACAACTACGCAGCTGTGTCCGTGACACCCGGTTGGCAGTGTTTGCTTTGCAAATGCCGTTTCCTGGCACCATACTCTGATATTCCAGGACAGTTCTTAAACTTTTTTACGACAAGCTTCAACGACAGCATTACCAAACGCTGTGTCACTGTAATTGTCTTACCAAGAGCTAAAAAAGGGGTGCTATTCCATTATTTTTTAAAAATTTCATAGCTTCAATATTTCGGTTGATATCAACGCAAAAACTTTAACCAAACAAAAAAAAAAAAAGCCTAGCCCTCGACGCTCTAATATTTGCCGAAAGCAGCGTTTCGATATGTGTAACCGTTCACGAAATAAAACGGGTGTTACGTCTTACATCACTCGCCCTGTATATGGGTTTTCGTAACATGAGCAACAACACATCAGATTCCGTTGGTCGCTATCGCATATTACGCAGAGTGCCAAAAATTATTTTCCAGGCCTTAGTGAAACGTTCCTTATATCAAAAAAGAAAAAAAGTTATTTGTTGAACATGGGCTCTGAACTGCGTTACTTAAGAACTACGGGCACTTACTCAGCTACTGGAAACAAATGTCTTCTATTGAACAAGTGCATATACCTCCTCAGATATGCATTTGAAAACCCGTGTTTACTTTATTGTTTTTAATTTTTCGCTACTACAATATGAAAAAGTAAAAAGCTTGGTTCATAATAACTCTGTTTCTTGTTCAGGATTTGATAGTGAACTCCCTGACATTTCGTACTCTCTTCAGACAACGTCTGCAGAGATAATCAAATTTTGATGTTCTCTACTCCGTTATTTTCACCTGAATAGACTGATTGACTGTATGCTACTCTGCTCATTTTCAATACAAAATAACTGACCACAACGCTACCTAAGCGTCGTTAAAAATAAAAATTCTTCCCTACTCCATCTCAACTTTATACTCCCACTTTTTCTCTCCCAGAAATCCTCCTCTGTGTCCTGTACATGGATAATATTTTCACTCTGCGTGTAATTCTAGACTTAAATAAATTAAACGTGAACAAAACTTTAAACAAAAGAAATTGCGTGCCAGTAATACAACTGGCATTGTGGGGGAGTCAAGCGGAGGCACATGTATATTTTTAGGACGGTGTTACAGATCTGTAGACCATTGTTCAATGTTAATAAAACACTATTCGCAAGTTAATCTTCATTGATTCCACTTTTCATCTGTGTCTTTTCATCAGCCTTGTGTGACGCCTTGTGCTAGTGACACAGTAGGATTCTCCTTGCTCCTGTTGATGTCTCAGCCCGACTGGTCGCCGAGGCCGCTATTTCAGCAATTCAGCTGAAGTCTAGTGGGCTACCCTCTGGCAGTCCGTAGGTGAAGGTGTAGTCCCCATGCTGTTAGTGTCCTCAATCCCGCTCTAGATGATGACAATGGCGATGACCCATAGGGATGCACCGTTCTGTCAGAAATCGTGTAGCTGGCTGATCATGGAACCACCGCAAAGCCAGGACCTATCACCTGGAAGTGCCTGCAACAATGATCAGTAAGAGACGTACCAGACGGCCCTCTCATAAAACAGTGACAATGATGTAGCTATATTCACCGCTTAAGTCTCCCCAGCCCTCATATGGCAGGCAATGGCCAATGTAAATTCCCACAAGTGGCAGTTATTTCGACGTTGTAATCTAAGGAATGGCAAGCAACATGCTCACGACAAGCACCAGAATATCCGGCATACGGATGTCACTACATCGTAATAATCATTTAATCAATTACTTCGCAATGAACGCTATGGATCTTAATGACCAATCGAATTCAGATCTGATGAACCGCAGTACTAACGGAGAGAAGTGGGAGGCAATGACGTGAGCCTTTGTTCATTACAACTAGTACAGACTATCTCTTTACTATGGTCAGTGTTCTTCGTATCGACGTATTAGATTAACAATTTGTTGCCGCAGTGCATTTGTTAACTGTACTGTCAAGCCTCTGAAATCTGTTACTGTGTTCGAGGTGATAGTCGATGCTTCACGGCACAAGATCTAACGGCACGTCTCCCTCTCCCTCTCCCCCTCCCCTTACCTCCTCCCCCCCCCCCCTCTCTCTCTCTCTCTCTCTCTCTCTCTCTCTCTCTCTCTCTCTCTCTCTCTCTCTCTCTCCTGACATTTTGCTGGATGTGTAACTCGAGCTTTGCGACTGCCGCCAAAGGGACAAGGTGTGCTCACGCATGCAACCAGCTTAGGCTGCATAGCTACGTGACTCCCTCAGCCTGGTGTTGCATGTGGCTGTGATAGCGTGAACTTTAGAAAAATTTCTGTTCTTCTATTTTTCTGCTCACTGGTGTATCAACATTAAACGTAAGGTATGTAAGAAGAAAATAAAGAGGAAGCGACAAAGTTTACCTCCTTGGGTCAGCATACTTAAGCAACACACTTACGGTTTCTATTTTACTTTTTTTTTGTTTTACACCTCATCCTGACAACAGCAACTGGAAGCAAAAGTAGAATGCGTTCTTCTGCGATAGTGAATGGGACACTGCAGCTTGTGCTCTCAATTTAGTGTGTTAAGAGACCAGGAATGTTTATTTACGTCTCAACAACTGCATTGTCGTTGTATGGGAATAATTAGTTTCGGCAAGGAAAGCTGTCCACGGTATAAGCGTACAGAGTAGCTACGTCATGGGGGCAAACTACCGCTACGGCACGACGCAAAAAAATGAGATCTGCCTTCTTGACCATCACCAGGTCAGTGACACCAGTTAATAGCCCGTATTTACAAATTATTATTAGAGGGTACCTCAAGGAGAATTCAATAGAAAGCCGCATATCATTTTTGGATGCAGCTGGGATTGCTGTGTCAGTCCAGACATAACGATGCTGTGGCTCAATTTGACCTGCATTGTACATTATGAAAAACAGTAAAAATCCCTCCCTATTGTGTCTGAGCAAGGGAACAAAAGATTCTTCTGTGAGGGATGCTAAGTTTATTTTCCGTCTGATGATCGTCATAGAAGAGTGTGGAAACAAAGACATACCAGTACACATCTCAGGTCGGGCGAGTTGGTGTGTGTGTGTGTGTGTGTGTGTGTGTGTGTGTGTGTGTGTGTGTGTGTGTGTGTGTGTGTGTGTGTCGGACGTCTCTCACGACTATGAAGAGTAATGTGAAGATCGTGTGCCATTTGGATAGAATCCTCAAACATAACGAAAACATTTCAGTGATGGGTTATTTCGAAGCATAATTCACTAGCACCTCTTGACTACATTCCTCCCAGATGCGAGATTAAATCAAATGAAATAGAATTCGTTACCTGCAGAAATGAACCAAACGCGTCATGCTTGGGAACTCTTGAAAATTACAGAACGTCGTCGCAAAAACCGTCGTACCACAGAACCTCAGGGAGGCCTTTGTACACGAGAAGAACATGCTTGAGCAGCTACGTTGGGACCAAATTTCATACAGGATTGGATCCAAGTACGATGTAATGCGGTGGAGTAACACAGTATTTAGTTTCACTCACCTACAGTTTTTCATTTCACCGAGGTGTAAAGGTCTGCACTTTCCTACACACTGAATTTATTTCAGTAACTTTTAATGCGACAGCTTTAGAAGCAGTATAGGTCGAGAAGATACTGCGAGTTTTGGAAGTGCATGCATATTTTAGTAGAATTACAATTTATTATCTACTAAATTCGCTTACAAATATGAAAAAAACTATAAAAATGAGCTCAATGTTCATAAACGCTCTAATGTAGACATTTCGTAACTCAGTCACATTGAATAGAGCAATGAGAATGAAAAGTCAGTAGCTTATACAGGGTGAAAAGTATTTAAACCGACAAACTCTGGGAGGTTGTAGGGGCCATCAAAATAAATATTTTTCCCTAACGTCATTTTTTCCTACGAGGATTATTTAAACCGTTGGAGGCCGTATTACGCTCTTCAGTTGATAGAGGCCGTATTACGATCTTCAGTAGTTAGAGGGCGTATTACGCTCTTCGGTTGTAGGCAACTGCTGTCCACCAGTGTAGTAGTCTCTGTTTACTAATGGAGCGGTACACCTGGAGTGAGTACACTGGTATGGTTTGTGCGTACTACATAGCGCACCACAGCGGACGAGCAGCACAGCGGGTTTATCAACAACAATATCCTAATCGCAGTATCCCGCATCATACGACCTTTGATGCTGTGTACCAACGTCTGCGTGAGTCCAGGTCATTTAGCAGATTTCCTGGACGGGGACGCCGTCGCACGGTATGAAAGCTGTAATTTGAGGAAGCTGTCTTGCAGCATGTGGTGAGGGATCCTTCAATCAGCACTTGTTCAATGGTACGTCACATGGGGACGAATCAGACGAATGTAAGAACAGTCCTTCAAGAACAATTGTTACGTCAATTTCACTTACAGCGTGTCCACAACCTGGAACCAGTTTATTATCCACCCAGAGCACAGTTTTCACAGTGGTACCTGGAACAGTGTGAAATGCATCCTAAATTTCCATCCTCTGTATTGTTTACCGATGAAGCAATGTGCGGGCGTGATGAAGTCTTCAACATGTAAAATTCGCATGTTTGGAGTGAGGATAACCCACATGCCACAGTTACTAACGCTCATCAAGTACGGTTCTTCGTTAATGTGTGGGTCGGTGTTGTTGGAGGCTGTTTAATTGGGCCGTATCTGCTACCTAGTTGTTGTCTCTTGGTCATAAAAAAATGGAAAAGTGTTTGTTGGTTTAATTAATTTGCCGACAGAGATATTTTCCTGTACCGGTTTAAATACTCCTCATAGGAAAAAATGACATTAAGGGAAAATATTTGATTTGTTGTCCCCTACAACCTCCCAGGGTTTGTCGGTTTAAATACTTTTCACTTTGTATATTATTGGAATAACAGAAGTAAAGGGCACAGAAGGGTCGCGCTCTCGACTTGTTGGAGGAGTTGGAAATTTACAAGGCATAAAAGCATGAGCCCACTAGGGTACTCAATGGACAAAGCGCGATAACGGAGGGTAAAATTTTTCTCTTTCTTTATTTATTCTTGTATCAGCTTTAGTTTGGGCACACAGAGGGGTCCTCTAAGTCGCTGCTTTCGGTGTGTGTTTCAAAACAGTGTGTAGAAGTGCTAAGGGACTTTGTGGCCAAGCGGTTCTAGGCACTTCATCCTGGTCGCAGGTTCGTATCCTGGCTCGGGAATGGATGTGTGTGATGCCCTTAGGTTAGTTAGGTTTAAGTATTTCCATGTTCTAGGGGACTGATAACCTCAGATGTTAAGTAACACAGTGCTCAGAGCCATTTCAAAAATCTTTTTTCTTTTTAAAATTTTTTTTTCTTCTAAAGGACTTTATGTCCGTAAATTATGTTGAATTACACAGGGAAAACATTTACGGGGGCTCAAATACTGTCGCCTTCGGTACTTTATATTTGTGGTTACGTGAGGTTTCTACCGTACCTACTGTGGTGAGTTGAAGTGTACTGTCGCGTATCATGTCCAACTTCCGAAATAAGTTTCGCGCCTTCTCTTTGACCTAGTTTGAGAGACAAGATTCGCTTCAGGCTCGATAAATATCATGATTCCGGGTCCACCACTGGGCTCCAGTGATCAATCGCAGGCATCTCCTTTGTATAACCTGTAACTTCTTGTAGTTAGTGGCACACGTAGTACCACAGGAGGTCGATCCACATAGAGTAGATGGTTCGACTGTGGCGTGGTACAGCTGGAGGTTCGTGCGTTGGCTGAGGGAGGAGAGCTCCCAGCATTTTGAGGCCAGACGTCTTCTTCTCCATAATATGATTACTATGCAGCAGTTTGGCGTCCAGATGCTCTCCAAGGTATTTTACAGTTATTGCCCAGGGGCGTGGTGGGTCTGATATCCGTAGGCGTTCACTGACAATGGGTCTCCGACGTGTGAAAACAATAACTTTCGTTTTCCCTGCATTAACCGTTATTTTGTTCCTGTGGGTCCAGCGGTCCACTGAATCTAGTTGGCGCTGCATCCGTGTGACGACGTGGAGCGCTGTGTCGTCGTCATAAAAACTGGCAGTAACATGTGGCACCGTCATGAGGTCGTTAATGTATAAATTAAACATATAAATTAAACAGCAGTGGAGATATGACGTATCCATGTGGAAGTCCCTCAAGGGCAGGCCGAGTTGATGAATTCTTGTCATCAATGCGCACATATAACCTGCGATCCGGGAGAAAAGTGTCGAGAAGTTTTAAATAGCAGTCAGGTAGCGGAGTGGTACGTCGGAGCTTGACGATCAAGTTACATAGCCATACTTTGTCGTAAGTCTTCCCTATATCGAGAAAAACACCAATGGTACGTCATTTCTTGTTGAAATTGTCTTGGATAGATTCCGTGATGCATAGTAGTTGTATCTCAGCCTATATCTTCGCCAGGAAGCCAAACTGCTCCGGTAGGATGGTGATGTGTGCCACAAAGATGTCCAGCATGCGCTTCAGTAAGACACCTTCCAGTACCTTTCCCAGCGTCGGCAGGAAGCTTATGGGTTTGTAGCTGTGAAGGTGAGAGAGATCGTTGCCCGGTTTTGGTATGGGCCCTATTCTGACAATCTTAAGTGCCTCGGGGAAATATCCAGTCCTGAGGCAGCTCTTCACTATCCGGGTGATAACCACGATAGCCTTTCTCGGTAGGTGTTTCAATTCCGTGTTGCCTATTCCTTTTCCGGGTTAGGTGTGTTTGATACACTTGATAATCCTACGAATTTCCTCCAGCATTGTCAGCTGGGGCATAGTATTAATCGGGAAGTCCGAAATAGCTTCCCATTCCACCGCTGTGTCCTCCTCTGCACGGTGCAGTGCATTATCTCCATCCTCCGTTGGGGGCGTAGTCATCTGTTGGTGATATACATCCGCATACAGCTCCGCCATGAGGCACTCAAATTGGCCTTTTGGTGGGCTGTTGCTGTCTGAGATTTTTAACTGTTGGCCTTTCATCTTTGGTGCGTAGTAGGACGTTCTCCATTCGGAGTTCCCACGTGTGTTCCTTCCAGTCCTGAAGTGTCCGCCGGAGTCCTCGGGTTAGTGTGTGTCTCTCCCGTCTATCATCCGGATGGCGGTGCCGGACCCATCGTTTCCGAAATCGATTGCCCCTTGTCTTAAGATCCTACAGCGGTGGTGGAAACTCGTCTGGTTGCAGGCACTTATTGAGCGCCCATTGTTTCGCACTGTTAATCTTCATCGTGAGTATTTCGACTGCCACATCAATCGCTTCTCTGATAGTAACAACCTGTGTTGGTCGCACATTGTTGTTGAGGTACGATTGCAACCACTGCCAGTCGTAAGTTCTTGTCGACGGCGGTGGGAGTTCTAAAGTGGCCCTCTCGATGAGTCCTAACACCGGTCTGTGATCCGACGAAAGATAATCCAGCGTTCGCAGATGGAGATTCGGGTTGATGTTCTTGATTATGGCGATGTACACAACATCGGGGTCTTGTGTCTGGACGTAAGGTATCCTCATCGGTTCCCGCGGGCCGTGGGGAGAAACATGTAAATCCTCAACCAGTGTAAAAAACATATGACCTTTTCGTTTAGTCTCACTGGAATTCCAGGCAACTTCCAAGGAGGATCTTGTCGTAACCCTCAGTAACTGCGTATGGATCTCCTGGGTGTAGAGGCTTCTGTGGGCTAAGGTAAGCTGCAATACAGGTAATGTTTCCAAGCATCGTGTGAATTGTTACTGCCGTGCCCTTTAAGGTCTGGAGTTGGGGTAAAAGTTCTTGGTGGTGACGAATGCATTTTTTGACGAGAACTGCGGTCCGTCAACCCCGTTGGTCCCGTTTGTCCGTCCAGTAGATGTGCATGTTCCTCAAGCGGAGGTCGGTTGACTCGCGGTGATGTTTCGGAGACAAATGCTACGTCTATTCTGTGGCGATGTAAGAAGTCCGTGAACTCTATTTTCTTCAATTTCAGGCCGCTGGCATTCCAGATGTACAAGTGTAGATTCCATGTGTGATGCCGTCTATCCATTTAGGGTGTTTGAAAAGCTCTCAGTACGCTTTCTGCAAGAGAGAGGATTGACGTCAGCTTCTGCTGGAGGGCGATGAGTACTTGAACAATATCTGTTAACGCTGGTGTAAAGGTGGTCGACCAGGCAGCTGATGTCACCACTGGTGTTGGCGTCAGTGGATGCGCATACATTGCTTCGGAGTAACAGCGCTGCTGTGTTCTCTGTCGTGGAGTTCCTCTGGGTGCTAGTTGTGGTCGAGAGGCGAATGTTTCCGCAGGAAGAGGTGCCGTTTGTTGTTGAGTGGCCTGAATCGCCGCCATGGCCGAGTTCTTGACAATTTTAGGCCGTTTATGAATCGACTTCTTTGGTGTACTTCTAGTATATTTCCATAGGAGTTGCTGAAATTTGGGGCAGCTACGGTATGTCGCAGGATATTCTTGTTCACAATTGGCGCACTTTGGGGGCGCCGTCCTAGGATGGGCACAATTCGATGATTTGTGGGAGCCCCCGCAGCGGACGCAGCGGACTGGCATGGTGCAGTAATTCGCCGTATGCTCGAACCCTTGACAATGGCGGCACTGAACTGGTCCTTCTTTGCTATTATAGGTTTCTATTATCAATCGTGTGTAGAGTAGGTACTTGTCACCATATATCTTGTCACTGTCTTTTCCGGATGGGAGGGTGACTCGGTACACAAATTGCGGTATCAGTTGTTTCGTCTTCTCGTCACGTTCCTTAAATTGATAGACTTGTAGCACTCTGAAGCCTTTTTCCTTGAGGTCATAGTAAAGTTGTTCTTCGGTAACTTCCGCCGGAAGGCGTTTGACAACTAAAGTCTCAGTCGTCTGTTGCTTGGTGCGTGAAATTTGAGAAGCTGTCGGTCGTGAAGAATTTTACTGCACGTTTTTCGTCTTCGAAAGACCCAAAGTGGTATTTGATGCTGTCCTTTTGGAATATAGCTTTAAGGTTGCCCTCTAGAAGTCCGTTGAGCGTTTCATTGAGGTGCACGTAATCCTTCGTGTACTACATAGTGCCTGGGGGGCACTTTGCGAAGCACCTTTCTATCTTTGTTCACGGCTTCTGCGGCACTAGAAATTTGTGCCTGTAGCTTTTTGGTGGGTGCTGGAGCACAGCTTGAGGTGTCAGTGGGGCGGTGTTGCTTCTGCGCCGTTCTTTGTGTACGATCGTAAAATCGCCATCTGCGTGTGGGGAGTCGCTGTCGTTTTCTGCTGAAAAGGCCGCTGCCATCTCCGCATCGTCCTCCGTTTGGTGGGAGTGCTGTGATTCGACATCTGAGTCCATAGCTGGAGCTGCCAGACAGGTGCCGTTATCCTGCTCTTGCGTTTCCCGTGAATAGCGAAAAATGCATTGTATGTCCTTCAGCGTTTCTTTGTCCTACTCGCGACATATATCGAGTCTTCTGGCGTAGTCCTGGTGGTCGTCTTCATTGCTGCGTCCGTCGTGGTGTTACGTATGGCCTACGTCCGAACACTGTTTCGTCGTGTGGTGTATAGTCTTCTGCAGTCGATTAGCGCCTGTAGACAGTCGTTCTTGACGTTCTGTCCTGTCATCAACCGGTGCCGTAGCCTGGGTCGTCAACCTGGGTTCCGTCCTGTGTAGAGCAGCCGTTGGGGCGTCTAGCGGGCCATGCCCGACCGACCGACCGACCGACCGACCGGCCGACCTGCGGCCGACTCCGGCGCTTCCTAGAGGGTTGCAGCGGTCGCACGCGCATCATCCTCGCTCGTCGGCATCGCGCACTCAACTGTGTTGCGATAACCATATAATGCGTCGCGTATTTATATCTAGCCTTGCTTGATGATTTATGTTGAGAACAGTAGGCATTTACCTTACCTCCATACATCCGTAGCTCTAATCCTGTAACTGGTTATGTCCTATCTATTCATGGATTGTATGGCCATACTAGATAACTTTATTTATTGATTGTTAATATGCTGTTGAAACGTCTTCTGTGGGAGACATATCACGATGTATGTGAATCCCTCTAGCGGTTAAGTTCTTACGATCGGAGCGCGCCTACATAACGTCCTGGTGACCGCCCCAATAGGGGGCGCTGTTCATTGATCTTTTTCTTCAGCTGTCATATAGACGTTTTATCTTTCATATGTAATTTATAAGTGCTACAAGTTGTGGATTACGTATATTAATTTTTACCATAAATTCGCCATAAAGTGTCAGACCTTTTACCTTTATATATTTCTTTAATTAATTTTATATGGGTAATTGCATTCGTCTTTTACTGTATCACAATTGGTTTGTATAATAGTTATCAATATTTAAAAGTCTGCTACACTTATTTCACCTAATGTGTTTTATCAGATTATGTTTCTAACGTAAATGACGACTACATCTAAGCCCGCAGTAGCGACATCTATGTAGGATGTAGGCAAACACATATCTGGTAGCTACTGTACTTCAGTAGACAGTTGCAAAAATGATTGTGTAGACGATGTGGCCTATTGTACACTTCATTTTAAATTCTGTGCTGAGTATATTTAAATGCTTTCACGATGCCATTACAGCCTTATCGCTTTAGGACATGGTGTAGAAAAAGGTACGTTTTACCGAATTTATCTGTATGTTTCCCTGGTTCTATGATAGTATGTTGTCATACGTACTGCTGTATTGTGGTAAAAGACACACTGCTCACTACGTGTATATATGTTTATATTGTAGATCTAGGATGGCCATTACTGACTGAAACCGGTCATCATCAAAAGAATTGATATTGTGATCAAAGACTAGAATAAAAAACGTTTGAGAATCAAGTTATTCAAACCTACGATGCAAATCCATGGAGACAGTAATAGGAAATTGAAATCTGTCAGTAAACGTCTGCGGTTCGTTTGTGTATCGTTCAGTGTGATCAGTTCACTTCCCTGAGGGCTGTTGTGAATACAGCTTTAAAGAGCATACTACAGCAGGACGGCTTTCAGAGCAGTCTGCGAACCTAGGAAAAACATTCATTATATTGACTAGACTTAAAAATATCGGTTGCATGAGAAGTTGGAGCTGATTGCCTAGAAATGGATCATGGTGTAATAAGAAGAAATTGAGGAATATTTCTTGTAGCCAAAGAGAGATCTACTCATAACGTCTACTTACAATCGACTGTTTTCGCTTTCCGTGACGACGGAAAGTTTAAATAAATTTTGACGTGATAGTCGTACACCACTATGCGTTATTTCATTGCTTTTCTGCTTATTTCGTTTTAGGAGAGCACATGGCTTGATAACTCATCTCTTGTGCAGAGCATAGAATCGGTTTCACGCAAATGTCTTAGTGGTAGAATGCATGTTACCCGAGTTTTACCCCATTAATATCACCAACTGCTTTACAATTTACTTGGAATAGAACGCAGGTGATGTTTCAGTGATATACGAAATCGTCAGTCTCCAGACTAGTTTGATGCTATCCATCACGAATTCATCTTCTGTGCCAACCTCTTCATCCCAGAGTACCAATTGCAGTCTACGGCAGTTGCAACCTACGTCCTGAATTATTTGCTAGTTATACAAGTTTACCATCTATAACTCCGACTAGCTGCATCGGAGTTACTCCATGATGTCTTAACAGACTTCCTACCATTTTGTCCCTTGCTTTTGTCAGTGTTTTCCGTATATTTTAATGTTCCCGGATTCTTTGGAGAATCTCCTCATTCCTTCATTTTCCAGTCCACTTAACTTTCAATGTTCTTTGTAACAGCACCTCAAACGCTTCTGATCCGGTTTTCTCACAGTCTGTGTCTCACAGCCATGCAATGCTTTGTTTCAAACATATGTTGTCAGAAATATCTCCCTCACATTAATAGTTCAAATGGTTCAAATGGCTCTGAGCACTATGGGACTTAACATCTGAGATCATCAGTCCCCTAGGCTTAGAACTACTGAAACCTAACTAACCTAAGGACATCACACACATTCCCAAGGCAGAATTAGAACCTGCGACCGTAGCGGTCACGCGGTTCCAGACTGAAGCGCCTAAAACAACTCGGCCACACCGGCAGGCTCATATTAATGCCTGTATTTTATACTAGTAAACTTCTATTGATCAGTATTGCTCCTTTACCAGTGCTACACTGTTTTTGTGTCCCCCTCACTCCGTCCGTCACGGTTATTTGACTGCCTAGACAGCATAATTCCGCAATTCCATCTACTTCGGGGTCCCCAGTTCTGATGTTAATATTCTCGCTGTTATCGTACCTGCAACTTCTCATTACGTTTCTCTAACCCCGATTTACCCTCGAAACATATTCAGTTCTCATCAGACTGCCCATTACATTCAACAGATCCTTTCACCTTGAATTTTAGTCCCACTCTTGACCCTTGCATTTCTTCCCATACAGCTTCTTTGACACATAGATTGCACAATAGGGTGAAAGACTACATTCCCGTTTTACACCATTTTTAATCCGGGGAGGCACTACTTTCCTGGTCTTCCATTCTCATTGTTCCCCTTTCTTTCTACTACATGTGATATATTACGAATCTTCAGTTTTCGTCAGAATTTAGAAGCTCGTGCACTATTTGACGTTGTCGAATCTTTCACCAGATTGACTAATCCAATGAACTTGTCTTGGGTTTTTTAGTTTTGCTTCTGTTATCAATCGCAATGTCAGAATTTGCTCTCTGTTACCTTTACCTTTCCTAAACGAAACTCATCGTTATCTGATTCTTAGTATCCAGTTTCATTCTTCTGTATATTAATCTTTTCAGAAAGAAGGATGTATGAGCTCCTAAGCTGATTGCGCAATAATATTTTCGCACCAGTCGGCCCTTGTAATTTTCGGAATACTGGGATGATGTTTCTCCGAAAGTCCAGTGATACATCGCCAGCCCTATGCATTGTGCACACCAACATGAACAGTAGTGTTTTTTTTTTTCCACTTCCTCCAATGATGATAAAATTTAGATGGAATGTTACCTATCCCATCTCCCTTACTAGAACTTTAGTGCTATAAAGCTCTTTCAAATTCTGATTATAATATAGGATCCTCTATCTCTGCCTTTTCTACTCCTGTTTCATTTTGTATCTCGTCATCTGAGAAGCCCCCCCACGCCCGCCGCAGAGACCTTCAGTGTACTCTTTCCACCTATCCACTCTCTTCTCTTTGTATTTCACCGAAGTTTGCTCTGACTTTCCTATACGCTGAGTCACTATCCGAGAGTCATTTCTTTTTCGATTTCTTTACTTTTTCTTGCAGCCATTTCGTTTTAGCTTCCTGGCACTTCCTATTTATGTCATTCCTGAGTGACTCATATTTCTATATTCCTGAATTTACCCGAACATTGTTTTACTACCTTCATTGATGGATCAGCTGAAGTATTTCTTCTGCTAACCGTGTTCTCTTTGCAGTTACCATCTTTGTACGCAAGTTTTTCTTTCCAGCTTCTGTGATTGGCCTTTTCAGGTATGTGCATTTCAGTTCAAGTGAACAATTAATTATCGCAGTATCTATAGCCTCAGAGAACTACAGGCGCATCTCTTCATTCCTCAGTAGTTATTGGGATCCCCTTAGTACACGATCTGATAAAAATTATGGTCAAGGAGTAGCGTCTTTGTGTGATCCCGGGTCCGAACCTGACCACTGCTTAAATTTTGAATAAAAATTATTAACAACGGTGCCGAATAATTCCTCCATAAGAAGTCATTGTCGTTACGCCAACGGCCATATCCGAGAGGGCTAAGAAGCGGAAAGAATTTCAGAGCAATCTCTTGCCCTCGGCGTGGGAAACATCCCATAAAAGGCGGAAAATTCAGCAATTAGGATGCAGAAGGGCTATAGAAACAATTGCCTTAAAGGCAAATAACATGTATCCACTGGACATGTTGCCTGTAATGCACTAGCAATTATTTTTATTACAAAGATAGGTTTCCACAGATACGGTGATGCCAGTATAGGTCTGTCGAATTCGAACCAAGTGATAAAAATAATTGCTGGCGATCTTAGTATACTTCGTTCTTTAACTATAATATAAGCTACAGGATGTTTTGAATGTCACCACACCAAAGATTTACGCCGAAATTCTGTTGTCATTATCATCACGGATTTGGAAAGTGACATTCTTTTAAAACGTAGCTGTTCACTCGCTCAAAAGAATGAGTATTATCGGCAAAGGACGCAAAGTGACACCCAGCGTCTACCAAGCATGTATTATATGGCTTCTGCTGTTCCTAATCTATATAAAATATTTGGGAGACAATCTGAGGAGCCCTCTTAGAGTATTTGCAGACGATACTGTAATTTAACGCCTAGTAAAGTCATCGGGAGATCAAAACCAGTTGGAACATGTAGTAGACGAGAAATTATCTGTACGTAGCAAAAAGTAGCAATTGTCTTTGAATAAGGAAAAGTGTGAGGTCACGCATAAGAGTACGAAAAGTAATCCGTCAAATTTGGCTACAACATAAACAACACAAATTTAAAAGTTGGCATTTCAAGGAAACTAGAAAGATCAGATAGATAGTATTGTGCAGCAGGCAAACCAAAGACTGCGGTTTATTGGCAGAATACACAGAAGATGCAACAGGTCTACTTCAGGAACTGTCTACACTGCCTTTGTCCGTCTTCTGCTAGAATATTGCTGTGAAGTATGGATTCCATACCAGATAGGGTTACGGAAGACATCGGAACAATTCTGATAAGTGCAACTATTTTTGTATTATCACGATATAGATGTGAGAATAACATGCTTATGATAAGTGAGTTGCGCTAGGAATGATAATGACAAAGGCGTTTTCCTTACCGGTGACATCTTAACACGAAAGTTCAGTCCCCAACATTCTTCTCCGAATGTAGAACTATTTTGTTGCCACCCACCTACATAAGGAGAAATAACATCGCAATAAAATAAAACAAATCAGAGTTCTCAGGGAAAAATGTATGTCTTTCTTTTATCTGCGTGCTTTAGGAGAACGGAGCGGTAGAGAAATTGAAAGTGGTTCGATGACCGCTCTGCCAGTCAGTTACGTGTGAATTGCACAGTACTCACGTAAATGTATAAGTAAGTAAGTTTCTCACGACGCAGCCAACAAGCAAACTGCCCACACTCACGTATGGCGCTCTATAGTCCTCCGCTCGTTGCCTCCCGCTTCTGTTCTGAAATCTAGATTCACGTATAAGGCAGTGCGTGTAACTAAAAGAAGGCATAAAAACGGAGGCACTGCGGTGTTAACAAAATGCACAGAACTATTCGGCCGATTGAGGAAGCGGAAGGAAGGCGGGCTGCATCGTGGCCAGGGGGAAGACGTCCCGGAATCCTTTCCTGCTGTGCGGGTGGTATTGGGCGGCGAACAGGCGCGCGCCACACGGCAATCCCACGGCGGAGCGTAATCCGCTCAGCGCCGCTTGGGTTGCCTGGCGTCGTCGACGGCGACGGGAGCGTGCTGGGACCGCGGGCACGCTCCACCAGGCCGCATAAAACGCTCCGCGTCTTTCCTTGCCGGCGCTCTCTGGGGTATAAAAGTTTGGCCAAGGACATGCCGAGATTCGCCGGGTACATGGTATTCACGGGATCTGTCGGAGCCGACAAGGAGGGGGCGGGTTGGGGGACAGTGCGCCATATGCGAATGTGGGAAGATGGCTTGTTGGCTGCGTCGCATAAAACTGGCTTACGCCGGGAAGTTTTGCTGCAGTAATATTGAAAAACATCTTGGAGCTGTATTGATGCGCAGGAACGCGACTGAAGTACTCCTACAAATATATGTACAACACCAGTTTGAATTCAGAGCCTCAGTGAGACATAAGGATCGGGAAGTTCTGAATGATTGTTACATAAAGCAACATAAAGAAAAACTTGCTAATCCACTTCATAAGGGGTGCGTAATACATAGCTACATTCCCGTACAACTTAGTTGTGCTTACCTTAACATGCCACACTCCATGATCTACAAATTCGTTCACTTTCTTTAAATAAAAATAATTAATAGTTGCCGGTACTTCAAATATTTTTAGCAATATGTATGTGTAGTGACATTTTGTGTTCTAATGTGTTTACATTCACTATTCTTACGCTATTGCCTGTAGCACATCTGCAGATGAAATTCTATAATTTCTAGTTTCTACGTACTAATTCATTCAGCTCAACGGATTAGCTAGTAACTGCAGATGCATTAGAAACAGTTGAACGCCTCAAAGGTTCCACCCACAAAGACATTAAAAACAAAAAAACAAAAAAGAAGCAAGAAGGAACATAAGGCTGTACGATCTTTGCAAATGTCGGAAGGATTATGTATATGCTAGGATAGCTTAGTGTGCAGTGTGCTAGGCATTTCAAATTGAGACAGTGAGAAGTCAGTCACTGATCATCTGAATTGTGAGTCTGCATTTCAGAAAATTACAAACAAACAGATTGTACTCTAACAAGGGAACCTCCCCATCGCAACCCCCTCAGATTTAGTTATAAGTTGGCACAGTGGATAGGCCTTGAAAAACTGAACACAGATCAATTGAGAAAACAGGAAGAAGTTGTGTGGAACTGTGAAAAAATAAGCAAAATATACAAACTGAGTAGTTCATGGGAACATATGCAACATCAAGGACAATAAGAACGCAGGAGCGCCATGGTCTCGTGGTAACGTGAGCAGCTGCGGAACGAAAGGTCCTTGGTTCAAATCTTCCATTGAGTGAAAATTTTTATTTTTTATTTTCAGTTTATGTGACAAACTCTTATGTTTTCATCACTTTTTTGGGAGTGATTATCACATCCACAAGAAAACCTAAATCGGGCAAGGTAGAAGAATCGCCAAGTGTACAAGTTAGGTGGGTCGACAACATATTCCTGTCATGTGGTGCACATGCCGTCACCAGTGTCGTATAGAATATATGAGATGAGTTTTCCTGTGGAGGAATCGGTTGACCTATGACCTTGCGATCAAATGTTTTCGGTTCCCATTGGAGAGGCACGTCCTTTCGTCTACTAATCGCACGGTTTTGCGATGCGGTCGCAAAACACAGACACTAAACTTATTACAGTGAACAGAGACGTCAATGAACGAACAGACAGATAATAACCATGCAAAAATAAATAAAGTAAAATTTTCACCCCAGGGAAGACTTGAACCTAGGACCTCTCGATCTGCAGCTGCTCACGCTACCACGGGACCACGGCGCACCTGAGCTCACATTGTGCATGATTTTGCCTATGTCGCCCATAGACTACTCAGTTTGTATATTTTGCTTATTTTTTCACAGTTCCACACAACTTCTTCCTGTTTTCTCAATTGATCTGTATTCAGTTTATCAAGGCCTATCCACTGTGCCAACTTATAACTATATCTGAGGGCGGTGCGATGGAGAGGTTCCCTTGTAAGACAAGTGATATCTTACGTCATTGGGTGGCACACGAATTATGTCTTACGAGCGAAAAAAGCTTTATGCTAATAAGGGAATAACAATAAATCCTTTTTCATTGTTGCTCAGGAACAAGGATAGGATGCTGTGTCTCACATAGAATTGGATTTTTGTTTCACATGTAACAAATTATCAATCCCCAAACCCGTGTGTCAAGGGAAAGGAGTTCAGTCGATACTCGTTATCAGCCCACATTTCGGATGCCTGCTACATCTCAGACGTTTTAGGTTTGTCCATATTCTTCATATTTTTCTGTCTTCCCGAGCTCTCGATGGGAATAAAATATAAAACGTGAGGAATTAAAGTCCCGTCGATGAAGAGTTCATAACAGAAGGGGCAATATCTCGGACTGAGGTCTTTTTGATAGCATGTCTATAGGCCGGGGTGGCCGAGTGGTTCTAGGCGCTACGGTCTGGAACCGCGTTACCGCTACGGTCGCAGATTCGAATCCTGCCTCGGGAATGGATGTGTGATACCCTTAGGTTAGTTAGGTTAAGTAGTTCTATGTTCTGGGTGACTGATGACCTCAGAAGTCCCATAGTGCTCAGAGCCATTTGATAGCGTGTCTTCCAGAACTCTTTTGTTAAACTGGGACTTAAATACTGGGTCACTTACGTTTTCCATAAGGACTGCTCTTCCTCTTTGTCTCACGTCATCGAAAGTGGTCTCCCGTGTAAAGGCATTCAACGGACTCTCCCTGCCTTTCGTGTCTCTCCTCTGCATTTGACACCAGGATTCCCGTTACACTCTTAATTTTGATGCCATAACTTTCAATTCCATTGAAGTTTCTTTTAACTTATCCTTGCGCTGCACAAGTCTTTCCGACTGCCATTTCGTTTTCTATTTCTTCACTCTGCTCTTGCAACCATTACACTTTGGCTTTCCTTGACTTCCTACTTATTAAATTTCTGACTGATTTACATTGTTTTGGTATTCTGTTCTTGGTTCAGATAAAATATTTCTTCTGTAACCCAAGGTTTTTCAGCAAATACTTTCTTGTACCGATGTAAGTCCCTGTAAATACAGTTATTCCACATTTAGAGATATCCATTCAACTTCAACTGAAAAGGCTGCTTTCGTATACATTATCGCAGCCTTAGAGAACGTCAAACACTTGCCACCATTCTTCAGTGCTACAGTGTTCCACTTCGTTCTACATAGCCTTTTCCCGACTATTCTCTTAAACGTCAGTCTGTTCTTCATTATCACTACAATTTGATCGTAGTATATATTTTCCCCTTTGTGTAGGGCTCAATAGTAACGAAAACGTTCAGCGTCCCGGGTTCACCTTGCCACTTCTTAAATCATTTTCATCTGTCAGCCATTATGAATTAAGACACAAAGACGTTACAGACGTTCGCATTTAGGAATGTCCGAAAGAGCAGACACCACACATACATTTAATCAAGAAAAGAGGGTCAGTTATCTCTTCAGCGAAGATGCACACCACGCTCGATATCTTACGGGAATCGGAGAAATGTCGCGAGAAATAACGACACTGGGCAAGGGGCAAAATATAAGTAGTCA
Source organism: Schistocerca piceifrons (assembly GCF_021461385.2). NCBI lineage: Eukaryota > Metazoa > Arthropoda > Insecta > Orthoptera > Acrididae > Schistocerca > Schistocerca piceifrons. Next base: position 402,260,148 of record NC_060140.1, read on the forward strand.
AGAATTTGGGTCCGACGGGAGGGGTGGTAGGGTATTAGAGATGGGGCCCCCGCTCGCCCGCACCAACGTGGTGACTAGACCAAAAGATCTACTGCCACCTCCGTCAACATGTTGGTTATCTAAAAGGTGGATTACAGGATGCTAGGCTGTAATGTTATCCGTGCATCTGGGTAAGACTACGCATTAACACGGTCCATCAGGTGATAGTGGACGAAACGCGAATGAGATTCGCACTTTGAAGAGCAGGGGGGAAAGAAGAGCCAAGGCTCGTGCCGTGGGAAAAAAACCTCTGCGACAGTGGGCTGGGTAGTAAGAGCGGTAGTAGATTACTAGCAGCGATAGTTAATGCAAGGTTGGATTTGTTAGTATGGGTATCATGCATCATTACCGTGGCAAGCCATGGCGATGTATCCGAGGTCGTTGCAGCCGCTGCATTCCTGGAACAATAAAGATCGTTATATACTAGTGGGAGATCGGCCAAAGATCCTGTCACTGTGTGGGGTGTGTATGAAGCTTGTTTGCATGTAGTGTACGGTACGGCTTCTCTGCGTGGTGTCAGTTATTTGGCAAGTGTGCTCCAGTTGGATATCCAGCAATAGTGTCCGATTAACAGGGGTTTATCTGTACCATAGTGTTTGCGTGTACTTGACCATACAGGTTAGGTCCTCACAAGTATGTCTTTTGGTCTTTTATGTTTCCGTCTATGGTTGTGGTCGTAGTTCCCCAGATTCAGAATAAACTGGTTCTCCGAATGTCTGGGGTTTCCGAATAGTCTTCTGGTGAGTTTGTCGATTACTTCTGTGACAGTCTCAAGTCGGTATTCCCGGTGAGGGTCCGCGATGAGTGTGTATCGTGGAGCATTGCTTATGATTTGGAGTACTTTGTTTTGTATAATCTGTAGACGGCGCAGGCGAATGGGAGCAGCATATCCCCACACAGGAGCTGCGAACGTTATCAGGGGTCGAATAAGTTTCATGTACATGGACCTCGACACCCTTCTGTTTAGTGTGCAACGCCTTTTGGGCATAGGGAAGAGCTGTTTAAGCCTCGCACTTGCTCGGTTGCTTATGTGTTGTATGTGGTCCCCCAGAGTAATTTCCGGCCCAGCCAGACACAAAGGTATTTGACTTCCTCGCGGAAACGTATTGGGCGTGCATGTAGAGTTATTGGTGTGCAGTATTGGTGTTTGCGCAGTTCGGGTAGTTCTTCCATATTCAATGACCACTTTGTCCAGATGGCTTAGTGGTCAGAGTATATGCCAATTAAGCAAGAGACCCGACCTCAAATCCCGTCTGGGACAAAGTTTCCAAATTTCTGTTATATCCACAGATTAAGACACATTTGCGAACAGCAAATTTTTATTAGGTGGAGCAAGGCCACTGCTTAATTTAACAAAAAGATAAACTTCGTTCGAAAAACAAAAAGCATCTTCTTCTGCCAAAATTTTATAACAAGCAAAAGACTTATGCCACCTTATTGAATTGAAATATTGGCAACTGAACTGAATTTACGTTCCTTTGTCTGGTTCTCTCTCGACGCTCTCCGGCGGATGCCGAGGAAGTAGACGGTCGCAGAGTCCGGGGTCGTTGGCTGGCGTAGCGAAGACGTGGCACCCGGACGTTCCTGCTGCGTCGAAGTCTCTTCGGGCGGCAGTTTGCGGCGGGTCAAAGGACGCCTGTTTCCCTTTCTTCCAGCTATTTAATATGGCGGCGCCGGTCTCCCTCGCCGGCCGAAGTGGCCGTGTGGTTAAAGGCGCTGCAGTCTGGAACCGCAAGACCACTACGGTCGCAGGTTCGAATCCTGCTTCGGGCATGGATGTTTGTGATGTCCTTAGGTTAGTTAGGTTTAACTAGTTCTAAGTCCTAGGGGACTAATGACCTCAGCAGTTGAGTCCCATAGTGCTCAGAGCCATTTGAACCAGTCTCCCTCCACTGATTCCGGAGTGATGTTTGGCGGCCGTTGGCGGTCCCTGATTGGCGGATGGCGATGACATCGTGTGACCATCCGTGCCGGAAAATGGCTCGTACACGTGCGTAGTTCGCGGCTGATTGAATGTTTGGCGGGAGCGCATTTAGCACTGGCTGGCGGAACGCGCTGGTGTTAAGTTGTCGGCGCCGTTTATCTCTGCCGCGGTAGCCGACCGTTGCGTTTGTGTGGCTGTGCCCGCCACCACGGCATTTTCCTCATTGATTTCAAACAATGCCCGCTCACAGCCAATATGCGCAATTTCATTGTTGTCTTACTATTAAACAAAAACCATCAACAATGTTGCTGACGACTTCCGGCATAAGACCTCAACGGTATTGTCAAGAGAGCGGAAGAACGGACATAGGTTGTGTGCACTCTCTTGCCCTTGAGGTGGGAAATTTCCCCTGAAAGGTGGACGCATCTGGAAGATCAATGGCATCAGCATGAAGAAGACAATAGAACCCACCGTCTTAAAGTCGCATAACGTACATCCACAGGGCATGTGGCCTGTAACTGAAAAAAGGGTCATGATGACTTCTGCGAAGGCAAAAGATGCCGGACTAGAGTCACATTCGAATTTCCGTGACGGTACTGCCACGGGACAGGGGACAATAAGAAACAGACTGAAGAAGAAACGGAACAGTAACGTTCTACGGGTTGGGGAGTGATATTCCATAAGTCACAACGTGGTAGGGAAGCTAAAATATCTGGAAAGGGAATGCCAAGTTTCGGTATAGTTATGCGTTCAGTGAAGCGAAATTGAAAGAACACTAGGTTGTCTGGCCAGTCGGGTATAGCGTAATATCGACAGCAATAGAATATGGTATAACAGGCGTAAATTCTTTATGAGTAGGAAGTTAGGCAAGATGGTGTGTAGCTGTGTACAGTTCAATGTACTCATGGGAATCGACAGCAAATCGACAACGACAACGATAACGATAAATCACTTATACATGCAGACATCGCAAGCCGAAACTTCAACAGGCGGACTAGTCAGGAAGAATCAGCGCACAACGAACAGCCGTAAGGAAGTACGATTATGTAATGAAGGGAGAAACTATGCTAGAGTTGATGCTATAGTGAAAAGCTTTGTAGGCCGTTCAGTTGAAGAGGAGTAGATATCAGTAAAAAGAAGAAGTAGATGTATTTTTCTTTACAGCTGCAAAGCGGTAGATGTGAAGAAACCATGGTCACAGAAGAAATAATTAAGCTGATCGACGAAATAAGCAAGTACAGATACGTCCAGGTATATTAGAAATACAGATATACAAATCGCTTAGGAATGAAATAAGTAGGAAGTGCAGGGAAGCTAAGGGGAAACGGATGCAAGAAACATGGGAAGAAATGTAAAAAGAATTGAGTCTCCAAAAGACTGACACAGTATAGCCTTTAGAAAAGTGAAGAACCACGAGGGAATAATGAGACAAGAAGAACATGAACGATGTTCTAGAAATAAAAAGAAATAGACAAAGGGATGTAGTCGTTCGCTCATACTGTTCAATCTACACTTAAAAGGAAGAATGTTGGAAATAACAGAAACTGAAGCTGGATTACAGGATCTATTGAATGGAATAAACGGTCTAATGATCACAGAATATTGATTGAGAGGAAATCAGAGTTACAGGGAATGGGATGGAGCAGCTATGAGAACGGCAGGAAGTGATGACTAGTAGTAGAAATCAGAACAACGAAAACTTAAAATAATAGGAGATCCCTTAAATGGAAGAAATTAAGGAATTCTGCTAACTAGGCAGCAAAATAACTCAGAGGACGGAGCAAGAACGATATAAAAAACAGACTAGCATTAGCATAAAGGGCTTTCCTGGCCAAGTGAGTACTACTAGAATGAAACATAGGATTCAATTTGAGGATGAAGTTTCTGAAAGTGAATGTTAGGAATACAGAAGTGATTACGGTGAGACAAAGACTCTCGGAAAACCAGAACAGAAGAGAATGGAAGTAATTGAGATGTGCAGGTAGAGATGAATGTTGAAAATTAGGTGGACCGATAAAGTCAGCAATAAGGCGATTATCTGCAGAATCGGCGACGGAAGGAAGTTGTGTGAAGCATTAAAAAGAGTGGATATCTCCCAAAATCTCGGGGAATTATTTCCACGGTACGAGAAGGAGCTGTTGAGAGTAAAAGTTGTAGAAGTAGGCAGAGACTGGAATATATTTAGCAAAATACTGAGGACGTCAGTTACAAGTGCTGCTCTGAGATGAAAGGTTCGTGGCGGGTCGCATCCAACCAGTCAAAGACTGATGTACACTGATCACCCAGAACATGATGACTACCTACCTGACAGCCGGTATGTCCATCGTATGACGGATAACAGCGCCGACGTGTGCTGGCATAGAAGCGATGAGACCTTGGTGATCGCTGGAGGGAATTGGCGCCACATCAGCACACTCAAGTCACCTAATTCCCATAAATTACCGGCGGAAGCGATTAGTTCTGACACTACATTCGGCCACATCCTAAATATGTTCGATCAGGTTCAAATCTGGCGTGTCGGGACCAACACATCAACTGGAACTCACTGTGTTCCCTGAAATACTCCACCACACACATGGCCTTGTTTCATGGCGCATTGTCTTCTTGAAAAATGCCAAAATGCCACTGCCATCTGGAAACATGATCTTCATGAAGGGCAGTACGTGGTCTGCAACCAGTGTACGATACTTATTGGCCTTCATGGTGCCGTGTACTAAATCCGCTGGACCCTTGGATGCCCACGTGAATGTTCACCAGAGCATAATGGAGCCACCGCCAGTTCGTCTCCATCACACAGTAGTGCTGTCAAGGAGCCGTTCATATGGAAGTCCGTACCAAAAGACTGGAAAGTTGCACAGGTCACACCAATATTCAAGAAAGGCAGTATGAGTAATCCTCCAAACTACAGGCTCATATCGTTAACGTCCATATGTAGCAGGATTTTATATTGTGTTCGAACATTATGAATTACCTCCAAGAAAACTGCCTATTGACACACAGTCAAATGGGTCTGGAAAACATCGTTCCTGTGAAACACTACTAGCTCTTTGTTCACATGAGGTTCGAATGGTTCAAATTGGCTCTCAGCACTATGGGACATAACTTCTGAGGTCTTCAGCCCCCTAGAACATAGAACTACTTAAACCTAACTAACCTAAGGACATCACACATATCCATGCCCGAGGCAGAATTCCAACCTGCGACCGTAGCGGTCGTGCGGTTCCAGACTGAAGCGCCTAGAACCGTTCGGAGACTCCGGGCGGCTCACATGAAGTGTTGAGTGCTATTGACAAGGGGTTTCAGATTGATTGCGTATTTCTGGATTTCCGGAAGCCTTTTGACACGGTACCACACAAGCGGCTTGTAGTGAAATTCCGTGCGTGTGGAATATCGCCTCAGTTATGTGACTGGATTTGTGATTTCCTGTGAGAGAGGTCACAGTTAGTAGTAATACGGAAGTGATTTCAGGCGTTCGCCAAGATAGTGTTATAGGGCCTTCGCTGTTCCTTATCTATATAAGCGATTTGGCTCTGAGCACTATGGGACTCAACTGCTGAGGTCATTAGTCCCCTAGAACTTAGAACTAGTTAAATCTAACTAACCTAAGGACATCACAAACATCCATGCCCGAGGCAGGATTCGAACCTGCGACCGTAGCGGTCTTGCGGTTCCAGACTGCAGCATCTTTAACCGCACGGCCACTTCGGCCGGCTAAGCGATTTGGGATACAATCTCAGCAGCCGTTTTAGGTTGTTTGCAGATGACGCTGTCGTTTATCTACTAACAAAATCATCAGAAGATCAAAATAAATTACAAAATCATTTAGAAACAATATTTAAATGGTGTGGAAAGTGGCAGTTGACCCTGAATAACGGAAAGCGTGAGGCCATCCACATGAGTGCTGAAAGGAACTCGTTAATCTTCGACACACGATAAATCAGTCTAATCTAAAAGCCGTAAATTTAACTAAATACCTAGGTATTACAATTACGAACAACTTAAATTGAAAGGAAAACATAAAAGATGTTGTTGGGAGGCTAACTAATGAGTGCGTTGTATTGGCAGGACACACAGAAAATGTAGCATATCTACTAAGTAGACCGCCCACACTACGCTTGTCCGTCCTCTTTTGGAATACTGCTGCGCGGTGTGGGATCCTTAACAGATAGGACGATATATTGGAGAGTGTGTCACAGAAATGATACAAGATTTTGGCTAGACATCATTAAAAGAAAGGCGTTTTTCGTTGCGCCGGTATCTTCTCAAGAAATTCCAATAACCAACTGTTTCCTCAGAGTGCGAAAATATTTTGTTGACGCCGACCTACACAGGGAGAAAATCTATGACAATCCATTGTCTGATTGCGGAGTCTCTGTCTAGCCATACTATAATCCAGCTGGAATCTCTCGGCCGTCTCCTACTGCACACTTCCTTTCACGAATTTGAAATAATGTATTCACTGTTACTAGCTGAAATTCGTTCAAGACCTCTATTACAACGACATAAAAAGTTGTCAGCTTACATTACGTTGACATGGCTTAAAGTCATAATATCAGAGCTTGATAATGGCCTCGGGCCGAAATTGCAGAAGTGTAATAAAAACTTCTAACAATCATTGGCGTAATGATGATGTCCTTCACCACAATGTTGTTGGGATGTGATAAATTTATCCAAGAATGTGAAAGATTCTGCTGTCACAGCGTTGATCTGAAAAGCATTTTGAGACCAACATACGCCTGCGCACGACACTTTTTAACGCGTCGTAGTCTCCTGGTTTTATCTGCAACGATAAAAGTAATAATATGAGTCTCGTGCTAAGTTTCTTCCCAGAAATTACTGTGGCTTTGCAGGGCACTGTTATGGAAATTGGAAGTAGTACTCATTTTAGCAAATATTACCGTTCGGTCATGTATCTGTGTTATTCTTGGTACCTCTTGTTATTTAGATACGCTAGCAATGTGAGATTTTCTGACAGTCGTAGAACTAAATGGCACACTTTAATAACATTCGCCGTAGCTTTACTGCCCAGGCCGCGTATAAGGGACATTTACACTACGCACTAAGATGTAAGCCGTCTGTGTTCCTGGTATTCATTAGCACTATCGCCACATACCACGAAGTTCTTCGTCGATGGCCATTTTTGGCTGCTCGTTATCGCTTAGGAAGCCATCAGCGCCAGCAGTGAATGTTGCAGTGCACGCAGTGACGGCGGCACAGTGTCTTCTTTAGTACCAGTGATGGTGGCAGTTAATTTTCATGGCTGTGGGGGACTACCCAGCAACTTTGGTATGGTTAATGAGGCCACAGAATCAAAAAGTGGTGTTAAAATTTACATACACCCCGTTATGAGTCCAGGTTTTCCGACATGTTTTACGACGTAACACAGGTTGCACAGTGATACGCGAACGGATGTGTTGCGCTCCATTTTCTCGTGTTACGTTGCTGCCGTCTCACGTCCAGTGAAGCTATAATTCTCAGGAACCATCACGCATTTTTAAGCTTGCACGTTTCACCCGTTGTCCCGTTCCTGATTCGAAGAAATATATCCTTGACTGAAGAAAATGGCAAGCCACTCTATTGGAAGTTGAGCACATGTAGAAATGACACGATTAATAATCAAGATTTTAAACATGGCTGCAGCAGCAACTGTTAAAATTCTTCACAATAAAGGATGGCAGCCAAAAACAGTTGGAGGATAGAATTTTTTTTATTAAAATTCTTGACCAAGGTTTCGGTACATATAAATATACCTTCATCAGAAGTAAAACTTCCTGAATAGAAAGACACATTCATTAGAAAAGCCATATCAACGAAAGTGAGAAACAGAAGCTTAAATAACGGTGAAATTGCTAAAGTAATACAGGCACACAATCTTTAGTACTTACTAAAATTACATCATGCACTGGAGAATAATAAAACAATTATGCCAAAAGGCGTCGTCAGTAATTAAATTATCATCTCCATTTGTACAACATGTGTAATGGGCACAGGATCAAAGCGAACAGTTTAACAATGTTACTTCGCCTATGAACTGTTGAGACACGAGTGTGAAGGCACTAAGGCAGATTGTTTCGCCGAGAAAGGGCACTTGCATGTGCCAGACTCGCGCATATTACAATCCATAAATACATACATAAGCCATCCTTTATTGTGACGATTAATAATATCCATCAATTAATTTACTACTTAATTATACAAGACAGCAATATTGTCTCATTGAAAATGTCCGAATTTACCTTGGGGAGAACGTTTTGGCTGCCACTGGTTTCAGTAATCAATGTTCCTGATACCGCGGGAAAACGCTACTTGGCCAGTGTAGGATGCACCAGAGAAACGTATGAGAGAATAACACAAGGGATTGAATACTTATGGATTATCCTACGCCAGATTTGTGTGGCTCTAGTAATTACGGCAATAAAGTAGTAGTGCAATGTTCCGTAACATAATTCGTATCATAATCCGTTGATGTGACGCAACCGGTGGCTGCTCGCTGTTAAGAACATTCCTATAATTCAGACCAGAACGCGATGTCAAGCGTTCTGTAGAGTGTTCCAGTGTAACTCAGTCTCAGCAGGCGTTTCATTTGAATTTTAGTGTATGGTACACTAACAATGAGGGAACATCTTTCTGTCTCCATCCATATCTACATCTACATCTACGTGGATACTCCGCAAATCAAACTCGCATGCCCGACACAAGTTCATCGAACCACCTTCACAATAACTCTCTATTATTCCAATCTCGAACAGCGCACGGAAGAAACGAATACCTATATCATTTTGTGCGAGCTCCGATTTCCGTTATTTCATTATGATGATCGATTTTCCCTGTTTATTTAGTCGTCGAAAAAATATTTTCGCATGCAGAGGAAATTTTCGAGATGATACCGCCACAACGAGAAACGTTCTTGTTTTAATGATATCCACCACAAAACCTGTATCGTTTCAGTGTCATTCTCTCCCATATTTCCCGACAGTACAAAATGGGCTGTACTTCTCTGAACTCTCACGCTATACTCCGTTTAATTCTATCTTGTAAGGATCCTAGACCACGCAGCAGTGCTCCAAAAGAGAACGTCAAGCGTACTGTAAGCAGTGTCTTCAGCAGTCTCTTTGTAAGTGTTCCGCCAGTAAAACGAGTCGTTGGTTCGTCTTGCCCAGAACATATTCTATATATTATTTCCAATTTAAGTTGCTCGTAATCGTAATTCCTAGGTACTTAGTTGAATGTACCGCTTTAGATTTGATTGATTAATCGTGCAACTTAAGTTCAATGGATTCAATTTCGCGCTCACATGTATGACCGCAAACGTTCCGTTATTTAGAATCAATTGCCACCTGTCGCACCACACATATACCTTTTCTAAACCGGTTTGCGGTTTGTTTTGATCTTCTGATCACTTTACTAGGCGTTAAACGACAGAATCATCTGCCAACAACCTAAGGCGGCTGCTCAGATTGTCTCCTACATCGTTCACATAGATAAGGAACAGCAAAGGTCGTGTAAAGCTATCGTTGGGAACACAAGAAATCACTTCTGTTTTACTCGATGACTTTCCGTCAGTTACTACGAACTGTGACCTCTCTGACAGGAAATCACGAATCCAGTCACATAACTGAGACGATATTCCGTAAGCAACCAACTACACTATAAGTCGCTTGTGTAAAAAGCCTCTTGGAAATCTGGAAATACGGAGTTAATTTGAAATCCCTTCTCAATAGGACTCAACACTTAGCGAGTATAAAGACCTAATTGCGTTACACAAGAACGATGTTCACTAAATCCATGTTTACTATATGTCGATCAGCCGAATATGCTCCAACATCATACTGCATATCGACGTTAATGACATGGGTTGGTAATTTACTGGGTTACTCCTACTGCCTTTATTGAGGACTGCTGTGATTAGTGCTACTTTCCAGTATTTGGGTACCAATCTTTCGTCGAGCGAGTGGTTGTATATGATTAAGGACAGAGCTATTGCATCAGCATGCTCTGAAGGGAACGTGTTTGGTATAAGTCTGGACCGGCGGACTTGGTTTTATTAATTGACTTAAATTTCTTCACTATTCTGACAATATCTACTTCTACGTTACTCATGTTGGCAGCTGTTCGTGATTAGAATTTTCGAATATTTACTTCGTCTTCTTTGTTGAAGGAATTTCGGAAGGCTCAGTTCAGCATTTCTGCTTTGGCGGCACTATCATCGACAGTATTTACATTGCTACCGCGCAGAGAAGGCATTGATTGTGTCTTGCCACTAGCATACTTTACATAAAACCAGAATGTCTATGGGTTTTCTGCCAGGTTTCGAGACAAAGTGGAAACTATTTTAAGCATCTGGCATTGAGACTTGAAACTTCCTGGCAGATTTAAACTGTGTGCTGGATCTAGATTCGAACTCTGGACCTTTGCCTTTCGCGGGCAAGTGCTCTACCGACTGAGCTACCCAAGCACGACACACGCCCCGTCCTTACAGCTTTACTTCTGCCAGTACCTCTTCTCCTACCTTCCCAACTTTACAGAAGCTCTCCTGCGAACCTTGCAGAACTAGCACTCCTGAAATAAAGGATATTGCGGAGACATGGCTTAGCCATAGCCTGTGGGATGTTTCCAGAATGAGATTTTCACTCTGCAGCGGAGTGTCCGCTGATATGAAAGCACTTGCCCGCGAAAAGCAAAGGTCTCGAGTTCGAATCTCGGTCCGGCACACAGTTTTAATCTGCCAGGAAGTTTCATATGAGCTCACACTTCGCTGCGGAGTGAAAATCTCATTCTCAGTCCGGCATTGAAGTTTGCGCTAAATTTCGAGCTTCTGTGAAAGATCGCCAATCTTGGCGATTTTGCATTCGTTTCAATTTGGCATGCCTTTTTCGTTGTTTCTCAAAAAGTGATTTGACTCTTCATGTGTTCATGGGGGATCACATCAGCCGTTTATTTAATTTATTTGGTATAAATCTCTCAATTGCTGAGGTTCTACTTCTTTGAATTCGAGCCACATCTGGTCTACAGCTACATTGTTAATTTTGAAGGAATGGAGTTTCTCACGAACGCGTCAAGTGAATTTTTATCGGCTCTTTTAAATAGGTATACTTTTCGTTTATTTGTCGTATGTTTGCGAGGAGTATTATTTGTAGATATTTGAAACAGCTAGTGCTCATGCTGTGAACATTTGTCGTCCTGTAACTGAGCTTTCTTGTATTTATGAACATAAGGTATATAATTTGCCAATAATTCATATCGTGTTGTTTTGTGTGTCAAGTAGCCGAGTATTTCATTGCCTTTGTTTAAAGATATAGTTAAGTTTTAAGGGCGTGAAGAGTCGTAAATTAGTGAATTGCAAGGCACCTGTACCAAGTGGTTTCAATGGCGGGAATGTGGTGGGGAAGGTACAAATATAAGAAAAAAAAGGTTTGCGTCATCTTTTTTCGGGAATTCGGGAACCTGTCCAGAAAATTGGAATAAAGATCAACATAAACATCATTTCCTACTTTTTTTATTGCTCATGAAAGGCACATATTACATGTTGTACCACTATACAGCGGTACCTTCACGGGTGGTGGTCCACATTGTTGTAGACAAGAGTACCTCTAGTACCCAGTAGCACGTCCTCTTGCATTGATGCATGCCTGTATTCTTCGTGGAATACTATCCACAAGTTCAGCAAGGCACTGTTGGTCCAGAATCACCCTCCCCCTCCCTCCCCCAACGACGATTAGGCTTAGCAACCTCAGAGTGGTTGGTGGGTAAGGTCGCCCTTAACAGCACATTTCAATCTATTCCAGGAAGCATGTTCGACGGGGTTCATGTCGTCCATGAAGACGAACACCTCGCCAGTATACCGCCGATGTGGTTGCACGGAGGATGGCATACACGTATCGTACAGCCGTAATGGAGTCTCCCATGACTACCAGTGGTGTACCTCGGCCCCACATAATGCCACCCCAAAACAGCAGGGAACCTTTACATTGCTGCACTCGCTGAACAATGTGTGTAAGGCGTTCGGCTTGGCCGGGTTGCCTCCAAACACGTCTCCGGCCATTGTCTATGTGAAGGCATGTGCAACACTTGTCGGTAAAGAGAACGTAATGCCAATCCTGAGCTGTCCACTCGGTATGCTGTTGGGGCAATGTGTACCGTACTGCAAGGCGACGTGGTTGCAAACATGGACCTCGCCATGGACGTCGGGAGTGAATTTGCGCATCATGCAGCCTATTGCACACAGTTTGTGTCGTATCACGACGTCAGATGGCTGCACGAAAAGCATTATTCAATATGGTGGCTTTACTGTCAGGATTCCCGTGAGCCATAATCCGTAAGTAGCGGTCATCCACTGCAGTACTAGCTCTTGAGAAGCCTAAGCGAGTCTTGTCATCGACAATTCCTATCTCTCTGTATCTCCTCCATGTCCGAACAACATCGCTTTGGTTCACTCCGAGATGCCGCGACATTTGCCTTTTTGAGATCTCTTCCTGGCACAAAGTAACAAAACGGACGCGGTCCAACTGATGTATTGACCGTCTAGGCATGGTTGAACTACGGACAACCATAGCTTTGTACCTCCTTCCTGGTGGAATGACTGGAACTGTTCATCTATCGGACCCCCTCCGTCTAATAGCGCTGTTCATGCATGGTTGTTTACATCTTTCGGCGGGTTTAGTAACATCTGTGAACAGTCAAAGGGACTGTGTCTATGATATAATATCTACGGTCAACGTCTGTCTTCAGGAATTCTGAGAACCAGGATGATGCAAAACTATTTTGATGTATGTATTTTGGTATCCAGCGGTGCCCTTTCCCGCAGCTGCAGAATGGCATGCGGTGGGATGAGGGCAATAGAACGGGCCGTCGGTAGTAAGGCCGACAAGAAGAGAATGTGCTCTGTTGGTTGCATTTTGAATGTTGATAATAAGTGTAACGAGTTGTCAGAGGCATGTGGAGATGGACCTACAGAAGACGCAGGACCAGGTAATAACATACGGCAGACACGCAGTATCGTTAGCAGAAGTTAGTTAGGCAAACAGGGAAGAAGGGAATTCTGCTGCTATGTAGCAGTCAAGGGCGCGATGCAGGCTTACAGTTCCTGGAAAAATTAGATAAGGTGTACCATTTTATCAGTATTTTTGAACCATTAGCTGCACAAAATAAGGTGAGGTAAGACTTAGAGGCATTGTGTAAGGATGTGTAAGGATTTTACTAAAGAGGATCAAGTAACGACAGTGGAAGGGACTGTGATTGCTATTGTTAGAGATTTGGCTAATCATACAGGACAAGACTGCTACAGCCACAGCTACTGACGTGAGCTTTGTACAGCTGTTTCAGCGTTACGATCAGCACTTTGTTGATAAGCCAGTCAATGAGAGCATACTTAAGCCCGGCTACACTTCCTAATTGACTTCGTCACTGACATTATTTTGATTGATATCTCAGACCACCACTTACACAGAAAATGAGTACTAAATCTTCAATAGGAGTGGTACATCTTAGCTAATATCTCTTGAGAGAAATTGTTGAGAAGGAAGAAGTTACCATCTACGTCAAACGTACCATTACTTCCCAAACAGTTCAATGTCAAATGCTTCATTGTTGTGCGGGAGTGTTTGAATTTTCAAGGAGAATACTTTTCATTATTGGCCTCACCAGAGAGCACCCAAATGGATTTCTCTCTCTATGTTTGACACTGTGCCTGATTCAGTTCTTAAGAAAAATATGAATTTGACCTGTCAGGAGATTTCAGTATAAAGTTACTGAGTGATTCTCCAGGATAAAGAATGTTAATAGATTCTGTCTAATTTCACCACATGGTACAGATAGTACACTTCCAAACTAAAGTTCAAGGGGACAGCAGCACAGACTTAGCAATAGACTTGATTGTTCTCTAGCTCATGGGCACAGTGTGAGATAAATTAGTAACATTCTGTCCGACCATGATGCACAGTTAGAAACTCTTAAAGTAATGAAGCAATGTTACAAATTAGTGAACTGTAGAGGTTGGCGTTGTGATATGTACTGTTTTGGGTATCAACAGTGCTTTATGGTATGGTTTGCTGCGTGTTGGACACCTGGTGTGAGGAACTAGTGAAACGAGATTGTAACGTCAGCAATTTAATTTCAATAAGGGATGAGGTAAGGAGAGGCCCGACAGCTAGCGTTGTCCAGACTACCAATAGAAGATGCCCGCAGGTGGTGTCCACCCAGTACCTGCAGATCCAAGCACAGTGACAGCGTCACCTGCCAGCAGCAAGAACTTGTGCACCCTGCATACAGTGTCTTTCATGCTACAAAGCCAGCTATCAGCTTCGGAACTGAGTAACCGAGCTGCGCATTGTCACAGTGCAGACTGCACACTGGGAAGTTAGCCACAAGCAGTAGGGTTCATCTTCAGGAGCTAGACGTGATCATCTGAGACTTCGCAACATATCAGTGAGAGATGTGAACTGGAGACCCTGAGGGTGGAACTTGGCCACACTTACGAGAATTTAAGGTTTCCTACCATTATGATATACCCTCATCCCACAAATACTTACTATAAGTCTTTGCAGACTTACGTTATCACAAACTCAACATGTGCATTTCCAGAAATAGGATACTGATCAAATTACAAAACGCATAAAAGAAACAAAATACACAGCGACAGATCATGTTGATGGCTGGCAAAGTTAGTAAACGGGAAGTGGTCGAGGTAAAACGATGCCTCCCTCAACATAATACCAAAAACACTTTATGGGTACATTTCGTGATTCAGGTCCTTAAGCTGACGATTCGTAAGTACGGTAACAGAGGACGGATTGCTATTTTGTGGGATACCTCGTTCGTAATATGTTGAAAATCTTTCAGGAAGATATCCTGCGTCATGTGATGTTTTGCGCAATATATAAGACATAGATAAACTCAGAAAGTAAAACTGATGTATAGTGGGTTGAGATTTGTCCGTCCATTTCGTTTCAGTGACAGCAGTGCAAGGTCTCTGCCCTGCTGCTTCTTGCTATCCATTATCAAGTTGATCACATGGTTCTCAAATGCGACTTTCTGCAAATAGTGTAAGCTAAAATGGTTTTCTTTTGCGTCATGGTTGCCACTTGCAACAAGGCTCAAAGACGAACGAGGTGGCACACCCGCAAATTAAGCTGGTTTTGCCTGGTACATGCGTAACCGTAATGTGGAATTCCTGGAGGACGAGAATCCACCTAGCCAAATATCTATGTGTCAATTTCTTAGAGACCATAAATTCCCAATCCTTTTGCGTTCACCCAAATAAAATTAATTTCTGAAACCCCCAAACGATTTCCCGCGCTTCCACTTTGCTTGCTGAGTAGTTCTGCTCTTCTTCGGTCAGAACACGGTTATGGAATGATATCGTTCTCTCTACGACGGTAACTTATTCATCGTATTCTTGGAATAACATAATTCTGAGTTTCGAATACGAGCTATCCAAAGCATACAGAATTCACGGGAAACGCCAGGTTGGGCAAGAAACGGCGCATTAATTAGTGCAGTTCTGAGAAACTGAAACTCTAGTTACGCTTAGTTATCCCAGATACATCAGGATTTCATCCCTGTGATACAGGTGCTGACCTACTAAACTATCATTACTGACGAATTTTGTTTGGAAATTTTTGATTCCAAGGAACCCTTTGAGCTGCTTCTTGATAGACGGCAGTGTAAATTGTCAAATAGCCTAGATTTGTTCCAAGTTAGGTACTATACCTTCAGCAGAAAGGATGTGCCCGAGTAACTGTACCTCCATGGACCCAAAATTTGATTTCTCTATACTAGCTGTAGCACCATGCTCTCAGAATGTCGGTAAAACATCCCTCAAGAGTTTGTGGTGCTCCGCCCAATTGCTTTCTGCTATTGGCAGCAACAGGTGACTGTATCGGTGCTTCGCTAAAAGTACTATATGAACCATGCATGAATGCAAATGAAGTCCCTTTTGTTCCAATAGGCTAACTTTAGCACAGGTAACAATGTCCGAATGCTAGAAAGTTTCTGTTGCGTCTGTACTCAGGGAGGGTGAAGATCCATCTGCTAAAATCTGATGCGTAAGTCAATCAGTGGGAAAACTGACAGCTCATGTCAATTCTCTAGTAACTCCTGTAATTTCTCGGGTCTGTCTGTTTCTGGTTCAATAATAGTATTGATCTGGCGGGAGTCCAACACCAGTCAAATGCAACCAACCTTCTATTCTGGTACACATAAAGGGCATGTCGACCTTGCAGGCTCTATAATCCTGCCTAGCAACATTCTCCAAATTTCAAAAAGTACCTAATGTCTGTACACAAGTGGATCATTCTACAAATCTACGAAAAATCCATGGTGTTGCATCACTTGAGATCGGTATGGAAAGTTCTTTATTGTGCTAGGCTGTGGTAAGAATACATTGGCATTCTCAAAAAAAAAAAAAAAAATCATGCAGTTCTTCCCTCTCGTTCTCTCTCATATTTCGTATAGACTGGAATGTTTGACTTATTACGTTAACTTTACCTCTCAAAATGTCTGAGCCTGCTAAATAGCCCTCCATATCATGTCACTTCCATCTCGCCTCCTCTTCTTCTATTCTGTCAGAAAAACTAGGTTTCAAATAATTCCGAGGAATTAGTACCTTCATTGATTGTCCCTCAAACCAAATTCGAATCAAGGATACCATTCCGTAGGACGATCTCACCTTCTGTTCATTAACGAAATCCATGCCGATTATAAGCCCCATCCCCAAATGTGGCACCACCAGGAAATTGGCTTCTAGTGTGTGTGTCCTTGACATGAAAATTCGAGTCGCAACTACCAAGTGACTTCAGTGTGTTTAACCACCGAAGCTCCCTTAACCTCTGTTTTCTTGTGAGACAGAGTCGGACATCGTAGATTATGAGAGCATTTTTAATATGCTGATTCCAGTATGGTGATAACGGAGCTCCCGCTGTCAACAAGGACTTTTAGCAATAAGCCTCCTGCTGTAGCTTCGATTAGGAGATGTACTTCGTTTAATGTGATTTCCACTTTTTCTTCTGACAATCTTTGTATCTCTTCATGCTCTAACAAGTTAACATGGCTCACTCCGATGTTATGTGTCAGTATATTTCGAGCCGAACCCGCTCCATTTACTAGTCATCTTCGTCGTGGCTGTTCGTTTCCATCCTCATTCCTTAGATAAAGGGACCTGATCTCAACTATTTCTGCCTGTGGCTTGCTTCTGTTTACCTCAGGCTAGTTTCTATCATCACGTCAGTTATTGTTATTAAGCCCACCGTTAATATCGCGACGTTGTTTTCTCGTCTTTCTTGTCCGCAGCTCGTGGTATAGTGGCTATCGTCACTGTGTCTGGATCACGGAGTCCAGGGTTCGGTCCCCGGTCGGGTTGGGGATTTTCTCTGCCAAGGAACTGGGAGTTTGTGTTATCCTCATCAGTTCATCATCATCATCTTTCGTGATAGTAGCTGGATAGAACTGTGTAAAAAATTGAACTGTGTAAGAACTTCGACTTTGCAGGGGCGCTAATGACAGCGCAGTTCAGCCCGCAAATTAAATATTACCATCGTCTTCGTCGTTGTCTTTAGGGTGGTGGTCCAAAGTGATGCTCTTAAGCTGAGTGCCGATTCCGACTGTCTCTTCAAACGTCCCGTCTCCTAGAAGACCGATCGTTATTAATTTCCATGCCATTTGCATTTTAGGGTTCATAAACATGCTTCAGCTAGGAGAGAATACTTTTAAACCCTTACACCTACTACAAGTTGTTGGTACAGGATGGAGAGCTTTACATAACACACTCGCATAATGTCTCAAGAAGTCCATGGTGAATCTAGAGACTTCTTTATGATTGACCCAAGAGTTTCGCTAGGCTTCAGAATCCTGATTAATCCAGGTCCCTGCACGTCACTAAATCCTGCTTCATCTTATGATGCATCTATTTCCACCTGTATGTTCCGAAGAATACCTCCCTTAATTCCTCTGATGATTGACAAGTTTCTCATAGGATCCGCCACCTAACCTTTCATATGTCTGCAAAATAAATTCACGTCTCTAGCGTAATGGCAAAGCAGGAGGCAATGAATTGTCATATTGAGGTATCCAGGCTTTGGGATGTAGCGTGATTTTACTATACCGATAGTTATGAATATCTAGCATCGATATAAAACGCTTGTAGTTGAAACCTAGGTCTTCAGTTGGGTATGCGCTCATTCCTGTCTCTGTGACTCTGATGCAATCTATATTCCATGAAACATCTGATACGCCCGCTAAACCCGCTGGGCAGAACAGGTGATCAGGATTGTGGAAAGGGCCAAATAAGGTTGCCGTCAGTTTCAGCTTAAAATTGTAATTTAATAACACATTTACAAGCAAAACGCACATAGCCGAACTTTCACAACTACGAGTTTCAAACTCCAAATCTTTTACGGCTGAAGGCCTCCAAACAAGAAATCTTAAAATTCAACTAGGTAAATTTCAAGTGACTAAAGATAGTTAAAATTACAAATAAGATAATTAAAATATATATCACAGCTAGACTGAAAGCCTCAAGGGAGGGGTGGATAGATAAACATAAACAAGATGCAACACAAACAGCTGAGGGCCCACTGTAACATTTTAAAATAAATTACCATAACCTTCCAAAGGCAGAAGGCCGCAATCTTTAAGCTTGAAAAGTAATTTTAAGGGTAAGGTTCCTAGACTGAAGCCACTCAGGGGGCTCAGCATTTAGTTGCTGGGTATGAGATTGGCGACCCCGGAGTCCATGAGCTGGGGACTGGGAAGCGCCACTAGTCCTCAATACTGTAAGCTCTGAGCGTGCTTCAACGACCACCGTAGGCGTGAAGGTGGAACGTTGTACGGTACAGAGCCCAGGGAACTTGGCTTAACTGCCTGGGTCGCGATGATGGTATAAACCTCTAGAAAAAAAAACCTGTATCTCAAGGTGTGCTGCGCGCTGAGGAGATGCATGGCTGTTGAGCTAGAATAGTTGCTAGCGGGCGACCTCTGGGGAACCTGCCACACCCCGGTTGTATTAGGCTTACCCAGGTAAACGGGGCTCTGTCTGGGTGGACATTCCTTCCCCTAGCTGCTCGTGGGACCACCATGAGACGAAATACGAATAGCGCGCAAGTACGAGTCTCTAAGAAAGGAAAGTTCAATGCTTTACAGTATGACCCCCAATCGTTCCCTTCCCTGTCCACACCAGGGGAGGAACGGCGGTCCACATTTACCTGGTGAGATGTATTCTCATCGATTTCTGGTTTGCAGCCGAACAGATGGGGACTCACTTCTGACCACAAAGCCTCAGTTTTTTGTGGAAAATTTGGAGGACAAGTTTGGAGAAGTTGAGGGCATGTCTAAAATGAGGTCTGGAGCAGTCCTCATACAGACAACATCCCTAGCAAAGTCATGGGCATAGCTTGCTTGTGACTAGCTCGGTGATGTTACAGTCTCCATTGCCCCTCATTAGAGCTTCAATATGGTTCAGGGACTTATTTTTCATCGCGACCTGTTGTTGCCGTCTGACGACAAGCTCCATGCAAATCTGAAACGCCGCGGTGTCCATTTTGTACGACGTGTCTTCAGATAGTAGGGTCGCCACCAGCGCCTTCATCTTCGCTTTCGAGGGAGACACTCTGCCCGAGAAGGTCAAGGTGGTGATATATCGATGTGACGTTAAGCCTTACATCTCTCCTCCCATGCGCTGCTTTAAGTGCTGGGATTTTGGGCACCTGTCGAGATTGTGGAAATGCCTCCCACCCATACGTCCCATGTTCGCTGCCGCCTGTTTGGGTCAACTGCGTACAGAAACATTCACCTTGCTCGTTAGACTGCGCAGTTTATCAAAAAGAACGGAAGATTATGGTGTATAAGGCCTTGGACAGGCTCACTTACACAGAGGCTAAACGCAAGTACAACCGACTTCACCCTGTGCGCATTTCATCGACGTTTGCTGCAGCGACGAGCCCCGAAGCTCAGCCACTTTTTGTGGGCACTCCAGCCCAGCCGTCTATTCCTGCCCCCTGGGTAGTTGGGGGAACACACTCGTCCATTGCTTCCCTGTTATCAACATCAGGAGTAACAACCCCTCCTTCTATGGGGACTTCAGTTCCCACCTCTGAGCCGGAAAAGTGCCTGCCTCCTCAGGCTATCCTCGCGCTGAAGGGATCGCTTGGTGCCCTCCCTTCCACAGTCATTGCCCCTCCCGATGTCAGCCAGTGCTGAAAAAGCCACCACCTGAGGGCCTTAGGGCTTCCAGGTCTTCCTCGGTTCATGAGACTGGGTCGGAAAAGCCCACCCAGCCTGATTAACCGAAGAACCAATGGGACCCCACCAAAAGGAAGAAAAAGCAAAAGGGCATAGAGACAGAAACGATCACCACTGCACCTGAAAATGATGTGGAGCATCTAGCATCCCCTCAGGAGCTAGATGTTGTTCACCCGCAGCTCCTATTGAAGTTGATGAGGCTACTTCGCAATCGGTGGCGGCGAGCGCTTCTAAGGCGAAACCTACAACCCCCCCCCCATGCCAGGTCCTTTAATGTCTTCACAGTCAAATACCATTATCCTTCAATGGAATTGCCGTGGTTTTTTCCACCACCTTGCTGAGTTGAAACAGGTTTTGTCCCACTTCCCTGCCACTTGTCTGGCCCAATACGAAACCTGGTTTCCTGTTCGGCGGACTCCCTCCCTCTGTGGCTACCGGGGTTACTATAAGAACCGTGTAGAATACGTCAGGGTGTCTGGCGGTGTCTGTGTTTACGTTCTTGCCGCTGTTCCTAGTGCCCCAGTGCCACTTCACAAGGCTCTGAAGGCTGTGGCTGTTAGAGTCTGGGCGGGAATGGAGCTCACCATCTGTTCTCTCTACCTTCCCCGGATAAGGTTGTCTCTCTTGCTGACCTAACTGCCTTGTTCACCCAGCTTCTCCCGCCATTCCTCCTTTTTAGGGACAAATGCCCACTACCCTTTATCGGATGGGACCCAGATCTCGGATCAGGGTAGGAACATTGAGGCTCTCTGGGCACAGCAGGACATTTGTCTCCTTAACAATGGTGCCTGACATATTTTAGCTTGACTCATAGCACATACTCGGCCATTGACCTCTCTCTTAGTAGCCCAGGTGTTCTTCCACATCTCAGTTGGAGGGTCCACGACGACCTCTGTGGTAGCGACCATTTTCCTATCCTAAATTCTCTTCTACAGTCCCTACCCCCAGACCAGCTGCGACGATGGTCTCATCGTGAAACTGAGTAGGCAGCCTACACCTCAGCTACTATGGACATCATTTCCTGGTGACATTGATTTGGTAGTGGACGAGGTTACTATGGCCATTGTTTCTGCTGCCATGGCAACTGTCTACTGCTCCTCCAGTACCCTAAGGCGTAAGTCAGTCCCTTGGTGGACACAAGAGATTGCAGAAGCTATCCGGGACCGCCAGCAAGCCCTACAACGACACTGGCGTCATCCTTTCCTAGGTTGCCTTTAAGCCGCTGCAGGCCTGGGCTCGGCGGTTAATTCAGTGGAGCAAACAGGACTACTGGGAACGATATGTTGCCAACATAGGTTCTCGCACCTCCCAATCTTAGGTGTGGTCACGGGTGCGGCGCATCTTTCTCTTTCGCCTTCGTGCATCTGTCCCTTGACTTTCTCTTCGGGGTACACTTTTAACTGACCCAATCGCCATCGCCGAACATCTGGCAGAGTACTTCGCTTGTAGTTCCGCGACAGCAGGCTACAGCGCAGAATTCCGCGCCATTAAAGATTAGGCAGAGCATACACAGTTGTCGTTTCGCACGCACCATTGCGAACGATACAACGCCCCGTTTAGTGAATGGGAGTTCCAAAGTGCCCTAACAGCTTGCCCCGATACCTCTCCAGGTCCAAGCTAAATCCACAACCAGTTTCTTCGCCATCTGTCGGCGCACTGTCAGGGTGAATTACTCGCCGTGTTTAACCGCATCTGAACGGAGGGCGTTTCCCCAATTCGTTGGCAGGATAGCATTATCATCCCAGTGCTGAAACCTGGTGCAGATGTGCTGGTGGTTGATAACTATCACCCTATCAGCATTACCAACGTTGTGTGCAAACTCCTGGAACGGATGGTGAGTCGGCGGCTCATGTGGATCCTCGAAGCTCAGGGCCTCCTAGCCCAGCAACAGCAGGCTTCCGTCAGGGCCGCTCAGCGATCGACAATTTCGTCTAGTTAGGGTAGGCTATTCGTACAGCTTTTACTCGGCGAGAACATCTAGTTGCAGTTTTCTTTCATCTTCGGAAGGTGTACGATACCACCCGGCGCCATCATATCCTTCCTACACTGCTCGAATGGGGCTTACGGGGTCCACTTCCAATTTTTCTACGGAATTTTCTCTCCAATCGCTCCTTTCGGGTTAGAGTTGGCACATATTTTAGTTCAGCTCATATTCAAGAGAACGGTGTCCCACAGGACTCGGTTCTCTGTGTTCCCCTCTTTTTGGTGGCGATTAATGGTCTTGCGGCTGCGATGGGCTCATCGGTCTGTTCCTCTCTATATGCCGATGACTTTTGTCTTTATTACAGTTCCCCAAGCATCAGTGTTGCTGAATGGCGGCTGCAGGGAGCTATCCGTAAGGCAAATTTTTCGGCATCCAACCATGGTTTTCAGTTCTCAGCCTCCATGACCCAAGTGATGCATTTCTTTCGTCGTCGAATGGTCCATCCAGAGCTCTGCCTTGCCAATGAACTTCTTCGTATTGAGGAGACGCATCGCTTCCTTCGCATGGTGTTTCATGCTCACTTCTCTTGGACACCTGATCTTCGCGAGGTTAAAGAACGGTGTAGGTTAAAGAACGGTGCTGGCGGCACCTCAACATCCTTCGCTGCCTCAGCCACACCGTTTGCGGGGCTGCACAAACAACCCTCCTACAGCTCTATAAGGCCTTAGTCCAGTCCCGCCTCGACTACGGGAGCGTGGTGTACGACTCAGCAGCACCTTCAACGTTGGAGATCCTCGACCCGATTCTCCATTCTGGCGTCAGAATGGCGACAGGTGCCTTCCGCACTAGACCGGTGACTAGCCTTCTTGTAGAAGTTTAAATCCCTCCCCTACGATTCCGCCGACAACAGTTGCTTGCGTCGTACATCGCCCGCGTCCACGCCTCTCCCGACCACCCAAACTGCAGGCTCCTTTTTCCATCTTCTGCACTCTCCTCCCCACGACGGCGGCCTAGGTCGGGTCTCCCGATCGCGGTCCAAGTTCGTTCCCTCCTCTCGCCAATAGAGTCCTTTCCCCTTCCTCCATCCTTCCAGCCCTCTTCTTCTACCCCTCCTCGGTCCCTCCATCGCTTGGGGCTTTGCTTAGATTTGTCATGCACCTGCACCTGCCAGTCTTCGTCAACAATTCCTGGCTCTTCTTGCCTCGTTTCGCAAGCTTCGCGTGGTCAGGTCGTCCACGGCCATATGGAACTCATCCTTGAGGGGCACGCGTAGGGACTCAGTTGATCTCTGCCTCTCCGAATTGGACATAAGCGGTTGACCCACAGCTATCTCCGTCGTCGTGAGAACCCGCCCAAGTGTCGCTGTGATGCAGGGCAGATAGTGGTCCATCTTCGGATGGACTGCCCCCTTTTTGCCCCCTTGAGGCAGTCCTTTAATTTACCCGCTGCGCTTTCTTTAATTCTCGGTGACGATGCCTCTATAGCTGACTCAGTTTTACGTTTAATCCCTGCACCTGGGTTTTATCACTCGCTCTAGTGTGGGCGCTCTCGCATGATTTCTCAGGCTACACCCACTTTTAAATTGTGACGTGGATACGAAAATAGTGTCTTATACAGTAACAAGTTGAACTCGTACCTCTATCAACGCTTTCCAGCTGGAGGTTCTTCGTTTGTATTTGAGTGGTTGACCTTTTACCTGATCCATCAACTACTTTAGTCTGTTTTACTCTAGTCAACTATTTGTTCTGCTCCTTTTAGTGTCCTCTGTTTCGTGGAATCGCGGTTTCCATTTTATCTCTTTACCCCTTGGTGATCCCTCCCTCTGGGTGCAGAGGTTACGCTTTTACTGTATAGGCCCTTTACAAGTATTTCTGTTATTAACTGGGGACTGATGACCTCGATGTTTAGCCCCCATCAAACCCCAAAACCAACCAACCAACCAAGACTGAACACTGTGACCGCTCTATGTCATTCAATACGGTCCCGACGACACCCCTCGATCGACGTTAGCACTCCTGGTGTCACTCACCTTCAAACATGGCAGTAGACGTTTGAAAATTCGTGACGCTAGCTCAATGGTCGTCAATTGATTTTAATGTTATTCCCGGCTGACTCTTAATTCAATTAGTGTCACGGGGGTGAGGAGAAACAACACATCCTGGTGATACCAGCATTATGCGTATTTAGATGTTCGATTAATCTGAATGGTTTGCAATGTTCCAGCGATTCTATTCGAACTCCATGCTGATGTACCGACAAGGACCATTTTCGCAGATAAACATGCAAGTACGTAATGGATGTTCAGTTTCTCTATATAGTTCGTCGCACTCACACATTATACATCCGCTGTAAGAACAGTTTCATGCATTTACATTTTTTCGTGTCCCACAATATTGGTTGGCTAAATATTATGACGATACGTTGTATACAACTTCCACAGATATTGTTTATCATGTACTCAAGACTACGTCATGAAGCCAAAATCGTGGATAAAATTGAAATGTAGATTGTTTATTAACACATTTCTTTTCACTAACTAAATATGAAATATGAATCGGGATTTGGGGTGATGATCCTATCCTTCTTTTCAGCATTAAAATGGTCGATATCGTGTTCTGAATAACGCGTCATATAATGTCCAAATATCGACACGACCCAGGCTATCAGTTCGGCACTTAAATGTCTATTCTTCGCTCTCGAAATGTTCGATGTTATTGTCTTTAACATGCAGGGTTCAATTTAACGGTGTACGCACTGTTTTTAGTATTTTATGTCCCCGTTAATTATTATCTGGTAGTTAATAAGCGAACTATTTTTATGCTGGCGCGATGTTTGTATCAGTTACCCCCCGCTACCGTCCAAGGATTAGATTGTATTAATGTTCCGCGCACACGCGTTCCACAATTTTATAAAACGCAGAATAACGTAAACTATAGCTTTCCGTTGCGTACAACCGTAATAGTTTCCAAAGAGTACTTTTCCCATGTGACACAAAGTCTGAATTATGTTGTCGGAATCACTTTCACTTCACCCGACAATAAACGTCTCTGATCACTTAGTCACACGTAATGTATTTTAAACGTGCTTGAAGAGTCTTTAAATAATCTCCTTAACGAATTTCGCATTCGCGTACCACTTTTTCATCGACTAAACTGATCGCGATAACTGAAGGTAGAGAGCTCAATAATGTGTTACTTGTTCTTTTATATGTATTAAAAAACAAACGCGCCCATATATATTCCTGTCCCTCTTGGTATTTGCTATTTTGCTTTTTATTACTTTTCATTATATTGCATCCTAGTAAAGTTTCGTATTACTTTCCCCTTTTTAATTCTTCCAAAATAAAGTCAATTTATCCCCAATTTTAATTAATATGATGCTAATTGACACACCTGCCCACAAAGCACCATTATAAGACCCACAAATAATTTTCCAAAATTTTAAAAACATATAACTATCAGCCTTAAGTTTTAAGTAGCTGAAACAAGACTAAAGAAAAGACAACACAATGGCATTAACATTTCAGCAAATATCGACTTGCAGGAATTGAATCTTACTTACATAAAACACAGTGAAACCAAGAATTTCTTTATCATTGGGTATGGTAGATTATAAACAGACAAACACCCTTGAGAAAGACAGTAAAGACAGCACTCAGAAGCCTCCAGGGGGTCGGTCTGCCCTCCTTCACTTAGGTAAAAGAGATGGTGAGCCAAACCACACTTCATCCATCGGAACGCAACCAAGGGACATCCACAGACCGACCGACAAACGACTTGCTTGCACCCAATCGGTGCATGGGAATTCAAACACAAAATGTTACCGGCGTGATTATTCACAATCAGATATGTACACATATTAAGCTGTCAACACTACACACCGTGTTGGGGTCCGCAGCTCGTGGTCGTGTGGTAGCGTTCTCGCTTCCCACGCCCGGGTTCCCGGTTTCGATTCCCGGTGGGGTCAGGGATTTTCTCTGCTTGTGATGACTGGGTGTTGTTTGATGTCCTTAGGTTAGTTAGGTTTAAGTAGTTCTAAGTTCTAGGGGAGTGATGACCATAGATGTTAAGTCCCATAGTGCTCAGAGCCGTTTGAACACCGTTTTGGAGAGCGACAACATGTGAGGATAGGACACTGCCTGAAATTACGTTGGTGGCCAGGGCAGGTAGCCGCAACACTAACGGCCACAAGGCAGAAAATTCCACTGGTGCACTTGAATTGTAGTCAACCAATACAGCTAATTCCACCACATGGCGGCTAAATTTCAGCAATACAAAACTCGGTGCTGTTCAAAGGAAAATCTCTCCAACAGCGAATCGCCGAAAAGAACCACACAACATGAATGGACGTGGCTTCGGTACTTCAAACCACTACTGAACTTTGAAGTCCTGGGTCGGTGAACCACGAAGCTCGTAGCGATCGAACAGCTCCAAACATGCTCTGACACTGCGCAGGGACCGCCAGCGGATCCAGCCGACTGCACCTCGCGTAGTTAACTTCCCTGGTCGGGAGCAACCGCCCGACTGCCCGCAGAATGCCGACAACATCGAAAATAGTCGTCAGAGGACACAACGCCAACTACACACACAACCTGACAAGCACTTGCGCAAAGACCTGAACAATACCCACCCCCAACCACCCACACCCACCCACACACATACACACCCACCCACACACATACACACCCACCCACACACGTACACATACACACCCACCCACACATGTACACATACACAACCACCAATACACACACACACACACACACACACACAACCCCCCCACACACCACACACACACACACACACACACACACACACACACACAGCCCACTCACACACACAGCCCACTCAGGAACGATCGGCGACCCAAAAGGCGTCGTCCGGCAGGACGACCGACCGACGATCCACCAAGACCGTGGCCCGGCTCAAGTAATGTCAGGCGGCAATGGTCGGGCGAGCCACGTCGACGCAGACCTCAAAGCTCCAACTCGACTGCACTAGTGCCGCAGTACCACTACCTGACTGGCAGGTTCGGACTGCGTTCCAGACGCGTTCCAACTGACTTGCAGCCCGAACTCGTGACCCGAAGTCACTTACGACAGACAACCACCGGGAAGTAGTAGCAGTGGAGCAAAAGTACTAGGAAAGGGGATATTTGCTAGCGCCAGTCAAGGTCAGGAAAAGCAGCAACTCAGTGACAGTAGCAATTTAAAAGAACGTAGTTAGGTGGAAGAAGGGTAAAAACTGGGTGTAAAATACATGATGGCGAAACATGAACCACGCACGGGGCAACATCGTCTTGTCCACTACTATGGCCATGCATTTCACTGCTGCCAACAGACATTTGCGCATCGAACTGTCTAAATGACATGCAATTATGTGACTGCTCCGGTACTGTTGTGAGGCCAGCCACTTGCATTGTGCATGCACGGGGTGACAGCCAAACATAAGTAGAGATGTGTTGCAGAGATTGGACGACTTTTGCCAGTTCACTAATATCGGAACGTGTGCCAGGTCTACTCGTCTCTGGTACAGTTTATTTATGATGTTGCTCGTCCCCCATCGGTCTGCTAGCGCCCTGTATTTAAAACTGTTTTATGTGGTTATGTGTGTCTGTCGTACATTTCATAATCTCCACTTGTCGCTCGATGACACGCTCATGGTCTTGCTCCAGCAGTGACAATTTTTCTGGTGGTCTTCCAGCATCTTAATTTAGAGTGCTGTAAAATCAGTTCCTGTGATTCCCGAATTACCTCGCATCCGTTTTCCTCCATTGTGGTAAGAGCTTCCTGAGTTTTATAGGCGACACGCATGGCTTTCCTAACGTACTTCTCGGTCACCAGAGCCTCTTTCCCTGCACCAGTTGCCTGCCGTCTAGCAACACGAACGTCCCTCTTTGCTTCAATTGCGACCTCTTTTGCTTGGCCTGCTTGCCTCTTGTACATAGCTATCCCTCCTAATACATTCTTGATACTTTATGTTGGCCTACCTTCGAATTCTGCAACCGCTCGTTTTGTTTCTACTGCTTCGCTGATCTTTTCTTCTTAAAAAGTCGATGCTATCCGTCTTATTCCTACTTGTGTTGTTTGCTTCGAGATGGGACCACCCTTTTATCGTCAGTCACTGACCGGTTTCTAGTGAGAACTATAACATTGTTGTGATGCATGTCTTCCATACCTTCAGCCTTGTGCTTTCACAGTCGGCTTCAGAATCCTCTAAAAGTGACACTGAACTAGGCTAATTTGGTTATTATGTGGGAAGAACTACTGCCCTGTCTCCTGATTTGTCTCTACCTGTACTCTGATTGTTCTCCATGTTAAAAGAATCAGCTGCTTCACGGTTTCCATCAACAACTGCTGCTAGTTATCACTTACACGTCAAACAAGTATCAACAAAACACGTACCTACAGTGAACACAATTCCTCCCTGTGCAAATGCACAGGCAGATCAGGAAGATAACTCTCCAAAAATTCACAACACCGATGTCAAATTCAGTAAAACACATGTGCTGCAGAAACCACAAAACATACGAAACATACAACAAATTACACACTTGAAAATAGCGTACATACATTAGTACATAGAGCAACTTAAAATTATCATGAGTCTAATTCATTCATAATCTCTTTCTAACATTAAATATAAAAAAGAAAACAGCACCTGTCTGATAGCACGTCATTAGACCCTACCTGTAAGATTCTGGCAGGTGTTGCCAATTTCAGAGTTTTCCTACCTTTCTTACGTACCCCCAGTTCACAAAAATTTATTATAATTTATATGGTACGGATGTAGACTACAAAAATGAAATATTACCCCCTTCAGACTAACATTATTACAAATCCAACATGGGCATTACGAGACTTACCTTAGAGCTCAAATTACAAAAAGCAAAAATGAAACAAAATATACTATGATAGACGTTGTTGATAGCTGGCGAAGTTATTAAAGGGGAAGCGGGTCAAAATAAAAAAACGCCTCTCTCAAGATAATAACAGCGCTTTCTGGCTGCGTGAAAGGTATTGACCGAGAGTGCGAATCACTAGCTAAACGTCAGTACAACATAGGCTGGTTGAAATGCAGGGCTGCAGGTAAGAGGGGCTCGCTGCATTGAAGACTGCGTCCTCAGCAAAGATTACTACAGGCCTAGCTTGCCAATTTGCTTACCAATTAACTGCCCAACATGTGGTATGGAGATTGGCCGTATGTGCGGAACTGCAAAGGCGACTGCCAGCGTACACTCGCGCCGACAAATGCAAAGAATCACAGCCGGTGCGCCGTAAAAACCAAAACTGTCCACTGGTGCAGCTGTCCGCCAATTTGCTGAGCACACAGCGCAACTCGGCAGAATTGCCCACACCTTCCTCTACTGTGGACGTCCACCGGATCCCTCGAAAATTTCTCCTTTCCTCCCTCCTCGACACCAAACTCAGCCAGTCGCCAAAAATTTTCCTCTGCAATGACCAAGCTGCCCGCGCCAACAGCGCACGTATAACACAGCGTAAGAACTCCCTCCTACAGACAGCATAACAGTATTCCTATAATGCAAAATCTATACTCTCCACAACTAAACTTGGCGCCAGAGAAACGCGCGTGCATTCAACGCCTGTGGTGGACAATGCTCTCCTTCCCAGAGCAAATCATGAAGCTCGAAGTCCGTCAGTCACACACCTGAGACGGACAATACTCCTCCATAAAGCCGCTCTCACACGCCGACTTAATAGCAAAATGGTCATGCTTTTGTAAAAGCTCAGATGCTTTCCTGGAAGAGCCTATGGCTGTTTCTTCGACTTCTGCTGTCCTGCCCACATCTCCTTGCCGTCTTCGCTTACACAGACAAAATATGGTGCCACGACTACACTAAAGAGCCAAAGAAAATGGTACAGATGCCTAATATCGTGTAGAGCCTCTTGGAGCACCCAGGAGTTCCACAACACCTCGGGGCATGTACTCGACTAATATCTGAGCTGACACAATGTATCGTGCAGGGTTGTCCATAGATCCGTAAAAACCCAAGAGTGCGGAGATGTCTTCTGGACAGCACGTTGCAAACCATCCCAGATGTGGTCAATAATGTTCATGTCTAGGGATTTTTATGGCCATCGGAAGTGTTTAAACTCAGAAGAGTGCTCCTGGAGTCACTCTGTAGCAATTCAACACGTGTGTGGTGTCACACTGTCCTGCTGCAATTTCCCAAGTCCGCAGGAATGCATAATGACAATGCGGGTGATCAGACAAGATGCCTACGTACGTGTCACCTGTCATAGTCGTATCTAGACGTATCAGGGGTCCCTTATCACTGCAACTGCACACGCCCCACACTATTAGAGAACCTCCACCAGCTTGAACAGTCCCCTGCTGACATGAATGTTCATGGATTTATGAGGTTGTCTCCATACCCATACACGTCCATCCGCTCGATACAATTTGAAAGGAGTCTCGTCCGACCAGGCAACATGTTTCCAGAGTTCAACGTTGATGTTGACGGGCCAAAGAGAGTCGTAAAGCTTTGTGTCGTGCAGTCATCCCGGGAACACGAGTGGGCCTCCGGCTCCGAAAGCCCAAATCGTTACGTTTCGTTGAATGGTTGGCGCACTGACACTTGTTGATGGCTCAGCACTGAAATCTGCAGCAGTTTGAGGAAAGGTTGCACTTCTGTCAGGCTGAACGATTCTCTTCTCGCGTCGTTGATCCCGTTCTTGCAGGATTATTTTTCCGGCAGCAGTGATGTTAGAGATTTAGGTTTTACCGGATTCCTGGTATTCGCGGTCCACTAATGAATCGGTCGTACGGGAAAATCCCCACTTCTTACCTATCTTGGAGATGTTGCGTCCCATCGTCCGTATGCCGACTATAACACCACAGTCAAACTCACTTAAATCTTGATAACCTACCACTGTAGCGGTAGTAAACGATCTAACAACTTCGCCAGACATTTGTCTGATATAGGAGTTGCTGACCACTTTCTTTGGCGCTACAACGTATCATTGGTAGCAGCAGACGAACTCTGTAATTCCATGTCATACCTTCAATTATTTGTCCTGATGTCTCGCTACGCAGCTGAGGTGGCGGTGATGCTTCTGCAGGCAGTATATAGTTACCATGAGGAAAAATGGTGTGCCCAAACGGTCGTCTAGAGCTTCCAACGACGCGGAGGTCGATGACACCTATACTTTTCATGTCAGTCTCGGCATGGGTGATGGTCCTGTAGCTGTCAGCATCAGTGTCTCATTGAGGGAGTAGCTGTTTCATTGAAGCTTGTGCCGGCCGAAGTGGCCGTGCGGTTAAAGGAGCTGCAGTCTGGAACCGCAAGACCGCTACGGTCGCAGGTTCGAATCCTGCCTCGGGCATGGATGTTTGTGATGTCCTTAGGTTAGTTAGGTTTAACTAGTTCTAAGTTCTAGGGGACTAATGACCTCAGCAGTTGAGTCCCATAGTGCTCAGAGCCATTTGAACCATTGAAGCTTGTAGACAGCTAGATAAGTAAACAGCAGACTGACGGAAGTTCTTTCTCCTGGCGGGTGATATGCAGACTTATAATGCTTCCACAGGAAATGAGCACTATTTATGCAAGGCTGGCCCAGACGTGTCGTGCTGCCGTGAAACGATCATGACAGCAGTTGGTCTACTTTCCTCGGCTTGTCGGTTGTCCTAATGACTACGATATTTCAGCCTAAGTTTCAGGTCCTTTGACAGGTGTATCCTAAGGCATCAGTGTATTGAATAGAGTCTCTGTCTGACTTACACATTTTTGTGCATCCGTATGTGGCCGCAAAAATTACGAAATGTCTCTACCTGTGAAGTCCTTTTGCTGCATTGGCCCGAGATGATTCAGTGCACTAAACATGAGCATTGGTCAGTACACCAACGTTTCGAGGCTTCTTTCATTATTAGGATGGTATCTTAATTTTTGCCTACCTTAAATAGTGTATTATTTCTCTCCACAATAGAACAAAAGATTTAGAAATATGGGTCGGCTTACAATGTAGACCAAGAAGATTAGTTGCACTTTAATTATAAGTGACTGGTATACAGAACTCTTGAAATTTGGCAGTTTCGCACTCAGGTACAAGAAACAAACGAAAATGTAATCAGAATGAGATTTTCACTCTGTAGCGGAGTGTGCGCTGATATGAAGATGTGACGACTGTCCCTGAGTTGTGCTTGGTTAGATCAGATGGTAGAGCACAAGCGCCCGAAAGGCAAAGGTGCAGAGTTTGAGTCTCGGTCCGACACACATTTTTAATCTGCCAGGAAGTTTCAAACGAAAATGTAGTTACTCCATTGTTACATCAATAAGGAGTAAAGGCTCCTATGGCTCTTACGAAATTCCATGTAAAATTAAGATCAGTGGCCTTATATTTCAGTTCATTACTCACTCACCTATAACAAAACGTCCTCCATGTGTCGTGAATTTCATAACAAACTGAAATACACTTTTGTCGAACCACTACGAGACAGTTACTGGGCAGTATTTTCGTTACCAGTATTTTTCAAAGTTATTTGAGGAAACTAAGTATAGCAGAGTAGAGGCACACATAAGTACACGTAATTTCCACACATGCACTGCTTGACTTCAGGAATCTAGTAGTCACAGGAAATGTTATTTATTTATTTATTGTGGGAAACTAGATCATCTTAACGACAGGATATGGATAAAATATAGTTTCTTTCATTTAACAGAAGCAATTGACTGCCTAGGTTACGCAATAATTTTACATAATGTTTAACATTATGAGATTATGGTATATGCTCAGTAATGGTTGATGTTACACCTGATAAGCAGGCAGTGTAATGGGTAATGCCACTAGACAGTGGATGACTGAAAACAAGGGATTTGGCGTGATGAACTTCGCTATATCCTGTGTTAAACCGATGAGAGCGTTAGGGGTTTATCACATTTTCGTTGAATGTTACCGGCAATCATGTGAAAAAGGGCAGCGGAGCTGGTGTTACAGTAAGGGGGTGCATTTCATGGTTAAAGAGTTGGGGGATGATGGTTACTGGTATAGCAACCACAATGTACAGTGTCATGAAGCAGCTTCTGTGAGACATGGCACTGATTTGTACACAATTTCTGAAAGGGATCGGCTTTTTCAGAATCCCTACGTGAACACAACTGAATAGCTCTGGGAGTAGCTATAACGTCAACGTCGTTACAGACCCAGCGTCCAACAGCGCCATGTAACCAGGATTAGGCTGTTCAGGAGAGATGTGCTACCGATCCTTGAAAGTGATTCAGGCACCTCATTGATGGTGTCCACAGCTGATTTCAGTTCGGAAAGAGCAAAGGATGCATACACCCCATATTAATTTCCACTAATAGGTGTCCGAGTAGTTTACATGAGATAGTGTATGCGCCACCCAGGTGATGCTGCTGTGTGTAGATATGGCTGTAATGGCGGAGTGTTATAATGATAACGTTAACGAAATTCTCACAGGGCCTTACTCTTCACCAGGAGCATCAACAGGGGCTGTTTATCCTCAATTTCTGAGTGACAAATTACTCATGCTGTTTGAAAGGGTTATTCTTGCAGAAAGGCAACGGTAGTGTTCCATGCACGATTGGCACCAATTCATGTTGTAATCTTCATACCATAAGACAAATAAAAGTATTCATTGATTCGTGGGCAGGTTGTCGTGGTCCACTAGAACTGATTCCAAGTACCTTCTAAGTTATTTCGTTCTACCTCGTGATATGGAGAAAAATAAAGTCATTGGTGTATTTCATAACCACTAACAATGTGGAGACCTTACAGGAGCGTGTGTCCTATACAAGTGACCAAATCTTAGGGTATCCGAGTACGTTCAAACGAGTTCACTTTTCTTCGTCACATATCTGTTTATTGTAGCGGTAGTAACAGGCTCTTACAAGAATCCAGTAGAAAATTTGGGGCCGGCCGGAGTGGCCGTGCGGTTCTAGGCGCTTCAGTCTGGAACTTTCCGACCGCTACGGTCCCAGGTTCGAAACCTGCCTCGGGCTTCGATGTGTGTGATGTCCTTAGGTTAGTTACGTTTAAGTAGTTCTAAGTGCTAGGGGACTGATGACCTCAAAATTTAAGTCCCATAGTGCTCAGAGCCATTCCTAATTTACAGAGAGAGAGAGAGAGAGAGAGAGAGAGAGAGAGAGAGAGAGAGAGAGAGAGGAAATTGGGGACTGTTGAAGGCCGATGACTTCTAATGCGATGAATAGTATCACACCTCATCATGGCTTCTTACTAACATTCCATGTCATTCAGTGAATTTACCTGCAACGACCACCTCAAATCACATAATTGTGTAAAAGAAGTTAAATGCTAATCTTTGTTGCATCGTTGTCATATAATTATGTAGCCTAGCGACAACAGTATTGTAATCGAAACTTCGTCATTCGGGCTTCCGCGAGGGAACTGGCTGGGTGAGAGGTAATGACGAGGAAAAGATTGAAATATGGACGAAAAGGTACCATATTAAAAGTCACAGTATCGAAAGTCTGAAATCTCAGAGAGATAAACAAATAACAAAATAGATTCCGTTTCGCACAGCACACGAAAATGAAAAACCATTTAACTGTTATTTTCTATTTGTACAGTTTTCTATCGCTGTAATTCACGTCCTCTTCTCTCCCGTAGTCTGAACAAATATTTATTACCTTTTTCTCTCACTGATATTGTTCCAACTCCCTCACTTCTTTGATGAGAACACCACAATTCTTGTTCTTCCGTTGTCTTCAATTTTTTTTTCTTGATGATTTCCTGAGTCCATTTACTTGAAAATCCTTCGGCATCTTTTTTTCTTCTTCTGTCTATTCCCGATTATTAATAGTTTGTTTTCTTTAATCCTACACTGTAAGTGCTAATGCATTCAAAGAATAAGGCCATGACTAGTCTCCAGTGAATTTGAAAAACGACGAAGGTGTGAGCTACGTCTATTTTCCCTTCACCATACGTTAAAACGCCAATTAGCTACATTTCAGATAAATACAATCCAGATCGTTGAGACTGCGTAAATATCGGTTTATTTTTCAATATAATGACGGTGATTGCGTAGGTGATTCCCCCTTTTTATTCTTATTACTTTTGCTGTTGTAGGCAGACGTAGGGTATGTATTGGGTGTGTATTAAGACGAGTTCACCAAGTCGCATCAGCTTGAAAACAGACTGGACTTGCAACAAAGGAGCCATCATACTTCCTGCTGGGCTTAGCAAGAGGGAAAAATGCCGAATCGCTGGTACGGGGGATCCCTATAGGCCCAGTGCTTCCTGGAGAGATGATGCGAATCAGGTGCCTCAGCCATAAGTTTTCCTGCTCGGAACATCGACAAAACGTATCTCTGGTGGAAGGAGGATTCTTAAACAGCATGGCCAGTTTTTCTGAGCGATTCTTAAGAGGAACTTTATACGGGATATATAGAGCTAGAAAACTTTCTAACAGGCACGTGCAGTCTGGGGAACTAATGGGCACACGTTTCGTCCGACAGATCGGCGCCTACCTAAATATTTTTCTCGTGTTCCAGCAATATAAATCAGCGTTCCATAAGCACAAAAAAGACACAGGGATTGTGACATTGTGACATAAAATTTTTTGAATCAAGTCTATGGAAGTGGCGTATCACTGCACTAGATGACCACAGCTTTCGTGCTTTGTTAGGAATACAACGGCATCAATCTAGTTTTATCATTGTTGTGATGGTAATTGCAACTTTTCTGATTGTCAATCGCTAATTTCATGCACGACAAAACGTTACAGGACGGATGCACTGTGCGTTTTTTATACACTATGGGTTCTGCTTGTAACGACAACTATACATATAATAATTTTTTTTCTTTATGAATTTAGATAAATTAATGTAAGCAATGTTTTGAACTTCTTTTTCGATTCTTTTCGTGTCATGTTAAAGAAACTGTGAGCAACTTTTGAAATGAATATTATTATTTATGTTAGATTTCAAATAATGTGGTAATCAAAGGGAAGTGTATTTAATGTTAAAACTATTGTAAGATGTGAACATTGTAATTTATACACTTGGTCCATACGTAGGTAATGCATTAGGATATGTGAAGTAGAAAACCTGTGGTGAATACCCTACCTGTAGGGGAGCGGGAAAAGGTGGAGGCAGGCGAGGCGGGAAAACGCACACTGGCGCGGTTCGGCACAACGGGCACAGTATTACAGTCGGAGGCGAGCAACAGTCAGTCGGAGTTGGGCATCGTTCAGAAGTACACGTACTGTACCGAGGAGGCTACCCAGGAAAAGTGGATTCCATTGAGCCCCGGATGAACCGATTCCGACGACTACTTGGCACGGCTATATTCTGAGGCACAAAATTGGAAAGATTACGACGCTAAGAAGATGGAAAGTGCCGATGTTGTGTGAGCCTTAGCCGCGCTTGCATGTGTGCCGTGCTGCCCGCTATCTCGCTGCCCGCCAACCGCCGCACCGACTTGCACAGGTCAAACATTTATTTCATCTTTAGAAGTGTATCTGTGTGGACCAGTGTCGAAACTGTTTCTAACTGTTCAATAATAACGTGACTTTTACCAGAATTGCCTTAGCCATTACTGGTCCTGATCACTGACCTAGACAGGGTCCTTACTTCGTATTGTGCAACCCGAGTATCCTGAACTGAAAGTTTAATGTTAGTATTAACGAGAATTATCAGCAGACAAACCTATGCTATAAAGAAGTTTAAAGTTCTGCGCGTTATTGCAAATGTTGGTAAAGAACAAAAGTATGACTAAATTGAAAGAGAGTTTTTTTTAAATTGAGTTAGCGATGTTATTTAATTAATTTGAGACAGAAATAATGACAGTTAAATTATTCAGAAGTAAGACAAAAGAGTAGTTATCCATAGATTGATAATTTTGAGTGTTAATTTGCCTTCAGTACTTAATAGTTTCAGTATAACGACCATAACAGTTTCAGGGCCCTCCCCTTCTCTTGTCCATTCTTTCAAACCTTGAAATGTGCTGATCAGATTTGACCAGTAAAGTTAAGTTCTATATTAAACCTAAGTGTATTAGTGTTGTTTTCCAATTTTAATAGTGACATTGGATGTGTGCTTTCAAAACTGCTCATTCTAGGACAATCTATGCCCGATTTCAGTCTGATCAATATGCAAAATGCCGTTCGTAGTAATCATTGCTGTGTGGTGTTGTGTAAATTTAGCTCGTCCAAATTAGTACAAAAGTAGAAAACTTTAGTTCAGTGGATTTTTCCGGTTCCAAACTTTGCCATATAACGTAACGTTACTACGTTTTATTATGCTTGTACATGCACCCACTTGTACAAGGAAAAACTCACTCATTGCCTAATTAGGCTGGCGACCGAATTATTAATTATAGGTAGCATTTACTGTGTGTACTTCTTGTCCATGCGAAAGAATAATTATACTTTACATTTGCTTGATGAATCACTGTAGTTATTGACTGAGTACAAGTCCGATCTTGCTTCTATTAGGTACACGCGGTCAACTTATGTACTAAAATCCTTGTTTATAAGGTGAAGCCCGTGAACTTATTACAGTACAGGCTTTTTACAGCTAACGTACGTCCGAGCGGGCGGGAGCGTTACATGCTCTCAGCAGGGACATTTCGGATTCTGCTCCCATTTGGGATACTGTTATCAGGATGTTTCAGGTTGAGGCTTCGCATAGCAGACTTCTGGTTCAGATCTTGTCTATGGACGATGTAGCAGCTGATCGAAAACAGTCGCACTACATGCTGACAGCACTCTCTCATTTCGATATTGGTGAGATTAACCTACAGCTCTTTCCATATGGGCCGCAGTAAATTTAGTAACACAAAATCGTTTCATGGTTAGGTTCATCTTGACCGCTGGAGCAGGCACAGTTGCACAACCACTTCCTTTTTTGTCCGAGAACGGTAAGCTGGCACTCTTGAATAGCTGTGGATTTTGGTCAGTCAGGCAGTTAGTAGTATGGCAGGGATGTGAACATAACTTAAGGTACTTGCCATTCCTAAACGTTCACAAATACACGTCATTCCAGTTTTCGTTTTCTTCTTCTTATCGGTGTTTGTTACATAAGAGGTCACCGATTACTAAATTATATGATAAAATTTAAAGAAAATTATCGTTGTTAAGGAAGTCTGGTATTTCTTTTAATTCTGAATTTAATTTCATAGTTACCACTATGCACAATATGTGACAGTTTGTGATTAGCCACACTCAATGGTCGATTGATGGGACGAAAATTTGGGTTTATTAATTCCATTGCGCACAGTTTAATTGGCATGTTTCTTTGTGCGATGGTATGGGTAAGCAAATATCACGATTAATCTTTCTTCAACTGGGAGTTGTGTGTTTCGCAAATTTTTGACAGCCTTCAGTTGACCATCGAAGAACAGCATTAACTAAATGGACTGTCTACCTCTGGTCGACTTTCTTGTTTCGCTTGGTTCGTTAGTATCCAAATTCTGATTCAATACTTTTGTTCTTCCCCCAACGCACCTCCGGCCGAATAACACAGCTATCAGTCCTAGTTCCCGGTTTCAACTTCTCTACTCCTCACATCACACCATAGCGTACTTCCAGTAATCACCAAATGTAACTTTTCTTCTGCGAAATGGAACTCATTTCTCCACTATCAGACAACCATATCATCTCTCCTTATTTCAGCTACTTCCGACCCTCGTTGTCTACTGTGTCTCTGTCATCAACAATAGCGCAGTGGTAATTTTTCGTAAATCTGGCCAAAGCAGTTCCTCCTATTCTGATATTCATATTTTCAACGAAATACTAGAATATTTTTACACATTACAATGGCCTACTATATATACAGAGTGATCCATTGATAGTGACCGGGCCAAATATCTCACGAAATAAGCATCGAACGAAAAAACTATAAAGAACAAAATTCGTCTAGCTTGAAGGGAAACCAGATGGCGCTATGGTTGGCCCGATAGATGGCACTGCCTTAGGTCAAACGGTTATCAACCGCGCTTTTCTTTTAAATTGGAACCCCCATTTCTTATTACATATTCGTGTAGTACGTAAAGAAATATGAATGTTTTAGTTTGGACCACATTTTTCGTTTTGTGATAGATGGCGCTGTACTAGTCACAAACGTATAAGTACGCGCCATTCCGCGCCATTCCGCCAGTGCGGGCAGTATTTGCTTCGTGATACATTACCCGTGTGAAAATGGACCGTTTACCAACTGCGGAAAAAGTCGATATCGTGTTGATGTATGGCTATTGTGATCAACATGCCCAACGGGCGTGTGCTATGTATGTTGCTCGGTATCCTGGACGACATCATCCAAGTGTCCGGACAGTTCGCCGGATGGTTACAATATTTAAAGAAGCAGGAAGAGTTCAGCCACATGTGAAACGTCAATCACGACCAGCAACAAATGATGATGACCAAGTAGGTGTTTTTTAGATGTAGTCACGGCTAATCCGCACATCAGTAACAGACAAATTGCGGGAGAATCTCAAAAACGTCGGTGCTGAGAATGCTACATCAACATCGATTGCGCCCGAACCATATTTCTACGCACCAGGCATTGCATGGCGAAGACTTTCAACGTCGTTTACAGTTCTTCCACTGGGCACAAGAGAAATTACGGGACGATGACAGATTTTTTGCACGCGTTCTATTTAGCGACGAAGCGTCATTCACCAACAGCGGTAACGTAAACCGGCATAATATGCGCTATTGGGCAACGGAAAATCCACGATGTCGGCGACAAGTGGAGCATCAGCGACCTTGACGGGTTAATGTAAGGTGCGGCGTTAAGGGAGGAAGGACATTTGGCCCCCATTCTATGGATGGAAATCTAAATGGTGCAGTGTTTGCTGATTTCCTACGCGATGTTCTATCGATGTTACTTTAAGATGTTTTCTCTGCATGACAGAATGGCGATGTGCTTCCAACATTATGGATGTCCGGCACATAGCTCTCGTGCTGATGAAGCGGTATTAAATAGCATATCCCATGACAGGTGCATTGTTCGTCGAAGCACCTTATCATGTCCCGCACGTTCACCAGATCTGACGTCCCCGGATTTCTTTCTGTGGGGAAAGTTGAAGGATATTTGCTATCGCGATCCACCGACAACGCCTGAAAACCTGAGTGAGCGCATTGTCGGTGCATGTACTAACATTACGGAAGGCGAACTACTCGCTGTTGAGAGGAATGTCGTTACACGTATTGCCAAATGCATTGGGGTTGATGGACATAATTTTGATCATTTATTGCCTTAATGTGGTATTTACAGGTAATCACGCTGTATCAGCATGCGTTCTCAGATATGATAGGTTCATAGAGGTACAAGTATCACATTGTAACAACCGAAATAAAGTGTCAAACGTACCTACGTTCTGCATTATAATTTAAAAAAACCTACCTGTTACCAACTGGTCGTCTAAAATTGTGAGCCATATGTTTGTGACTATTACAGCGCCATCTATCACAAAGCAAAAAAAGTGGTCCAACTAAAACATTCATATTTCTTTACGTACTATACGAGTATGTAATACAAAATGGGGGTTCCTGTTTAAAAAAACGCAGTTGATATCCGTTTGACCTATGGCAGCACCATCTAGCGGGCCAACCATAGCGCCATATCGTTACCCCCTTCAAGCTAGATAAGTTTCGTACTCTGTGGTTTTTTCGTTTGACGCTTATTTCGTGGGATATTTGGCCCGGTCACGATCAATGGACCACCCTGTATAATCTCAAACATGCAGTTTAGGATTTGTATAACAAAATAAATACACTCCTGGAAATTGAAATAAGAACACCGTGAATTCATTGGCCCAGGAAGGGGAAACTTTATTGACACATTCCTGGGGTCAGATACATCACATGATCACACTGACACAATCACAGTCACATAGACACAGGCAACAGAGCATGCACAATGTCGGCACTAGTACAGTGTATATCCACCTTTCGCAGCAATGCAGGCTGCTATTCTCCCATGGAGACGATCGTAGAGATGCTGGATGTAGTCCTGTGGAACGGCTTGCCATGCCATTTCCACCTGGCGCCTCAGTTGGACCAGAGTTCGTGGTGGACGTGCAAACCGCGTGAGACGACGCTTCATCCAGTCCCAAACATGCTCAATGGGGGACAGATCCGGAGATCTTGCTGGCCAGGGTAGTTGACTTACACCTTCTAGAGCACATTGGGTGGCACGGGATACATGCGGACGTGCGTTGTCCTGTTGGAACAGCAAGTTCCCTTGCCGGTCTAGGAATGATAGAACGATGGGTTCGATGACGGTTTGGATGTACCGTGCACTATTCAGTGTCCCCTCGACGATCACCAGTGGTGTACGGCCAGTGTAGGAGATCGCTCCCCACACCATGATGCCAGGTGTTGGCCCTGTGTGCCTCGGTCGTATGCAGTCCTGATTCTGGCGCTCACCTGCACAGCGCCAAACACGCATACGACCATCATTGGCACCAAGGCAGAAGCGACTCTCATCGCTGAAGACGACACGTCTCCATTCGTCCCTCCATTCACGCCTGTCGTGACACCACTGGAGGCGGGCTGCATGATGTTGGGGCGTGAGCGGAAGACGGCCTAACGGTGCGCGGGACCGTAGCCCAGCTTCATGGAGACGGTTGCGAATGGTCCTCGCCGATACCCCAGGAGCAACAGTGTCCCTAATTTGCTGGGAAGTGGCGGTGCGGTCCCCTACGGCACTGCGTAGGATCCTACGGTCTTGGCATGCATCCGTGCGTCGCTGCGGTCCGGTCCCAGGTCGACGGG
Organism: Schistocerca piceifrons; assembly: GCF_021461385.2. Taxonomy (NCBI): domain Eukaryota; kingdom Metazoa; phylum Arthropoda; class Insecta; order Orthoptera; family Acrididae; genus Schistocerca; species Schistocerca piceifrons. Next base: position 402,301,984 of record NC_060140.1, read on the forward strand.
CGCGTGCACCTTCCGCCGACCACTGGCGACAACATCGATGTACTGTGGAGACCTCACGCCCCACGTGTTGAGCAATTCGGCGGTACGTCCACCCGGCCTCCCGCATGCCCACTATACGCCCTCGCTCAAAGTCCGTCAACTGCACATACGGTTCACGTCCACGCTGTCGCGGCATGCTACCAGTGTTAAAGACTGCGATGGAGCTCCGTATGCCACGGCAAACTGGCTGACACTGACGGCGGCGGTGCACAAATATTGCGCAGCTAGCGCCATTCGACGGCCAACACCGCGGTTCCTGGTGTGTCCGCTGTGCCGTGCGTGTGATCATTGCTTGTACAGCCCTCTCGCAGTGTCCGGAGCAAGTATGGTGGGTCTGACACACCGGTGTCAATGTGTTCTTTTTTCCATTTCCAGGAGTGTATGTCAGATATTTGATCTATTCATGAATTGGGAATTTAATGGTGATTCGGAAGACACTGTATTGATTTGGAGTGGAGAATGATCTCCTTCACTGCACCTGACGATTACGGTGACAGGAAGCTCATCTGGCCGCAAAGTTAAATGAAAATATGTAAATATCAAGTAGAGACACTAGACAGGGTGGACACTAGCTAAAAGAAGAGGACACCTTTGAACATTCCCGCAAATGAACCATCACAGCCATTTCCATTATGTAATCGACAGAAACATAAGAAAAAGCTTGAGACAGCCGATCGTAACTTACCAAAACTGGTAGAATACTTGTTTATGTTTAAATTAGTTAGCGAGTAATACTCTTCCTGAATACTGAGGCAGAATTGCTGTTGAAACCGCTCAACGCTGTATTTATGTAGCAGTCTACATTCTCAAATAAAACACTTTCTCTGTTTCATTCTAAACTTGTTTCGATGGTCGCTTAGGATGGCAGACACCAAAGAGCAAGCATTGTACCTGTATTAGAAGCGTTTACTTTACACATTCTGCGGCAAATATGTAAAACCCAAATCTGGCTGACCAAAGTGCGTTTCAGCCGCAGTCGTCCCGAATGTGAGTTCAGTGTTTTATCGTAGCGTAACTTGCATCGTACCAAGAGTGACTCCTGTCATTGTTCACGGTGAGTAACAGACCTTCCCACTGTTCAAAAGGAAAACTACAGTTTTATTTTACCAAAGGTTGATCAGTAGTTAGTCTCACACTCTATAATCAATGAAATGGTAAATTACGGGTTAATTAAATTCTAGTTAGTAAAATTCGTGACTGAAACAATAAAAACAGAAATGTAAAACAATGTAAAATATCGAAGTTTATGACACAATTACTTTTTACTGATTTCCATGATCCTAGAAGGCACAGTTTCTGTATCTGCATGGTTTACCAAATTATACAATAAATAGCAGAAAAACGGTTGACGTTGCAACATTAATTTTCTTGAATATTTTCGATCGCTAAGCTTATTATCACATTATCTAATTAACTATGCAATACCATCCATTACGACAGCAACAAGAGTTTTCATTTTAGTTCTAGATCTCATTGTAAAGTCGCGCCAGACTTAACTTCAATTACGATTATTATTGTCACGGGCATAGATGTATGTTGATGTATTAATGTGTTAATGTGTGTGCTGCATGTGTACTAGTACTGACCTACTGGTGGTTACGCGTGCAGTGCAGGCGTGTGGCCTCGTATTACTTCGTGAACAACATGGCATTGCGAAAATTTTGCTGTCCGATATTGATTTCTCATTTGCCACCATCTATTTTTTTTTTTGTGTGTGTGTTATCACTCTTTTGACCGGTTTGAGGCGGCCCGCCACGAATTCCTCTCCTGTGACACCCTCTTCACGTGAGAATAGCACTTACAACCCACGTCCTGGATGTATTCCAATCTCTGTGTTCCTCTCCTGTTTTTGTCCTCTACAGCTACATTCCCTGGTGTCTTAACAGATGTCCTGTCACTTTGTCCCTTCTTCTTGTCAGTATTTTCCACATATTCTTTTCCTCTCCGATTCTGCGCAGAACCTACTCATTTCTTACCTTATCAGACCACCTAATTTTCAAAATTCGTCTGTAGCACCACATCTCAAATTTTTCCATTCTCTTTTGCTCCGGTTTCCCCATGGTCCATGTATCACAACGATACAAAACAGTGCCCCAAACCATCTACATACCCAAATATGAATTTTATACGACAATTTCTCCGTTAATATTAAAATATATAGTATGATTAAACTGACTGTATTCGGTTAGCGTTGATACAGTTTTCGTATTCATATCAATATATTTTTCAGTTTCATACTTGCAGATAATTAGATCATTTGTTCGTAATGTCGATTTGACAAGTTCCTTCTACGTTTTTAACTGAAAAGTTGTTATTCACATTAGGTGCAGAAATGCAGCACGTTACAAAATCCTTCCCATTCGGTTGCTCCTACCGTATTTTAAAATTCCTCCCACATTGACCGACATAATTTTTACTGCAGTCTCTGCATGTAATCTTGTAAACTGGGTACGTGATTTAGTTCTATTGTCATCAGTAGTCTTAGATGCAGTTTGAGCTTGTTGGATCGTACCAATATCTGCTTCGCGGCCTACTGGCGTGACATAACTGTTCTGAGGCTCCGCGAGGTGGTGCGACTGCTCACTGTTGCGAGTTTTACAGTGATCCCTGAATCGAGAGAAAGAGAGAGTGAGAGTGAGAGTAAGAGTGAGAGCGGCGAGGGGTGGGGGGTGGGGAGGAGGTGGCCGTTAGAGAACAAGGGGGTGACCTTGTTGGAATAGTATGTTGCTTTGTACGCGGGGACCGTTATTGTGGAAGGTTGATCAATGGGAAACCTAGAAAGCTCGGTGTTCGGAAAGGTGATTTCCATTCGTGGACTAAATGGATCAGCCCACCGCATTCCTGGCGGTTTATGCTGGATTAACTTCCACGCATTGCGCATCCTACGAGAGTCTACAGTTTCCTCGTATTTTTTGCGAGACGCTCAATCGCTATTGTTTGGGGCGGTCCGCCTATGCCATTCCCTTGCGTTGTATTGCTCTCTGGCATTTTATTAAAGTTGCTGTGAGTGTATTTGATTCAATATAACCTTGAGACTTTCCACTTCTAACTTTTCTCTTTTTGAGATCTTTCTCACTCTGTCCAAATAATTTGTAAAAGTTGCTCTGCGTGTTGTGATCAGTGCCCTTCATAGCGACGTAATAGTGTGTTTAAGGTTATTGTACTGAGCTAAAGGTTTTGGGGCACGTCACTGTTGTTTCATATTCTTGCCTCGTGGGATACTCGTATCATAAGAGTTTCTGCTCATTTGTGTTTAATCGTGGCTATTCATTTAATGTATGTTCATGTTTTAATATGTGTTTGTTTTAGATGTGTGCTCTGACCAGGCATTCAAGGTGTTTATAAGGATAAACTGTTTAGTTACTCGCCACTGTCCTGTCTGGTTCTGAGGAAAGGTCTTGTTTGTCTTCTCTTATGTGACTGCATCAGTCACGGGCCTTACGTTTGTGTCTCAACACCCAAACTTTTGGGGATACTATTTGACCTTTCTCACTATCCCTCAGGGCAAGTAATTGTAATTATTTTCAATTTAATTAATTGGTGTTGCAGATAATATTAAATTTGGTGTGTGTCTTTTTAGAGCTTTTGCTGAATGAATTTAATACACAGTGGATACTCAAATTTCAACTTACTGGGCAATAAATTGATTCAGTTTGATTTTAAAAATTTGCCGTTTACTTGCACCTAATGGAGGTGTCTACTTATCTAGCGCTTCCTATGGTGAAGGGTTATTTTGTCTGAATTATCGATTGGTTTGGACCTGTCTTGCTAGGACGATTCGTTCTTTACACAGTTCCCTACCTGGCAGCTATTCTCGTCCTGGTTGCGGCGCCTCGGTGTATCCGGCAATGGAGTGGCTGCGTATTGCCGCGTGCGTCTGCTCGGAGCAGTGCGAATCCGGCGAGCTGTTGGTCCGGCAGCGCGAGGTGTGACGCCATCACTTACCTCTTCGGGCACCTCCTATGCCACTTCCTCAGCAGTCTAAATTGAGTTTTCCTTCTGCAACCTTCGGCCGCATATTCCTCTGTGCCTAACGTACTTAGGCTCCACTTACCCCCTGATCGTCAGTCCCAGTGCAATCCTGTGCTGTTACGAACTTACTGCCCTTGACTCAAATACTCGTTATTCAGCTCTATTTTTTGTACTTCATTCATTCTCTTGGAAGGGACTTTTCATCAGTATTGTTTTTACCTGTTTGTTTTATTAAATTTATAAGTTATTCAATACCGAATAGTTTTTCTAATTGTCATTCAGTACTGCCTCAACTAAGAGTTTTAAATTTTTCGTGCTCCCTTAATTTTTATTTTGAGTATGAAGCACAATATTGGATCTTGTAATGTCAATAACTGTTTTACAGTTGTTCGAATTCTTTGGTGCTAATTAGCTCTTTTTCAGTTGTGACTATCTCGATACAAAATTAATTCAAATTGGAAGAAATGATGAATGATGTCATAACCACGACCTCGCCTTCGACTAGGAGGTCCAACCTATAACTTATTCCTGGGGCTTTCACATTGTGTTCGTTATCACAATGGCAACTACCACAGCAGATTTTCGAAACCAGTTGGCGATTTTGTTCAGTAAACAGCCAATGCTGCTGCCATTAAAGTAACATGATACATGTACTAATATCTTGTTGCAGATATCTTCGATGACAGGTTATACTTACGGTTTGCTTTTTAATTCGGCTCCTATATCTGGAGACGTCCTATTTCGTCCGAAATAAGTAACTTCGATTATAAATATTGGTATATATTCCTCTGTTGTAAAATTACAAAAAACACATCACTGCTACCTCCTGTCACACAATGCTACCTTCCTACATCTGCACCTTCGTGTAGCTACTCTACCCACATCTATTTTAAACCGCTTTCTTTACTCAATCTTTCTTCTCCCTCCCGTCTTCTTCATCCCACAATTAACTACTTACCTTCGGATACGTTCGTGGCGTCCTACGTTACCGTTACCACACTAGGCAGAACGCATCCCGAGGTTGTCAGAAAACGCTCTGACGGCCTCGCCAATCTGTGGCCGGCTTGAAAGCACTCTCCCTCCTGTGCACTTGTGCAGGGCCGCCACCGAGACGGCTTAAGGTAGACGCATCATCAAATAGTGGAAATGGCTCTAAGCACTATGGTACTTAACATCTGAGGTCATTAGTCCCCTAGACTTGGAACTACTTAAACCTAACTGACCTAAGGACGTCACACACATCGATGCCCGAGGCAGGATTCGAACCTGCGACCGCAGCAGCAGCGCGGTTCTGGACTGAAGCGCGTAGAACCGCTCGGACACAGCGGCCAGCTGAACGATTTTCAAGGGTATCTTGTACCTCGCTTTTTACAAAAGTAGGAGCAAATTCGTGTGACCGTGATTTAGGTGCATATTGATCACGCAACTTTCTCTCTCAAACAGACCACAAACTCTCAATTATATTGACATCTGAGGCGTTCGATGGCTAGGTTAGGTTCGGTAATTCATCTCGGTGCTCAAATGGCCAGTCTTGGACGATAGGAGCTGAGTGTACAGGGGCCCCTTCTACTTGCAACACAGCAACACCGTTGGGGAACAAACGTGGATCACAGAATGGACCTTTTCAGCCAAAATATTCAGTAACCCTTGGCAGGCATGCGACCTTGCACACTAACCATGGGCATCATAGATTTCCAAGACGTCGCTTCCCAAATCATCACTGAACATGCACCATATATCACTCCTGAGACGCAAACTCTGCCAGAAGTTGGAAAGAATGTTAAACAGGACTCGTCTAACCAGATGATTATCTTCCACTGGTATGTAGTCAACATGTTTTGGCTTCCGTACCATTTCCTGTTACAGGTATTTATAGTATTGTTGACTTTCTTTTTAAATTCCAGTTTGCCTTGCAATTCATAGCTAATGGAGCTCTCTTAATGATATTTTGGTGCTGACAGAGCTTGAGAGTCATCTTTTCATCTCAGTTCTCTTCAATGACGGTCTGCCACTACCCTCTAACACACTATTTCCGCCGCACGGGATTAGCCGAGCGGTCTCAGGCGCGGCAGTCACGGCCTGTGCGGCTGAACCCGGCGGAGGTTCGAGTCCTCTCTCGGGCGTGTGTGTGTGTGTGTGTGTGTGTGTGTGTGTGTGTGTGTGTGTGTGTGTGTGTGTGTGTGTTCGTCCTTAGGATAATTTAGGTTAAGTAGTGTGTAAGCTTAGGGGCTGATGACCTTAGCAGTTAAGTCCCATAAGATTTCACACACATTTGAAGATTTTTGAACAATATTTCCTTCGTGATGTGTCTTAGCGGACGATGTTCTTCAGCTTTTCCTGCATGCGGTACCAGTCTTTGATATGGTGCCTTTTGAAACACGAAACTCTTCGGCTACCTTGGGTCGGAAGCACCTTTCACATGATCACCAAAATTTTTGCTACGTTCGAATGCACTTAGCTCCGCCATAATGCACAGCTCCGCTGAATTGACCGCGTGTTCATTACACACACAAAACGGCCACGCTACGGTATTTTCGGTTAGAGGGTCGAGGGAACGTAAAAAAAAAAGTTTGTCAGAAAGGGTACCGGTCAAACACAATAACGGTAACTTAGGAACAATGGGTATAAAAGTAACTTTCCTGATAGATTAAAACTGTGTGCTGGGCCGAGACTCGAACTCAGGACCATTGCCTTTCGCTGGCAGGTGCTCTACCATCTGAGTTACCCAAGCACGACTTACGCCCCGTCCTCACAGCTTTACTTCCGCCAGTACCTTGTCTCCTACTTTCCAAACTTCACAGAAGCTCTTCTGCATACCTAGCAGAACTAGCACTCTTGGAAAAAAGACGCACAATATATGTTTAAAAAAAAGACAAAAATTTGTTTGACACCTTAAGAGACAGATTCCATTCCTTTCGAATTAACCGTAAAAGTGTAGACCAGTTGTGGCTTAAATTCAAAGAAGTGCTATCGACTCCACTGGAGAGATTGATACGAAATAAATTAATAAAAAAAGGGAATGATCGCTCACCCCCTCCACCCCCCCCCACCCCCCCCCCCCAGCCACCTTAGTACACAAAGCACGTTAAAACACTGTTTTAGATGCAGACAAAAATCAAACTCAAATGTAAAGGAATGCAAAGTCACCAAGATTATGTTGTTTTACAGAAACTCGAATATTTATCGCGAACGTGATTAAGAAATACATTTAATAGTTCCCATAACGATAGTCTGTTGCGTGTATAGCACAGCAGAAGCGAGACACAATCAGTACCTTAACTGTGCGATAGAGAAGGTAGTCTTATCGATTATAGTGCCATTAAAGTGCAGTAACTAAGTGCAGTTTCTCGTAATTCCTCCACCAAAGAAAACGAAGAAATTATTCCCGAATGTAAATATGGAATTGCTGCCAACATGAGTAACTTAGACGTAGATATCGTCTGCGTAGCAAAGCTGCTTAACTCACTTAACAGAAGCATGAACTCTGGTCTGTATTGTATAACAATTAGTTTCACTTCACAGTATGCTGATATAATACTTAACAGTCATATACGAGTATAACCGCAGGCTCGAAGACATTTGTAGCTAAAGACAGGAAAATGGAACACGACTTACTAATATCCATGAAAACAAGTGAGAGTACTCTGGTAAATTAGAGACCCTGTATCACTGACGTCGAATTGCAGTACGATTTTGGAACGTATACTGTAGTCAAATATTCTGAATAGTCTCGAGGAAAATGATCAGTTGACACGCACAGATTGACACAATGTCTTTCTCGTGAAACACAACTATCTCTTTATCCTCACGAATTACTGAGTGCTCTCAACAGGAGATCACAAAGTTACATGTTATGAGGAGAAATCAGGACTTCAGCTACCTGCACTCTTTGAAATAAATCAATGGTGACAGTTAGAAGTTTGTGACGGACCGGAACTCGAACCCGGATGCCCCGTTTCTCTAGAATGGTTGCCTTAATCGTCTCGGCCATCTGGACGTACTTCTCGTTTGACTCTGATTCTCAACATGTCACTCATAAATAGCGCACCCATACATTAACCCCACTCCTCGCCACGTTTACAAAGTCCCACAGGGATTCGGAAGATGCTATCTGCACTGAGAAACAGTGGAGCCATCCTCGTCCGTATAAAGTGTGGACAACCGACAATTGCAGGGACGGATTCCTGACTGGAAATTGAGGCAAAACGGCACTATAAAGATGTGTCCGGAAATGGGCAGTGTGCCTGCAACCACATTTCTTCCCGGAGATATTGGAAATTTATTCCTAAGGGACCAAGTCGCAGTGGTCATTGTTCCCTAGGCTTACACATTACTTAATCTAACTTACTTTAAGGACAGCACACACACACACACACACACACACACACACACACACACACACACACACACACACACACACACACACGAGGGAGGACTCGAACCTCCGGAGAGGGCAGCCGTGCGAACCATGACAAGGGTGTCGGAGACCACGTGGCCACCCCTCGTGGCTTTCTTCCCGGAACACAGTAAAGAGCTGCATCACATTTATGTCACAACAGGTGTTCAAAATGGCCTCCATGTGACGCAATTCACGCGTTCACACGTCTCATAAAGAGTAAGAATCGTTCTTTGCCTTAGACCATGTTGCCAGGCCATTTGACTGGAGCTGGGGATAGTCTCAATATCCTGTAACGTCATGTCTTCCAAATGTGCTGTGCGCACAGTGCATCGCCTCATTGCACATTCCCTGATCACAGAAACGCCCAAAATGGGGCTTCAAATGTTGTGTAACATGGTTGGTGTCTGTGAGGGTACTTTTTATGGTACAGCCATGCTACCTCTGTACCGTTTGCATCTGCTTGGCCGTACACAAAGCATGATGTTCTCAACAGGAATACCGGACCTTCTCCTGCTTACAAGATACTGAGTCCTCAGCCAGCAACACACAAAGAAGACACGACACATTGGCAGAAGAACTTTTATACGCCACCTCCATCTACCCATCAACGATGCATTTCTTGTTTTCTCCATTGCTAGTCAGAAACCTATCCCTGCACTTTGTCTGTTTATATACACGAGGGTGTGTCAAATGAAAACCTAAAAATTCCTTTAAATATTATTTAATGTGCAGAAGTTGATCAAAGCTGTAGCACTTTTCAACATAATGTCCCCCACGCTCAATGCAAGTTCTCCAACGCTTAAAAATGCATAAATTCCTTTAGAAAAAAATATTTTGGTAGTCCGCGCAACCATTCATGCACCGCGTGGCGCACCTCTTCATCAGAACCGAACTCCTTTCCTCCCATTGCGTCTCTGAGAGGTCCATACATGTCAAAATCACTTGAGGCAAGTTTTGGTGAGTATTGTGGATATGGAAGACACTCAAAATGCAGGTCTGTTATTGTTGCAACTGTTGCACGGGCAGTGAGGGGCCTTGTATTGTCATGTTGCAAAAGGACACCTGCTGACAGTAATCCAAGTCGCTTTGATTTGATTGCAGGCCGTAGATGATTTTTTTAGGAGATGTGTGTATGATGCACTGGTGGTCCGTCTAGGGATGCAATGCTCTAAAATGACACATTTTTCGTCCCAAAAGAGTCAGCCTAACCTTCCCTGCTGATGGTTCTGTTTGAAACTTCTTTGGTATTGATTATAAGGAACGGTGCCATTCCTTGCTCGCTCTCTTCGTTTCCGGTTGGTGGAAGTGAACCCAGGTTTCGTCCCCGGTAACGATTCTTCCGAGGAAGCCATCACCTTCTCGTTCAAAGCGCCGAAGTAGTTCTTCACAAGCATCAACACGACGTTCTCTCATTTCAGGAGTCAGCTGCCGTGGCACCCATCTTGCATACACTTTGTGAAACTGGAGCACATCATGCACAATGTGGTGTGTTGACCCATGACTTGACTGTAAACATGCCTCACCGTCATTCAGTGTCACTCGGCGGTTTTCCTTCACTATGACTTCAACTGCTGCAATGTTCTGGGGAGTCACAACTCGTTGTGCCTTACCTGGACGAAGGAGCATCTTTCACTGAAGTCACACCGTTTGCGAAATTACTACTCCATTTGTAGACTTGCTGCTGTGAAAAACATGAATCACCGTACTGAACTTTCATTCGTTGATGAATTTCAATAGGTTTCACACCTTCACTACGCAAAAACCTGATAACAGAACGCTGTTCTGCCCTGGGGCAGTCGAAAGTAGGGCAGCCATCTGTATACTCAGACTGCGACGGTATGTGTGCTTCTGCACTACGCTGCCACATACAGGCCATTCTGCACGCTGTTTGTAACACACTTACCAAATTACGTTTTGAGTATGTTCCTATGTCAAAAAATGACAATACAATTGAATGGTAAAAATTTAGAAATTTGAAGTGGACGCCTGGGTGTTACTGTCCGCTGACATTGGCCAAGGGTAGAGATCGGCAACATGGCACAACACGCGAATGTTGTAGGTAGTCTATCCGCTCACGAGAAGGCGAGGCATGCGGCGTCTAGCGACGGTCTGCTTGACACTGCGAGCAATGACAGTGCCCACATATATCTTGTACTGGTTACGCTGGCCGGTATTATGTATCGTGGCTAGTTGGCATAGGGAACAGAACGTGAGGAGGGGCTGCACTACTATACATGCATGTTTTATAATTTGGTTTTTGTGTCCCACACTTCGTTTAAGAAACGAGCGCATAGATGCAGAATACAAAATACAACTACACAGGTATGGGTCAGTTAATACAAACGAATACAATACAACTGTACAAATTAAGACTACCATAGAAACCCATGACCAGAATCTGCAGGGGCAGTTTGTAAGTACTGTTCAAAATGACGTCCACGATGTGTGTGTCAAAGTTGAACTCATCGCTGGAAGGATTGCCGAACGCGATCCAACATGTCTGTATCTTTTTGCGTAATATCACAGGCATATTACATTCTGCGTTGAAGGGTGTTGATATCAACCACTACCGGGTTTCCACGACCGATCCATTTCGAAGGGAAGGAATTGTCCAGGTGGCTTCGCATTGTGCTGCTGAAGTGAGCGGAGGCTCCATCATGCATGTAGCACAGGTTCATACCAGAGGCCAAGCTAACGTCTTCCAACAATTCCGTTAACGTAGCTTCCAGGAAAATCAGATACCACTCTCCAGTAAGCGTTTGTGGTAGCACATGTGGCCCTACGAGACGGTGATCAATAATACCATACCAGATATTGACGCCGCATCGTTATTGATACCCTCGTATCACTGTGCTTTGGGGGTTTCTTCCGCCCACTCTTTCCAATTACGCGAATTCACTGTACTCTCCTTAGTGAAATAGGCTTCGTCGGTGAACATTATTGTTCGTGAAAACTGCTCGTGGGTGGTCTGACGCCGTAGGATAAAGTTAGAAAAGTCCAGCCTCCTCTGGTAGTCTTCCGGCAATAATGCCTGTACCTTCTACTTGCGAAATGGATGGTAATGTTTCTATGGAGTACTCGCATAACAGTAGATTGTGGCATACCTATCGCAGTGGCGAGAGACCAAGTGCTTATTGTTCGGTCCTCCACAACCGTTTGTAACACTTTTTGTTAGTCATCCGCACTGTACGTCGACGGTCGGCCACGACCACTAACTCCTGGAGGAGCTGCACATGCACCATACTCCCTCCCGCGTCCGTCCATATTGACTTAGGTTTTCCATGATTTACCTAAATCGCTCCAGGCAAATGCTGGGATGGTTCCTTTCAAAGGGCACTGCCGACTTCCTTCCCCGTCCTTCCCTAATCCGATGAGACCGATGCCTCGCTGTCTGGTCTCCTTCCCCAAAACAACCCAACCCCTCAAGCGCCTGTCCACGGTGTAAAACGTTTTTGGCATGGAAGGCGCCGGCTAGGAAACCTCTCATGATGCACTTGCCTTGCAACGTCAGCTCTTCTATCAGCAAAGTCGTAGGTGAGGTAGATGTCGGCGTACTCCTCGTTTGTGAAATTTGCCATGACACTGTAGTAACAATACGACGCTGCTGTTAGCAGCTGTCGACACGGCGAGTATCGGGCAGAGTGAGCAGCCGCGGCTTTACTTCCACCGTTGACCACATTTCTTGCTTACGGGACACACATTCCCTAACATGGGACTGTACTCTCCGTTACCGCCGGCAACGTGTAATTCACAAGTTCTGATACAATTTTACATACATTACGATAGGGTTTGCTCTTTCTCGTATCTTTCAAACGCCGGCAGAAATACATCAGCTCACAGGTGTTTCATACCTATGGGTGAATGACATGTCGCGAGGCTCGTCGGTATCTCGTTCAATGGTTAACAGGTGTTTTTGTTTTAAGTACACAGTGCACCGAAGAGAATGATATTAACAACGGTGCGTCACGTGTTACGCATAGCAGCATGCAGTCCTCGACATGTTTTCCTCGTTAGATCTCACCCTGTATCCAATGAAAAATTTGGGGAGGGGAACACCACACCACACCCACACACACACACACACACACACACACACACACACACACACACACACACACACACACACACACACACACGCTCGATGGAGACCTCTGGCGGGAGGTACTGCTTTGTTTACCATTACAGTTTTCCAGCTTATTTTAAACTAAAAAACGTGTAATGTGCTGTTCGTTTGAAAGTAAATACCTTACTTCTTTCAAGGAAACAAGGAGGATGAGTTGATTACTTGGAAGTCGTGATGCATGTTTTGTTTACTTGCCTATAAGGTGGCGCTGTTGTATTTACGTTGTCCCATCACAGAAGGTGCTATGAATCAACGAAAGACCCATTCACATTTCAGTGCTATTCAGAGACTTACAGTACTATACGACGAAGCGGTTCAGGTGCAGTTTCGCAGAGCTCACTGACATGCACTTTTCGTATGAGGAAGTACGTTACAATGTTTTCTTTGCTGAAAGACTGTACAGGGAACGATTTCCTATTAGGAATCATCAGTCAAGACGAGTTTATTTCTCTTGACCTTCTAACGGGAGACTATTTCATTGGAAAGAAGAAACGAGGGTTCTGGCTACGCGAGAACCACTCGTATACCCGATTTTGTAGCGGAGATTAAACACATACCAACCACAACAAATCCATGTAATGCTTGCGACTGACTTTGCACCAAGGGTTGCATGGAGCCAGTGGTTGCTTCAACAATGTATTAATCGGCCAGATTTTCTCTAAATCTTCTGTTTACTGACGAAGCCTCACTTTATCGTGATGGTATTCAGAACAGCAGTAATAGTCACGTGTGGGATGAGAAAAAAACCACACGCTGTAGTAGATCACACCGTCAAGTGTATTTTGATACGAATATCTGGGCCGGAGTTGTAGGCAACAACCTCTTTGGACCATATTTTCTACCTGGCCGTCTGCTTGGTCACTTGTACATGACCGTGTAGGGAGTTCTTTCTACCCAAGCTGTTGGAGAACGTACCCTTGGCTTTTCATGATACAGTGCGGCGCTTTACTTCAATATCGAAGTCCACAACCATAGCAGTGCTGTATATCCTGGTCGCTGAAATGGAAGGGAAGGTCCTATTTCATGGCCGGCGAGGTCACCTGACCAGAATCCCTAGGTTATTTCCTTCGGAGATATCTAAAGTCATTTGCGTATGAGGCCCAAGTGGATACGGACATAAATTAGTTGCCAGAATTGTAGCTGTCTCTGATTGAAAACACACGAGATATTAGTCACGGTGGTTCAGAATCAAGCCGAAGCCATGCTTGCATTTAGGTTTATGGCCGTCAATTTCAGCACATTTTGTAAGATACAGTACAAGTGGTACGTTCGTTGTGTGAATGATAGTATTTGCAATTAACTGCTACTAATGTAAAAACAAAGGTGAACAGTAATGTGGTTTTATTCCTACTACCTTCTTAAGCTGGCTTCTCCGAACCCATACTCACCAACCGAATTGTATAATCACACTGTAACGTTCTTGATAAAATGTTTTGTGTTTTTTGTTTGCCAATGAATCTGAAATTCGTAATGTTTGTATCATGCAGATTTATTGTGTGATGTGTTGTTGAGAAAATGACTTAATCTGCAAAACCAATACGCAGTTTTTATAATGAAATCAACCCCTCTGAAATTTACCCAGTCTCATGAGCACCGAGTTCTATGGGCCTGTGCAATCAAATGATAAAATTCCCTATTCAAATAAACAACGAAATAAATTTTCATTTGCTCTAGAGTCGCAACGGATGTATTCTTGGTAGTCTGTTATCTCTTCCGTAGGCATAGAAAATATTCAGTCGTGGCTTGCGACTTTAGTTAGTAGGTTTTAAATTGACTCAATCTTTAATGTGTCTTCTTAGTGCTATTGCTGCTAGCTATTAATTGGCGTATTACTTTGACAGTGTAGACAGTAGGGTTTCGCTACTTTCCCTTTGGGTCAGTAACGAGATGCTTATAAATAGTAGTGGCACATGTGTATGTTCTTTTAACTGATGAGTGTGGCGCGTTGTAACAATGTATTATTTATGTAATCTTTTTTTTCATCGTATTAAATGTAACTACTAATTCAAATTGTGAACGGCCGGCTGGTGGTCCCGCGTTGTTCTACCCTTCAACAGATGGCAGCACCTTTGCCACTCTGGCTTACTGGTTTGCTTCCTCCTTCGCATCCGCTACTCCATGTTCTGGGCTCGTAGGTAGCGGACCGCGCCTAGTACACGTTTACCGCGGCGCTCGGGGGTCACAGTACCAGGTGTAAGTGTCCTGGTGTTCTTTCAAGATAAGAGTATCTCTACCCAGGGAGTCATCTGTAGTACGGTCTGGTGTCACTTTCGCATTGACATAGGTTTCGCAACACCTAGCCGTACCGGTGGTTTGGAAAGGTTTTGAAATTTGTCTTTTCATGATTTTTTGTTTTTTGTTTTTATGTGTACTGCTGCGTTTAAATACTATCTCCCCCCTCCTGCTAATTCAGTCCCACACCTGATGATCAAGGTATAAGAGCCCGAAACCGGTCATGTGGTAGAAGAACTTTACAACAGTAGCGGTATTTTCAACCTCTGGTATAATGCTGAATTACACACACACCCATGACCGAGGGAGGACTCGAACCTCTGTCGGCATCAGCAGCACAGTCCAGACTGCAGCGCCTTGGACCCGGTTGCATCCCCTTTGAGTTAGAGTATCATTTCATTATTCTACTCTGATTGCCATCTGCAATGGTCAATACCTGTTAACGAAAAGTCTTACTTCAATTCCTGATAACCTTATAGCCAAATAAATAACACACTTCACACTTTTATAAAAATAACTACGATCTAGCATTTACGGGCTCTGTGTGAGCACAAACAATACCATTCATCACTTGATTTTATAAAAACTGTATTATGCAGCGTCCATATACCAACAAATAATTTCTCACAGCTAGCGACTTGGTTTATGTCTTATGTCCTACCTATAACGGAGTGCAACGGCAACTGCTACTGCGGTCCGCGCGCCCTTACTTAACAATCGATGTGCCACTCAGTCAACATCCTTTGCTCAGTGGTGTTAAAAATACGATATGTTCTTCATGTGATAATCGTTTCACCTCACTTTTCGTGAACTATTTTACAAAATTGGGCTCCACGTGCAAATGAACCCTTCACAACACCATTAAAAGAAATTTCGTATCTTCTTCATTTTGAAGGTACCTTCTACGTTTAAGATCTTACATTAACGGTTCAGTACAATAAGATAAGTGTTAAAGACAGAAAATCTTTATCTGTCATGAGGCAACGGAACTCGGAACATGTCCAGGCTATATTCATCGAGGATCTGACAGTAAGAGCACTTAGACTTCCAATAAAATATAAATATAATTTTTAAACTTTTATGAATTTTTACATTAATCTATTGGTGAATAATTCGGAACTAACACAAACCGACTAATTTGGGTTGGGTCCTTCAGCTTTAAAGGTTTAACTTGGTTATCAAAATTAGGCTTTACATCTTTTATAGAGTAATCAGGCATTTGAAAATAATTTATACATGAGCGACGGCTTTTTTTAAATTTTTTTTTTTTTTTTTTTTTTTTTTTTTTTTTTTTTTTTTTTTTTTTTTGTCATCAGTCTACTGACTGGTTTGATGCGGCCCGCCACGAATTCCTTTCCTGTGTTAACCTCTTCATCTCAGAGTAGCACTTGCAACCTACGTCCTCAATTATTTGCTTGACGTATTCCAATCTCTGTCTTCCTCTACAGTTTTTGCCCTCTACAGCTCCCTCTAGTACTGTGGAAGTCATTCCCTCATGTCTTAGTAGGTGTCCTATCATCCTGTCCCTTCTCCTTATCAGTGTTATCCACATATTCCTTTCCTCTCCGATTCTGCGTAGAACCTCCTCATTCCTTACCTTATCAGTCCACCTAATTTTCAACATTCGTCCATAGCACCACATCTCAAATGCTTCGACTCTCTTCTGTTCCGGTTTTCCCACAGTCCATGTTTCACTACCATACAATGCTGTACTCCATACGTACATCCTCAGAAATTTCCTCCTCAAATTAAGGCCAGTATTTCATATTAGTAGACCTTCTTTGGCCAGAAATGCCTTTTTTGCCATAGCGAGTCTGCTTTTGATGTCCTCCTTGCTCCGTCCGTCATTGGTTATTTTACTGCCTAGGTAGCAGAATTCCTTAACTTCATTGACTTCGTGACCATCAATCCTAATGTTCAGTTTCCCGCTGTTCTCATTTCTACTACTTCTCATTACCTTCGTCTTTCTCCGATTTACTCTTAAACCATACTGTGTACTCATTAGACTGTTCATTCCGTTCAGCAGATCATTTAATTCTACTTCACTTTCACTGAGGATAGCAATGCCATCAGCGAATCGTATCATTGTTACCCTTTCACCTTGTATTTTAATTCCACTCCTGAACCTTTCTTTTATTTTCATCATTGCTTCCTCGATGTACAGATTGAAGAGTAGGGGCGAAAGGCTACAGCCTTGTCTTACAGCCTTCTTCATACGAGCACTTCGTTCTTGATCGTCCACTCTTATTATTCCCTCTTGGTTGTTGTACATATTGTATATGACCCGTCTCTCCCTATAGCTTACCCCTACTTTTTTCTGAATCTCGAACAGCTTGCACCATTTTATATTGTCGAACGCTTTTTCCAGGTCGACAAATCCTATGAAAGTGTCTTGATTTTTCTTTAACCTTGCTTCCATTATTAGCCGTAACGTCAGAATTGCCTCTCTCGTCCCTTTACTTTTCCTAAAGCCAAACTGATCGTCACCTAGCGCATTCTCAATTTTATTTTCCATTCTTCTGTATATTATTCTTGTAAGCAGCTTCGATGCGTGAGTTGTTAAGCGGATTGTGCGATAATTCTCGCACTTGTCAGCTCTTGCCGTCTTCGGAATTGTGTGGATGATACTTCTCCGAAAGTCAGATGGTATTTCGCCAGACTCATATTCTACACACCAACGTGAATAGTCGTTTTGTTGCCACTTCCCCCAATGATTTTAGAAATTCTGATGGAATGTTATCTATCCCTTCTGCCTTATTTCACCGTATGTCCTCCAAAGCTCTTTTAAATTCCGATTCTAATACTGGATCCCCTATCTCTTCTAAACCGACTCCTGTTTCTTCTTCTATCACATCAGACAAATCTTCATCCTCATAGAGGCTTTCAATGTATTCTTTCCACCTATCTGCTCTCTCCTCTGCATTTAACAGTGGAATTCCCGTTGCACTCTTAATGTTACCACCGTTGCTCTTAATGTCACCAAAGGTTGTTTTGACTTTCCTGTATGCTGAATCTGTCCTTCCGACAATCATATCTTTTTCGATGTCTTCACATTTTTCCTGCAGCCATTTCGTCTTAGCTTCCCTGCACTTCCTATTTATTTCATTCCTCAGCGACTTGTATTTCTGTGTTCCTGATTTTTCCCGGAACATGCTTCTATCTCCACCTTTCATCAATCAACTGAAGTATTTCTTCTGTTACCCATGGTTTCTTCGCAGCTACCTTCTTTGTACCTATGTTTTCCTTCCCAACTTCTGTGATGGCCCTTTTTAGTGATGTCCATTCCTCTTCAACTGTACTGCCTACTGCGCTATTCCTTATTGCTGTATCTATAGCGTTAGAGAACTTCAAACGTATCTCTTCATTCTTTAGTACTTCCGTATCCCACTTCTTTGCATCTTGATTCTTCCTGACTAATGTCTAGAACTTCAACCTACTCTTCATCACTACTATATTGTGATCTGAGTCTATATCTGCTCCTGGGTACGCCTTACAATCCAGTGTCTGATTTCGGAATCTCTGTCTGACCATGATGTAATGTAATTGAAATCTTCCCATATCTCCCGGCCTTTTCCCAGTATACCTCCTCCTCTTGTGATTCTTGAACAGGGTATTCGCTATACTAGCTGAAACTTGTTACAGAACTCAATTAGTATTTCTCCTCCTTCTTTCATCGTCCCAAGCGCATATTCTCCTGTAACTTTTTCTTCTACTCCTTCCCCTACAACTGCATTCCAGTCGCCAATGACTATTAGATTTTCGTCCCCCTTTACATACTGCATTACCCTTTCAATATCCTCATACACTTTCTCTATCTGTTCATCTTCAGCTTGCGACGTCGGCATGTATACCTGAACTATCGCTGTCGGTGTTGGTCTGCTGTCGATTTTGATTAGAACAACCTGGTCACTGATCTCTTCACAGTAACACACCCTTTGCACTACCTTCCTATTCATAACGAATCCTACATCTGTTACACCGTTTTCTGCTGATGTTGATATTACCCGATACTCATCTGACCAGAAATCCTTGTCTTCCTTCCACATCACTTCACTGACCCCTACTATATCTAGATTGAGCCTTTGCATTTCCCTTTCCAGATTTTTTTGTTTCCCTACCACGTTCAAGCTTCTGACATTCCACGCCCCTACTCGTAGAAGGTTATGCTTTCGTTGATTATTTAATCTTTCTCTCATGGTAACCTCCCCCCGGAGATCCGAATGGGGGACTATTCCGGAATCTTTTGCCAATGGAGAGATCATCATGACGCTTCTTCAATTACAGGCCACATGTCCTGCGGATACACGTTACGTGTCTTTAATGCAGTGGTTTCCATTGCCTTCTGCATCCTCATGTCGTTGATCATTGCTGATTCTTCCGCCTTTAGGGGCAATTTCCCACCCCTAGGACAAGAAAGTGCCCTGAACCCCTATCCGCTCCTCCGCTCTTTTTGACAAGGCCGTTGGCAGAATGAGGCTGATTTCTTATGCCGGAAGTATTCGGCCGCCAATGCTGATTATTTATTACTACATTACTAGGAACTTCCATAGCACCAATGATTTGTTCGCTGTCGACAGTAACCACGACCTAAGTGACAAATCTAATCTTACAGCAACAAGCAATCGATAAAACTCTGCCAGATGGATTTTCTGATGGTTTTGACGGCCCAGGTGATACCTTGGGGGGGGGGGGGGGGGGGGGAAGCATTAAGTTCCTTGAACATGCTGACCCCCATATCCTCTTAGGTGGTGAACTTAGGGGTCAACGTTATTGTGACACTTTACTCCCTCCCTGTGTGCGACTTTTCAGGGTTGCACTCGGCTATGACTTCGTTTATCCGGATGACAATGCGCCAGCACATTAAACAGCGCTGGTGGAGTAGCTCCTGGAACGAGAGGATATTCCACGATATTCCCCTCCGCGTCCCAACCAACTCCACCCGGCTTAAATCCCATAGAATTCATGTGGCATGTGTTCGGGAGTCGTATTGCAGCACGTCTACATGCTCCAACTACCATCCTGCCATCGGAACGAAGCTGGTTCAAACATGGTTCAACTGGCTCTGAGAACTATGGGTCTTAACTTCTGAGGTCATCAGTCCCTTAGAACTCTGAACTACTTAAACCTAACTAACCTAAGGACATCACACACATCCATGCCCGAGGCAGGATTCGAACCTGCGACCGTAGCGGTCGCGCATTTCCAGACTGTAGCCCCTAGAACCGCTCGGCCACTCCGGCCGACACGAAGCTGGTGGAGGAATGGATCGCCCTACCACAAGAGCTCCTTGCCAACCTAGTAGCCAGCTCATGTGCACCCTGCATTGCAGTCCGTGGTGATTACACACCCCTATGCGTACCACATTCCCCTGTTTGCAATGCTCAGGGGCCCACCATAAATCGCGGCGAATTCAGTGTAATTGCTGTCTCCGAATTAACGTGACGCTGGGGATGGTCAAAGGAGTCGGAGATACAGTACACGGACTGGGTGCATAATGACATAGGTTCAGATCAGGATATTACCTATGCTGAAGGAGGTGACGAAAACCTTTTCCGGGTTCGGTGGGCCAAATGTCAGATAGAGCAGAACTCAATCCTGGGCATTATTTTAGGAAGTCATAGCTTTGTCGAATGGTTCCACAGTGTTGTCACTAAGGATGAATGGACATAGACAGAGAATGTATGCTGGCAACTACCCTGTTTCAGAGTATACTCTCCAGCACGACACTCTTGAAGTCGGTGTCTGTTTCACCCTATGTACCATCTGGACTTGTGCTCGCAACACTATTTTCTCAGAACTCGGCAGGTGGTAACGGGTGTCACAAAATATCCTTGATTCTCGCCACGCATGCAGTGTTCTGGGGACCATCATAACTGGGGCCCACTTCATTGTAATTGCTGTTTTCATTTCTGTTCGTCTCATTGTGTATTTAATTCCGTTACGCTGTGTATTTGTATGGAGTGTAGCCATGTATGTAAGTGAAACATGGACGATAAATAGTTTGGACAAGAAGAGAATAGAAGCTTTCGAAATATGGTGCTACAGAAGAATGCTGAAGGTTAGATGGGTAGATCACGTAACTGATGATGAAGTATTGAATAGAACTGGGGAGAAGGGGAGTATGTGGCACAACTTGACAAAAAGAAGGGACCGGTTAGTAGGACATGTTCTGAGGCATCAAGGGATCACAAATTTAGCATTTGAGGGCAGCGTGCAGGGTAAAAATCGTAGAGGGAGACCAAGAGATGAATACACTAAGCAGATTCAGAAGGATGTGGGTTGCAGTAAGTACTGGGAGATGAAGAAGCGTGCACAGGATAGGGTAGCATGGAGAGCTGCATCAAACCAGTCTCAGGACTGAAGACCACGACAACAACAACAACAACAACAACAACGCTCTGTGCTCTACTCCAACAGTTGTATCTGTGCTTGGTGCATACCAGTGTAGACTGACGGGCCAGAACATTACGAACACCTGCCTAATGGCTTGTTGGATCATTTTTTGCAACGCAGTATATCAACGATTCTGCTTATTATCGATTCTGCTGTTCATCGATAATTTTGTGGAGCTACGTGGGACACGTTGTATATGAATAAGTCATTTAGCTACCGTAGATAACAGGCCACTGATTTATGTTCGTGGTCATAGCGTTCAATGGGGACCCACATTGGAACCATTGGATTCACATCAGGTCGAGTTGGTGGCCAAAACATTAACGTTATTTCAGTGTCATGCTCCTAGAATCGCTGTAGCCCAGTTCTGTCTTCGAGACTCGGACTAACACACCGCTGAAAGATGACGTCGTGTTCAGGGAAGACAGTTATGACGTGATGTCTTAGATTACTACTACATGTCCCATGCAAGCGCAGGAGAATGTTTATCATAGTGCACCCATCAGCCAGCGCGGTGCAATTTCCGGGAAGACATTCATATGGACGACGATGTTTGTGGAGACGACGATGGACCTGCTGTAACAAAAACGTGATTCATGTGACGAGCCCACACGTTTCCAGTGACACACTCTCCAATTTGGATGATCCTAAGTCCATTACAAAAGTAACTGACGATGTCGTTGGGCCAACATGTGAGCACGCAGATGTCGTCTGCTTCAGAGCCCGATGTTCAACAGTGTGCGGTGAGTGGTGTGCATGTGAGTCCGTCGGCATTGTGCTCTTCCGCCAAAGGTGCCACAAATCACAAGCTTCCAAGTCCCACGTTCTATGAAGTTCCTAATGCCTCCTAGTGGCAGTTTCACTGCCCTTCTACCTTTTTCTGTAGGTGCTCACTCCCATTATCAAGTGAATATTTGACCGGTTTCGCCATTTTCGAGATTCTAGTTCAGACACTACGCAGTAATAATCTTCTCTTTGTCAGAGTCTCTTATCTCAGTGGATTTCTTTATTAGCAGCACAATTCTTCGTTTGGGTAGTCCCTTATCCGCCTCTGCTACGCTTTCATACTTCTTTCAGTGTCACGTACCCGCAACGCCACCTGGAGGCATCCAACCTTGTAGTGGGCAGTGGGCATAAGGTTTTCGTTTATCATTGTGTATGTTATATACTTCATTTGGGTAGTATTCGGATAGCCTTGATATCGATAGCCTTGCTTTCGATACCTCTAGGTGCGCGATCAAGTGATGAAATGGTAGTAACATATCGGAGTGCAGTGGACGTTACAGTAGGACAGGAGACAGTGACTTAGGAGTGGAGCATGCAGACGAGAGTCGCGGCGCGCAGCTGGCGGTGCCTGCCAGCTGCCTGTCGCGTCGGGGTGAGGGGGCAATTTGCAGAGCTAGGCCGGCTGTCAGAGCTAACGAGCCGCGTCGTCGCCGCTACCTCTACCTCTATCTCCACCTCCAACCTCTACCCCCCTGTACCTCTACCTCTAGCTGGTGTGCGACACAGTCCAGGCGGGTCGCCTTTCCAGGACCGGCGATCAGGTCGCGACCACCGAACGTCAATTATAACAGACTGTCAGCCAGTCGTTTGAAATCGCTGTATGGACAGAGGAGAAGCGGGCATTCTTTCTACATCCTGTGCGACGGCCATATGGAGGGACTGATGCGTAGTTATTCAGGCGTCTCACGTCTTCCACCCCCACGACTTTTATACATTATGGGTAGTGAAATCGGCTGTTAAAAATGTATTGAGTGGGAATGGAACGAGGGTACACGTGACTATCAGTGTCGTAAGCTACACACACACACACACACACACACACACACAGTAAAACTACTTTTTCTGAAACTTTTTTGTTATAGTAGTTCACGCTACATCATCCCTTTTAAAATTCATTTATTGCAGTTAACCCGTGCTGAATATTCAGCGGGACATTTTATACTGCGGAGACGTAGTGTTTCCGACAAGGAGGTACCGGACGTGCAGATTTTAGAGGACTTGCCACTACTTGCAAACCTTGATGCTTCCCCTAGCACAAGAGGGAGAAAAACTATTACTAAAGGATGTCCTCAGGGCTCCGTGTTAGGTCCGCTGTTCTGGGACATCCACATGAAACCCTTACTACATAAATTACAGCAAAGTGATGTAGTGCTAGAGGTGATAGCCTACGCAGATGACCTCCTCCTACTGGTCGACGGCCGCAACCGGGAAGACATAGAGTCCAAGATAGAAAGCGCAATAGAAATACTACAACTTTGGTGCCGAAATACAAAGATGAAAATCTCACCAAGAAAGTCCAATTATCTTCTTCTTAAAGGACAGCTAATTCGTAATAAAACAGTCAGGAATGAGGGCTCACCAGTTCTTCGGCGACGAGAGACTCGATACCTTGGAATCATCAATGATGAGAGGTGGTCCTTCGGAAGACACACTGACACCGTAACTCAAAGAGCCCTTCATGTTCTCAATAACCTGATTTCCATTGGACACAAAATATTTCATCTCCCACGACATCTCATCAAATTATACCACAATAGTATACTCACATCAATAGTGGGTTACGGCTCGGGGGTCTGGGCACACAGACTCACGAGGGTGGTGCCTGCCATGACAATGAGAAGAGTCCACAGAAATATGAGAGTGAGATCGGTGGGGGCATACAGGACTACGCCGGGTGGAGACCTGTTAGTCATAATGGGGCTCTGCCCCTTGGACATCAAAATTCGGGAACAGGCCGCTTGGTATTGGGCAAAGAAGTGGAACATCGAGGAGATTTTAGGCAGCAGGGCTGGGAACAGGGTTGAGATAAGGTTAAGAGGGGACCAGTTATGGAAAGAATCCTGGGAAGCTGAAGACATCGGACGTAGAACGTTTGATCTTCTTCCAGATATTAGGGAACGAATGGGAATGACATACTTCGAATCAACCAGGGGACTATTTCACATTCTCACTGGAAATGGACCCTACCCGACTTATTTATGTCGATTCCGGAAAAAGGCTACACCCGCGTGTGACTGTGGTGCTACGGAGGGTACTCCTGACCATGTCGTCTACGATGTAGCTTCAATGCTACGCGACCAACTGCCACACCAAGACACATACAGATTACTTAGACAAAACGACAAGTTTCAGACCATTAACAAAGTGGCTAACGTGGTATCGCAAAAAATTTTAAAGGAATATCTAAAAGACTTGAACTAGCAAGAATGAGAGAATTATTTAAACACCTATACGGTCTTGTACCCCATTCCCATACCGCCTGGGCGAGGAAAGGCCGACTTCTTCAGTCTGGAATCCACCGCGTTTGCGGGGAGTGGAGTGCAGCTTCACCGATCATGGACAATGCTCCGAACTTGACTTTAGGATAGGTTTAGTTGTAGGACTTAGTTTTAGGTACTATTTCTAGGAACCTGCAGCGATCAACATCTTGGCCTGGCCAGTGTCAGGGGCACGCTTATTGGATTTAGCTCAATGAGCTAAATGCTGTAGGCGTTAGTAACTAGTCAATAGTTAGGTTAACTAATTCATATATAATTAATTAAATCAACTAACTTGCCCATTGCACTTACTCTGTAGCTTACATACTAACTAATTACTAAAATATAACTTAGATTATCTGCAATTGTAATCATTGTATAACTATCTGGGCCCACTAATCATATAAGGTTGTGGGTTGAAGTTGTATAAATATTAAGATTTGGAAATTCAAGTTTTTTTTTTAAAAAAAGAAAAAGAAACATCGATGCTTTTTTTGGAACTAGTAAATAAGGCAAAAAGGAAAGGAATTGGTAAGCAATCAAAATGAAGAGTAAAACGTCATAAAAATCAATGGAGGTGTGCAAAATATAGGTCGACAAATTGATGGTAAAGGATCATGGAAGTTAGCTGCTGGATATAACATAGAGATACCGATCAAGTGAAAGTTGGTTAGATGGCTTCAAGAAATAGGTGTGTAGTGGAAAACCGTAAGTGATTGACAAATTGATAGCGTGTCTGCCACTGATGATCCCATTAATTAACAACACTGCCTAACGTTCGGCGTGGTTATATTTCTCTACTCTGAACTAAGGAAATGGTCTTGTCTTTCAGCTGTGATCTGACATGTAATGACATTTTTCGTCATAGTAAGACGTAAAATCTCATTTTAAATGATTATAGAGGCGTGAAAATGCTTATAGTGGGTGACTTCGATTTGAAAATTTGATAGGTTATTTAGTTATTAATTCACAGTGACTAGTAAGATGATTTAGACCCAATTGTAAGGATAATAATTCAACCAACCACATCAATAAGTCCCAGAGGATCAAATTCTACTTCCAGTTCTTTAAGAAACTAAGTAAGTTGGGAAAGGTTTGTTATTCTGCGATGCGCTCGATCACATCCGAAATGACATTTGGGTGGAGGAATCTACTGTTGGTTTACATTAAAAAAGGGAGGTGCAGCCCCCCCCCCTCCCGACTCCCCCTCCCACCCCAAATAAATACACGTCTCTTAGTTTGTGCTGTGCCAAACTCAGAAAGCAGACCCATGCCCGTTGTCCCTAAATAGTTTGCTGACTCGTTAGTTCTATTTGCGTTAGAACATTTCGGAGTGGATAACTTCTTACTTTGCTCCTCCAGAACCCACCCCATAAAAAACGAATTCAACTTTAATTTCTCTCATTTTCCTCACATCACTCATTTAGCCCAGTTCAAATTGTTTTTCTGATCACGTGCGTTCTGTTTTCATGTTAACACAGTTGGACACTGTGATTTGATGTTCCGAGTATCTAGAAGAGGTTGTTTGCCTTGAATTGGATCGATTTACAGTTTATCCAACATATGCTGAGCTGGGCGCGACACCTGAAAGGCGCTCGCCACTAAATTCGATACCCTGCAGACAGATTTTTCATGAGATACATCTGACACTATTAACCAAATTCCAAAGACATTTTAATTTTGCCAGCACTGTCTAGTGTGAACAGTGGTTTGAGTTTTCAGAAGACTCAATTTGACACTATACGCACGTAGGCAGAGAAATTCAGACTTTATAACCTATCATGCAATAGTGTCTCCCGTAATAAACTCTCAGGCCAAAAAAGGCCACCACTCGATAATTATCCAAATGGGACGGAAATCGCTAAATGTGATGAACATGTGCAAAAAGCAAATGAGTAATGTTTCAGAAAAATTGTATGATTTATTCACGAGAAAGAGCTTCACCAATTGAGTAAGTCAGTATCATGTTGGTCCCTATCTTACCCTCGTGCAAGCTGTTATTCGACCCTCCTGTAGGATATTGGCGATTGGGGGTTTAGATCGTCAAAATCCCGAGATGGTTGGAGCGCCCTGCCTATAATACCTCGACCGTTCTCTGTTGGGGAGAGGTCTGGCGAACTTGCTGGCCAAGGCAGTGATTGTCTAGAACGAAGACAACCGGTAAAAACTCACACCATGTGCAGGTGGGCATTATATTGCTGTTACATAAGGTCAGAATGAAGTGGGATGAAGGACAACAAAAAGAAGCGATAATGTCGTCAGCGTGCCGCTGTGCTCTAAGGGTGCCATAAATGAAAACCAAAGCGATTCTGCTATGAAAAGAAATAGCGTCCCTTACCATCAAGTGTGGTTGTCAGGCCCTACGGCAGGCGACAGTCTGGTTGGTATCTCACCTCCAATCACGGCATCTCCAGACAAGTCTTCGGCCTCGAACCTCATTGATGAGCCCCGCATCTAGCTGAGCCCCGACGACTAGCGAAGAGATGCGTGGAAACGCTACTGACAGTGATGATATACCAAGTTGACTGTCGCCTGGCGTAAGGTCCGACAACCAGGAGTGATGATCTTGGGTGTTATTTATTTTCATAACAGGATCTCATTGTTGGTCACCCGCGGAATCCTTACAGAACAGCGGTATGTTGACGATATTCGACGCCTCCTTTTGCTGTGGTTAATGGCAAGATGTACTGGGCTTACATTTCAGCTTACATCCCCCACACTCAGCAAGAATTTAAGCCTCTTGTCTTCGTGCTTGTCAAATTATTACCTTCGTCAGCAAGGGCGCCGGAACGCTTCCGGATCGAGAAAGCTTGGAGGATTATGGGCAGGGCTTTCCAACCATCTCAGGATTTGCCCGATCTAACCCCAAAACTTGGCAAGGATTGCCACGATATCCCTCAGGAAAAAATCGAACAACTCTATAAATTAATGCCAAACCGAATAACTGCTTGCATAAGGGCCAACGTGAAGTTGCTTGGTTTGTGAACTTCGTTCCCTTCAATAAATCGTTAATTTTTTAAAATTATAATCATATACTTGCCTGTGCATCACATCTACCGATTTCCATCCCATTCGGATAATTTCTTAATGGTGGTTTGTTCTTCCCTTGCCTTAGAACTATTTACTGATATTACATCTTCCCAATCCTTAAATACACTACTGTACGTAAATAAAAGATAGTAAGTGATCCGGGTACTTCGAATCTTAGCTGTCAAGACATTGATGAAACATTTACACTGAAAACAGCAAATAGTTAGGTAAAGATTAGAGAGATTTATTTCTGTTTATTTGCGTTGCCTGTTTTCCGGTAGTGAATAATTCCTAGGCGCCAACATCACAGTCGCCTGCTGTTTCAGATATGAAGTTTCAAGTGTGTTTGTATCAACTCCTGCATTGACTAATAAGATTAATATCCTTACTTTGTTCAGTATATTGTGCATGATTCGTATCTAGCAAATCGTATAGGCGCTTAAAGGTTGAGTAACTTGTGATTTGTCTCGCGGGATTAGCCGAGCGGCCTAATGCGCTGCAGTCATGGACTGTGCGGCTGGTCCCGGTGGAGGTTCTAGTCCTCCCTCGGGCATGGGTGTCTGTGTGTTTGTCCTTAGGATAAATTAGGTTAAGTAGTGTGTAAGCTTAGGGACTGATGACCTTAGCAGTTAAGTCCCATTAGATTTCGAACACATTTGAACATTTTTTTAACTTGTGATTTATTTGAACAGTAAGTTGATAATTTAATTTCAAGCAGTTAAGGATACCCACAGGAATTGGGTTGTCCACTGAAATTGTAAGAAAATTGTACTTCGAAAGAACTTTGTCGAATCGTTCACTTAGCAGAACGTATTTCCCGTCTTTGCGTTAACAAAGTTTTGTGGCGGTATTAACTAGTGCAGACACATGTTACGCCTTTGTGTTAAAAAAATAATGCCTCAGGATTTTTCATGTGAAAACTCTTGCAGCTTTTGAAATAAGAAAAACTTCATTTACATTCTACATCTTCACTTTGTATGTCTCCAAGTTCGCAGCCCGCTCCGAATTGTAGTGTGTAACATGGCGGTCTGTAGCGTAACTATGTCGGTGCTTGAGAAGCCACTTGCTGTAACTTGAATTTCGTATCCGAAGAGTCCTTCTACGCATGGAGCATCCCCTCCTTCAGCATAATAAAGCCAGACGGCACACGAGCAATGATGCATCTGCAACATCCGATGCCTTGGGTTTACTGATGTCGACCACCCTCCACACAGTCACTTGCTTGATACCATCCGATTGCGATCTGTTTCCTAAACTTAACGAACATCTTCGAGAAATTGCCTCCGACAGTGACACAGCAGTGCAAGTTGAAGTCAGGTTGTGACTCCGTCAACAAGGTCAAACGTTCTACATCGACGCTATGAACAAACTGTTCTCTCGTTGGCAAAAATGTGTTCGTCAGGCAGGGCACTATGTTGACAAATAAATATCATATAGTTTTGAAGAATACTGATGTAGAATGTAAAAATTTTTTCATTAAAAAGCTTGAATAGTTTTCACAAAAAATGTGGGATGCACGCCCTCTTCTGCTACACGATACTTCGTACTAGAAAGGCTGTTACAGCTAACGAGCGGCGTGAATAGAGCCTCCATTACCCCTACAGTAATTTGAGCTCAAATGTCATAAATACATTGTTAGTTTACTGCCATTCACTCGAACATACCACAGCTGTCATTCGAAGTGCTTTAATTTTATGGCTTCCACAATATCCAATTGTTTCCGAACAGATCGTTAGGGAAATGGTCTCTTCATTCGTAATACATGGCAACATGGGTCATTTTGTCTCCATTGTAGCGCTGCAGTGCCACCGTGCCACAAAAAAAGCTCAGCCATTGAATTAGGTGAAACAAAGTGAAGTATGTCGAAATCATAAATAAATTTGACATAAAAAAAATTAGAAAGATATGGAACAGATTACAATAGAGTCTCTCCGTTTAAAGCACAATTCTTGCTTCTTGTATACACGCAACTTCGTTTGAACGAAATATTTCGCACATAAATCATATAAGTTAGTTGCATGATCATCGCTGTGGTTTGACACGTTTTCTTAACGTTGAACACTCAACTATATTTTGTTACCGTGATTACGACTCAGTTTAATACCAAGAACAAATACTCGATACACAATGTTGCTCTAACTCTCAATCCACTAAGCAACTTGTTAACTATTTACAGTTTAGCTTAGAACACACATTAATGCAGGATGTTTCGTCCCTAAAAGAAGTATTTAAAATCCCGACAGACTACTATACATAATGGTATTACATGAGTTTTGGATTTAGTTTCCACATTTTTTTTACAGTCTCCAGCCAAATGGTTGATTATCTGTGAGATGAACCATTAAAGTCTTGCAAACAGACGCAGATATTCACATTCCCATGCCATTTATTTGATATTCCTTCAGACTCTCTCCGTTCCTCCAGATCCTAGTACTTCCACAATGCCCTGATTTAGGAAATATGAGACAAATCCGGTACTGAATATTACCAATGTGGGCGCTGAATTCTACATTTTAAAAAATAGCTTTCAATGCTGTAGAGCCTCTGTCTAAGTCCAAGAATTAACTACATTCGGATAATTTAAGTTGAAAATTCATTTATCGTATACAAAACGGATCACTCTTTTACCAGAAATTTAACTCCCTGAACAGCTATCTCACCCACAACATGTGAAGTACCGAAAAGACACGAAGAGGAGTGCACGCTGAGACTCAAAATGAATTAATTCTCAAGAGCACATTTCAGCAAGTGATTTATGTATCTCATTGTAAAAACAAATACTTTTGTCAGAGATTCGAAACTTTATTTATAAATGCTATGCACGAAGAAGATAGCCTGGTGGGTGGGAGGGGTTGGGAGAGACATTCTTGTAACCGTCCACATGAAATTTTCATTTACTAACATTCCAGTGGCAGATACTACGCAAATGATACGAGTGGATGTTGCTTCAGGTGTGTAAACTAGTGGAATAATGTCCGTGACTGAGCTCTTTTAAATATGAAAGAGAATTTTATGCACAACCTCTCGTCTTTATTGTGGGTTTACTTTTGTCACCAATAAGGGCGGACATTTTTGGGGAAAGCCAGGAAGTGGTGTGTCACTAAAGCTTTCTTCTTCGTTCCGCTAAGTGGATGAAACATTCCTTATAAGGCCACACAGGAAGGAAGAGCTTCATGGATTCCAAGGTTTCTCAAATGTATTTCATCCCAAAATAAATATCACCTTGAAGCTGGAGAGTAGTGTCGGTCTCCTTTCCCTAGTTGTGTCTGTCAGTTCTTACAACGCTCAAGGCTAATGTGTGTAGAAAGCCTGTAAACGCAAGTACGTATTTATATGCCCCTTCGCAGCTCCATCCCGCGCAGAAGGAAGCAGTGCTTCAACAATGTATTCACAAGCCTCCCGTAACAGCGTCAATATACTTAATGTGCGATGTGGCAAATTGGTTAGCACACAAGACTCGCGTGCGGGAGATTCAAACTCGTGTCCAGCCACCTAGATTTAGACCTTCCGTGATTTCCCTAAATCGCTCCAGGCAAATGCCAGGATGATTCCTTTGAAAAGCATGGACGATTTCCTTCTTCATCCTTGACACAAACCGTGCTTGAGTTCCGTCTCTAATGTCCTCGGTATCGATGGGATGGTAAACCCAATGATCTTCCTCTTAACTGCGTCAAAGCAGCTTGGAAACGGAGCTGGGGAACTGCTATGATGTGTGACCAATGAGAAGGGCTTTCAAATGAAGTATTGTTAATAACGTAAACAATGCTCTAAGATTTCTAGACTTAGTGACCGCATCAATAGAATTCAATGGAGAAATGATAGTTCATTCAGAACAAAATATGAGTTTTCAGACGCAAAAAGAACTTACCCACTCAGCCGAAGTCTGTGTCGTGACGTATGGTTACTGCAAAGTGTCTAATCAAGAAACGGAAAGGACAGTAAAAGAACGTATTAAAAGAGCAAAGACACCACACGCGATTATAACAAAGTGTGAAATCTGCGGAAGCGGAACATCACGAAAACTAGGGTAACGACATCGATTTCAACTACGTACATACGCAAGTCAATTAAAGCAACATTTCTTCAGAGAAAGTTAAACGGTTGAGAGTTCCTAGAATGAATGCCGCTTCAGTACAGTCTGCAGACTTCCATCTCCGTATATTCCCGCCATCTAGGAGGGAAATGGCAGCCACGGAGACCAATAAAAAAAGACAAGGACCACAAAGCCACCTCTGCGGAAAGACATTAATATTTTCGAGATTTTTCCAATTCCCATTACGAAGGTCTGCCAATAGGAGCTGTAAAGTTTCCTCTAGCAACCCCAGTTCCTAAGAATAAGCGCGGAAAAACTCGACAGTGTTCAGCTAACCGGGAAAGCCAAATGATCCTGAAGATATCCCAACAGAGATGTCAAAACTTCGACTGTGTGAGCACAAACTGAAGAGGAACATGACGCGGCCTGACGACTTACATTTTATCTTTACTGTCCGAGATACATTCAATCCTTGTAGGCCTGTTCAGAAAAAACCGCATATTTATCTTCCACGTAACTCTACAATGTCTTAAGACTGCACACACAGCCCTAACGAATATGATATCGCACATACACCAACCTCATAATGTCCAGCCTACTGCGGCATTAGATAACAATGGATGTCTTATCTAGTAAGAGCCACATACGTCAATGACTGGATTCAAAACTTCAGTGTCCGTTACCGACTGAGTTCGTACCACAACATTTACGAAAAGCTGCTCCTAATTCGGTGCCGGTCTAACGTAAGACATCAACATGCTTTTAAGGAAAATTTATTCTCTCCTGAGACTGTTGCCTGGATCACTTCATCCGAAATTGGAATAATAATTTATTCAGAGCTTTTATCACGATGAGTGAAGACTCTCTCAAAAGTTTTAGGGTGTATCTCACTTTGTGTATCTGATCTATGCGAATGAAATATAACCCAAGCTTAACAATCACAAACTTTTCGCAAGGAAAAGGAAAAAATTAAATTAGGCATAAGTTGAAGTTCAGTATCATGTGGAACAGGATTCTGACACCTACATCTTGCTTGCGCGGCTCTACCAGATGAACAACTCGAGCACGCATCGAGGAACAGCGAACGGCGGCCAGCTACTCTCAAATCTGAATTTGACGCTGGTGTTCCGACGATGCTATGGAAGAAGCACATCTCAGAGTGTAGAAGCTTTGTCCTCAGTCTTGAAAAAAGAACCGTCCATAATTAATGTGCAAAGTAACACAAGTACAAGAACTTTTACTTTGAAATGAGTGTTTTGAGATAGGCTATGATGTCCATAATATTATGACTGTCGAAACTTTTCATCTGTTACTCCAAGATTTATGGATTCTACACTTAGTTCAGAAATCCCTGGGCTAGCTGGACAGAGCGGATGTGGTTATATATGTAGAAAGACGCCAAAGTAAGTTACTGTCAGTTGCACTCAACATACAAACATTATTTCTTAAAACACACAAGCAAGAATCTAAACTCTCGACGTTTGAACGAAAGACCGTCTTTGATTTAATTTAGATCACCTGATGGCCAAATCGAAAATCCAAGACACGAGGCCTAAGTAAGAAATTGAGCTATAGGAGTTCTTCTGGAGGTTTCACTTGTTTCGACAAAAAATTTCTTATCTTCAATATAGATAGGGTGAAAGACTTAGCTTGAATTTTTCCCATTGAACTCTGGTGAAGGCCTCACACTAATCAGGAAGGATCTTACGGCTTAAGGCCGAGAGAAAGATTTTCAATGTTTAATCTAAATAGGCTAAAAACTCGTCCGAAGGCCGCATATCAATAAAGCAATTTAATGGCTTAAGGCCTAGGAAGAAGTGCTTTAAATTTGAAAGGGCTTAAGGCCTTATCTTAAAATATTTCCTGCAAAACCGGGCTGAAAGCCTCATACTAGAGAACAACAATCTCATGGCTTAAGGGCAAGACAAGGATTTTGAATTTTTAATTTAAGAGATTAAAACTCGGCTGAATGCCACACACCATGCAGAAAACAGTTTTATGGCTTAAGGCATAAAGGGAAGAGCTTCTAAATTTCCACTAAAACAGGCTAATGGCTTTATGCTAAAATTTTTAACATAACTCTTGGCTGAAGACCACATACGAAACCCAATCTTACAGCTTAAAGCCCAGACAAAGAAATTTCCAATTTTTAGCTGAAGCTGGAAAACTCAGCTGAAGGCCACATAGAAACTAGAAAATATTTCTTACGGCTTAAGACCTAGAAAAAAAATTTCAACTTTTGATTTAAAAGGCTGTAAGCCTGGCTGAAGGCCACATATCAAACGAGAAACTTTTTTTTATTTACTGCTTAAGGCCTAAGAAGAAAAACCTTGCAATTTTAATAAGCTAAAATACGGCTAAAAAGGAAATCACTATGTAAAACACGAGGAGCGGCGCTCAGAAGTTTCCAAGGGTCGGCCTGGGAAGGTAACAGAAACGCATGTTTGGGTGAGACAGGCGGTCAGACCGAGAACCTCCTAATCGGAAGGCAACCCAACTGAAAGCCAGCCGATGAACCAACCAACAAGATCACTTCTGCTCCACCCGACCAGCAAAACGACAACAATATGTCAATAGCACAAAATTCTGGATACTGGTGCCCAATCCGGCCAAGTCATAATAAACGCCCAAAACTACCAACAACACTTCAGCTGTCGAACTACATGCCGTGCTGGACAGCACCAACACGACGAGGAAAATACACTGCCGAAAACTACATCAACGATCAGGGCAGGTAATCGGAACGTCTACTGCCACAAGGAAGAAGACGCTACTGGTACACTTCATTAATGAAGGAATGAATTACGAGTAAATTAAGTAAAACTCCACACAGCAAGACGTCTGCAATTTTAGCTGACTTCATTGCACACACATTGTTGCTCGTGGGAATCTCCCAGAAAGCGACAACCAGGATGAAACGAAGAGATGTGATAGCGGTTGAGACTCGACAGTAGGTTAAGTGAACACTGAACTTAAGTGTCTAGGATCGGTGGGCGACGAACTTCGTAACCCTCGCAAGAAGCGCCTCACAACTCCAACCGCACGTGTACGCCGCCAGCGGCTCCGGCCTGACTACGCGCAGCGGAGACTTCCTCGCTGCTCTGCCCCAACCTACCGGACTGACACACACAGCACACCCAGAAAATATATCCGCCACACCGATGATCGCACAGCAGTACTAGTATCGATACAGGCTGCTGCTGCCACTCACAGAGCGAAGACAGCAACGTTATGGCGGCACCACTGGACTGCAAGCAATGATTAAAAAACAAGGCATGACGCGAGCCAATTACAGCTCAAATTCTTTTTTTTTCCAAAATGTCGGTACATCCAGACGACACACACACAATATAAGTATCAAAGAATCATACAGTTTCACCATAATCAGTTTTTGGTACGTCACACGTTGTCAGTAACGTCATTTGTTTGGAAAACCGAGATAGTGACTAAAAGTGACGATATATCTCCAATGCTTGGCGCAAAATACCGGACACCCGAGCTAGAAGAATACACAAAGATAACCTTATGAGGAAATAACTCGACATTTTGTGATTTTGGGATAGTACATAATATATTGGGAGGCACTCCAAGATGTGATCCTCACCATTTCATGAACAGTGATGAGTCGCCCAGCGCAAGCGCACCAATGATAGGGGACACTTATCTCCACATGTTAGTGACCAATCCAGTTCCACGGATGCCTCCCGATGCATCTCTCCAGCAGGATGGTGCCCCACCCTATTATCACGGTGATATTACTACATTTCTGCACGCGTCGTTTCCTGGCCGTTAGATCAGAAGGGGTCAAATTGGCTGGCCCTCTTTGTCTCCCGATCTGATTACACTGGCTTTTAGTGTCTGGGGTTTTTCAGAGACATTACTTACGGAGCAAGGGTTCGAGATCTGGAAGATTTGAAACAACGGAGCCACACCGTAGTAAGGCCATTACATCAGTCACGCTTATGAACATGCGGCTAGAGGTGGAGTATCGTTTCGACGTCTGAAATACAAACAAAGCGCTCACAGAACTGCACCAAAATGCGTAAGATGCATCGGGGCATTAAGCGCAATTAGCGGGGACGAGTGAAAATGTGTACCGCATCGGGATTCGAACCCGTGATGTCCTGCTTATTAGTCAGGTGCGCTAACCTTTTTACCATCCGGGACACAGCGTCACTGCAACTGTGCAGATTATCTCTGCACGCCTCACAGCCGATCCAAATTCCCATCGAGCGCAACCTATATGCAGCCCCTACACATTTCCTCCATATTCGCTGTCTGATATTCCCAGAAGAGATCGGAAGTACCTGCGTACTGAGGAAGGTGGATCCATTGCCCAGCTAAGCGTATCAAATTATGTAAATTACGGAAAGACAGGAAGAATGAATTGATTATTTGTGTTAATAACGATCATCCTTCTTTACCTCCTCTGCATTACTGCAGATGACGTGTCACTGAGCACATTTGTTTTGTGCATGCAGTACACGTGAGTCGCCTAGTTGTTTCCACTGCATTGTGTGGAATACGAAGGTTCTGTTACAGTTCACTAACCTGCTGTCTTCAAGTTGATGTCCCCAGCGCAGAAAACAGCACGCAGGTCGTAGGTTCTGTACCTTTAGGCTGAAACTGATTTTTAGCGAGGTTCTGTTCTGAAATAATGCATAACTTCTGTAGGACGCCACCTGTGTATTTTAATATAGCCACACGAGAAGACTGCATGATGTTATACAACACCTTCTGATACAGCAAAGTACATGATGAAACACAATGTTTACGCAAATGTATCTTTACACTATTTGTGGCACCCATGACTACCGGAGCGTATCTTTTAATACTGAATACTGGCAAACACACCCTGCCACAGATAACATGACTGTACATCTCGACTGCCTAATCGAGAGTGACGAACAGGAACTTAAATAAAAAATGGAAACACATCCTATGGCAGACAACATGTCTGTCCTTTTCGACTGCCTCATCCAGAGTGACGAACAGCCCGAAACACTTCGCGCGCCATACCGGAAAAGGCGTGACCCGAACGCTTCCGAAGTGCTTAGTCTGCAATTTCGTCAGTCTTTTGCTTTTGATTTAAATTGTTTTTAATAATTATAAAATTACTGATTGATAGTCAGCTGTTGAGGGATATTTATATTAAGAAGTGAAGTCATTCCAATGAGTAGTTTAACTAATAATAATAACTATACTTTAACGTTTTGGCACTCTTTCTCCGAACACAGCAGCCAACCACAGAGCAGTAGCACTATGCAGGTGGTCTTTCTCACACATTTCGTCATCTATATACTTCTTGCAACTCCACTGCTCTGGGAACAGCTTCTTGGATCCTAATACGATGGCTGACTAAGCCAGAAATATTACAAAATGCGTGGTGTCTGTTCTTACGGACATTGCCGAAAGAACAGACACCACGCATTCGTATAATCAGCAGAGTAATAACAAAAGGAGACAAAGAAAAGCGCCCCTGAAACAGTCATGTTCGTATGGACTTCAGCTTCCCGAACGTCAGTCAAGATTTAGTTCTGGACTTAACAACTCGCCGGCACTGGGCGTGATCACTAACCTGCTCAAACTCCTGCTCGCGAACGGATTGATGCGACGTGGTAAGAGCTGACGGAAGCGGGCGCACACATTCTGGTTGCGACACCAAGGAAGAAGTAATCGCGGGGGTGGTGAGTCGGTATGGAGTGACTTGTAAATTGTCTCGGCACTTCAATTAGCAGTGAGAGGAATCTTATAATATCAGCCAAAAGATGATGCTCAGATTATCATAAGAAGCTGAATACTACCAGGAACTTAAATTTACAAAGCGCTATATATCTTACCACGTCAAAGAATATGGAAACTGAAAGTGTGAGGGCCATGACTGTGTAAAAGAGATTTTAAAACTTTAAAGAAATCGAAGAAGTGGAAAAACAGTCAACTGAGTGTGTCTTTAGGATGAGCTACAAAACTACACTACTTTTAGCAAAGTCCTAGCACCCTTTCATAGATGGTGAGATGGTGATTCAATAGAAGAGTACTTGGTAGTAGCAGCTGAACATTCATGTCTACAGCAGACGGAAGTGTTTCACTTGGTGACGCTGTTAAACATGAGAATCATACGCCCTTACAGGTTACGGCACACGATGTTCAATGTTTCTAAGGGTTTCGTTACGTGTACTTTAGCACTTTATGAAAGTGTAAATGTCAAGCGTGCGGCATTCTCAGCAGCGTTGAAGAAAGTGTAGAAAATACAAGTTTGTCATGAAATTTAATAGTTAGTATCTACAAAGGGAGCGCCGAAATAAATCAGAAGCTGTAACACAGATGAATGGGAAAATGTATAGTATCCAATTCGTACTGATTTACAGCTAGATGTAAGTGATCTGCAGTGCGACAGGAAAAACAATAAGAGTCTAGATTCATTCAAAAGTTTCCCTCAGGATCTGTTTGCTCGTCTATACAAGTCTCCAACAGGCCTCACCGCCATATTCCCTGTGAGTGTGGAGGGGGTATAGTACCCGTTGCCCGCAGGTCTGCGCTCACCGTCTGCTCGCAGAGAACATTTACTGTGAAGCCATGACTTTGGTTTTCTCCGTGGTTTCCCTAAATCGAGTAATGGAAATGCTTGGATGGCATCACTGATAAGGCACTACCAACTTATTAGCATTAGGAGAAATTATAAAGTTTAACTAAGGGAATGTATATGAAGTCTTTTAGTGTGATTATGCATCAGGCACACTTCGTTTCGAATCGATAGTAGTTAATGAGGATATAAAAAAGAAATAGAAAGGATGCTGCAGTACTGTAGCGCAAGTAATTGAATTTCTATCCACAGAGAAAAATTAATATTGTGAAATCAATAAAAATTGGGACATTCGTAAAATCAGTCCTAGTGTACGAATATATAAATTAAGAAACACTTCGAAGAATTAAACACTCAAGGTAATTTTCCAAGGAAAGAACATGACGCCTCTCGAAGACATTTGAATACACCAGAGGATAATCTAAGTGAGTGATTATAAGCACAAAGTTGACAGCAGAAGGTTGTGTACAGAAAAAGTTTCTGTGACACAGGTGGCCGAAAAGAAGATAAAATTAACTATTGGAGAACAGAGACCCAGAAAAATGGTTGCGAAGTGGAGAAAGCTCGGGTCTTGCTTGTTGCTTACAAGATCAGTGGTTGACGCAGTTAAATAAAAAGGAATGCGTAAAGAAGACAGTACATTTAGAAAAACATAAAACGTTTTTACTGAATTTCGTATCACCTGTAATACAGAAAGTTTTATCGATATAAATACATTTCACAATTATTCTCGAGACAAGAATATCTGATAAGTCAGAACTGTGCAGAGATTTGATTAAACATTGTAGACTCTTTCGCTATTCCTCTAGCTACGGACTCGAACAAAGACGTCGTTGGTTAACATACGATGACTAGGACAGCCGGCTTCGAATCACGACTTACCGTAAGCTTTTGCCACGATTAATGAACCTATCATCAAGTTCTCGTAAATTGGGGAGAGTCCTCGTTGGTAGAAAAGATGCTTTAGCCGTTACTTAACTTACTCCAGTTAATTTCTCCATACAGGTGTACCAGACATTACATTATGATGTAAAATTGACGTACACCGATTGCATGAGGATGTAGTCTCACCGACAGTTACTAAATCTGCTTCAAAGATTTATTGCCACTGTTAAAGCCACCGCTTTGTGTCGTTCGTAACTTAGAGATTAAATCATGTATCATGAAAATATTCGTACACATTAATTGTATGCGTTGTGTACCGGTTGTTACCGTCATGATTTAAAAAAAATAGATGGTGGCGTAACACACCTGTTACCTCTTCATATTGTAATTCCATTTTATGTGTGGCTAGAGCATTATGGACAGGCAAGGTATGTTTAACGTGTGGTCATTGCCTACTTAGCTTCTGAAGATGTTCACGTCTTTCGAGTGAAACTCGTCAGTAAATGGAAGTTATTCGCGATTTTTAGCTGCTTCACAATTTTAGTTTATGACGGTCGCTCTTCCCCCTGCTACATATATTACTGTTTTTTAGTTGGTCGGCGATAGGAACTTTAAAAAAGACCACTTCGAACAGGTCATGCATATCGCAGAAATACGCCATCTACCTACTGTTCCTGAAGTAACTGTAATTACTGGCCTTCTACTTGGTGTTTACATACAGAATATACACATAATTAATTGGTGGTTTATAAATGTCAGAATAGTAGTCATAAAGATCTTGAGTATATTTTACAAACGTGAAATACGGAAAAATTTTAAAAACTGTAGAGACATAACCATGTTCTCTATTTACAATGAGAAAAGTAGCAACTAGTGATCCGTATAACAACAAAAGCGAATAAACAGAGAATTGCTGTTTGTTTATGAGTCCAATGCGGCAGACCTGAAACGCAGGTATAAGTTAAATGAATCGTTCTTTAAAAATGTGCAGCTAAAGACTTGTATGAAATAATTATTTGCGTATCACATTAGAAAGGGATTAGCATGAAGAACTGTAAGTGCTTTTTAATGGTTACATCTGTTTTGATGCTCCATTACACGTATTGTACAGAGACTAGCAGACGTAAAGGACAAAATTCGCTAAATTGAAGGTGTACTCCATAGAGCCAGAGGAACATGACGTCTTCGAATATTCAGAATTTAAAATACATTAAAACAAGAGGAAACCATAAGTAGCTAGATAGGGGTCTTGTAGTACTAAAAATAATGTAGGCAGTATGTGTTTCAAAAAATATATGGAACTCCATTCGCTACGGGGAGGCAGCGGCTCATTCAGTATTTTGAGAGGATTATATGATTCAATGCATACAGGTACGTTTGTTCCAGAATTTCCAGTTCTCCCCCTTTAGGCTCTCCGTTGAAGATATTCATTCCCCTGTCTGTCGGAATCACGGAATGCCCTTCTTCCAGTAGATGGCTGCCTTGGTACGTGTTGTTTTGTGTGTATTTTCGCTGAATCTGATAGCAAACTCCCTGTCCGTCAGTCTCACATAAAAGCAGTAACAAAGTCCACATATAATCCTATACACTCCAGACTATTAATACTTGTCGGTCTTCCTATCCACTGGGTTACACAAATCGTGCTGTTGTAATTACTGTGGAACTGTAAGTGGAGGCATGGAGATGTGGTCACGGCAGTTGGTCCAGACATGACTAACACGAATTCCACCGCTTGCTGTGCATGCCAGCGAAAAATCCGGAAGCAAAACCAGAGGAATAAATGCGCTTCCTGCCCGTCCATGTGTGAGAGATCCCTCTATGGCGTAGGTGAGTCCTGGTACATGGGTATCTCAATATATGATGGCGAAAAAGACGGCTGCTATGGTTGTGATGGCAGGAGCTGCGGCGGTGATGCCATGTACTGCGGCTGCAGAGCCAGGGGCAGCAGTGTCTGGGGCTGCGACGGCAGTGTGTCCGGCGCCAATGTCTCAGTTAAACCAGTCTCTGAGGACTGGTTCCAGGGCAACTGTAGTTGCCTTGCGGGAAACTTGTGGGCGTTTTAGAGCAGCTGGTACAAACCTCGCCTTGGATGAATGCTGGGAGACGAATTGTCTGCTCAAACAATCGCGGGAACAGAAACTCCTGCCACAGATTCGGCATTTGCGCGAGAGCGTACCTAATTCTGATGTCCGTGATGATGATGTTCCGACATGTCCAGATCTGGCTAGATGTCTGACTATAGTGGCCTGTTCCCGTGAACTATCACTGTTAACGATCATGATATACACGTTGGCACTAAACTGAAATGTTAAGGGATGTGGAAGAGCGTCTGAGAATTTTGAGGGTGGAGGAGATGCAGCGTTTCCGGTGAGACATGTCATGAAGAAGCTTAACCGGTGACTTATCTCCGTAACGGATCGAACGGTATGTTGATAAGAATGGGAAAAGAGCATTTTCTTTGTAGTGGGATTGCCTTAATTTCGACATCTTCTCTTTGAAGGTAAGCACGAAGCATTCCGCTGGTCTTGAAATTGTGGTGATAAGAGTGCTGATGTTTTGAGGATGATGTAGCTTGCTCGACAGAAAGAAGCAAATTCTGTTGAAGTCATTTGTGGGCCATTATCTGATACAGCTGTAGTTTTAAATCCTTCTTGGCAGAATATATTTGCTAAAGC
Source organism: Schistocerca piceifrons (assembly GCF_021461385.2). Taxonomy (NCBI): domain Eukaryota; kingdom Metazoa; phylum Arthropoda; class Insecta; order Orthoptera; family Acrididae; genus Schistocerca; species Schistocerca piceifrons. Next base: position 402,343,611 of record NC_060140.1, read on the forward strand.
CCAAATCATGCTGGCTCACACTGTGAAATTAATAGGGACTACAAGAAGGAATTTGGAAAAAGTGTCTGCTACCATATGCCGTTTCGAACCCCGAATCAATCGTGCGAAATCTATGTGAAGTCGATGCCAGAGGCGCCCTGTTGGGGCGATGAGCAAGGACAGACTGGATTTCTACACATTCCTTGCAGTACGTGATCATACGTTATCATATGTCCAATGTCCTTGTCCATCCCTATCCACATCCAGTGTCACGTGGCTAATTGCTTCATAAGGAAGGTGACCCAGTGTCCTTCATGACGCCTGGTGCTGCAGAGGTGCAAGGATCAGCAACCGGGTCTGTTCTCTTGGTAGGTGTAAGGGCATGACACCATTTTGGACTGAAAAGATGCCCTGCTGGAAAACCAACGCCAGACTCATTGGAAAGCCTCTTCCCATCCTTGAGCGAGCCTGTCAGAATAAACTGGCGAAAGAGCCGGAGAGTACCACCTTGACTATGGTCCTGGCGATTCAATGCTGGTCAGTTGGAAAATTAATCACTGTGGTTAAAGTGAAAGCAAGCTTCTTTGGAAGAAACAGACCCCACATCTGATTCACCCATTGTCGTGTCATTCTGTCAGGTGATAACTGGTTTCGTAATTGTAATTGCTCAGGATGAAAACCCATAGTGAGAGTTTTTGGCCTGCCAGTGTGGGAACAGGGTTGCGTGGGTGGAACGAACTGATGAAAGACTTCCGGTCAGTTGGCAGCAAAAATCTAAAGATACTGGTGGAACTAGGAGACGCCGTAGACGATTGCCAGTAACTTCTTCTCAAATTGACTGTAATTCACCTGACGTTTGTTAATCAATTTCGATGTGAAAGAAATGGGGTAGTCTGTGGAATCGATCTTGTGGGACAGCAGTGCCCCAATGCTGTATTTGGGAGCATCCACCGAGAGTGCCACGGCTTTCACAGGATCAAAGTGGACTTCGCATCTGCCACTAACCAGGATGTTCTTACTGTCTTGGAAATATACAGGGTGATTCAAAAAGAATACCACAACTTTAGGAATTTAAAACTCTGCAACAACAAAAGGCAGAGCTAAGCACTATCTGTCGGCGAATTAAGGGAGCTATAAAGTTTCATTTAGTTGTACATTCGTTCGCTTGAGGCGCTGTTGACAGGCGTCAGCGACAGTGGATGCTAAGATGGCGACCGCTCAATAGAAAGCTTTTTGTGTTATTGAGTACGGCAGAAGTGAATCGACGACAGTTGTTCAGCGTGCATTTCGAACGAAGTATGGTGTTAAACCTTCTGATAGGTGGTGTATTAAACTTTGGTATAAACAGTTTACAGAGGGTGGGTGTTTGTGCAAAGGGAAAAGTTCTGGACGGCCGAGAACGAGTGATGAAAATGTGGCACGCATCCAGCAAGCATTTGTTCGCAGCCCAGGAAAATCGACTCGCAGAGCTGGCACAGAGCTGCAAATTCCACAATCAACTGTATGGAGAGTCCTACAAAAAAGGTTAGTTATGAAACCTTATCGTCTGACATTGGTTCAAGCACTGTCTGCAGCTGATAAGATTAAAAGAATCGATTTCTGTGATTTTATCCTTGCTCAAATGGAAACAGATGAATCTTTCGTTTCAAAGATTGGGTTTAGTGATGAAGCAACTTTCCACACTAACGGGAAAGTCAACCGTCACAATGTCTATATATGGGGCACTGAGAATCCGCGGGAAACAACTCAGTATGAACGTGACTCGCCTAAGGTGAACGTTTTCTGTGCCATTTCAGCCAATAAAGTTTTCGGTCCCTTTTTCTTCGAAGGTGCTACTGTAACTGGACTACAGTATCTGGAGATGTTAGAGAATTGGCTGTTCCCTCAGCTCGAACAAGAAGCACAACAATTCATATTTCAGCAGGATGGAGCGCTACCACATTGGCACTTATCTGTACGTAACTACCTGAACGTCAACTACCCGAGGCGATGGATCGGCCGCCAGGCACCCCGTGACAGAGCACTTCATCACTGGCCTCCAAGAAGCCCTGATCTTACAGCCTGCGATTTTTTCTTATGGGGGTTTGTTAAGGATATGGTGTTTCGGCCACCTCTCCCAGCCACCATTGATGATTTGAAACGAGAAATAACAACAGCTATCCAAACTGTTACGCATGATATGCTACAGAGAGTGTGGAACGAGTTGAAGTATCGGGTTGATATTGCTCGAGTGTCTGGAGGGGGCCATATTGAACATCTCTGAACTTGATTTTGAGTGAAAAAAAAACCTTTTTAAATAATCTTTGTAATGATGTAGAACAGAAGGTTATATTATGTTTCTTTCATTAAATACACATTTTTAAAGTTGTGGTATTCTTTTTGAATCACCCTGTATTTGTTGCTGCGTCGACTAGATGAAGGACATTCTCCATCTGGGAGCATGTATGAACGCAGAGACCTTGAGCTGCATTCAAGATGAATCGAAGGTAATACGAAATCCTTACAAGCATAGGCTGGAGTTTGGCGAAAGGAAAAGCTGGGGTAAGGAGCTTCCGAATAGCCTCCAAATGGTTAACGGTGGGCGAACTCTGTGGGAGTCGATGACATGACCGAAGTATCCTATTTGGGAACAGAAAATTTCGCGTTTATCACGGTATCACCTGAGTCCCACATTGGTTACAGTTTGGAAGCAGCATTCAAGGTTATGAAGGGTCTCGTACGGATTACTACAAGACATGACGAGGAAGAAGGGGCCTTTGCTTCACATCCAGAAATCTTCCAACATTCTCAAACCACGTGACGTCAATGACAAAGGCTAGATGCCGATATTGGAGTAGCCTAATATTAATTCTGATGACGTGGAACGAGTTTCTCTCGCCATCGAATGTGAGTTGCAGATAGATGTCCTTGAGATCTACGTTCACTTAATTCGTCCATTAACTCTTTGAGGCGAGGAAGAGGGTGTGAGCCCATTACAGAATGTCCATTGACTGTGGACCTAAAATCGACGCAAAGGCTGAGCTGCCCCTTAGGTTTTATTGCTAGGACGAAGAGTGAGGCCTGTTGACTGGTGGAGATGGCCATGATAACCCACACTTATTGTCTCTCAACTCAAGAGACAGACTCCGCCTAGGTAATATTGGGGACATGTCGTGCTTTGACAAATCGTGGCTCTGTGGTTTCCTTCATTGTAATGTGGGTGGAAAATTCTTTTACCTTATCTAGACGGCCCTCAAAAAGCTAACTATATGACTCACATAGCTTCAAGATGCTGTCAGGTTGGATAGAGGAATTGCTCGTTGCTACAAGATGTGGAGATGGAGGAGGAGCGACAGCGCAAGACAAGTGAAAGGAACCAACACCGGAACCAGCTTCTTTCTCCACTTATTTGTTGTATCTGTGGAAAGGGCTACAACAGACAAGAGGAGAAAAGAGTAGGCAACGTAGTTTATTTCGCCTCAAGCGTCGTCAGGGAAAGCAATACAGATAGGTTTAGTGCCTGGTCTGAGTTCTACAGCCGGGAAATGCAAAATCCGTGGACAAATTCGGAGTTTAAGTTGGTCATATTATAGAAATAACAAGAAAGTCCAGTACCAAAAAGAGTAGAAGTTCAGACCAGGTCGGTCCGAGTGATGGGGCGCTGGGGCAGCAGTGGTAACGTACTCCATGCCGAGAATGTTGGTGTTCGGTGCCATGTGCACCAACAGAGATCTATCAGTATGGCCGTTGACAGTGAGTCTGTTTTGGCATGACGTAGCGTCTTTGGGACAGTGTCGGCACATAGCGGTTTCAGGATGGTACGTCGGCCCATGTTTCTATGATACTTCGGAGGCAGTTACGCGCGAGAACCGATCCATGGTTCGCTGTCATTGATATCAAAGTGCCATGTTAGAGGGTAGGCATGCAGTGTTTCCAAGGCACGAAGTACACAGCAAATGAAGACAAGTATTTTGATGAGACAGGGTAATCATTAGCACTCCACTTCTTTTTATTTTTAGTCATCGGTCTTCTGTCCTCTCCTGCACTAACCTCTTCATCTCAAAGTAGCACTTTCAACCTTCATCCCCAATGATTTGCTCCATAAATTCCAATATCGATGTTTCTTTAGAGTTTTTGCGCTCTGCAGTTCCCTCTAGTACCATGGAAGTAATTCCCTGATGTCTTAACAGATGTCCTATCATCCTGACCCTTCTCCTTAACAGTGTTTTCCACATATTCCTTTCCTGTCCGATGCTGCGGAGAATCTCCACTGTCCTCACCATATCAGTCCAGCTATCTTCAACGTTCTTGTGTACCACTATATCTCAAATGCTTCAATTCTCTTCTGTTCCGTTTTTCCCACAGTCCATGTTTGACTAACATACAATGCTGTGCTCCAGACGTCCATTCTCAGAAATATCTTCCTCAAATTATGGCCTAGGAGACTTGTCTTAGATAGGGATGCCCTTTTTTCCTTTGCCATTCTGCTTTTGATGTCCTCCTTTCTCCGTCAGCCATTGGTTCTTTTGTTGCCGATCAGAATTCTTTAACGTCATCTGCTTTGTGACTATCAATCCTGATCCTAAGTTTCCCTCTGTTCTCATTACTTATGACTGTGTTCGATTCACTCTTGATTCATATTCTGTACTCATCAGACTCTTCATTCCATTCAGAATTTAATGTAATTCCTCATCTGTTTCACTCAGGATTGTAATGTCATCTGCGAATTGTGTCATTGAAATCCTTTCACCTTGAAATTTAATTCCATTCCTGAAACTTCCATTTATCTCCATCTTTGCTTCTTCAGTGTATAAACTGAGTAGTAGGGGTGCAAGGCTAAATCTCTCTTACACCCTTTTCAATCCGAACACTTCGTTCTTGGATGTACATTATTATTTTTCCCTGTTGATCCTTTTACGTACTGTATATTACCAGTCTCTCCCTGTGATTTACCCCTATTTTCCTCAGAATTTCGAATATCTTGCACCATTTGACATTGTCGAACGCTTTTCGAAGGTTGACATCCTATGCAAGTGTTTTGATTTTTCTTTGGTCTTTCTTCCTTTATCAACCGCAACGTCAGAATGCTTTTCTGGCGCCTTTACCTTTCCTAAAGCCAAACTGATCTTCATCTAGCGCGTTCTCAATTTATTTTCTGTTTATCTCTGTATTATTCTTGTCAGCAACTTTTGACGCATGAGCTGTTAAACCGATTGTACGATAATTCTCGCACCTGTCAGTCCTTGTGTTCTTAGGAATTGTGTGGATGTTATATTTCCGAAAGTCAGAGCGTATGTCGCTGGACACATACATTCTGCACACCAACATGAAAAGCAGTTGTGTTGCCACTTCCCCTAATGATTTTAGAAATTATGATGGAATGTTATCTATCCCTGCTGCCTCAATTGACCTTAAGTCCTACAAAGCTCTTTTAAATTCTAATTCTAATACTGGATCCCCTGTCACTTCTAAATCAACTCCTGTTTCTTCTTCAAGCACCTCATAGAGGGGAAAGATCAACCGAGTATTTCCTGTTACACTCTTAATGTTATCACCCTCGCTTTTAATTGCATCGAAAGTTGTTTTGAATTTCTTATACGCTGCATCAGTCCATCCGACTATCATTTCTTTCTCGATTTTTTTTGCCGTGCTTTCATGCAGTCATTTCGTCTTACCTTCCCAGCACTTCCTATTCATTTCATTTCTCAGTGACTTGTATATCTGTATTCCTGAACGCTTTGGGACTTCTTTCATTCATTGATCAACTGAAGTACTTCTTCTGTTACCCATGGTTTCTTCGCAGTTACCACCTTCGTATCTATCTTTTTCTTTCCAAATTCTATGACTGCCCTTTTTACAGATGATCATTCATCTCCAATTGTACTGCCCACTGATCTATTCCATATTGCTGTATCTATAGCCTTAGAGGAGTTCAAGCTTATCTCGTCTTTGTGTATTTGTTCTTCCTGAACTATCTCTTAAAATGCAGCCTACTCTTCATCACCACCAAATTGTCAGCTGAGTATATATCTGCTCGTGGGTACACCTTACAATCCAGTATCTGATTTCGGAATCTCTGTCTGATCATGATGTAATCTGATCACCCTTTCAATATCCTCGTATACTTTCTCTATCTCTTCATCTTCAGCTTGTGACGTCGGCATATACACCTGAACTATCGTGGTCGGCGTTGGTTTGCTATTCATTATGATAAGAACAACCCTGTCACTGAACTGTTCACAGTAACACATGTCTGCCCTACCTTCCTATTCGTTTAAAATCCTACCCGCGTTGTTCTATTTTCTGCTACTGTTAATATTAAACCATATTCACCTGACCAGAAGTCCTTACATTCCTTCCATTTCACTTTATTGATCCCTGTTATATCTAAATTGAGCCTTGGCATTTCCCTTTTCTGATTATTTAGCCTCCCTACCACTTTGAAGCTTGTGACATGCCGCGCCCCGATTCGTAGAACGTTATCCTTGTGCTGGTTATTCAACCTTTTTTCACGGTAACGTCCTCCTTGGGAGTCCCCTCTCGGAAATCCGAATGAGAGGACTACTCCGCAATCTTTTGCCAATGCAGAGATCATCTAGACACTTTAAGTTACAGGCCACATGTCCTAGGGATACACCTTAGATGTCTTTAACGCGGTGGTGTCCATTGGTTTCTGCACCCTCATGCCACTGATGATTATTTATTGTTCCGCCTTTATTGGCAGTTTCCCACCCCAAGGACAGGAGTTGGCCTCGAACCTCCGTCCTCTCCTCCGCCCTCTTTGACAAGGCTGTTGGCAGAATGAGGATGCTTCTTATTGCAAAAGTCCTCGGGCGCCTATCTATTCATGACGAATTCGACTCCCTTCATACAGGGACGGGGACGGGTGCGGGGGGTGAGCAATGAAAGCACCCCAGACGAAAGCATACTATTCGTGACTGGTGGCTGCATTAATGGGGGAGAAAAAATCCTACAGTTACATCCAAGAGGATGGAGCGACTGCTCGTACAGCCAGATGAACCATTGGGCACATTTACACCATCTTCACGCCTGGCATAGTGACTAGCAGAGTCCACTCTGGCCGCTGCCCTAGCTGATCACCCTGGTCACCTGATCCGTCACTGTGCGATTAATTCGGGTAGTAAGCCCTCAAGTCTAGGATGTATCGCAACAACCCTCATATTCTTCAAGAACTGCAGCATAGCATTTCGGATGAGACCGCAGCTATTCCCGCAGTCCAACTTCGGCCGTCTTCAGCAAATTGATGACCATGGCCCAAAAGCGACAACTGATGAATTGTGATCACTTTCAATTATTGCTATGTTCAGGTTAGTGTTATATTTCTTTTCCTCTGATGTGTTTCTTTATACCCTGGTACTCTGTTCTCCAGTCCAATTTTATATGCCCGACCCTCTACCATTTTCTGCTGCTGTTGGTATTACCCTATACTTGTTTGACCAGAAACCCCTTGTCTTCTTTCAGTTCATTTCACTGACCCCCAATATAGAAATCAACTATTTATTTTATTTATCCACCCATGTCATTCTGGTGCTGCAATGTAATCTTACCGTGAGAAACGATGATCAGTGCATAACCGTAGTGACGTGACTCTAGGGTTTCTATCATCTCTGTCAGCCGTGAGCTCTTCTGAGCCCACCTGACTTCCAATATCCAAGTCTTCAGTTTGATCCTCACTGTTCCACTTGAAGCTTACCCCTCGAATCCTAAGCCCTTCGAATCCTAAGGCCGGAATGTTTCTACTCCTACTACTAAACCTTGAATTGTCTGAAAATCTCAATCCTCAATGGCTGACAAGTTTTTCTCGTACACTTAAAATTTCCTACCCAGACACCTGATTTACCGCCGACAGTGGCTAATGGCAAAATTTTGTAACGTTTTTCATCCTCCCTCCAACAGCTTCATAAAAACACCTCTCTCAAATTCTATGACGTCGTTCCCTGTTTAAAAATTATAGTTCAGGATCCATCTCGCAGGCCGTCTCTCAGTGAGAGACCGTGCTTATCCCAACTGCTCGATTTTGGAATCGTGGAGGAAAAGAGTTACAGTCTCTCGGCGTTTCACTGGCGGGCCATCAACCACGCAAGCTACAATCACTGGTGTTTCTGCTACGCTTTCTAAGGACGATATTTGCGGCCAGTACTTAGGATTTTGTTCTTTTGTACACCCCGAACTACTTACACCACTGGCAAGTTTTTCTCGTATACCTCATGACACGTGATACGGTCTGCAGGTAGAAGCGTGGGGCCGACATTGAGGGGGGGGAGAGTTGCATTTCAGCACCACAACTGCATCCTGCTGTACTGTCGTAGGTCCGGATTGTCTGCGGCGGTTGTCCATATACAGTACCTGTACAAAGCCCATATTCGAGGTGCTGTCCTTTCCCTCCTTACTTGTCCAAGTGCAGTTTTCACGTTATAATTATTGTTAGTGTACTGCTCCATTCCATCTCCACTTACATGGATGAAAAGTAATTATCTGGAAGGGTTAGCTACCCTTCAGAACAAATCATTCCTCATTTTTGGCGATGAACTTTTGATGTCTTCCTTGAGTCTTGGATATATTTCTCATCCGTTTTCCACAGTTATTTCGTTAGTCTTCTTCCTAATAATCGTCATATTCTCATTACAACGTCCATTATCAAGCAGTACCCTAGGACAAAGTGACTAACTACGTTTCTCACAAGTAACTGTCGACAAAAGGACTTTCGTAAAAATTTTTGGTTCGCTCAACAGTTTCTCAGGGAGAAGATTCGCTTACTAGCGCCCAACACATGCGTTTAGAGAATATGTACTTATTGACAATTAAAGCGCGTTATCTGTGTAGTTTCTTAGGTACAACTTCTCAAATGTTGATATACAAATAAGTGGATTCAGTAAAAGACGACATACATAATACATTAATGGAAGTGAAACATGGACGATAACTAGTTTGGATAAGAAGAGAAAAGAAGCTTTCGAAATGTGGTGCTGCAGAAGAATGCTGATGATTCGATGGGTAGATCATATAATGAGGCGGTATTGAATAGGATTGGGGAGAAGTTTGTGGCACAACTCTACTAGAAGAAGGGATCGGTTGGTACGACATGTTCTGAGGCATCAAGGGGTCACCAATTTGGTATTGGAGGGCAGCGTGGAGGGTAAAAATCGTAGAGGGAGACCAAGAGATGAATACACTAAACAGATTCAGAAGGATGTAGGTTGCAGTAGGAACTTGGGAGCTGAAGAAGCTTGCACAGGATAGAGTAGCATGGCGAGCTGCATCACACCAGTCTCAGGACTGAAGACCACAACAAAAACAACAACACATAATACATTTTAGTAGCTATTGACAGTAGACGTTGATTCAAATGTCATGTCCCAGATGAAAAACAGGGTAAACTCACAAGTCCAGCGATAATATTTAGTGATGTTAGTATGGACTAAAACAAAAACAAATGTCCAGGATTTTTCTAATCTCATTTTGTTCGTTTTCGTTCGTTGCATCTGCTCGGGGCGGACTTCGTAAGCCATCCGTTTAAATTCGTCATTGATCCATTAACTCAGCTTCTTTATTACAGAGAGCAGTGAACCCTCTGACCGAACACGTTGAGCTACCGTGCTGGCCAAATATTTTGTTCATTTCGGTCGTTTTATTTGTTCGGGGCGGACGTCCGATGACGCTTGATAAAGTTACTTGTTGATCCAGTAACTCAGTTTTTTATTACAGACGGCAGCTAACCCTCTGGCCGGAAGTGCATACCTCAAGAGCTATGAGCACTTTACAGCCGATGTTATGTTTCTCAAAGTAGCGAATAATATCAAGTTCTCATACCTTGCGGAGTACACATTTTAGAGCCACGTTTACTGGAAAGTTTATTTCTTGTTTTGGTCCATACTATCTCCTCCAAAAGCTTCTCGGTCGAGTTCTGGTTAACCCATTAGTCCTACGGGACATGAATTTCTAATCACTTTGTGTAATCTCTAGTCACAGATTTTGAATGGTAATGCCAAGAAATCAGTCTGCCAAAAAAAGCTGAGTATTTATAAGAAAATAAATATTGGCAGCTTTTGTCGATATTTACTTGCCAAAAACGATGTATAACATTTACATCGCTATAGTTCAAGTTCCTTATACCCGGAGACAAGGACTATGTCGTCTCCGACCATAGGTACTTAACTGAGTGGAAGAAGTTCCAGGTGGCAGTATATTTTAAACCCATTCTTAATATTAACATACTTTTGTTGCTTCTCGAACTCTCTTCCTCTGTTTAGGTTTTTTAGAAGTTGCAGCATCTGTATTAAGAGCCCAACAATACTGAATATGCTAATCCATGTTACGTTTTAGAAGGTTTCCATAGCCATACAGATGTTAGGAAAGTATGCTCAGTTTTCTTCACTCTCCATTATATTTTTGGCACAATGTCTTAAGTGTTCCTCTGGCAACTTTGCCATTAATTCTATACGACCATTTGGAATAAAAAAAATCCTCTACATGAAGAGACATATGGAAATCTTCACGGTAAATGGTAACAACCAAACTATTCCAGGATAAAGATTTAATTAAATTCCTATCCTTGACCACGGTTTCGGTGTATCTAAATATACCTTCGTCAGAAACAATAATACACCTGAACAGTAAGACACTTTCATCAGCAAAAAAGTCAGCACCATAACTGAGATAGAGTTAAAAAAACATTTATAGCTTTAAGTAACCATGAAAATTACCAAAGTATTACAAGCACAATAACTTTTACTCACTTACTAAAATCACATCCTGGAGTGGAGGTACATAAAGCAATCGTGCCAAAGGTGTCGTCAGTAGTTAAAATTAAAATATCACCTCCATCTGTACAGCATAATTATGAAGAGATGGTCGATGCGATCACAGCATAGTATCAGTACTTAGCCTGCGAACTAGCGTGAAGGAGGTGTGGAAGTACTAGCGCAGACAGTTTCACCGAGGGAGGGCACCTGTGGTATGCGCGAGACACTCGTGCACGTTAAAACCCAGGGATACACACACACATGAGCGTCAGAATCTTAAAGGTTGTGCTAATTAAAACCCTCTGTCTTGATAAATAAATTATATCAGAACCATTTAAAACACCTACATACAATAGAAACTATTAACATCAATTTGCCTGTGTCCTATTGTCAAGCAGATGAAGCTTGCGCCGAGGAACACATCTAACGAGGAAGGGCATTATTGTTACGCGGGAGAATCTCTCGCGAATTAAAGACTAGGATACATAGCACCGCAAGCAAACAAAATATTGTAGTAAATCGAAACCATCTGTCGTCATGAATAAGCAAACATAATAGAATCACTTAAACCACACAAACACATCGAAAACTGCGAACAACAATCATCAAAACTACGAAAAATCACACCACGACGGGAAAGGAGCATCTCACCAGCATCAACAGACAAGAATGCTACCTACTAGTCAGCCAGACTATATGACATTAGAGCAAGAAGGGGTTTGAAACTATCCAAAAAATTTTTGTTTCTAAGCTGCGGCAGTTCGTTAAGAATAAATCCATCTTTTTGAGATAGATGTTTTAAAATTCCTAATTCCTCGAACAGGTCCAGCTTGTAACCCTCACTCATTTCGTGTAGCAATTCTACGTCATCCAATTTACATGGCGTATGCTGTAAGAGCAACAGATATTCAGCAGACGTGCAATTGTACACGTTTTCTCCACTTTTACCTAGCATGTGTTCTTTATATCTTACTCCAGTGGGTCTACCAGTTTGTCCAACGTAATAGTTGGGGCAGTCGTTACAAGTAATTTTGTTAACTCCGAATTTAGTGCCACGTTCTTCCCGTGTCCCGATAGTATGAATCACTTTTTGTTTAAGCTATTATTTTCGGAAAAGGCAACTCTGTAACCGTATTGTTTCTGTAGAAGTCTCCTTATTTAGTATTATGTATGCTACAGAAGCAATACAGCGTTCAGTCATGTTTAAAATTTTGACATGTGGACGTCATAGAGTGACCAGTTTTGACACCGTACCTAACAGGCACACTTCTCAAAGCTCACCGTCCGTTTGCGGAAGTTCAGTCCCTCTCGCACGGATGATCGTGTTTCTGGTAGTAATTTGGCTCTGTTACCTTGTTACAGGAATGTGCAAGTCTTCCTTCCAGTAATGAGCACGTAATTTTTAAGGAATGCTAGAAATTTGTTCCGTACTTGCAGTGCTTCACGGAACACTTACCACATTTGCCAATACGTTTACCCTGCTACTTACTTCCGAATTCGTGACAGAAATGCGGTTAGAGTAGACACAGTATTATACATGAACTTTTTGAACCGTGAACATATTTCTGCTCAGGCCACTAATTCCTCTAACAATTACTTTTAAACACACTAGGCAACCGATGGCACCTTAATAGTTGTCAAACTGCAGTGGAGTATCGGTATATTAGTTCTTGTCAGTCAGGGGACAGAAAAAGGAACGCCGCAAAATGAGGACATTCTACAGTCAACCGAGGTGAGGTAAGAAACAGTCTTCACTTGAACAGACACATCTTGGATCGTGATGAGGACGTGATATTGAAAGCAGTACTAGGACTGAAGCCATAGGGCCTATTGTAGGAAATTACGATTAGCATGATGCCAGGTAGTGAAAAATGGTACAACTCCTTTTGTCACTCATGTCCAACCGTATTATGTCCGGCGTTAGTTTTTTCTCTGAGCGGATGACAACGGAAGAACCTCTCAGTAGCGTTGCTGAGTGTCGCGCGTATGTAGCCTGACTGAGGAGAGCGCCGGCCACTTGCAGACAGCTTGCCCTCTGTATGTCTGTCCACTGCTCCCTGTGCCAGGGCTGGCGCCGATTGAATTTCGCGGTCCACTGAGTCCTTCGCGATGAGCCCTGGTGCCCCGTCCTCCCCCACCCCTCATGGGACGTCGTGCCCTCTGCTGTGTTGCCGCAGGAATATATCTTCCGCCGAATCAGGCCACTAGGGAGCCGTACGTCTCGACCTTAAAGGGGAGCAGTCACATCCTATGCTGTTTTTCTACCACACAATAGCTTTTCCTTTGCAGCATCGCCCATAATAAATTTAATTTTCCTGTTTCACCCGTTGAAGGACACCCGTTACTTCTTCCTTATTGCTTCTGCTACCAAACGTATGACAGTCGATCAACAAGGATCATGTGTGCATTCAGGCTTGAGCTGACAGTCATGAGCAATGTGTATGCAGTCAAAGAGTTTATAACAACGCACCGTACTTCTCAGTTAATTAGGAACTATATGGAGCGTGTACCTGAAGTTCCTTGTTGCACAGGAAAGGCACCGACTCCGAAGAATAAATGAAGCCGTTGAGACGTAGGTGCAGTTATAAACGAAACGCCCATGCTGTTTACTTGCAGCAGTGACGACGGAAAGTAAAATCTCGGTAAAGATTAAATGGATATATAATTTGGCTAGATGTAATTACAGTAGTTACTTAAATTTGGAAAACAGTATGAGCTTAGTTAGTAAATTAAAGAAAATTTACATTCGCCAGCTCACCAGGTCATCAAAATTATATCACTGCCTTTTAATGTTGAAAATATGTGGATATTAACTGTTTAAGAAAGAAGAGATACCACTGATGAGCGTGCTGCTTCTCTAGAATAAATGATAATTATTTGAAACCCTCAGCTGCCGACAGGTGTTGTTGATATACCTCGATGGAGACAGCCGAAAATGTATGCACCGACCCGGACTCGAACTCGGGATCTCCTCCTTACATGACAGATGCTCCATCCGTTTGAGCCACCGAGGACACAGATGAATAGCGCGACTGCAGGGACTTACTTCTTGCACGCCTCCCGTGAGACCCAAATTCTCAACTGTCCACAATCTACACACGTAATGTTCCTAATAGATATTTGGCCCATCCACTCATTACGCGCGCAGACTAAGGTGACGATTCCCGTAAGAATCCGGACAACCTGTGTGCATTCTCACAGACGAAGGTCAATGGCCGGGTAACCTTTAACAAGATATGAAGATAGTGACTGTTCTCGAAAAAACAGATATCACTGATGACCATGCAGCTTCTCTAGAATAAATGGTAATTATATAAGAATATACAGCCTAAAGTTGCAGGATAACTTTATCGTTTACCTAGGTTTCAACGTTAGTAACGTCTTCTTCAGAACCTGCAAAAAGATAATATTATAATGTGCTGGTAAATTATATTAGATATGGTCATCCTACAGGATGCTACGAGTGGTACTTACATAAAATATTATTTAAATGTTTGCCTAAACAAGCCATGTCCTAAGTCAACTTTATAAAATTTGATGCATAGACGTTATTACTAAGGTTGAAACCTATGTAAACGATAAAGTAAACCTGCAACTGTAGGCTTTATATTCCTATATAAGCAATATAAGTTGCTGTCGCTGCATAAAAATGTTAAAAATTAAGAAAAAGATAATTAATTGAAACCCTCAGCTGCCGACAGATGTTGTTGATATTCCTCGATAGGGAGAGCTGAAAATGTGTGCCCCAACCCTGGGGCACACATTTGCAGCTTTACTCATCGAGGTATATTAGCAACACCTGTCGACAGCTGAGGGTTTCAATTAATTATCATTTACGTAACAATGCTTGGATTTATTGGAAGGTGAAAACGGCGCACATAATTCGTAAATATTGATCTAGCGTTATTCCAAAGGGATATGTCATAGTGAACAAATGCCTTACAATTAGATAGCAACTCATGGAAATCAGTTAATAATAATCACTAATAAACAGTTACGTAAACGCAGAAATACTTGAAATCACTAACTGTAATGCTTACTGTCTAATTTAATCAAAAGTTATTTATACCTCATCGTTACATAATGCTGTCATTTAGCTTATAATTTTTCGTAATGATACAGCGTTGTTCAATGATCAAATTCCTGTAAGTTAGAGCTAACTTATTGCATTGTATTGTATGGTATTGTATTAAACTGGGGACCCAGAAACTACGGAAAGGCTTCGTCGCCGCCGTAGCCTTCAGTGGTTCACAAACCAACAACAGCCTACAGCAGTCCACTCACCCCACCGCCAGTCTACACCGAACCCAGTGTTACTGTGCGGTCCGGCCCCCAGACGAACCCCCCCCCCCCCCCTCCTGATTCATTCCATGTGAGTGTAACCCCTAATGTCCGTGTGGTAAATTAATTATGGTGTACGTGAACGTGGAGACAGTGTTCGCGCAGCAATCGCTGACATATTGTAACTGAGACGGAATGTGGGGAACCAGCCCGCATTCACCGAGGCAGATGGAAAACCGCCTTATAAACTATCCGACACACCGTACCTCTACACTAATCCACCGGGCGGATTCTTGCCGGGAACAGGCACGCTTTCCCGCCCGGAAAGCATTGCGTTACACAGCACGGCTAACCGGGCAGGCTACAGTTACGTAATTTGTAAAGTAAAAATTTCAATCGAAAGAGAGGCGAAGATCGTGATAAAATTTTCTTATAACTTCAACTTTCTTTATTATTCTTCATCAGTTACCCTTAATCACTTTATGCAATTTCTGCCATTATTGATTCAAGACATTAAGATACGTTTCTGACTGATTGCAGTTGCAAAAAAGAAATGAAAACATTTTTATCCACGAAAAAGGATTTTACTGAATTTTACTTTGTTTAGAATTATCTTTCAAACTACTGTTACGGGACTCAGCAATTGGGTTAATTATTATTTTTACATTTATTGAAGTTTTAGTTACTATAATTACTTTAATAGAAACATCATACAAACTGTAGTACTGATATGTACAAACGTTGATTCAAGGAAAAATACATCGAAAGTAAAACAGAATGGAAGAACTTTGGTAGCCCACAGAATTGTGTTACAAGATCCCTCAAAACATTCCGATTTTGAAAGATTGGCTACATTTCTGTGCTGCTCTGCATTGATAGAACAAAATTTGATCTCTCGCAGTGGCAATGACACTGAGGCCGGTGGAACAAACAACTGGTCTGTGTGGTCGATGACAACGAAGTACACGAAGTGAATGGTTAGCTCTCAGAAACAAGTCTTGAAATTCTTTTCTGTCTGACCGACATAATACTTGTAAATCTTGGCAGCTGATCTTATAGACACCAGATTCAAAATATGTCTTGCTGTTGTTGCCAACTTCGTGGCGTAATCAACAACCAACTGCACTTTTCGTTTGAAATCGAATTTTTATTTTCGTTTTTCTGGAAGCCTGCGTTATTCAGTCGGGTAATACCCCATTCTACGGAAAAGCAATAAATGTCTTGCCCTCGGGTACTAATGTCTCCTTCTTGTCACGTATTTTTTTTATTTTAGTTTATTATAAAGATTCATTACATCACGATACTTATATCCGTTTGTTTGGCTACCTGTCTAATCACACTTAATTCTTCCACCCCTTCATTAGGGGTGAATGGCAGTATGCCCATTTACGGTTCTTACAGTGACAATATTTCGCATTTATAATCCTGCCAGTGGCCGTCATCTTCTTAAATATGCTAATCTTATGCCTTCCAACCCTTTTAGTTAACCTAAGACCTCTAAAAACTTGTACATCCTCCTTGTTCCAGTTCCACTATGAGTTTAAGTTTTTCATGCATCCCATACATTCTTTCTCCTACCTCGCGTGTTTCACTTTCGCCACCTTTCCACGGTAGTGTAATGTCGTCTACATACCGTCTGTAATAGACAGTTCTCTGGCAGACGTCAGGATTTTGTTCAAAGAACAGATTTTCTAGCTCATTTGCCAATATCTCAGCTAAAGCACTACATAAACAGTGACCCATTGCGAGCTCGTGCTTCTGATAAAAATCTTATCGTTAAACTTAACATAATTAAATGACTACACAAGTTCTAAAATTTCAAAAAGTTCTAATGTTTCGCCCTGACTAATCTTCTTATACGTTAGCAAGTTCTTCCTTATAATCTCCAACGTACCGTTTACTGGGAAGTTGGTACACTGATTAGCAATGTCAAAAGAAGCCATTGTAGTTCCAGCTGGGATTGGTACATCCTCAATCGCTAATTCATAACTATTCTTGACATTGAATGAATTTTTGTAAGTATACGCTGCTCCCAGTATCTAGTTACATTCCGGTTTCAACGTGTAATTGGGACATGATATATTATTAATCGATTCCCATCTCTTGCTCAGGAATGACCGGATACATCATTTTTAATCTGCGTTTCTCTTTTTGTCTGGAAACAAAAAGATACTAATCTCAATCGTTTTCCTTACATATGACTGAAATTTGTTGACACGATTTCTCTTGACTTAAACTAGGTTATTAACTGCAAGAAGTTTTTCAGTTTTTTGGAGGTAATCGCAATCGTATATTACGATAATCTAATTTTCTTTGCCAGCACTCGTAGCTACAGCACTTTCCATTTCCAATTTTTGATTTAGGCTTTTAAGTGTTCTAAATATTTTGCAGTTTCACATTCGTAGCAACTACTTCGGATATAAGTTTGTTAGTTTTTACTACTATGCCAACTTTATCAAATTTATTGAGTTTATCCATGTCACAAACAACTTCAGCTTTCGCAATAGTATTTTTGATTATGCCTAGAATCAATTTCGGAGTGATACTAAATTGTAAACTCTTATTCAGAAGACCCATTTCATTATCAGTCATTTCTATGTTTCTGAGATTAAGCACCCTGTCCGCAAAATTGATGTTTGCCTTCACGGTTTCCGTCCATTCTTACATTATTCTTCGTCTGTAAATTTGAGGTTTTCTTCCTATGTCTCATTTCTACCCTTTTCTGTTCATTGTCCACTACGTTACTAACACCCTCGAAAACACAAGAGAATTGTAATGTCGAGGTTAACGTGCCTAAAAACAATTGAAGTCTAAATGCTTCGAAATTTCATTTTTCTCTCCTCTTGTATGCTTCCCTGATCTCAGTCGTTATCCATAGAATTTCACTTTCTAGTTTCACACCTATCGCTGCTGCAAAATTATCATTAATCCTGACATTAACGTATTTAGGAGCAATCTCCTCATCCACACAGAATTTGGTAAACGTTTCCAGAATGAGATTTTCACTCTGCAGCGGAGTGTGCGCTAATAAGAAACTTCCTGGCAGATTAAAACTGTGTGCCCGACCGAGACTCGAACTCGGGACCTTTGCCTTTCGCGGGCAAGTGCTCCACAATCTGAGCTACCGAAGTACGACTCACGCCCGGTCCTCACAGCTTTACTTCTGCCAGTATCTCGTGTACTACCTTCCAAACTTTACAGAAGCTCTCCTGCGAACCTTTCAGAACTAGCAATCCTGAAAGAAAGGGTACTGTGGAGACATGGCTTAGCCACAGCCTGGGGAACGTTTCCAGAATGAGATTTTCACTCCTTCCTCTTTCAGGAGTGCTGGTTCTGCAAAGTTCGCAGGAGAGCTTCAGTAGTGTTTGGAAAGTAGGAGACGAGACACTGGCAGAAGTAAAGCTGTGAGGACCGGGCGTGAGTCGTGCTTCGGTAGCTCCGATGGTAAAGCACTTGCCCGCGAAAGGTAAAGGTTTCGAGTTCGAGTCTGGGTCGGGCACACTTTGGTAAACGTTATTTTCATTTGATATTCCATAATTCGCATTTTCTTTTTAAGGAACAGTTATACCTCATTCTTAGCCTGACTTTGCACAAACTTATCAATTGAAGATACAAAGTCCATTCATGAGCTTCGTTCGCAAATTAAATTACACACGAGACGGGAACCGATTCGACCGATGATTATGTCACGTCCCAGTTACACATTGAACAAGAATTGCAGCGAGAAACTGAGAGCAGCATTTACTTATAAAAAATCATTGAATGTCAAGAATAGTGATGAATTTGTTAATGAGATTAAGGATGTACCAACCCCGGCTTGAGCTCCATTGGCTTCTTTCAACATCGCTAAACTGTATACCAATGCCCCAGTAACGAGACTTGGGACACTCTAAGGAAGATCTTGATTGCGTATAAGAATATTAGTCAGGGCAAAACAGTATAACTTTCGGAAATTTTAGAACTTGTGTTGTCATTAAATTATTTTAAGTTTAACGATAAGATTAATTATCACAAGGACGGACTCGCAATGGGCAACAGTTTGTCTAGTACGTTAGCTGACGTATTTCTAAATGTGCTAGATAATAATGTTTTTGAGCAAAATCCTGACGTCGGCGAAAAAATTGACTATTACAGACGTTATGTAGACGACATCATACTACTGTACAAAGGTGACGTAGTACATAGTGCCGGAAGTTCCATGCGGCTTTTCGCAGATGATGCTGTAGTATACAGAAAAGCTGCAGCATTAGAAAATTGCAGCGAAATGCAGGAAGATCTTCAGCGGATAGGCACTTGGTGCAGGGAGTGGCAACTGACTTTCAACACAGACAAATGTAATGTATTGCGAATACATAGAAAGAAGGGCCCTTTATTATATGGTTATATGATAGCGGAACAAACACTGGTAGCAGTTACTTCTGTAAAGTATCTGGAAGTATGCGTACGGAACGATTTGAAGTGGAATGATCATATAAAATTAACTGTAGGTAAGGTGCGTGCCAGGTTGAGATTCATTGGAAGAGTCTTTAGAAAATGTAGTCCATCAACAAAGGAGATGGCTTACAAAACACTCGTTCGACCTATACTTGAGTATTGCCCATTAGTGTGGGGTCCGTACCGGGTCGGGTTGACAGAGGAGATTGAGAAGATCGAAAGAAGAGCGGTGCGTTTCGTCACAGGGTTATCTGGTAAGCGTGATAGCGTTGGGTGGCTTGCGGAGTATAAATGTAGATGTAAATGACGAAAGTGAAATATGCGAGGTAACAGAAAGAGTGGGTAGGATGCATGAAAAAATTCAACTCACAGTGGAACTGGAAGTAGAAGGAAGTGCAAGTTTTTTGAGATCTTATGTTAACTAAAAGGGATGTAAGGCCTACGATTAGCATATGTAGGAAGACGACGGCCACTGACATGATTATAAATTCGAAATTTTGTCACTGTAAGCACCATAGATGGGCATACTTCAGAACTATGATCAAAAGGATGCCAAAACTGCCATTCACCCCTAATGACGAAGTAGAAGATTTGTAATTAGATAAGTAGCCAAGGAAAACGGATATAAGGGTCGAAATATAAGAAACTTCATTATAAACTGAAATAAAAAGTATGTGACAAGGAGACAATAGAACCAGAGGGCAAGATGTTCGTTGCAATGTCTTACAACCGTGTATTTGCCTACTTATTTGCAGATGATTTCAGAAAAACGGAAATAAAAATTGCATTTCAAACGAAAAGTGCAGTTGGTTCTAGTTAACGTCACGAATTTGGCAACAACAGCAACAAATATTTGGAATCTGGTGTCTATAAGAGCAGTTGCCAAGACTGACAAATTTTATATCGGTCAGACAGAAAGAAATTTCAAGACTCGTTTTTGAGAGCGTACCTATTACCAAAATACGATCACTTTCGGTGCACATTTAGACAGAGAAAAGTATTCGGTGGGAAATATACAGAATAATATGAAAGTGTTGCATAGGGCGCCAAAGCGACAGTTACTGAACCTACTCAAGGAAATGGAGATTTATGTACACAGAAGACGGCAACCAGAATTGCTAATGAATAAACAAAATGAGTTGAACCTCAATTCTTCTTTTGATGTATTCAGAAATGTACTGGTTTTAGCACCGTCGAGCACCCCAGCCCATTGGCGTGCGGTCGTGTGCGCCGGCCGCCGGCGACGAGCAGTCCGGGACTTCCTCCCAAAGTTTCGCCGCAGGAAAACAAAAGCGTCACGCAGAGAAGCCACGACGTGCCGTCACTGAGACCACACTCCGGATGTATTATCGACTACTGATTTTTTTTACTATTTATTTAATAGTCACTGCTTCGTTAATTACCTTACAATTACGTTCACGGTAATTGATCTGTTAGGCTAGAAGACTTTATTTTATAGATATTTTTAATCTTATACGTTTTACATGGGCTTTTATAGAATTGTATGTTTTACCTAGCCAGGCAAGGTGTTTCAATTATTAGTGATTGCACTTTTTACTTGGATTTTAAGTATGGCTCCAATTCCACGTATAGTATGTCAGTACACATTTTAGTGTCAGAAGCTCGTTTTACCACGTGAAGTAATTTTAATTAGTGACTTCATATACCGCATTTTAACCATCATATTTGCGATACTTGTTAATCATGTACACTAGGTATAGTGCTCTGTGCTGGCATTAGTTTCCTTGACCAGACGCATTCTGATCATCACTAGTACTCACTACGTAGCTTCATGCTTAGTTTGAAGTTGATACTACATCAAAATATTTTATGGTATGTATGGCTGGTATACATGGCTGTTAATCATGTAAATACTTTTTATCTTTCTTATGTAGCACCAGGACTTTCATAGATTTAGCGTGACTAATCTGTAGTTGGTTATACATTGTTTTTGTTTGTAACAGAACTGAAGATGGCAGTATTCGAAACCGTTAGTAGTGAAGTGAAAAAGTTTGTGTGATCAAGACAAACCTGTAAAATATGATCACGGACTCATTTTAAGACCTTATGTCGTTAATTGAAAAATCTAATTGAGATTACATTTAGATCCATGAAAGAGTAGGCTTCGCCTAGTCTGCAAATCAGTCTTCATTCACTAGCATCTGTCCCATAGCCGAGTAGACCTCTCACTAGTACGTTTCCACGTTTATTTCTGGCGATTAAAAACTGATTTACTAGTGCAAATCTCAAATATCACTGACTAGGTGGCTCAATAAACTGAGCAACTGCATCCTTCCAATCTGCTTATGCTGTCGACATGTGTTCCTGAATAGGAAAGTATTCCGTGAACCATTAATTGTACCCATCCGGTGAGGTTATAGTGCCTGTAAACCTAAGAACCTTTTAAATCCGACCGAAAATTCTGGTCACATTATCCCAGTTGCCCACCGGTGTACACCACTGACGACAGGACAGAAGAAGGCAGTGCGAACATTTGCGCGAGGAGACGTTCTCGCAGCATTTTTCATTCTTCAAGGAATATGCTGAACTGCATTTGTTATAAACACTTGCGCCGTGTGCTCGCATTCTTCGGGCAGCAAACACACAGAAGACGTGAGCGGTACCCGTCCGGCACTCCCTCTCAAATGGTCTCGGCATCGGATTCCACCATCATCATGAAAGTTAAGAAGGTCTACAAACGTTTCCTGTAACACTTCAAACACGTCGCCCGAGGGGGCTAACCCATCTTAGGTAAGTTCGTGCTCGAATGGCGCGGGACCCCATCCTTTGCTACATGTGTTTCCTTCTGTCCTTCTGATATTCTTTTTCCCCTCCCTTAGAGAACATGCATGAAATATTTTTGTAAATGTGTTCTGAACTTTGAGTAGTCTGACGTCGGAACAGTCCCCACACTGTTTTCTTTCCTTCATTCTTCCTTCGTTCTCCATCTCCTACCCTTCCTCCGCTTTGCCGTTTGAGGTTCTTTTTTGTTTCTTCTTCCTCACTGTCTGCTCCTCATGGTCAGGTCACCTGTCCGAGAGGTGCCTCATATGCATCAACAGTGGAGCATCCAAGTTCCTTTCAGACTCCACGCACACCTGTCCCCATTTGGACCTCTTGTTCGCCTGCCAACAATTTTCCAGTTGTGGTGACCAGGTAGAATACCTCACAAACGTAACCGCCGCAAAACGTTCCATACCACGCACTTAATCTTTACCACGCCATGTTCCAGTCGCTTGATGGACTGAGGCGTGCAGCGACGAAAATTCGAGCGAGAAGACGTTCTTGCAACGTGTTTAACCGTTATTGTATATGGCGAACTGTTTTTGTTATAAACACTTGTGGGCGCAGTATCGTTGCATTCTTCGGGACAGCAAGAAAGCTAGCGGGATTTCATTTACTAGTTCTTTTAACAATTCCACTCCATTTTCTGTCGTGTGGACCATCCTCCAGCGGCTCTCTGGGACCAAGATGCATTCACCAATTTCCGACCTGACGGTAGCAGATGATCCATTGTGGACCTCGTTGCAATCTCCAACACCTTTGGCCGCTATTTTGTGGAGATTTCGAGCTCTGCCATCTATCTCCCTGCCTTACTCCATCGAAAAGGAGAGGTGTAGGCTTATGTGATACCCTTCTCCATTCAGAATTGTGAATGCTACAATGCTGCCTTTGCTATCAGGGAGCTATATCATGCTCTCACTTCCTTCCGATCATCCATTCCAGGGCCGGACAGTATTCACATTGAGATGTTGCAGTACCTTTATCTTGCGGGAAAGCACTTTCTTCTTCATGCGTACAATCACATCTGGAGAGACGTCGAGTTTCCTAGACGCTGGCGTATGTACCTTCTTTCTAGCTTCCTCCCTATTCTACTCACCGACTCTCATTTTTTAGGTGGTGGTATATATGATTCATGCCCAGCTTGTATGGTGGCTTGAGCCTTTACAATGTACTAAATACTGCCATTGTGCAGTTGACTATCTCGTCACTTTGCAACCACATGTCATGAACAGTTTTCTGCGAAAATATCAGACTGTGGCCGTGGTTTTGGTTTGAAGAAAGAATGGGGCACCTGTTGATGGACTGGTATTCCCTGTACTCGCTACGAATGCTTCCGATGCTGCATGCTCCCTTTCCTTCATAAACGTTTATAAGATAGTTCTCAAGATCCATTGGTTTCTGCCGTACTGAACACCTTCATCCAGGAAAACGGGGTGCGTCAGGTCTCCGTTCTGAGCGTCGTCCACATCCCTATAACCATTAACCCTGTTATGGCCTGTCTCCCGCCTGGCTCCTCTGGCTCCCATTTCTTCGACTATTCTGTGATCTATTGCAGTTTTCCACGGACTTGCTTTTCCACGGGTTAGCCTCCCTGACCGGCCCCTTCAGAGGTGTCTTGATCGGTTCCACTTGTGGAGCATCGACAATGGCTTTCGCTTTTCCACTGACAAAACCGTATATAAGAATTTCCGGCGGCGTAATGGGTCTTTACATCTTGAGCCTGTTACTCTTCCGTTCGCCCAATCTACGAAGTTTCTGGTGCTCAGGATTGATACAAAACCATCTTGGTCTTCCCAAGGGTCTCCCCTAGCCACTCACTCCACCCAGTCTCTCAACGTCCTACATGTCCTAAGCGGTTCTTACTGGGGAACGTAACGAACCACAGTCCTCCACTTGTGCCGGCCGAGGTGGCCGAGTGGTTCTAGGCGCTACAGTCTGGAACCGCGCGACCGCTACGGTCGCAGTTCGAATCCTGCCTCGGGCATGGATGTGTGTGATGTCCTTAGGTTAGTTTAAGTGAAGTTATAGGGAGTCCCCTCAGAAGATAAGTCCCATAGTGCTCAGAGCAATTTTAACCATTTTTTTCGTCGACTTGTACCGATCATCTATCCGTTCGAAACTAGACTATGTGTGTTTCGTTTATGCTTCTGCAAGTTGGTCCATCTAGGGTGCCTAAACACAATCGATAATCATGGAAACTTTTTGGTCACTGGCGCCCTTTACACTGAACCAGCTGAGAGTCTTTATGCAGAAGCTGTCGAGCTATTGCTACCATACCGGCGTGATATTGTTCTCGGCAGATACGCATGCTGTTCGTCTGGCATGACGAGCCACCCATCCTATGCCTCCTACTTCGATGATTCCTTTGGTCGCCAGTATGGATTGCGTTCCTCTTCTCTGTTACCTTCCAGAGTTCATTTTCGGCTATTGTTCTAGCAGCTTAACTATATGGTACCTGATTGCCCGCCCGGTTGGCAGTGCGGTCTAACGCAAACATAAGGGTCTCACTCGTCTGGTGTGAGACGTTCGCTGGGGGGTCCGGTGGGGGCGGTACCGCACAATAATCTTGGGTTCGGTGTTGGGCGGCCGAGGGGTGAAGTGGACTGCGGTAGTCGTCGTGGGGTTGCGGACCACTGCGTCTGCGGCGGGTACGGAGTCTCTCCGTCGTTTGTAGGTCCCCGGTTAACATACAATACAATACAATACCTTCCACTTCCCCGTTTCGTGTGAACCCTTCGTTACCTTAGCTTCGTGTGGCGGCTTGTGTTCACTTTCAACTTAAATCGCTTTCTAAGGGTACTACTCAGGATTCAACCTTCGAACGGAACTTCCCCTTAGTACATTTGTATACACTGATGGCTGACGGACTAGCCCTGGCGTCGGGTGTGCCTTCGTCATTGGCACAGACAATTTTCGACGGCTTCCAGAACACTGCTGACTATTTTCCACAGAGTTCTTCGGTCTGTATCAGGCAACACGCTACATCCACGACAAAGGCTTTTCAAATGTGTCATCTGCTACGACTCTCTGAACGCCCCTCCAGAGTCTTTATGCGCTGTAGATGGTTCATCCCTTACTCTAACGGGTCCAAGAAAGCTTCCATTTGCTCTTTCCTGAGCGAGCCCCTGTGACGTTTATGTGGGTTCCTGGTCACGTCCGTCAGACAAGAAACGAGGCTGCTGATTCTGCTGCCAAAATTGCAGTCCTCCAACCTTGGTCCGCTAGATCTTCTAGTCCTTCTAATGATCTCCGCGTTTTCGTCTGGCAGCAGGTGGTCTTTCTTTGGCGTCACCACTGGTCTTCCCTTAATAGGAACAAGCTCCGCGAAAATTAAATCGTTCCCAGTTGGTCGACCTCTCCCTCTCACCGTGACACCGTGAAGGGTTTATTTTAGATAAGTTGCATATCGAGTACTGTCGCATTAGCCATCAACATCATTTGTTAAGTAATGCTCCCCCACAACGTTGTGCTCATTGTCATGTACAGGATGGCGGGTATGGGCAGGCGGTGGGCGTTATGGAATAATAGTGTAAATTTTAGTGAAAGGCCATTTTTTTTTTTTTTTTTTTTTTAAAAAAAAAAAAAATTCTTTATTCTTCAATATATATGATACATATCAACCCACCACCTTATATAATTAGTGGGTCCTAGTTTATACAATTCTGATGTTACTACAACAGCTTACTCTATGTTAGTTTTCCTTATTCTCACTATGGGCACTTCAATTATCAATTGTACTATTTCTATGCTATTTCATTCTTCTTATGCTAATGTACATCTACCTGCAGCGTTACAGGTGTGCCAGCGTTGTATAAACCTACTTGGTGGCCCTGTTCACCGAGCTAATCCCGGTGAACGTGCCCCTGGCACCAGGCTGGCCGGTGTTGTTGTTCGCTGCAGTACTATACTATTTTTGTTATCCTAGCTTATCCTACATTTAACCTAACTTAGCCTAGAGTCAAAATTGGTGAGTGTCTAGATCGGTGGTTGGGCGCACCCTCCCCCTAATCCTAGACGTGGCGGATTCCAGCCGTGAGGCGGCTGGCCAATCCACGCCTCGGCGGAAACAGGACAGGTGCGCAGGGTCAAGTTCGGTATATATGATATCTAATCGTTGTTCCTTAGATATTCCTTAATTACTTTAAGTGATATCTCATTCGCCAGTTTATTTAGAGTTGGGAAATGGTCCTCGTGCCTGAGCAGGTGATACGTGTCAAAATTGGGTAGCTGTTGACGTAATTGCGCTGCTACGTCGTCGAAGAGGTGGCACTCATACACCACGTGTTCTGGGGTGCCCGGTGTGGCCCCACAGTCACACGCTGGTGTAGCCCGTTTCCCGAACCGGCATAAGTATGCCGGGTAGGGTCCATGACCTGTGAGGAAGTGCAGCAGTCCTCGTGATGGTGTGAAATGTTTTAATTGTAATCTTTCCCTAATGCTGGGCAGCAGTTCATATGTTCTGCGGCCGGTTTCTTCATTGTCCCATTGTTGTTGCCAAAGCTCTTCCCCCCTGCGTTTAATTTCCAGTTTATTGCCCACATGTATCCCCATTAGATCGACTATTTTCTCCCTGTTTCCCTTCTTCACCCAGTACCATGTCGCTTGTTCTCTAATTTTAATGTCAAGCGGACAAAGCCCCATTAATACCGTTAGTGCTGCGCCCGGTGTTGTTCTATATGCCCCTACTGATCTAAGAAGCATGTTTCGCTGCACTCTTCTCACAGCCATGGCAGGCATAACCCTCGTGAGCCTGTGGGCCCAGACTCCTGACCCATATCCTACAATAGATGTCAGTATACTATTGTGATACAGTTTGATCAATTCTGGTGGCAGATGGAATCGCTTGTGGCCAATTGATATTAGGTTGTTTAGTGTTTCTAATGATTTATGTGCGACAGTGTCAATATGTGATGCATAAGTCCACCTCTCATCGACGATTACTCCCAAGTATCGCGCTTCATGGCGTCGGAGAACTGGCAAGCCATCTATTCTCACTGTTGGGTTCCTGACCAGTTGTCCCTTCAAGAGTAGGTAAGTGGACTTTGTTGGTGAGATCTTCATTTTGGTCGTATGGCACCATGTACTCAAGATGGAGATAGCCCTTTCAATTTTCGGCTCTAGGTCTTCGCGGCTACGGCCGCCAACCAGCAGGAGGAGGTCGTCCGCGTAGGCTATGCCCTCTAGCACATCGTCACTGTTCTGTAGATTGTCCAAGAGGGGTTCCATATTAATGTCCCAAAAGAGTGGCCCCAGGACCGATCCCTGTGGACACCCCTTAGTAATCTTCTTACTTATTCTTCCGCTAGGGGACGATAGCCAGACCTCCCTATTCTCACAATAGCTCCTCAGACAACCATATAGCGACCTCGGGCACTCCTTCTCACGCAGGCGAGAGAAGAGGGAGGGCCACCACAGGTTGTCAAAGGCGCCACTGATGTCTACCATGATGCCGACCACGTATTTGTGCGGGGTAGCGGCACAGACCTCCGCAGCCAGGGCGATGGCGTCAGACGCCGATCTCCCAGCTCTGAAGCCGAATTGTCTGTCGCTCATCCCGCACAAAACTCTGTGTGCTGCCAGTCTGTCTGCCAGCAGCCTCTCAAAAAGTTTCCCCAGTGTGTCTAATAAGCAAATAGGTCTATAAGACTTTGCTTCTTGTGGATCTTTATCCGGGCTTTTCTTAATTATCACCACTGTTGCTCTTTTCCAGATTTGGGGGTATTTCCCGAGCCTCAAGCACTCGTTATATAACTTTGTGAGAGGAGCTACTAGCTGGGGGGCCAGGAATTGCACCACCTCCGCGGTGATGCCGTCCGGGCCAGGAGCCTTGCCTCTTTTGAGGGCATTTATCTGAGCGGCTACTTCTTCTTCAGAGAAGGGATATACTACATTGTTGTTCTGATATTCTTCTAGGTCTTGTCTCCGAATTTGTTGCTGTGCCTCGGAGTCATCGTTTTCGTCATCGTCAGGCTAAAGCATGATGAAAAGGGGCTACATAGGCCTAGGGAGGTGAGGGTGAGCCAGAGCTTACAATTTGGCGAACATTGTTCGCGAAGCTACCGAAAGTGGTCGTTTGCCAAAACTAAGTCCACAGTGCCGTAGCACCGGGAGAAGCGGGAGATGTTCAGTGCTACAGGACGCGCATCCGACTCGCGGGTGAGCAAGAACACAAGAGAGCGGGCCCGGCGACGGGCGGCCGGGTATGTTCGACGCACCACGCGGCTTCCTCCACCCTGATTGGTCAGGACCGAGCAAACCGTGCGGGCGGCATGGAACTTTCCAGAGCGTTGCCTGCTAAGCGACGCCTGGGACGGCGTTACCTCGACAGCACACGAGAGAGGCGCGTGAACAAGGTGCCCTTTCTCGGTGCTGACTTCCTGTTACTAGACCGTGAGACGAAAGAATTTACAGGCAGCTAACACTGCCGGCCGTGGCTTGGCCGTAATGGAGTAATGAAGTTACTAGTTGGAGGCTCATATAATAAAGTAAAATCTCCTATTGTCTGGCTCATCCTTTACATTCCTCCCCCTTCCGTGGGAGCGGAGAACGTATGTGAATTCGCTCAATGCAATTATTATTTGAATGTAAACAAATTTATCTTGCGAGAGAAAGTGAACATTGGCTCTCACGGAAGACGGCAGGGGTCTTAATCTATGGGAGGGTATAGAGACTCTAAAGACCTCCTAAGGGTCGCAAGGGAGCTTACACATGTCAACAATATTGTGTGTATACAAGAATCATCATAAAACATCAGAACATCATAAAACATCATAACATCATAAAATCATCACAAAATTAGAACAAAACATAACAGTGTGAATTAGGTAAACATGCCAAGTGTTCTTGTTGCTAAGTTGAAGTAAAAATGTCTTTTTTTTTCCTTTTGTTAAAATAAGTTGAAAATTTAAACACATCACCACTGATGAGTCACGGCGAGGGCGACAGACGCGAGGCGGCGTGGTGTGTTGTCCTCAGCGGGCAGCGCGCAGGCTGCCGGCGGGAAGGGGGCGTGGCCGTGGCCAGGTCCGTGCACTGGAACTCAGCGCAGGGGGGGGGGGGGGGGGTATGAAGGGAGGTCCACACGTTTCAAAACACAGTTGAAAAGGGAGTTATCACTAAGGGAACACTTCACTACACTACGCTAGTTTTTCCACATTAACTGATATCTCAGTTTCACTCTTAAAACTAAGGGAGGGCACATGCCTGACAGGTTCTTGTTTTCTCTTTTTTGTTTGGTTTAATTTGCGACTGTTTGCCATTCATTTAAGTGTGCCAACAGGCGAAGGTAAGAAATTTGTCCTTTTTTCATTTTTTAGCAAATCATCAAGTGACGTTAGGATGTGATTTATTTGATTTATTAGATAAAACTTGAACGTTAGCTGACAAGGCAATCATGAATGAGCTTTCAGGTATAAAATAAAACATAATTAAAGAGGTGTGAATACTAAGTAAGCCGTAGTGGCATGAAAGATTATTAATGGTGTTCCAACAGGAACCGTTTGCTGAAGATCTGCGCGGAGGCTACGTCAGAGTGGCAGCTGACTGCAAGGCCAATCTCGCGCTACGTCAGAAAGGCGCGCGGCAGATAACTTCAAAAGCCAGCGCGTCGTCAGGGCTGCACGCGGCAGCTGAGGGGTCTACGACTGTCAAATGCAACAAAATAGAAGTGAGATTACGCGTGACATAAATCTAGATGAGCTGTTACAGTGGGTTCTGTTTAAAATTACATTAACATACATAAATGTAGAAATGAGGCACACAAGTATCATATCAAATTGTTGCAAATGCCATATCAATAACAAACAAAAAAGTTAAATGCCTCCTTGGGCTAACCATCCAAGTGTAATAACATTCACATTTTGCGAAGCATTTTCTCGTAACTCAATATATTTGCTGAACACCATAAATGGAGACTGACCAAGAAAAATGACACCAGTTTGGTGCAGGTGGGGCGTAGATTGTGTCGTTGGATGTCAAGGCTGTTGCTAACGAGAGGGGGGGAAACAAAACTCGACGATGTCCGTAGTGGACACAGAGAGTATAAGGAATTGGATTAGAAAAGACTAAGCTGAGCGTAATTTCTGAAGGACTTTTCCTTTATGAAGGTATAGTGCACGGCGCATCGTTGACACGACATTATCGCCTACTTAACTGTGTAAATGACAATTCTGCGACTCCAAGACAGCTGCTACTTACTTCTTCCTAAAACACGACTTCTCTCACTTAAAACAAAACTTTACTGCGCGACAAAATTCACCGTCTTTATCCTCTCAACATCTTGCGACTAACTTTACTTTGCGACCAAATTCGCCGTCTTCATCCTCTCAACATTTTGCGACTAAACTTGCCGTCTCTGTAACCTCCTCGGGCCCAGCTGGTTGCTTAAAACTCCGTCTATCCTTGTTTATATCGCAGTGTCCTGGGACACGTCGTACAGTTAAATGCTACTTCTTCAATAGTCGGTATTCCTTCGGAAAATACAATGGGAAAACAAAGAAGGCTCAAGGTTTTGAACAGAGATTTCCGCTTACTGGCGTTTAGCTGCGGGCTAGACGCGGTTCGCATCTGAAGTTGCCTGATCAGCTGTCGTCAGAGAGAACACTGTTCTCATGAACTCTTCTTCGACATGGAAGATCAAAGTCTGGGCTGAATAGTTTTGTGTCTGTTGAAAGTTGACAGATGAAAGTGGGTAGAACAGACTATGTCGCGGAACGGAAAAGTGAAGAAACGACACAGACAGCTAAGGGACCGCGCGGGTGCCAGCCGCGTCACGTAAGGTACGTGCCCTTGCGGGTGTGGTTCTCTTGTTCATCCAACAGACTAGGTATATGGCCAAAGCTTGCTCGTTCTGTGGGAGTGATTCACTCTGTTTATATTACCTATCACGGCGGCAGGCATGTGGTATATCCCTCCAGATAAACTTTCAGATACAAATGAAAATAAAGCATGGTTACATCCTAAATTACCCTTCCAAAAGAATTTATTACCTAAGACATCATTATTGTTGTTGTTGTTGTTGTTGTGGTCTTCAGTCCTGAGACTGGTTTGATGCAGCTCTCCATGCTACTCTATCCTGTGCAAGCTTTTTCATCTCCCAGTACCTACTGCAACCTACATCCTTCTGAATCTGCTTAGTGTATTCATCTCTTGGTCTCCCCCTACGATTTTTACCCTCCACGCTGCCCTCCAATACTAAATTGGTGATCCCTTGATGCCTCAGAACATGTCCTACCAACCGATCCCTTCTTCTGGTCAAGTTGTGCCACAAACTTCTCTTCTCCCCAATCCTATTCAATACTCCCTCATTAGTTATGTGATCTACCCATCTAATCTTCAGCATTCTTCTGTAGCACCACATTTCGAAAGCTTCTATTCTCTTCTTGTCCAAACTATTTATCGTCCATGTTTCACTTCCATACATGGCTACACTCCATACGAATACTTTCAGAAATGACTTCCTGACACTTAAATCAATACTGGATGTTAACAAATTTCTCTTCTTCAGAAACGCTTTCCTTGCCATTGCCAGCCTACATTTTATATCCTCTCTACTTCGACCATCATCAGTTATTTTGCTCCCCAAATAGCAAAACTCCTTTACTACTTTAAGTGCCTCATTTCCTAATCTAATTCCCTCAGCATCACCCGACTTAATTAGACTACATTCCATTATCCTTGTTTTGCTTTTGTTGATGTTCATCTTATATCCTCCTTTCAAGACACTGTCCATTCCATTCAACTGCTCTTCCAAGTCCTTTGCTGTCTCTGATAGAATTACAATGTCATCGGCGAACCTCAAAGTTTTTATTTCTTCTCCATGAATTTTAATACCTACTCCGAATTTTTCTTTTGTTTCCTTTACTGCTTGCTCAATATACAGATTGAACAACATCGGGGAGAGGCTACAACCCTGTCTTACTCCCTTCCCAACCACTGCTTCCCTTTCATGCCCCTCGACTCTTATAACTGCCATCTGGTTTCTGTACAAATTGTAAATAGCCTTTCGCTCCCTGTATTTTACCCCGGCCACCTTTAGAATTTGAAAGAGAGTATTCCAGTCAACATTGTCAAAAGCTTTCTCTAAGTCTACAAATGCTAGAAACGTAGATTTGCCTTTCCTTAATCTTTCTTCTAAGATAAGTCGTAAGGTCAGTATTGCCTCACGTGTTCCAGTGTTTCTACGGAATCCAAACTGATCTTCCCCGAAATTGGCTTCTACTAGTTTTTCCATTCGTCTGTAAAGAATTTGTGTTAGTATTTTGCAGCTGTGACTTATTAAGCTGATAGTTCGGTAATTTTCACATCTGTCAACACCTGCTTTCTTTGGGATTGGAATTATTATATTCTTCTTGAAGTCGGAGGGTATTTCACCTGTTTCATACACCTTGCTCACCAGATGGTAGAGTTTTGTCAGGACTGGCTCTCCCAAGGCCGTCAGTAGTTCCAATGGAATATTGTCTACTCCGGGGGCCTTGTTTCGACTCAGGTCTTTCAGTGCTCTGTCAAACTCTTCACGCAGTATCATATCTCCCATTTCATCTTCATCTACATCCTCTTCCATTTCCATAATATTGTCCTCAAGTACATCGCCCTTGTATAGACCCTCTATATACTCCTTCCACCTTTATGCCTTCCCTTCTTTGCTTAGAACTGGGTTTCCATCTGAGCTCTTGATATTCATACAAGTCGTTCTCTTATCTCCAAAGGTCTCTTTAATTTTCCTGTAGGCGGTATCTATCTTACCCCTAGTGAGATAGGCCTCTACATCCTTACATTTGTCCTCTAGCCATCCCTGCTTAGCCATTTTGCACTTCCTGTCGATCTCATTTTTGAGACGTTTGTATTCCTTTTTGCCTGTTTCACTTACTGCATTTTTATATTTTCTCCTTTCATCAATTAAATTCAATATTTCTTCTGTTACCCAAGGATTTCTACTAGCCCTCGTCTTTTTACCTACCTGATCCTCTGCTGCCTTCACTACTTCATCCCTCAAAGCTACCCATTCTTCTTCTACTGTATTTATTTCCCCCATTCCTGTCAATTGCTCCCTTATGCTCTCCCTGAATCTCTGTACAACCTCTGGTTCTTTTAGTTTATCCAGGTCCCATCTCCTTAAATTCCCACCTTTTTGCAGTTTCTTCAGTTTTAATCTACAGGTCATAACCAATAGATTGTGGTCAGAGTCCACATCTGCCCCTGGAAATCATTATTATTAAACAAATAATTGGCAGTACTAGGGAACTTACTCTAGCATACTTGAAATCCTACAAAATGACTATCCTCATCAATATAGTAACACAGCGACACATAGAAACACTAGGCTGATACAAATACTAAATTACTGGTGCTGGCAAAACTTTAGCAAAATTCTCTAAATAGTTAGTAATAAAACAGTCAAAATGAACAACAATAAGATAATACATGGACTTAAGTAATTGGACACAAGTAAATAGACATAAGTAATTGGACGTAATCAATTAGACACAAGCAATTTGACATAAGTAATTGACAACTCGTCATAGTGATATAAGCGGTGGCAAAACCGTAACAAAAGCAAAAGCTTAAAATATTATTTCCTTCAAACAAAACTTCCTTATCCTCCAGTTACATTTCGTAGCAAAATGAATGTAAGCATCCCCTGGTATTCCTTTAAGCTCTCGTTTGTATTTTCATTCCAACCGATCTTTGGTACTTCTACCCACAGGAAAACTGTCATTAAGTAATGGCAATGTTGTGTGTAATGCTGTGGAATAGTGTAATGTCACGTTAATACTTCCTTTAAGAAAATTCTGATGAAAAATGATTTTATGTCTCCTTCAATGGACAGCCCAAAAATTATTAAACGTGCGATAAACCGTTTCCTGTGTTGATTTGTATTTGCAAATATTGACGATCATCAGTCACCCAGTCAATCGCTCCGGTGTGTATTTGTTGTTCTTTTTTGTTCATTCTCTCACTTACCTGCTTCCATATAATCAATATTGGCGGCTCGACGAAGCTAGTTGCATCTCGGAAGACGTCGATATGACTTACCTGTTGGTGCTTTGGTTTTTTTATAAAATTAGAGTTCATTTGTCATATAAAGAGTGTGTAGGGAGCCAAGTAAGTTCCTGACTATTGAAAATGTGCATAACGTTATTCATAGGGTTCGTTATATAATGGTTAAGAATTTCTGTGTTGAGATTCAGTGCAGCTTGAGGTGCTAAGGTGCGACACGCGTCGCGCTCGTGAGATTGTAAGTTGCTGAGAGCACAGCTGACAGTACGGCTGCGTCCGGTTTCACTGGCTCGGCTGCATAACTGGCGTTCACGCTGGGTCCGTCCTCTTACTACGCATGGAGTTTGTCTCTCGGTACAGTCACAAAATTTCCTTCCAGAGTTATGTTGTTTACGACAGTTATGCATGGAGGATGTTCTTTTCTAAGGGACTCTAATAACTTCAATCGCTAGAGGTCACAAAACTATCGGGTTCCAATTATTTTATTTAAACACTCTGTTCTTCTAAAATTTAGGTAACTGGCAGGTGTTAGGCTTCTAGATAAACTGTATTTTGCGATGGCATTCCAAACCCAACTCCTTGGCTAACGCGTGTCCCACACAGCGGTCGTTTACAGGACAGATATAGCGGCAAGTGCCGGCTTTCTTGACGCCATATAGATCCGTTTATTAACCGTGGTGGTGATCCAACATAGCCGGAGATCGATCTGAAATTCCAACATTTACTAATCCTGATGGTTTAGACAATGCGTACCAGTAAAAGTTCTCTCTCACGATCTTTGTTCCATACTGAAAATCCAAATAGACAATACACATAGATTCCCGTCTTTAGATAAGACTAATAAAATCTGCAGGGCAATATTAAGCTGGTAATTTTATTTTTATAACCATCCCTTTAGGTTTGCTGTTTAAACTGCAACGTACGAATGTAGGAATGTGTAGCGTGGCTGAGGCACGTGGCCTGCAGGGTGATGGTTGGGGGGTGAGGAGGGGCGAGGGGAAAGGTGCAGATACTGTACGCGCCAAAGACAGAGGCGGTGGGTGGGGAAGGGGGAACTGCAATGGCCGCTCTCTCGGCAGGCCGATGGAAGGGGAGGGGAGGGGGCCGCGTCGCCAGCTGACAGGGAGGGGCGGGACTCGGCGCATGTGAACAGCTGTAGACCACGGTGGAGGTATTTACGCACTCCTTCCGTGGCATTTAATATACAGAAATACGTGGTACCAAAAAACTTGTCTTGTTGTCTGCTCAACATCGCATCATGAAAACAATAAAACAGCACTTGAGGAAGACACCGTTTACTTTAGAGTAACATATTGGTTGTTTAACTTGGACGTATTTATTCATGTTTTTATCGTTGTGTGATCATTTAGCAAAACATACATGTAATAGGGCGTCTTTCAAAGTACAGGTAGACGGCTGCATGTAGTCACTGATCTACTGGCAGTTACGAAGGCGCATTAGTATCATGTTTTTATGGTAAAGCTTTAATAGCTGTGTTCGTGCACTATTCACTAAATTAACAAGTGAAATGTGAATCTCTTTGAAATATACAAGATTAACTGATTCTTTCTCTACGTGTTCTTTTGACAAGGACAACTTTCCCCTTAATTCCATGATTAAAGAATGTTTGTGGTTTTAATTCTCGACTGCTACGATAACATGACTGGAGACGTTAAATGACAAGACAAAATGATCACATAACTTCAGTCACTTCCATTAACATGTGACGTCATAAATTCTATTACCAGTTACCAACAGTTGCCAATTCTTATGTCTACTTATAACTAACATGCACAATTTAATTAAATGTATAATAACTACGGTGTTTTCCGTCAATTAATTCTCTTGCTGCATGCAGGACTTTTCCAACTGTTTACATACCATTTCAGACCTACTTTCTGGAACGCAAATCATAGGGGTTTGACCTTAGAGCATATCTACGTTGCTGTCTAGGCGGTTGTATTACCTTTTTTCTTGCTTTTTTGGGTGGAACTACTGGCGCAATAGGCCGAGCTTCTCCGGTCGGAATTCCGTGCTGAACCAAATCCGTAGCCGGTAGAAATTGCCTATCTTCAAACAACCACGAAAATTCCTCTAATACCGGCTGCAACATCCTTTTCTCCTCACTGTTTAAATGACCTAACTTCTCTGCTAACTGACTCCTTATCGTCGACGCGACATATCGCACTTCTCTAACTGAACATTTCTTTCCTTTCCTTCCTTTCTTATCTTTATTTCGCTGCTTCTCAGCTCCTCTTATTTCCTGAAAAATTTCCTGACCACTGGCAACAATAGTACCCTTCGGTATCACAACATCTTCTACACCAAAATTATCTATACTTACTGGTATCGCAGAACCCTTCTGTCTCCTTTCCGGTCGGCAGATACTTCTCTTTATATGTACTGACTGACGATCTAAAACATCATTCTGGGTGAGCGGGTCAACCAGAATGTCTGTATTAGGCTGTTCTTGATTTTTGACATCTATCCAGAGAATCTTTCCACTTCCGCCTTTTATCCTCACAGGGTCAGTGGTTTTTATCGCCCACATCTGCGGTTTTATGGGAGACTGTGAACGGCGCCTTTCGCAGCTCCCTCGCGTCTGACGGGGGTGCGCACTGCCAAATCGGTGAATTGCTTCGCCGAACTGCACAGTTCGCGTTCGATAATCCACTATCCCCTGATAACGGTGCAGGAAGTCATTCCCTAGTATGATGTCAAATTCACCCTTCTTTAGCCTCACTACCTCCATCCTCTGACTGTATTTACCCTCGTCGATTTTCAGGTTCACTACACACGAACCTGCAGGGACAATTACTTCCTCTCCAAGGCCACTGATATTGTACCGGGGTGGCTGTAACACCCTTCGATCATTTCTCTCCACAAACAATACACTAACTTGAGCACCAGTATCAACTAAAATTCTAACTGATTTGTTCCCGAGTACGCCAAATAGACTAACGTGTTCCACCTCTTTACATTTTTCGGTCCTAACCGGGTGTATTATTTTTGTCGGGGGCGCGGGTGGGTGGCGGAACCTGCCCCCCAAGCGTTTCCCTGATGCGACCCCCCGTTGCGGCGGTGGCCGCGCATCTGATTAGAAAATGGTGACTTTGTGGGGCAAACATTATTAGCATGACCTACTGTCTGGCAAATAGTGCAATACGGCGCGCGACAGCGCATTGCCGTATGGTTGGGCTTCCCACAACGCTGACAAAATACTTCTTTTGCTGGGACCGGTACTGGGTCCGTTGGGCG
The DNA here is from genome assembly GCF_021461385.2 of Schistocerca piceifrons. Taxonomy (NCBI): domain Eukaryota; kingdom Metazoa; phylum Arthropoda; class Insecta; order Orthoptera; family Acrididae; genus Schistocerca; species Schistocerca piceifrons. The sequence continues at coordinate 402,381,086 of NC_060140.1, forward strand.
CGGTGCGGCAGCGCAAAAACGCAGTACCTCATCGCGTAACATTGCCAAACGAACAGCTTCAAACAGAGAAGTGGGGGAGGCTGCTTTGACTTCTCCTCCGATGCGGGGGTCAATACCGCGAACAAATGCATCAATTACACGCGCTTCCGCTTCTGAGCGCAAAATTCTGTTTTCACTGGCATTTTCACCTAGCTTATAGGTACGACAAGATACTGCTCGTATGCGATCTGCAAAGGCATCAAAATCCTCGTTAGGCTTCTGCCTAAGGGTTGATAACTGATCTCTGTAATATGCGGTACCTCTGGTATCGGAATAACGAGTAGTCAATCCGCGGGCCAATACTTCAAATTCATGCGTGTCACGCAATTCGTCCACCGTTTCTATGAACATTCGGGCTTCCCCTGTCAACTTCAGTCTGGCTACATTGACCAATAGATCATCCGGCCAGGCACACGTGCGACCCACATCACGAATATTTTGTAAAAACATAGCCACATTTTCGTGGGACTTCCCAGAAAAGGTGGGAATGAAATCAGCCGCAGGAAAATTGCTTACAGTCGCCATGTTAGCAGAAATTGTGGCGTTTGTATTAAAGACAGAATTAGTGTTAGTTGCCTCTGTTTGAGCATTTGTTACAAGGGTGGAGCTAGCCACAGGTATGGAAGTTCGCGCACTAGCTTCCAGCGTCTGTTTCAAGACGCGGTTTTGCTCAAGTAGCTCCTGATTTTGTGCGAATAACTGGCGCATTTGTGCGTTTATGGCCTCGAGCGGGTCTTGCGAGACAGATGCCTCTACGGGGGTATCCCGTTCCGTCGCTCGTGTCCCTATCGGCATGTTTACAATTTTATGGGACGCTAGTGACCAGAAAAAAGTAATGATTGTTACAAAAAAAGGACGGCCACAAAGATTCTCAATCCAGCGGCGGAAGATCGTCGAAGATATAGTTGTAAGCATCGCGGCGACTTACATGGTGATGGCGATGGTGCGACGCATTGGTGGCGGCGACGGCGTGGTGCAGTGGCTGCGGCGGCGGCAGCGGCGGCGGCGGCGTCCGGACCCTCGGGCGGCGGCGAATGTGTTGGCGGCGGACGGCGCTGGCTCGGCCGGTCGGCGATGGCGGCAGCCCCTGGCGCGTCGTCGGCAGCGGCGGGCGACGGTGGGCGGCGCGGCGACGGCGGATGACGGCGCCCCGGCCTCGTCGCGCAGCGCAGCGCAGCGCAGGCCCCTCCAACTCAAGCAGCGGTCAGCGCGGCGGCGTCCAGCTCACGTGGCTGACTAGCGTGGGCTGCCTCGCTGCAGCGCGCGCCCTGTGCGTGTTTAGTGGAGCAGCCACGGCCCACGTGGAGCAAACGTGGCGGCCGGTTGGCGCATTCCATGCGCGAAGTGTACGGCGTCTTGCCGGGAGAAATTTAGTGTAGCGACAAAGTCACTACGGGAACGGATCTACACTTCTGACACCAATTGTACAGGATGGCGGGTATGGGCAGGCGGTGGGCGTTATGGAATAATAGTGTAAATTTTAGTGAAAGGCCATTTATTGGCTAAAGCATGATGAAAAGGGGCTACATAGGCCTAGGGAGGTGAGAGTGAGCCAGAGCTTACAATTTGGCGAACATTGTTCGCGAAGCTACCGAAAGTGGTCGTTTGCCAAAACTAAGTCCACAGTGCCGTAGCACCGGGAGAAGCGGGAGATGTTCAGTGCTACAGGACGCGCATCCGACTCGCGGGTGAGCAAGAACACAAGAGAGCGGGCCCGGCGACGGGCGGCCGGGTATGTTCGACGCACCACGCGGCTTCCTCCACCCTGATTGGTCAGGACCGAGCAAACCGTGCGGGCGGCATGGAACTTTCCAGAGCGTTGCCTGCTAAGTGACGCCTGGGACGGCGTTACCTCGTCAGCACACGAGAGAGGCGCGTGAACAAGGTGCCCTTTCTCGGTGCTGACTTCCTGTTACTAGACCGTGGGACGAAAGAATTTACAGGCAGCTAACACTGCCGGCCGTGGCTTGGCCGTAATGGAGTAATGAAGTTACTAGTTGGAGGCTCATATAATAAAGTAAAATCTCCTATTGTCTGGCTCATCCTTTACAGTCATCAACCTTTGACGGGTTGCCGTTTCCTGCCTTTTTTTTGGCGACGTTCTAAAGTACGTTGGCGCCTTAAATACCGGCCGCGTTTCAGTTTTCATCCGACGTAGCAATATGGCGACCCCGTTGTCCCTACAACGTATTTTGTGGACCTTTCTGCAAGAGGAAGGCCTTGTTCTTAGTTCTATTTTTTCCTATCGCTTGAGCTTAACGTGTATTCGTCTTTCGTATTAGTGTTATAAGGTTTCGACATGAGCGCATATCACCTTAGAAGTTTTTGCGCCCTAAAACAGAACAGTTCCTCAAACAGTGGGTGACAGCCATGTTCATTGTAAGTCCTGCAGGAGGCGACAATGTGAAAGTCCAAGTCTCAAAAGTCGAAGACTTCAAGAAGCTCACAAGCGAGGCGGCAGAACTCTCGCTTTCTTTCTGGGCTTACACTGTTGTCCCAGGAAATCCATCAAGTTGGTCTTGACAAATTTTCCCAAAGTAAACAGACACCGACATAAAAGAATCCCTGGAGGTCGTCTGATTTCGTGATACCATAGTGACGCGCAGCAAAATCACCCGGACGTAGTGTGAGTCACCTTCACTCCCGGTGATCGTCATCAGCAATCAGAAGATTAAGAAGCTCCGTTCGGCAGGACGGGGGGAGGGGTGGGGGGGGGAGGAAGACGCGAGGAGAAGACGACACTCAGGTCACCGTCAAACCTCTACAGAGAAAAAGGTCACTCCATCGCGCTTCCGCTGCCAAGAGATTAGACCTGTAAATAATAACATGCTGCACGCGACTATACCTTCTCAGTGGCAAGATGCAATGCGCAGGCAAACACGTGAGTAGAACATACCAAGACGCACCCTCCAAGGTGGAAAAACTGTTGCCACACCCGTCGCTAACCGCCGTTTAATGACGCAGTAGGACTCCAAAGCAGAGTCCAACTCAAGTAGAAGGCCAACCGTCCCGTCCAACGTCTGCGACTAGCCGCGCAGACGCCAACTCGTCTACTAACTCCAGAAGTACTTAACAAACATTACAGTGCTAATTACTTTTTACAGATATGCTGGTAATAAAGTTTTCGTTATTTCCATGCTGAAAAATAAGACAAAATATGAGATACGATGATTGAATCTTGCCTCAAGCACTTTGCTTTCTTCCTCTTCTGGTCAGAAGGATTTGTTGATCTTCTACGGTATTTCATTATTACAAGTGACTGAACAAATATTCCATCATCATTATCCATGATTATGGGGGAAATTTTACTCAAAAAAAAAAAAAAAAAAAAAACAATAAACGTTCTCCATTCACTCACAAACACGTTAGCCAAGAACAACGCTCCAGTATGGCTAGGTAGCAGCTGATTTGCAAGTTTTTCTTTCACGATAGCGTGCATTTGGAACAACTTCACTAAGATGGCTCACACAGGCTCAAAGCTAATTTTCAAGAACTTACAAGCTGGGAAAGCAGCATTATTTAAACAAAGTAATAACTTCATCAAACCTTTTTTCAATAAGGGCATTCGCTAAGGATACATCAGTTTATGCTACTTCATCATGCTGTTCATTCACTCAGTTTTGCTTTGTAACCAGAAGCGGATACACTGACTTTTGTGACAGAGGGCTGTTTTACGGTTATGTTTTAGGGCAGACACAAGCAGGTATGCTCGAGTTTTAAAGGCATAATGTATAGATTGCAGCATGGAGAACAAGTTGATGGCAACAATTCATCTTAGAGGAAAACTGGACTTACTGCTATTTTCTTCTGGACACCTGAGTTAGGACTTACGAGCGTAAAAGCAGCAACCAAGTTTGGTGACTACCGGTGAAGAGGGTTGCTAGTCCTGCTGGTGACTTTCTGAACAATTGCGATGGAAATGATCGTGGCACGCATGATGATTCTAATCGATAGAACCAATCGCTGCAGGGTATGTCGCATACTAGGATCGAGTGTGCTTGATGAAGCAGTGCGATATATTACACTTACAAAATGCGGCTACGTGATATCCATGGTTGTATCGAACTACCTATACCTCAGATAAAACAAGTAGGGATAGACCAACAAGGAGAGGGAATCAAGTCTTCTTCTGTAGAGGACTACATATAACCGAATGGAGGCAATGCTAACTAGGACAGGAAAAAGGACAGAGTAAACTTTTAACACAGAGTACATCTCGCAATGTGGGCAAATAAAAAAAAAAAAAAAAAAAAATTCTACTTCCATTTCATTGTTGACGTTAAATAGCTGCACGTGCTTTGTATAATGGTTCAAATGGCTCTGAGCACTATGGGATTCAACTGCTGAGGTCATTAGTCCCCTAGAACATAGAACTAGTTAAACCTAACTAACCTAAGGACATCACAAACATCCATGCCCGAGGCAGGATTCGAACCTGCGACCGTAGCGGTCTTGCGATTCCAGACTGCAGCGCCTTTATCCGCACGGCCACTTCGGCCGGCCTTTGTATAATATCTGATGTAATTTGTGAGTTACAATTAAAAAGGAATGTTTTATATCACTTATTCTAAATCAGAAAAATAAGTTACACTTGGACACAGGATCGTGTGCAAACTCGATTATTCCAGCGCGAAACGCCATTAAGAGCGCATACTGTGCATCACGTCTACAGGATGTAGCGTGAAGATACTCGTCTACACCACTGACCATTAAAATTGCTACACCACGAAGATGACGTGCTACAGGCGCGAAATTTAACCGACAGGAAGAAAGTGCTGTGATATGCAAATGATTAGCTCTTCAGAGCATTTACACAAGGCTGGCGCCGGTGTCGACACCTACAACGTGCTGACACGAGTAAAGTTTCCAACCGATTTCTCATACACAAACAGCAATTGACCGCCGTTGCCTGGTGAAACGTTGTTCTAATGCCTCGTGTAAGGAGGAGAAATGCGTACCATTACGTTTCCGACTTTGATAATGGTCGGATTGTACCCCATCGCGACTGCGGTTTATCGTATCGCGACATTGCTGCTATCGTTGGTGGAGATCCAATGACTGTTAGCAGAACATGGAATCGGTGGGTTCAGTAGGGTAATACGGAACGCTGTGCTGGATCCCAACGGCCTCGTATCACTAGCAGTCGAGATGACAGGCATCTTATCCGCATCGCCGTAGCGGATCGTGCAGCCACGTCTCGATCCCTGAGTCAAGAGATGGGGACGTTTGCAAGACAACAACCATCTGCACGAACAGTTCGACGTCGTTTGCAGCAGTATGGACTATCAGCTCGGAGACCGTGGCTGCGGTTACCCTTGACGCTGCATCACAGGCAGGAGCGCCTGCGATGGTGTACTCGACGGCGAACCAGGGTGCACGAATGGGAAAATGACTTTTTTTCGGATGAATCCTGATTCTCTTTACAGCATCACGATGGTTGCATCCGTGTTCGGCAACATCTCGGTGAACGCACATTGGATGCGTGTATTCGTCATCGCCATACTGGCGTATTACCCGGCGTGATGGTATGGGGTGCCATTGGTTACACGTCTCGGTCAGCTCTTGTTCGCGCTGATGGCACTTTGAACAGTGGACGTTACATTTAAGATGTTTTACGACCCATGGCTCCACCCTTCACTCGATCACTGCGAAACCCTACACGCCATCCAAGCTCTGTTTGACTCAATGCGCAGGCGTATCAAGGCCGTTATTACGTCCAGAGGTGATTGTTCTGGGTACTGATTTCTCAGGATCTATGCACATAAATTGCGTGAAAATATAGTCACATGTCAGTTCTAGTATAATATACACTCCTGGAAATTGAAATAAGAACACCATGAATTCATTGTCCCAGGAAGGGGAAACTTTATTGACACATTCCTGGGGTCAGATACATCACATGATCACACTGACAGAACCAAAGGCACATAGACACAGGCAACAGAGCATGCACAATGTCGGCACTAGTACAGTGTATATCCACCTTTCGCAGCAATGCAGGCTGCTATTCTCCCATGGAGACGATCGTAGAGATGCTGGATGTAGTCCTGTGGAACGGCTCGCCATGCCATTTCCACCTGGCGCCTCAGTTGGACCAGCGTTCGTGCTGGACGTGCAGACTGCGTGAGACGACGCTTCATCCAGTCCCAAACATGCTCAATGGGGGACAGATCCGGAGATCTTGCTGGCCAGGGTAGTTGACTTACACCTTCTAGAGCACGTTGGGTGGCACGGGATACATGCGGACGTGCATTGTCCTGTTTGAACAGCAAGTTCCCTTGCCGGTCTAGGAATGGTAGAACGATGGGTTCGATGACGGTTTGGATGTACCGTGCACTATTCAGTGTCCCCTCGACGATCACCAGTGGTGTACGGCCAGTGTAGGAGATCGCTCCCCACACCATGATGCCGGGTGTTGGCCCTGTGTGCCTCGGTCGTATGCAGTCCTGATTGTGGCGCTCACCTGCCCGGCGCCAAACACGCATACGACCATCATTGGCACCAAGGCAGAAGCGACTCTCATCGCTGAAGACGACACGTCTCCATTCGTCCCTCCATTCACGCCTGTCGCGACACCACTGGAGGCGGGCTGCACGATGTTGGGGCGTGAGCGGAAAACGGCCTAACGGTGTGCGGGACCGTAGCCCAGCTTCATGGAGACGGTTGCGAATGGTCCTCGCCGATACCCCAGGAGCAACAGTGTCCCTAATTTGCTGGGAAGTGGCGGTGCGGTCCCCTGCGGCACTGCGTAGGATCCTACGGTCTTGGCGTGCATCCGTGCGTCGCTGCGGTCCGGTCCCAGGTCGACGGGCACGTGCACCTTCCGCCGACCACTGGCGACAACATCGATGTACTGTGGAGACCTCACGCCCCACGTGTTGAGCAATTCGGCGGTACGTCCACCCGGCCTCCCGCATGCCCACTATACGCCCTCGCTCAAAGTCCGTCAACTGCACAAACGGTTCACGTCCACGCTGTCGCGGCATGCTACCAGTGTTAAAGACTGCGATGGAGCTCCGTATGCCACGGCAAACTGGCTGACACTGACGGCGGCGGTGCACAAATGCTGCGCAGCTAGCGCCATTCGACGGCCAACACCGCGGTTCCTGGTGTGTCCGCTGTGCCGTGCGTGTGATCATTGCTTGTACAGCCCTCTCGCAGTGTCGGGAGCAAGTATGGTGGGTCTGACAGACCGGTGTCAATGTGTTCTTTTTTCCATTTCCAGGAGTGTATTTGCCCAATGAATACCCGTTTATCATCTGCATTTCTTCTTGGTGTATCAATTTTAATGGTCAGTAGTGTACTTTCGACGTCCATTTTTCTGCCGAAAATATGCGCGGAACAAGATATAGGTACATGGGTTTTACTACTGCCAGAATAGAAGGAACAGCGCTGTGACATCCAAGTGCGCGAATACACTGTATTGTACTTGAAACAACAGTAGTGAAATGATTACCAGGTAGACAAAGATTTATGAATCACATGGATGACCTCGCCAATTTATAACAGACGAAACTCAGCGGGAATATCACCACTCTTCAATAGTTTTCTGTAACTTCGTAAGTGATAAGAGAATTGTAACAGTTTCAAATATTGCATATTAGAATGGCCGAGCACTTTTTTTTTCTCCTTTGAAGCAATAAATTACCAGAGATGAGGTATTATAGAAATCAAGAAAGTGCAAGAAAATATTCCACGAAAAGACGTTGAGATTGAAAATCGTAAATTTCTTTCAAATTTTAGCAAATCAGTCCATTCCGACTTCACTTTAGAATGAGTTGAATACTTTGAACGTAGTTAATTATTGTCCAGCGTAGGTTACCACGACAAAAAGATTAAAGAAAGAATAACATTGTAAGAGTCTGGTCGTGGACTGTCGGATGTTTGATCGTTGTAGGGACGTTAGAATGTCTGAAAAGGGAAATTATAACTGGGGGTCATTGAAGTGAAATGGAAAGAACACAAGAATTTTTGATCAGACGATTATGTGTAATATCAGTTGCAGTAGAAATTGGTATAAATGGGGTAGGATTCGTTACGAATAGTAAGGTAGGGTGGAGAGTGAGTTACTGTTGACATTACAGTGATGGCGTTGTTCTCATTAGAATAGGAAGCAAACCATCAAACATCAGTAGTTCAGGTATACATGCGAACACTGCAAGCAGAAGGTGAAGAAATACAGAAGGCATATGTGGATACAGAACGGTTATTCAATACGTAACAAGAGATGAAGATCAAACAGTCATGGTTGACTGGACTGCAGTAGAAGTAAGCGTTAGAGGCAATATGGGCTTGATAGTAGGAATGAAAGGGGAGATGGATTGCACTTTGCAATAAATTTCGATTAATAATAGCGAACGACTAGAGGATAAGGTACATTATGAAAGGGTTCCAGTTAGATTACATCTCGATCAGGCAGAGATTTCGAAATCAGCTAGTGGATAGTAAAGAGTACCCAGGAGCAGACATAGACTCAGATCACAGTTTAGTACTCATGAAGAGTAGGTTGAACTTAAAGAGACAAGTCAGGAAGAATCATTGCGCAAAGAAGTGGGATACAGAAGTACTAAGGAAGAAAGAGTTACGCTTCAAGTTCTCTCTGGCTATAGATACTGCTGTAATTAATAGCTTAGTTTACAGTTCAGCTGAAGATGAATGGAAGTCCGGAGTCTACTGAATAAGGAATGCTGAAGTACAAGACACTTAGGAATGAAACAAACAGGAAAGACACTTAGGAATGAAACAAACAGGAAGTCCACGTACGCTAGGGGAAAATTGCTGCATGTAAAATATGAGGAAAGAAAAAAGAAATTATCGTCGGAAGGATTGTCTCAGTTTATGGGAAAGACTAAATAACCCGGTGTGAAATTAAAAGCAAGGGGCGTAACATTAGGAGAGCAATGGTAAATCCACTGTTAAAGGCAGAAGAGGGAATGGATGTAGGTAAAGATAGAATGAAAGCTTCTATGAGAGTGGAGGAAATGTCTGTTTAAGTGGCGGAATAAGAAGCAGGAGTCGACAGAGATGACATAGGGAAGTACAATTTCTTGAGCTGTGGACGACTTATGATCAAATAATGCAGAAGGGATAACATTGCATCGTAACTTCTAAAATCATTGGGGAAATCGGCAACAAGACGACTACACAAGTTGGTGTGTAGAGTGTTTGAGACTGGCGATTTGCCGTTTGACTTAGGAAAAACGTCGTCTACACAATTCCGAAGATAGGAAATGCGAAAATTATCGCACAATGGGCGTAACGCTCAGTCATCCAAGTATTGATATAAATAATGTACACAAGAATGGAATAGAAAATTGAGGATCTGTTACCTGACGATTGCAGTGGCTTTAGAAAAGGTAAAGGTTCAGAGAGGCTGTTCTGACGTTGCGGTTCATAATGGAATCAAGGCTGGAGAAAAATCAAGACTCGTTCGTAGGATTTCTCGATCTAGGAAAAGCGTTCGTCTGTATAAAAAGTTGCAAGCTGTTTGAAATTATGAGAACAAATGGGGTTAGATACAGGGCATGACTGGTAATACACATTGTATACAAGAACGAAGAGGGAACGATAAGACTGGAAGAGAAGGACGAAGTACACGGATTAAATAGGTGTAAGACAGGATTGTAGTCTTTCGCCCTACTGTTCAATCTATATATCGAAGGAGAAATGGCATAAATAAAGGAAAGGCTCAGTAGTGGGATTAAGATTCAGGCCAAAAAGATATCAGTGATAATATTCACTAATGACTTTGCTATCTGCAGAGAAAGTGAAGAATTTTGAGCCGGCCGAAGTGGCCGTGCGGTTAAAGGCGCTGCAGTCTGGAACCGCAAGACCGCTACGGTCGCAGGTTCGAATCCTGCCTCGGGCATGGATATTTGTGATGTCCTTAGGTTAGTTAGGTTTAACTGGTTCTAAGTTCTAGGGGACTAATGACCTCAGCAGTTGAGTCCCATAGTGCTCAGAGCCATTTAAACCATTTGAAGAATTTTGAGAGCTGTTGAATGAGTAAAGAATATGAATTGATAACAAACCGGAAGAAGGCGAAGATAATTACGTGTAGGTTAAACGCGGATAGCGAGAAACTTAATATCAGAATTCGGGATCCCGAAGCAGTGGAAATTGAACGATTTGGATATTTACGCAGCAAAATAAACTAAGATGGATAGAGCAATGAGGACCTGAAAGACTAGCACTGGCACAAAGGCGTTCCTACTGGGCAACAGAAGTCTACTAGCATCAAACATCGGTCTTACCTTAACAAAACATTTTTAAAATGTGCATTTGGTTTAGAGCATTCTGTGCTGGTGAAAGGCGCACTGTGAGAGAAACGGAACAGAAGAGAAGGAAGCATTTGAAAGGTGTCGGTACAGAAGAATTTTGAAAATTAGGCAGCCTGATACGAAAGAAACGAGTAGGCTCTCTGCAGAATCGGCTAGAAAAGAAAATATGGGAAACACTGATAAAAAGAAAGGGCAGGACATGTGTTAAGATATGAGAGAATAACTTCCATGGTAGGACAGGGGGCTGTAGAGGTAGAAACTATAGAGAAAGACAGAGATTGGAATACACTTTGCAAATTATTGAGGACGTAGGTTGCAATTTGCTGTACTGACATAAGACTGCCTGTAAAGGAGACAAATTGGTGGCGGGAGCATCAAACCAGATGACTGGTGACTCAAAAATCTACGATTACAAATCTTGGGACCATGTGGTGTGAACCTAAAGCTCCAACCGTCAATTGTCACACTTTTTTTATTTTCAATCCTGTAACTGTTCTGGGAGACCTCCGACGTTACATCAAAAGACCTATAGCAAAACACAGAATTTATACCCGAGTGTTTGGCGTTAGCAGTCATCTGTTGGTTCCAATCAAGTGTGCAGTGAACTTCACAGTGATAGAGGAAGGGAGGGAGGGGGGGGGGAATCTTTAAATCCATTATCATAGATAAAGCATACAAGTGCTGCGATAATCGAAGGCAGCCATGCGGAGAGTCATAGATGTACTCCAAGCGAAGGTACTGCAAGATTATCATGCGCAATTACTGTGCATTTGTTGTGGAATCTGCTGCCACGTTCCCTTGTTGCGATACAAACATTTGTGTTCTCGTCACATCATACAATGAAGTAAAACGGATAAGAATTTGGAAAGTAACAAATATCTAGATACAACGGACTGGAAAATTAGATAAAATTGCCGAAAAAGGGAACAGCGACTACACTTAATGGCGTATTAATACGAAACTGCACACAGTTTACAAATAACTTGTTCCTCCTATAGGTTTATCAAAAATGGTTCAAATGGCTCTGAGCACTATGGGACTCAACATCTGTGGTCATAAGTCCCCTAGAACTTAGAACTACTTAAACCTAACTAACCTAAGGACATCACACACATCCATGCCCGAGGCAGGATTCGAACCTGCGACCGTAGCAGTCGCACGGTTCCGGACTGCGCGCCTAGAACCGCGAGACCACTGCGGCCGGCTATATTTCTATCGAAAGTAGTTTGAGTAAAAAAGCGTTCAAGATCAAAAAGTGGTGAATTAATTATCGTTTTCATGAAGAGTCCTTAAACAGATATTCGCAAGTATGGGCGTTTATATCTGACGTCAGTTACGTGCAGAATGTTGCAACTCGTATGATGATCTCGTAATATATATTTACTTGGGACGGGGGAATCCCACCTGCGCGATTCGCATTTTGTAAATAACGGTTTTGAGAATCTCATTTAGCTCTGCTCAAACTCTATAGCCAATCTAGAGCGGTGCGACACCCCGATTGATGCTGTGACCATTGACATTTGAAAGGCAGTGTCACCTAATGAACAAAATAAAACAGCATATAAAACCACACCAGCTTTACAATTAGCTTGAAGAGAAAGCAGGAGAAAAAATACTGCTATCCTTCGTAATGGAGAGACATCGATTTACAATCAGGCTCGGGAATGCCCCTTGTTAGTGTTAGAGAAACACTAATTTTCACATTATGCAGTAGAAGTATAGATAACGTCGGCGGTTCCCCAAGGATGTCTGTGGCTGATAATGCCGTTTCCAAACTATTTTCTGGTGACTTGCAGGAATACCTGCTGAAGACAGACTCCTGGGAGAGAAGGTCCAAGAGAGAGTAACGCGTTTCGTGAGGGATTCGTTTGACAAGCCAAAATCACTCGGAGGTTCTCATGCATCTCTGCTGGCAGGCACTACACGAGAGCCGTTACATTTTCCGAAAAGAATGTGCATTCATAGAAAGGTTAGAGCAATAAATTAATTCCTCCAACAAACAATGCGAAAACGATATTGTAATACGCATACGCTCAAAGGACATTGCAAATCTGCAAGAACTAGTAGGCGTTTGGAAGATTCGTAGCGGAGGAAGAGTCCTTGCATCAGCTGAGATCACACAGGAGAGGAAACTGAACATCGTACCGAACTTCGAATACGTAGGGGTTAGGACACAAACAAGTGCAAAGTGTTTGACAAAAACGTGTAGAACACGATGCGAGGGAAACGATAATGGCTATACATAGAACAGATAACATTATTTCAGTTAGGCTAGAGAAAGCAATGACACTGTTTAGAGCCAAAATCTCTCCAAAACGTACGGAATACAAATAATCGGATTACACGGCACAGTGATAAATCTAATGACACTAGAAAGAGTAAAGCCGACCTACATAAAGAAAGAAATTGCATTGTACCAACCAACACGATTGAACTTGTGTGGCTACTAGGCTCCAATAAGCTTTTTATAAATTTCTCATACAGTTTTACCGACAGCAGTTTTAACGTGCTGGACTCTGGAATATAACTGAATATGAGGCAATAATAGCACAATACACAGGTGCGCTTCACATAAGAAACCTCTGAAAGTACATGTAGACTTTATGCGGTATAGATATTGGCGAGTATGTACAAGAAATTCACTTGTGCGAGATGCTAGGAGCGAGAGAGTCACCTGTGGCTTATATTCATTCGGCAAAAGCAACATTTATTTAACTGTAGACAAGACATTTGCTTTCAGTATCATCATATTTCAAAAGTGTCATGGTCCGTAGCTCATATACAACTAACCCGAATTTATGATGCAATTGCCTGACATTTCGCATCGCGGCTTGAAATGTATATACGCGCAAGATAAATGTGCATCCCGAAACAGCAGTCTTTTCTACGAGGAAGGTTCTACTCCAACAAGATGTGTGTTCCAGAGGCTACGTACCACAGCTAGTGTAGTAGCTGTGAAAGGTGGCTACACTGAGCCACTGCGCCAGAGATTGCGCCAAAGAGTATTATTAAGCCGCCTGCACAGTGCTTGTTGAGAGCTCGTAGTAGTCAGTGCGTGGGCAGAGCTCGTAGAAGACAGTGCCTGTTAAGAACTCGTAGCAGTCAGTGCTTGTCCAGAGCTCGTGGTAGTCTGTGTTGAGATGTTGTAGCAGAGAGTGATTATTGAGAGGTAGCGGCAGGCAGTTCTTGCGAGAAGTTGTAGTGGGCACTGCTTGTCGTGAAGTCGGAGTGGATATGTGGTAGTAGGGAGTGTTTGTTCCATGTTTTATCCTGTTATTTGATGGGAGAGATAGCAGATGTTATTCTAATGAAGATATTGTAATGATCAGAGTGCATTTCGTCAATAGATATGAAGGTAAAAACCACTATGTTCTTTTATTATTTGTGTGTCTCAAATAATGCATCATTACAGGTTCAGTCAACAAAGCATCTGGCTTGTGTTCTTGTATTAGAGTGTAATTCTGGTTTTCTTGAGTAATTATGGTATTTTTATTTCCTTTAGTTACTTCAGTATAAATGGTATTTAAAATTTCTTGTCTTGTTGAAGAAGAACCGTGCCAGATGTGTACGTTGAGTCACACTCCCACACACAGAACAGTTACACTTGTGCTTTGTTGGCTTCGTAGATTTTATAGTTGCTGGGGACTTAATTAATTAATTGTGTTAATGAAAATTTTCATTTCATTCTTTGTTGTCGTTCTATGCAGTCAGATTGCGTAATAATAATAGTCAGGGCCAACCGTTTACGAGACTTGCGTAATCGGACTTACAGCCACTTTCTTAACAGGCACTGTCTTCTACGAGCTCTGCCCACGCACTGACTACTACGAGCTCTCAACAAGCACTGTGGAGGCGGCTTAATAATACTCTTTGGCGTTATCTCTGGCGCAGTGGCTCAGTGTAGCCACCTTTCAGCTGCTCAAAACATGTACATATCCCACAGAGCAACGACTTTAATGTATGTTATGGTCGTATGCTATGTGAATACATTGTGTAACGTTTTTCGTTTTCTCTAGTGTCTGGCGATGTCCTTTATTTCAATAAATGTTTTATTTAGGAATATCCTGTGGGTATAGCATGTTCGCAGGAGAAAAGTAAATATCTGCCTTCACATCAGAACAATACAAATCTGTGCAGTAATCTTACACATGTGCTGCTGTTGCAGATCAAATATTTAATTAGAGTGTACAGTGGCATAAAAACAACGAAGAGATTGAATTTCTTCGTTGGCTCAACGAAACAAACTTCCAGTTACGCATTCTTAAATCATCTTGGTGGCTGTAAAGTCTGATATCAGGGTTTATTTTTACCGTTAGTCTATTTATAAGTCTAGCGTTTTATGTTGCCCACGTGAAGATTTTCAGACGAACTGTTGGTACCTATTGGATACGCGCTGGAACCGCTTTCTGCTTGATATTGCTTCGGATACTGTTCTTGAATTCTTCCTTTCCTGTTCTATTCGCAAGCTTTTTGCTGGAGGAAGAGCGTTTGTCCGCCACCTAAAGCAGACATCAGTAACCCACAGGTGTTAAACCTGTCAACGTAGATTACACTGCAGAGAAATTAATTGTCGCACTAAGTATTTGTTGGTTTAGTAGACGTTTTAAATCATTTATTTCACAAGGATGAGCTGCTCATGAGTCCCAAGGTTTTATATGCTACTGAGAATACGCAATGTAACTCTGTTATCATCATTTGGTATCTAGCCTGTAAGAAAAACCAACGAGAATTTTTCTTTTCCTCCTGTAAGATATTTTTCCAAGGGTCATAACACACAAAGGAGAGAAGTGAAGAACAATGGAACAGTATGTTCTTTGTGTGTATCCATCTCCTTAGCTGAATGGTAAGCGCTTCTGACCTCCATGCACCGGGCCCGGTTTCGGTTACCGGCCAGGTCGGCGGTTTTCTCCGCTCAGGGACTGGGTGGTGTGTTGTCATTATCATTTCACCATCATCGACTCGCAGCTCACCTACTGTGGTGTCACTTGAAAAGAGTTGTAACTCTGCTGACGAACTAGCCCAGGTCGAGTATCCCGGCGATCAATGCCGTACAATCATTTCATTTCATCTACAACTACATGACTACTCTGCAAATCACCTTTAAGTGCTTGGCAGAGGGTTCATCGAACCGCAATCATACTATCTCCCTACCATTCCACTCCCGAACAGCGCGCGGGAAAAACGAACACCTAAACCTTTCTGTTCGAGCTCTGATTTCTCTTATTTAATTTTGATGATAATTCCTACCTATGTAGGTTGGGCTCAACAAAATATTTTCGCATTCGGAAGAGAAAGTTGGTGACTGAAATTTCGTAAATAGATCTCGCTGCGACGAAAAACGTCTTTGCTTTAATAACTTCCACCCCAACTCGCGTATCATATCTGCCACACTCTCTCCCCTATTACGTGATAATACAAAACGAGCTGCCCTTTTTTGCACCCTTTCGATGTCCTCCGTCAATCCCACCTGGTATGGATCCCACACCGCGCAGCAGTATTCTAACAGAGGAAGAACGAGTGTAGTGTAAGCTGTCTCTTTAGTGGACTTGTTGCATCTTCTAAGTGTCCTGCCAATGAAACGCAACCTTTGGCTCACTTTCCCCACAATATTATCTATGTGGTCTTTCCAACTGAAGTTGTTCGTAATTTTGACACCCAGGTACTTAGTTGATTTGACAGCGTTGAGAATTGTACTATTTATCGAGTAATCGAATACCAACGGATTTCTTTTGGAACTCATGTGGATCACCTCACACTTTTCGTTATTTAGCGTCAACTGCCACCTGCCACACCATACAGCAATATTTTTTAAATCGCTTTGAAACTGATACTGGTCTTCGGATGACCTTACTAGACGGTAAATTACAGCATTATCAGCGAACAACCTAAGAGAACTGCTCAGATTGTCACCCAGGTCATTTATATAGATCAGGAACAGCAGAGGTCCCAGGACGCTTCCCTGGGGAACACCTGATATCACTTCAGTTTTACTCGGTGATTTGCCGTCTATCACTACGAACTGCGACCTTCCTGAAGGACATCACGAATCCAGTCGCACAACTGAGACGATATCCCATACGCCTGCAGCTTGATTAGAAGTCGCTTGTGAGGAACGGTGTCAAAAGCTTTCCGGAAATCCAGAAATACGGAATCAACCTGAGATCCCCTGTCGATAGCGGCCATTATTTCGTGCGAATAAAGAGCTAGCTGCGTTGCACAAGGATGATGTTTTCTGAAACCATGCTGATTACGTATCAATAGATCGTTACCTTCGAGGTGATTCATAATGTTTGAATACAGTATATGCTCCAAAACCCTACTGCAAACCGACGTCAATGATATAGGTCTGTAGTTCGATGGATTACTCCTACTACCCTTCTTAAACACTGGTGCGACCTGCGCAATTTTCCGATCTGTAGGTACAGAACTATTGGTGAGTGAGCGGTTGTATATGATGCTAAGTAGGGAGCTATTGTATCAGCGAAAACTGAAAGGAACCTAATCGGTATACAATCTGGACCTGAAGATTTGACCGTATCAAGCGATTTGAGTTGCTTTGCAACCCCTAAGGTATCTACTTCTAACAAACTTATGCTAGCAGCTGTTCGTGTTTCAAATTCTGGAATATTCCATTCGTCTTCCCTGGTGAAGGAATTTCGGAAAACTGCGTTCAATATCTCCGCTTTAGCAGCACAGTCGTCGGTAACAGTACCATCGGCACTGCGCAGCGAAGGTATTGACTGCGTCTTGCCGCTTGTGTACATTACATACGACCAGAATTTCTTCGGATTTTCTACCAAATTTCTAGACAATGTTTCGTTGTGGAACCTATGAAAGGCATCTCGCATTGAAGTCCGTGCCAAATTTCGCGCGTCTGTAAAGTTTTGCCAATCTTCGGGATTTCGCGTTCTTCTGAACTTCGCATGCTTTTTCCGTTGCCTCTGCAACAGCGTTCGGACCTGTTTTGTGTACCATGGGGGATGAGTTCCAACTCTTACTAATATATGAGGTATGAATCTCTCAGTTGCTGTTGCTACTATATCTTTGAATTTGAGCCACATCTCGTCTACATTTGCATAGTCAGTTCGGAATGAATGGAGAATGTCTCTTAAAAAGGCTTCTAGTGACACTTTATCCGCTATTTTAAATAAAATTATTTTGCGTTTGTTTCTGGTGGATTTGGAAGAAACGTTATTGAGCCTAGCTACAACGACCTTGTTATCACTAATCCCTGTATCAGTCATGATGTTCTCTATTAGCTCCGGATTGTTTGTGGCTAAGAGGTCAAGTGTGTTTTCGCAACCATTTACAAGTCGCGCGGGTTCGTGGACTAACTGCTCGAAATAAGTGTAGCCGCCAGCTGAGTGTAGTGAACTCCTGACCTATTCAGCGGAACCCGAAACCCCACCACCCTTTGGCGCAAGTCTAGGAATCTGCAGCCAACACGGTCGCAAAACTGTCTGAGCCTCTGATTCAGACCCTCTGCACCAAGGTCCGCAGTCAGTTCTGTCAACGATGATGCAGATGGTGAACTCTGCCTTCATCTCGGAAGCAAGACCGGCACCCTTCACCAAATCAGATAGCCGCTGGAATCCAGAGAGAATTTCCTCAGATCCACAACGACACACGTCATTAGAGCCGACATGTGCCACCACCTGCAGCTGGCTGCACCCTGTGCGCTTCATGGCATCCGGAAGGACAATTTCCACATCAGGAATGACTCCACCCGGAATGCACACGGAGTGCACACTGGATTTCTTACCCTCCTTAGGCGCCATATCCCTAAGGAGCCCCATTACGCGCCTAACATTGGAGCTCCCAAATACCGATAATCCCACCCTCTGCGATTGCCCGGACCTTGAAGGCCGAGAATCATCCTCTAAAACAGGGCAGGCAGCTGCATCTGGCTCAGCCAGAGACAGTGCCTGAAACCTGTTTGTCAGACGCACCGGGGTGGCTTTCTGATCAGCCTCCGGGGACGTCTTTCGCTGCCTGCCACGCCTTGGAACGACCTCCCAATTAACCACAGGCGAGGGCTCAGCCCCACTGCGGGCAGCAACCGGGGCAACCACAGCGGCAGACCGATCTGGGGACAGACGGGACGAGGTTGACATCCCCGTGATACCCAAGTCCGGCTCCCCACAGTGGTGCCCATTGGCAACAGCCTCAAGCTGCGCGACCGAAGTCAGCGCCGCTTGCAGCTGTGAGCGAAGGGATGCCAACTCAGCCCTCATCGGAACACAGCAATCACAGTCCCTGTCCATTCTAATCGATGTTGAACAACAGTTGCTGAAAAACGAGTCCGTGCCTAGATAACGCAAGGGAAACACGCAAAGAATGTATGAACTAACCTGTACAAATGCCTAACGACTGTACTACAATCTGCCTGAATTTACGATTACAGTAACTAAAACTCGAAATTACACCTCCTATACGAAACTCACACGCAATTTAAGTAAGAATCTACGATGGAAACACTAAAGCGCGATGCTACAACTTTCAAATACTATAATACGCCCTAAATTTATGAATTAAACAATGCAAGTACCCAAAAACACGCAAAGAAATTAAGAATTAATCTATGTAACAAGTAAGCCAGCTAGGGGTATACGACTTGCTGCTGGCAGCTGCTTATCCAACGGCTTGATAATTCTGTTTTCGACGTACATTATGGATATTAAAAACCTTTCTTCAGTTAACGCTCTGAGGTCCAAGATCTCTATGTCAATCATTTGATGTTTCCTTTTAAATGAAATTAAAAAAATACGAGTTTTTGGAGCAATAGTTACGACAAAATCTAATACATGCATGTATTACTAGATGTTTTACGGTTTTTATTATTTCCAGCTATCCGTCAGAAAATAGCTATTCGAAGGTTAGCACATTATCTATTAATAATTAGTATGGTTTGGTGCATACGTTCGTAGCGTTTTTTTCACAACTTACACAACAGATACAGTTAACAGAGACTTTGGTTATCAATAATATATTTTCCTTCTCTATTTACAACAGTCTGTCAACGCTGGTGTAACTTCTCGATTCCGCGACCGTAAAGTGTAAAAAACTCCTCGAGCTATGCTCGGGGAACGTTTTCATGCGGAAAGGAAGTTCCATGAAGGTTGCTCGGTAGAGGATGGATAAAATTAATATCAGCCGGTGCACGATTACGTGAACAAGGTGTTGTGGACTGACTTCCTAACCCAACTCTTGTACTGTGTTTTCTTGTCAGTCTAGCAGAAAGCGGTCGGGAGTTACCGAGGAATAGCATCACTTCACGCTGTCCTCCAATCTGTCTCCGTGGCAGCTGTTGATAATGAATGCCAGCAGTGCTGGTTACACCTCGGGGAAGCAATTCGTGGCACACCATACCACTGCGGTTCCACAAGACGCGTAGCATAAACTTCCGTGGATGCGAGCAGCTCTTTTTTGAACGGTGAATTGCTGTTTTCCTTCTGACCTCAACCATTCCTTACTTCCCCTTAAGTTACCTTAAGGACACCATTTCCCGTCACCAGTAACGATGCAGTATAGGAATGGTCAGTGTTGTTCACAAGCCAATTGATGACGAGCAAGCAGAGATTCGCATATGCCCAAACGGTGATTTTTGTGATTTTGGCTTGGAGTATGCCGTATTCCTATACCATATTTTTTAACATTCCCCATTGCATGCAAATCTAACACGAATGTATGATCAGATTTCATCACATTTGCCAGTTCCCGTGTACAGCGACGTGCGTCATTGTGGGTGAATGCGTGTAAAAGATCTTCATGAAACCATGAAGATCTTCCTGAACGTGGAGCCACTAACGTAAAAGTGATCCTCCTTGAAACGAGAAAAACCATTTTCTTACCGTACTCTGCCCAGTGACATTATCCCCAACACGACACAAATGTTTCTGACTGCCTCCGCTGTTGTCACTCCTCTATCGAACTCAAACAGAAGAATATGTCAGAAATGTAACGATTTCTTCATGTGGCACTCCATTTCTTAACGAACACAACTCCAATTCTTATCTCCAAATGACAAAATGACAGTATGTAAAATCAAATAGCAACAGTGAGCTAGAAATACAAATGACAATCGACAGCAACCGGAGTACCAAGTACCAACATGAAAAACAAAAACTCTTCGACCTTCTGCACCAACCTAAAAGCCGCGCGGGATTAGCCGAGCGGTCTGGCGCGCTGCAATAATGGGCTGTGCGGCTGGTCCCGGCAGGGGGTTCGAGTCCTCCCTCGGGCATGGGTGTGTATATTTGTCCTTAGGATAATTTAGGTTAAGTAGTGTGTAAGTTTAGGGACTGATGACCTTAGCAGTTAAGTCCCATGAGATTTCACACACATTTGAACATTTATTTGAACCAACCTAAAACTTTACGTTTAGTTACGTTGAAGGCGAACTATCCCTCGCTGCACCTTTAGACCTATGTGAATTTCGTCACATATACCTGGTGGTGCATCTTTTGCTCATCTAACAGTATCACTCGCTAAAGGCATCGCGGGTCTTATAAGTTCATCCAACACCTCATTAAAGAACAGCAATGGCATTACAAAGTCGTCTTGCCGTCGTCAGGCAATTACTTTGACATCTTACGATTTTGCACCATTAGCTCGACTCAGTTGCTAAATCCTATTTATTATGATTTTCCACAGGTCCGTGATTTGTTCACTAAGCGATAATGCGGAATCGTACCGAATATCTTTGAAAACTCAGTGAATGACACAGTTGTTAGGGACCACATGTACCAGAAGGTTGAGCTGTGTTTAAAATATCGCAGCGAAATGCATAGTGATTCCTAGATAAAAGGTTTTTATTCTCCTAAAACGTTAAAAAAATTGGAGTTTACCATAACCTCTATAAAAGACTGACTTGAGCGTTGTAGACCCGTAATGATTCCTATCATCCTTACGTGTATTTACGGAAACTGAACGACCTTTGCCTCCTTTCCCTTACCTCCTGTACTATAGCAGTTCTTTCTATCTGTATCCGAAGTTTCATCGACCTATTTTAACTGCCTGTGACAGACCATGCCAGGGTTACTTTCGTTCGTAAATTTTGCACATCAGTGTAGAAGGGGAGCAATTTATTTGTCATATTCTGTGTAGGATCGTACAGGTATCTTGTGATGTGCAGATATCCTTACTCTGTTGGGTATCTTAGCTGTTTTTTTTTTCCTCTTATACTCATGCAAAAGATCATGCGGTGATTAGAATGTGGGACCGTATTATCATTTTCTTCTGTGACACATATATTGGCTTTTGGCCTTTTCCCTGTGTAAGACAATTTTAAATGTTTTATCAAATCCTAGTAAGATTACAACGTCTAATAGTTCTTCGTCAGATCACTCTGCGACATTTTTGCTACCATTTCATTGAACGCTACTAGCATCATTCATCGTACACTTACTGTGACTTCACGCAGCTTCTACCTTTCATAAGACCGTGACTCAGCCTAAATCTGTGACCGTATTCTTCTCGCTTCCATAGCAAATTTCTAACACGGTTGTTGATCCGTACCAGTGTCTACCGTGAAATGTTGATACATTTCATTCTAATCCCCCGAGAGGACTGATAGTACTCTGTTCAGCCGCAGCAATTTGGCGACCATCTATGGTCGACTTCAACGTGCAATAACCACTCAGAAATGGGCGTGATCATTGGCTTTCGGGCCAAAGATGAAAGCTTTTCAGAAACGGCCAACTCTGAGAACTCCTCATGTGCTGCTGTGGTCAAGTGTACCGTTGCACGACAAAATGACACTATTCAAAAGCGTCACCGAGACAACTGTGGTATACGACGGGCCGTAAATAAAATGAGTGAACAACAGCTGCGCAAATGTTGTAAGACGTATGCTTTGCCAGCGATGGGCGAGGCATGACAGAATCTCTGACCAGAGACTAGTTTATCATTAGTTGTTGCTTGTCGCTAGTCTGCGCTTGTCTGCGCGAGTCGACAGCAGTAGACGGTCGGCTTTAGTAGCGAGTCGGTAGTAGTCTGGTGGAGTCGGCATGTGTCGGCGGTGTGCTCTGCTCGCGACTCTGGTCAGGATTCTGGAGGATGAGTATTGTTGTAGAAGGTAAAGAAGCAGCCTTGCGCATATTTAATAATGTATGTTAATTGTAATTTAATTTGTTCAAAAAAATGCCCCAATAATAATTTTTATAATATAAGGTAACTCTTTCAAAGAAAAGCATTCATTTCAGTTTAAAGAATTTTTCCATTGCATTATAATTGCCTCCAAGAATCAAAAGAAATATACGCCAGCATTGCAGGAAGCTGTGTCGAAAAATGACTAATTAAGAGGAGATATAATTGCAGTTTTATTGAGGTAAGAATTTTTGCTTGTTTTTTTTTTTTTATTCAGAATACAGGGCCGAAGGTCAGTGCCGTTGTCCTTATAGATTCATCAGGTTACAAAACTTTTTTATTATTTGGTGTTTAGGAATTTTTCTATTTCGAACTTGACATTAAATGAGAAAAGAATTTTGTGGGAATATTAAGTGTGAATGCATTTCTGCACACAAACAATAAATGGGAGCCAATTTTGTTCAGAGGTTACAATATTAATAAAAATTCATTTAAATATTATTTTGTGGTGAGGCTACGCTTAGCACAATTAACAAAATTCTTCGGGGAGTTTACATTTGGCTCATTTCCATTTTTATTATTATTTAACATTATTTTTGTGGGGAGGTTACATTTTGGCTCCATTTTTATTTCCATTTAAATATTTTGCTGGGAGCCTCATTTTTATTTTTTTATATTCTTTGTGGCGAGGTTACGATGTGTACAAGCGATTAGACGTGTAAATGTTGAGCAACTGATCGCCAAGATAAACTTGAGCGCTACTAAATCTCCGTAATGACCGTTCAGCATAAGCTGCTGTGTGTGGGCCTCCACAGCAGGCGCCTGGTTCATGCATGCTTGCTGTTCGTCGGCGACGAAGGATGGAATTTTAATGCCGTTACCGCAACTCGATGGCTACTCATTGGCGAAGTTCTATGCTCCGTCAGCATGATTCGCCTAAAAATGGAACATTCTGTGACAATTGTCCAAATGATCGAGGCCTGAGAAATGAGCGTTACTGTGTGGGAAATTTTTTCGTGGCATTCCCTGGGTGATGTCGTCAATCTGAGCCGCGCGGAGTAGTGGCCGCGCGGTTTGAGGCTGCATCTCACGGATTGCGCGGCGTTTCCTGCCGGAGGTTCAAGTCCTCCCTCAAGCATGTGCGTGTGTGTGGGGGGCGGTTGTTCTTAGCATAAGTTAATTTGAGTAGTGTGTAAGACTAGGGACCGATGAGCTCAGCAGTTTGGTTCCTTAGGAATTCACACACATCTGAACATTTTGTCAATCTGGAAGTCGCATTTGATCAACACAAGTATACATATCGACGTCTACATGCAACGTGTCACGCAGTTGCCCGTGTACATTGGTGATTTGGGGAGCACCAGAATGAGTTCTTCCATGACCACCAAACTTCCCGGTGGGAGCAGTTTCTTATCTATCTTAGTTACAGTTTTAATATCTGTTGTCATAGATGGTATAGGAGCCTTATTGTCACAGATTTTGTTCGATATTGATTCGAAATGTCTGGGTGTGTTTGCTAGCAAGGGATGTATAACGTTGCGCGCATGAGCCGTTTCTATAACTGTACTCGATAACTTTAACTGTGAGAAAATACGTTCACAAGAATAGTACTCGAATCTTCGTGTATCGCAGTTGTTTTAGTCGCATGGTTATCCCATTTTACCATCTGGGAAATTCAGTTTTCCTCCCGTGGCCCTATCATGTGGAATTATCTCCAAAATGTTTTGAACCAAATTGCAACTACAGTTCTCAGTACCATTGTTGTTTTCGATTACCGCTAATTCTTTCATCAGAGAAATTATTTTTCGTTTTACTAATACAGGGCAACAATTACAGAACTATATATATCAAAAAGAACGTAAACTGGGTTTCATCGCAAAGGGTCGTGTGCATGCATATACTGATACCCATCATCCCCCGCGGCCAACCGTGCAGTTTGAACGACCTAATGTAAACCTTCCAAAAGATATGACGATTTTGTTTCATATAGTTCAATAATTGTCACCCTGTATGATCGAGTTCATTCGTCAATATAAATCGATTTTGTGGTTTAGAAATAGCAGAGGGTGTACAAAACTTGCATGCGGAACGCCAGATACCACTTACGTTTCACTCTATGACTATAATCTCGTTTTAGATAGCATGGAGTGTGCACCCTACCAGAAATATGCACAGAAAACATGTAAACATAACAAGGAACGATAAATTATCTGAAGCACTTCGGCATAAACGATATTCATGCTTAAGTCTACGGTATTTGCATCGCTGGCTCACAATGCCGATTCCTCTACAACCCAGCAATGTCTCATTGAAGGGAACATTTCAATAGGGACGAAAGAAAGATACTCATTCACCCATTCGCGTCAGCGCAAATGCACGCGTTTCATATGCCTGCAGTCACACAGCACTGAATAGATACAGAATTTTGCTGTCTATTTAACCGCTAAAGCCGTCTGCACGAGGAACAAATTAGCTAACGTTGACGTGGTGCTCCACAAGTCTTGTGCCGCCACTTCCTGTTATTTCAAGTTCAGATGCCATTCCGTCACGTGGAATGCAAAATGAGTTCTGTGATACTTCGGGTGGGATTTTAAGGAGATGGGATCTGGACAAACTGATTAAACCAGAGGTTGTACAGAGTTTCAGGGAGAGCATAAGTGAACAACTGTCACAAATGTGGGAAAGAGATACAGTAGAAGAAGAATGGGCAGCTCTGAGGGATGAGGGATGAAGTAGTGAAGGCAGCAGAGGATCAAGTAGGTAAAAAGACGAAGGCTGGTAGAAATCCTTGGGTAACAGAAGAAATATTGACTTTAATTGATGAAAGGAGAAAATATAAAAATGCAGTAAATGAAGCAGGCAAAAAGGAGTACAAACATATCAAAAATGAGATCGACAGGAGGTGCAAAATGGCTAAGCAGGGTTGGCTATAGGACAAATGTAAGGATATAGAGGCTAATCTCACTAGGGGGCAAGATAGATAGTGCCTACAGGAAAATTAAAGAGACCTTTGGGGACAAGAGAACCACTTTAATGAATACCAAGAGCTCAGATGGAAATCCAGTTCTAAGCAAAGAAGGGAAAGCAGAAAGGTGGAAGGAGTATATAGAGGGGATATACAAGGGCAACGTACTTGAGGACAATGTTCTGGAAATGGAAGAGAATGTAGATGAAGACGACATTGGAGATACAATACTGTGCGAAGAGTTTGACAGAGCACTGAAAGACCCGAGTCGAAACAAGGCCCTGGGAGTAGACAACATTCCATTAGAATTACTGACGGCCTTGGGAGAGCCACTCCTGACAAAACTCTACCATCTGGTGAGCAGGTAGTATGAGACCGGCGAAATACCCTCAGACTTTAAGAAGAATATAATAAATCCAATACCAAAGAAAGGAGGTGTAGACAGATGTGAACATTACCGAACAATCAGTATAATAAGCTACAGCTCCAAAATACTAACGCGAATTCTTTACAGGCGAATGGAAAAACTGGTAGAAGCCAACGTTGGGGAAGATCAGTTTGGATTCCGTAGAAATATTGGAACACGTGAGGCAATACTGACCTTACGACTTACCTTAGAAGAAAGATTAAGGAAAGGCAAACCTACGTTTCTTGCATTCGTAGACTTAGAGAAAGCTTTTGACAATTTTGACTGGAATACTCTCTTTCAAATTCTAAAGGTCACAGGGGTAAAATACAGGGAGCGAAAGGCTATTTACAATTTGTACAGAAACCAGATGGCAGTTATACAAGTCGAGGGGCATGAAAGGGAAGCAGTGGTTGGGAAGGGGGTGAGACAGGGTTGTAGCCTCTCTTCAATGTTATTCAATCTGTATATTGAGCAAGCAATAAAGGAAACCAAATAAAATCCATGGAGAAGAAATAAAAACTTTCAGGTTCGCCGATGACATCGTAATTCTGTCAGAGACAGCAAAGGACTTGGAAGAGCAGTTGAACGGAATGGACAGTGACTTGAAGGGAGGATATAAGATGAACATCAACAAAAGCAAAACGAGGCTAATGGAATGTAGTCGAATGAAGTCGGGTGATGCTGAGGGTATTAGATTAGGAAATGAGTCACTTAAAGTAGTAAAGGAGTTTTGCTATTTGGGGAGCAAAATAACTATGATGGTCGAAGTACAGAGGATATAAAATGTGGACTGGCAATGGCAAGGAAAGCGTTTCTGAAGAAGAGAAATTTGTTAACATCGAGTACAGTTTTAAGTGTCAGGAAGTCGTTTCTGAAAGTATTTGTATGAAGTGTAGCCATGTATGGAAGTGAAACATGGACGACAAATAGTCTGGACAAGAAGAGAATAGAAGCTTTCGAAATGTGGTGCCACAGAAGAATGCTGAAGATTAGATGGGTCGATGACATAACTAATGAGGAGATATTGAATAGAATTGAGGAGAAGAGGAGTTTGTGGCACTACTTGACAAGACGAAGGGACCGGTTGGCAGGACATGTTCTGAGGCATCAAGGGATCACAAATCTAGCATTGAAGGGCAGTGTGGAGGGAAAAACCATAGATGGAGACCAAGAGATGAATACACTAAGCAGATTCAGAAGGACGTAGGTTGCAGGAAGTACTGGGAAATGGAGAAGCTTGCACAGGATAATGTAGCATGGAGAGCTGCATCAAACCAGTCTCAGGACTGAAGACAACAACAACAACAACAACAACAACAACGATACTTCGCCAACGTGCGTAGTAGAGCAGAATTAATTAGAAGCAAGAACTCCCTCTTAACTCGCGTACGGATTGTCACTGCTAAAGTTCAGACTTCATTTGTTTGCAAAACATGGCTACCGCGTGGACCAAGGAACAGATGTGTGTTTTGGTTGAAGAAATGAAATAAGATCAGTGTCTATATAACGTCAAAGCATGAATTGCCATAACAAATATTGTCGTACGGAAGCGGCCTATTGTCTTTTTTGTAAAGTGATGCGTGTTAGGTCTCAGATGAGCAACCGATAGGACTGCAAGACGAAGTTTTATACATTCGCATAATGTAATATGCAGAAAATAGAAAGAGAAAAGAGAGGATGAGATGTGGATTAGGATCAGATGATGAAAGTATTCACCGTTCATCTACATGATTATTGATAAAGTAAGTACTTACTGCTGTTGTATAGTATACTGTAACCAGGAAACGAATTGCAGAACGTTTCATGACTCGAGCCGTTTCTAATAATTTTTCGTGTGCGTACGGCTGCTTCGTTGTACTTCCCGAACCAGGAATTTCAAGACGAATGTCAAATACCGTGTTCGTGGTCATTCTTACCATCAATGGAGCACACTGACAGTTGTCAGGCTTGTACGTCTACTTAAAACCGGCATTGCACCAGGTCTGGGTGTTCTGAAAATCAATCTTAAGCGCATGAAAATTTTATCCGGCTATTTTTGTCATTACATTCAAATGTCTGACTGTTATCGGCCTTTTGAAATAAATATCTAGTTTATAGTACACTTTGCAGTGCATTCTGCCAGTAGCATGATGATTAAATGGTGCGTGCATTTACACAGTAGCATCATACATAACGACTACTGAAAGATTTCGTAATCTTAAAACACAGTGAATTAGTGAGGATGGGAATGACATCTTCTAGAAATTTCACCTATAAATGTGAATCTGTGTAAAACTGAAGACTTCGTTTTCGCTTTTCTGTCTGTCTCTGTATTTCACTGATAAGTGTGAGTAGTTGTTATTTTTGCGTGTTAGGTAACACTGTTGTTAATTGGTTGAATTTAATACTTAACAGTAGCAAGAGTGTAGAGATGACTTCATAAGTAATCTTAATTTGCACTTTCCTTCTCCATATTCTTTAAATCCGTTTTGGATGTCCTCTGGCAACGTACATAATCCTCATAAATGCATCCACTTTCACAAGAGTGCATCTATTATCACATGCTCATACGAAGTAATTTTGGTTTACACCAACCTAAAACACATATTTGGATTCTTTTATGTTAGTCATAGTTTTATATATCTGAGATACATGAAAGCTCAAATGAGAACGATGCTATGGGACATTCCACAAGTAATGGAATACATAAGAGGACAATGATACAGACGTTGCAGGAGAAACAGATATGGTAGTTGAAGTACTGTCGACAGCAACAACATCGAGTATACGACACAGTGCTGCATCAAGACATCCTAATCAGGAAAAAGAAAGAGAAGTGAAGAAGGGAACTACTCAAGTCCTCTTGATTTCTGAAAGGACGCAGCCCAGTACTAATGACGATGTTGAACCAAGTTTTAAATACTTAGTTACAAAATTGAAAGCCATTACAAGAAACGAAACGATGATGAGGGTTAAAAGAGAATTCCACAACTTATTTGTGGTGCTGCTGTCAGTAAATAAACGTGTAAATTTCACGTGCTGTTTTTTTTTTTTATTTTTCCATGGGAATACACAAAATGCTTACTACCTCCATAGGCATCAAAGTGTATCCATATGATGCCAGGCTTATCAAAGAACTGTCAGTGGTAGGAATGTACTTTTGAGCATACTAAATCACTTTAAATATCGTCAAGCAGAGAAACTGTGTTGTATGTTGTGGGTGTTGTCATATTTTGATCATATATCTATCGGTACAGCTGTGTCAGGTCACATTTTCTTGTATTTATCCATCATCGGTGTGAGTTGCACTACAAAATTTAAAATGCTACATGCTAAACAAATATTCAGAAATGCTCCACAGTTTGTGTACCATAACTATGGGACAAAAATTTCGAAACGGCGCAAGTGAAATAAGATAGTTGCATGATTTGTATGGATAGGCAACAGTACTACTGACAACTTGTATTTCGTGAGGTAAATAAGTGAATTAAAGTATGGCAGTAAGATAGGTGTGTATTTGCTCCACAACTACAAATTGTAGTGTAGATTTTAGAAGGCAAATTAGTTAATTTTTTAGTTGACAGTTTATTAGAAGACTGTCAGTGAGTATAGTTTTATACATGAATTGATTTTATATTGCTATAGAGCTAAGTTTTAGTATTTTACATGTATAACATCACTACCTATAGGCAATGTCAAACCTTCAGTTTCTTTCATCTTTATGACAATCAGGAACAACAAATGATTAATAATGTGTTGTTATTATCAGAAAGTGCAACAGCAAATAACTGATACGGCAGTATGTAGTGAAACAGCGACAAACTTAACATAATGAAGTGAAAAGTGATGGAAAAACTATTGTAGGCCTATAATTGGCTTCAAATTCAGCCTAAAATCGTTACAAACATGGAAGAATGAAAACTTTCTCATAGAAATTGTCAGACAACATTGCCATTTAGCTAATAAAAGCTGACTTCTGCTCCTGAGCACTACTGAGTTACTCTTTCTTACTTCTCACTTCAAATGAAGTACATGTAATTGTAACTTATAACATTACTGCCTGTCTATATACTGGCTGGTTAGTTAATTCATGTCCCATCGATCATTTGCATGATGAATTGTAACAATGTACAACGAGCCACTTAAAATATACAATGGGAATTGATTTTAAAATTTCTCTACCTGCTGAAAATTTATGTTTTCTAAATAGACAGAGGAGTTACTAATTCCTACCCACCACCTTGTAACACATTACAGTAATAGAAATTCTTCTACAGAATACGTGTTAAGGAGAAATTTAGTTCCTAAATTTTACTTCGCTGTCTGTCAGATAACATATATCTTTATGTAAGTTACAAAAACAATTTGTTGCACCATAGTGCCCAACTTTTTGATAAACAGAACCTTAATGAGTGTCATTTCTAGTTCTTATACTGTAATGCTGTACACCACAGTTACTTTTGAACTGCAGTTAATTATTCACAACAAATTTCATGAGGGCATCAATATATTGTGAAGCAGTAGTCCGAATGCCTCACTCCTTACACAGATGTCTACATGACAATCGTGAGTATGCACCACATAACAGTCTAATAGCACACTTTGACCAATGAAGACTTTCTTTCTTGGATATTATTCTATGACAATATTGAATGAAAATACACAAAATGTGTAAACTTAGTGATTCATCTATCCCCAATACTTGCAATGATTCTAAGTGCAAATGTAGCTGATCTAAGTGGTAAAATTAAAATATGTACATATGACAGTTCAACAGTTTTTGAGTAGTAATCCAGTGGTCCTAGCAATTTATTTATGTTGATCAAGAGTGGGTGAAGTACTACCAAACCGTGGAAGGAATATTTATTTTGTTTGGTTCTAACAGCGTTCCTGAGCTCATATATTTCTCAACTGTATTTCATGAAGTACAATACTAACTGATGTTGCGCTATTACCTAATACTGTCAGGAATGTTACTGTTGGGAACAAACCATAGGTGAACATCAGTAACAATGTGCCTTCAATCAGTACCGTTAGGGATGGAATAAATATTGAAACTACCACATACTATTATGTAAAAGTTATTTGTATTTGTCCTTCTCGAGAACCATGAGCGATAATGACAAATGCTTGGCTGCTAAAAGTCAGCACCATCACCTTACTTCATGTTCCTTTACAGCATGCAAGGAGCATAGGCAGTATTTAAGCGGTCAACGATTTCTCATAATAACTGCTGTAAATCTTTACTGTTCAAATGGTTCAAATGGCTCAGAGCACTGTGCGACTAAACTTCTGAGGTAATCAGTCGCATAGAACTTAGAACTAATTAAACCTAACTAACCTAAAGACATCACCCACATCCATGCCCGAGGCAGGATTCAAAAATGCGACCGTAGCGGTCGCTCGGGTCCAGACAGGAGCGCCTAGAACCGCACAGCCACTCCGGCCGGCTTTTCACTGTTAAAGAAAATAGTAAATCTTTTTTCCATGGCCGCAGAAAAAACTTTTGCGGTGTGTATTATGCGTAGTAAAGTAAATTAAGTTGTGGATAACAAACTTTTCGCACAAAAGATTAACGATATGAAGCACAGAATACAAACATCAGATGGTTAACAGAAAATGCAATTCTTATGTAGTAGGTATAAAATACTTAAAAAATTGTGACATCCAAAGTGTTTGTCAAAACTTTATTTTTGTCACCACCTGCCAGCACCAAGGGACTTTCCGCCATGGGGCAGCACCTTTGCAGTTTAAATTCATCTTGAAGTCATCTCTGGTTGTCACAGCATCAGCTGCTGAATGGTCTTCCATGTTGCCTTAGAATCCTTCTATCCCAGAATTCACAAATATGTTATGTATGCCTCCTGGAACACACCATCTCACATTCGCTCCAAGGTAAAATTGTCCAGAATGTAGCATGTTCTTACTATTGTCGACCTTATTTGGAGCTACATGAGTGAGGTTTAGCAGAACTTCCAATTTACTGGACTTATTGCCGAAAGCATTCTCCACTACTTCAGGCACTACTTGTTCTATAATGACACACTTTTTCCTCTTTCGACAACTCTCTTTCTGGATACGGATTCATCATTTAAGGTTTGACAACAAAAGCTTTGTTTGTCGTATGGTTGGTCAGGCCCACCAAAACACTCAACCCTCCAGGGGGCTCACCACTCTACACCGCCTCGTGCTTGGCTACCATGGGGCAGCAGCCTTTCAAGTAGCTTTTCCCTTCCATGTTGCATTTCTATCCTCTTGCTATTCTTTTTCCCCTCCCTTGGGGAACATGTCTGGGGTGCTTTTGGGAATGATTCGCATTATCTGTAGCTTACACAAGAACAGTCTCACCAATGATTTTCGTTCCCTTCTCCTTTCTTCGTTCTCCGTCTCCTAGCCGGCCCCTGTGTCCGACCGGTTCTAGACGCTTCAGTCCGGAACCCCGTTGCTGCTATGGTCGCAGGTTCGAATCCTGCTTCAGGCGAGGATGTATGTGAGGTCCTTAGGTTCGTTAGATTTAAGTAGTTCTAAGTCTAGAGGCTCATGACCTCAGATGTTAAGTCCGATAGTGCTTAGAGCCATTTGAACCACCATCTCCTATCCTACCTCCGCTTCGGCGTTTGCGGCTCCTCTTTTGTTGCTTCCTCCCAGTGCGCTCCCGAAGGCCGGTCCACGTATGTGACGTGTAGCATGTCATCAGGTCGTCAGGTAGGGTTCGCACGTACCCCCTGGTACAGGCAAGGCCGAAGGATGGGTGTTTGCCTTAGCTGCTATCTTCCCAAATTGCTGATCGATCCCCTCCGTCAAGTGTTCGGGAGGAGGTTGCGCCCCCTTGTGAAGGGGGCGACTAGTTGGAAGGAGTGTGCCATCAGAGACGCTGGCAATCTTCCTGCAATGAGCCTATCATCTTCACAATCAACGTCTACAAAACATAAACTAACGATTCAAAGACCATTCCAACTGCACCACAGTTCTTCATGGTTTCATGTACTCAAGATGGTCAGCCCTTCATGACGTTTATTATTAAGAAAGGTGTTGTTGCAATTGCCGGCCATGTGAAAACGTGCTCTCGTTGACGGAATGGCACTTTGCTTTTAGAATCTATTACTTATTCTCAAGCACAACAACTTCTTCCCAATTCACTTCTCCACAGTTATTCTGTTTGTGTCGAGGCCCTCAGAATTCTTCCCATGGTGTTGTTTCTACTAGGCTACTCAACAGTCTGACCAAGGCTGACATCCAAACATACCTCTCTGACCAGTGTGTCATTCCCATCCATCAGGTGGTGAAAAAAAGTAGGTGCCTCCTTAGTGCGCAAACGCGCTCCTTTTCTCACCTTTTATAGAGTGGTGCTTCTATCCAAGATCAAAGCAGGCTATGAAGTTAGCATAGTCCGACCATATATTCCAAATCAGATGCACTGCTACCAGTGTCATCGTTTCATCTGCACTCGAGAGTCTTGTCGACAACCTACTGAATGTGTAACCTGTGCTAGGGATGTTCACGAGAGTACTGGCCTCCTCCCCGCTGTATCAACTGCAATGGCGACCATGTCGCCTCCACTCGAGACTGTCCTGTATATCTCAATGAGTGGGCTGTCCAGGAGATTCGGGTAAAGGAATGAGTTCCCTACCTGGTAGCTCAGTAGTTACTGGTTAGTCGCCAGCCATGAGTTCTGCCATCTACACTTATTGTACTGTTCTTGTTACCGCTCGCTATGTGTAGTACATGACCACACCGACATGCGACCTTAAATTCAGGTCTGAGTTCGTGAAGTCGCCCAGTGTCATGGTACCATAGCTGTCTCCTCGTCCAGATGTGCGACAAGCCATGAAACTGTCGCCTCATGGGGCGAAGTCACCAGCTACACAACCAGAAAGCCGGAATGGACAGAAGCAATACCCCTAAGAAGACTTCCTATGTCCCTCCAGCCAACCAAGACCTGAGTTTTCCTCTGCTAAACAGAAAAGCTCGAAGAAGTCCAACAAAGGCAAATGGTCTTCTCCTTCACTGACTGGAAGATCCTCTTCGATGATGTCACCGTGTGATACATTCGTCTGGCCAACCTCTGTGTCGTCGGTGTGCACCACCAACTATTTCTGCTTTGAACTCTACAGGCCGACCGCACAAGAAAACTGATGCTTCTGAGAACCTTCTGCCCCTGTGCCCTGTATCAGTGAGTCTTCGCAGTTTGGTTCTCGGGAGCCGCCGAGGTGAGATCCTCTCATTGTTTCCTCGTCACGACTCTACTCCAATGGAACGTTCACGGCCTTCGATACAACAGAGAGGATTTATGGTTGCGTTTAGAATCACAGCGTCCACTAGTACTCCGCCTTCAGGAAAAAAATTGCGTCCTCACGACCGCTTTGAGCTTTTACATTTCTTCCTGGTGTTTTTGACCTTCCCCCTCAGAGGTCGACATTCCATCTGATGGAGGAGTCATGTTGCTGATACGCGATGACGTTCATAGTCCATCCATCTCCTTGACTAGCCGTCTTCAAGCAGTAGCAGTTCGCCTTTCCTCACTTGGCCTTTTCCCTTTGTACTTTTCATATCCCTCCGTCATTCGCTGTCACCGGGGCTGACTTCTTCCTGCTTACTGTGATTCTATCTCACCAATTTCTGTTGCCTGGTGGCTTTAATGCGCACCATCACCTTTGCGGTTCTCCTAAAACCTGTCAGAGACTTGCGACCTTTTTAATCAACTTAATCAGTTCTGCCTTAACACAGGTTTACCCACGTTCCTTTCCAACTCCTCGCATACCTGTTCCCATTTGGACTGTAATTTTTCACTGCCCAGCTTGGCCATGGTCCCAAGTGGTCCATTCTTTCGGACACCTACTAGAAGGAAAATTCCCGTGTGCTATCCGTTTCTGACTCCTACCTCACCTGCATGTGCACCAAAATGGCATCTCACTAAGGCCGACTGGCGGCTTTACTCCTCCCCTGCGACTGTCTACGAACAAGATTTCTCCATTTGTGATGACCTAGTGGAATATCTTACAAGCGTTATCCTTACCGCTGCGGATCGTTCCAGTCTTCTCGCTTGCCGTTTACCATGACATGTTTCAGTCCCTTGGTGAACAGAGGTATTCCACGACGCAATTCGAGCGCAGAGACGTGCTCAATCCATTTTTAACCATCCTAAGATGGCAAACTACATTCATTATAAACAGATGCGTGCACAGTATCATAGCGTTCCTAAGGATAACAAAACAACTAGCTGGATTTCGTTCACTAATTCTTACAACAGTTCCACCTCTCCTCTGTCACATGGGCCAACCTTTGACGGCTCTGTTGGATCAAGAGTCATGCCCCGGTTTCCAGCCAGCCAATAGCAAACGATATCATCATGGACTCTATTGCTATCTCCAACACCTTGGGCAACAGTTTTGCGAAAATTTCAAGTTCTTCCCCGTAACTCTCTGCCTTCTTCCATCGGAAACGAGTGGAGGCTGCTCAAGCCATTACCTTGTCTTTTTAGAATCGTGAGTGCTATAGTGATGCCTTTACTATGAGGGAGCTAGATCATGCTGTCACTTCATTCTGATCCTCCATCCCCAGGGGCAGACGCTGTTCACATTCAAACATTGCAGCACTTTTCTCTTTCGGGGAAGTACTTTCCGCTTTATATTTACACCGCATCTGGACACAGGGCACGTTTTCCAGGCGCTAGCTTGAAACCCCTGTGACACCCATACCTAAGCCCGGTATGGACAAACACCTTCCTTCTAGCTATCGCACCATGACTCTCGCCTGCTGTGTGCGGAAGGTGATAAAACTATGATTGATATGCAGCTGGTATGGTGGCAAGAGTCTCGCAATTTACTAACAATTGCGCAGAGTGGTTTCCGTGTCTGCCGTTCTGCAGTTGATCATTTCGTCACTTTGTCCGCCCATGTCAGGAATGGTTTTCTGCGGGAATTCCTGACTGTGTGTTTTTCGGTTCAGAGAAAGCCTAGGACACCTGCTAGACGACTGGTATCCTCTATACTGTCTACACGCGGGGCTTCCGTGTCCGCCTGCTCCGTTTCCATGAGTAATTTTTAAAAGACAGAGATTTCAAAGTCCTTGAAGATTCTTGTTATCGCCATAAAACCTATAACGGCCCGTCTCCCGCCGGGCATCTCCGGCTCCTTTTTTGTTGACAATTTTGCTATCTGTTCCAGGTCTTTACGGACCTGTCTCATTGGGCGGCATACTAAGTGATGTCTCGATCGTCCTTACTCATGGAGCATCTACTATGCCTTTCATTTTTCCACAAAAAATACGTTTGTGTGAATTTCGGGCGGCGCATCTGTACAGCTGGGGGCTGTTGCTCTTCCGTTCGTTGAAACTACGGCGTTCCTGGGTCTCGCGCTCGATGGGAAACACTCTTGGCCTTGCCACGTGCCTTACCTGACTGTATGCGGTCCCTCAATGTCCTGTGTGTCCTCAATGGTACATCCTATGGTGAAGAACGAACCACCCTTTATACTAGTCCTTTGTCCATTCGAAACTAGACTATGGGTACTTTGTTTATACATCTGCACGTCCGTCCCTCTTACGCCGTCATAATACTTTCCACAATCGTGGCATCCGTTCGGCATTGGCGCCTTTTACAGCAGCCTGGTTGGGAGTCTTTATGCGGAAGCTGACGAACTATCACTTTCCTATCGTCGTGATTTTCTCGTCACAAGGTATGCATGCCGTTTGTCTGCTATATGTGGCTACCCATCCTTTGCCTACATTTCGATGACTTCTTTGATCGCCTGTATGTGACGTGTCCCTCTTCTCTGTTACCTGCTGGATTTCGTTTTCGGCTCTTGATACAGCAAATTAAATTCATGCTACTTGCCCAGCAGGTGTTAACCCCTTGGCCCTCCTTCGCTCCTAAGGACACTACTCCAACGTCGCTTTACCGAATTCAGTTTCACAAACTTCGCATGGAACTTTACGATAGTATCATCGTGTACACTGATGGATGTCTGAGTGACCGAGGCGTAGGGCATGCCTTCGTCATTGGCGCCGACGGATTTTGGTATCGGCTTTCGGCACACTGCTTAGTATTTACAACAGAGCTCTTCGCATTATATCAGGCCACGGAGTACATTCGGCGACACAGGCTTCTCAATTGTTATCTGTTCAGACTTTATCAGAGCCCTTCAAAGCCTCTGTACGCTCTACGCCCCACATCCCTCAGTGCAACAGGGCCAGGGAAACTGTCATTTGCTTGGTCTTAATGAAGTCACTGTGACGTTTATCTGGGTTCCTGGTTAAGCTGGTCTACCAGGAAACGAGGCTGCTGATGCTGCTGCTGCCAAGGCTGCAGTCCTTGTAACTCAGCCCATTAGTTCTTATATTCCCACGATGATCTCTGTGTTGCCGTCTGTCAGGAGATGTAGCTTTGGCATCGTTACTGGTCCACCCTTCATGGGAATGAGTTCCTGGTTATTAAACCTCTCCCAGCGGCTTGGACGACCTCCACCCTGGCCTCCCGCCATGAGGATGTCATTTTAACTGGATTGCGTATTGGCCACTATATTTTAAGTCACTGCCATTTTTTAAGCGGCGCTTCCCCACCGCTTTGTGCACATTGCGCCGAACTTTTAACTTCCGCCATTTTCCGACAGTGTCCATTTTTTAACGGTTTAGCTTACGTTCCCCCTTGGTTTTGCAGTCCGAGTTATCGGCCGTTTTAGCGACTTGTTATGGATCGTATCAGTATGGCGAAGGCAAATTATTTTTTCATTGTGGACCTCCGTTTCTCCATGGTGTATTTTATAGACGTCCCTTTTTTAGCTGTCTTCTCTTATGTCGATTGGGATTGACATGTAGTCGTTTTTAACTCGTGTCTGTCTTCGTGTTCTATAATTTTTAACATGGGCGCGCATGACCCCAGCTGTTTTTGTGCCCTAAAACAAAACAAAACAAAACAAAGCACTCCCCTTTCTCAGGAGGTGGCACATTCCTATTATTGCTCTGTCAATCGTCTGACCGTTTTCATTGGTTAAAAATTTCCCCATGGTTAAACTTACCATTGACACGAATGTTTCTTCATAAGAACCTCCAGTGTGCGTGAGCGACTGCCATGAGCATAATCCTCTTGTGCCCTTCAATCTTTGAAGTAGGCGCCTCCTGGTCTCGGTGTCCAGAAGATAAGCTTTCTTCTGTCAACTGCTCCTATACAATGACGGAGCTGCCGCAATACATTAAATAAAAGCGCTACTAGTTTCCATTCATTAGGTGTGTTTGAAATCTGAAACAAAATATTTAGATTGTATTTTAACATCATTAGTAGAAATGTTATAAAGTCCCATCTTAGAATCTAGACGAGTAATACAAAAAAGTTCTCAAGAAGTAGGTTCCACCATATATAATGAATCAGTCTATTAAGAATAGTGGATCCATGCAGTAAGAAAAGACGACATAATGTTCCATTTCAATACACTCATTCACTTTATAGCTACCACCATTTTCGAAAATATGGAGTCCACGGCAAATAAGTAAACATTCTCCAAGATGAATTAGTCCTTGCACATCTTAGTGGTACAGACACAGAAATACAGTATGTAGTGCTGTTAGCATGCAAATGTTCAAGTTGATACTGTAGAACTGCTTTGCGGGGTGGGGGCAGACATGTATTCATATCAGTCATGACATCCATTTTATAGCTGGAGAAGATCTGAGCACGTACATTGCGGATAAGAATTTTGAATTAGGAGGTACTTTACTAACAAAGCTAGTTAACCATTGGAAGTTAATTAATCTGCGCATCTGCTGATCATTCACTGGTAATGTGGACATTTATTAAATATGTTAACTTACTTCATGGAAAGAGTCTGAGCCCCCAAAACTAAAATGATGTATGTGCATATGAATATAAGCATAATTGCTGATGGTAAAATTGGTAACTACTTCAAAACATTCTCATATCAATAAATACTTCCTAAATATTCTGAACACGTTTGACATGGAAAAAATATAAACACTGCAGGAGTTTAGTATTAATCTTGCACAAACAGAACTGTGAACAGTTTATTACAAGATTTTGCGATCTCTGGTTATTTGTGTCATCTAATGAAAGACAGGTTTGGTAAGACTGCCAAAACTGGCGGCCTAAAAAATGATCTGCTCGTAACTTTAAATATATAGTTTAAGTGGGGCGCTGGCAAGAAATCTGGGGATGTAGTGCATCTCGAAAACAGTGGCGGTGCACCTTGATCAAACTAAATTCTCAGGAGATATTTCCAAAAAATTAGTCACTTCTAGAGAAGCAGCTATGGCAAACAAATGGGTAATCGCTGGTGTTGGGTGATGTTCCAAAGCTATATAATTTTTAACTTCTTTATAGAACACCTCCATTGTTCGACATTTACTAGTTTACTATCACAGGTACCAGAGATACCATGGAGATATTGGTACTGCTTGCTATACGAAGAAAATAAATGAGTGACTAAGCAATATACAATGTTGAACATTAAGTCTGTGTGGGATGTGGTACAAGATACAACTGGCAAAGGTATACATTGGCATAAGATACAAATCTTGTATGGAGTAAAGTAAGAGAAAATCATCAGTAATTGGCAAATTTTGTAAATAAATAATTCTCTGGTATGGTGGAGATGCAGGGAAAATCAAATATCTCGAAACAGAATTTTCTGTCAAGGAATGAAATTGTAAGACATATTCCACAAGGAGATAAGGAAGACTTACAAAGTACATATTTATGGAGGCCGCTGAGACGTACCGTACTTCGTGAGTAATGCTACCTACACAGTTAAGAATTACAATTGTAATTAATAACGAAAGGGGGCAACTACTATTCCCTGTTACATTACTTGATCACAATATGCTGCTGTCATGGAAGAATCATATACCTAGGTCTAAAAGTATATGACATTAATGTCATACTGCAAAGCTCAACATGTCATTCAACATGGTTGAATGCCTCTCAGTTTTTCAGGCGGACGTAAAGAGGTGCGGGGGGCGTAGCTGAAAGTTAACACGTGTGGAGGCACTTCTGTGAACAAACCTGGAGAGGGTGCATCGAGCACAGAAGTATGAGTTATTAGCTGATGTCAATGGAGCATAAAGTGGTACACTCCTTTTCTTATCATAAGTTACTTGGTACATAGTGTGTATTATTGAAAACATATTAGACAATAATAACCAGCCTAATAACGCACTGCAGTTACTAAGACACTTACGTAATACGTGGGAGGGTGGAGTTTACTCTGTCCAATCATGCAGATTTCGACTTTCTTAAATCATTTCGAGCAATGCAGGGATTATTCTTTCAGCTATGCCACAGATGACCAGCTGTCCCATCCTCATACAAATATAATTACATATTCTGTGT
Source organism: Schistocerca piceifrons (assembly GCF_021461385.2). Taxonomy (NCBI): domain Eukaryota; kingdom Metazoa; phylum Arthropoda; class Insecta; order Orthoptera; family Acrididae; genus Schistocerca; species Schistocerca piceifrons. The sequence continues at coordinate 402,421,183 of NC_060140.1, forward strand.
GTTGTAAGTTTGACCTATCTTTCATGTATTATGGTGAAAAATACTGTTACATTGAGAAATGATCAGAATAAGTTAATACATAGACATGATTACCACCAAAATCTGACAGCACTATATACTAATACAATACTCTTCCTGCTGCACCCAAAACTGGCTAATAAGTTTACCATAGCCAACTAGTGAGTACATATGTGTGAGGTACATTACCTTTATGCACTACTTTTCCAAAATATTAAGAACTGCCTGCAATGTTTCTGGGATGGGTTTTGACAATGTATTAGGCGCAGGTCTCGTTGCATAATCCAGAGACTGAAATGTTTCTCCAGTGACCAGAAATCTTAAGCGACTGCCAGCCTACTACAAAATAAATATAAAAGTAATTCCATTAGACGCAGCATATTTTTGCTGCCAACGAACATTGATGTAGAGGATAGTGCTGTTGGTTTGATTCTCTGATGTTTGTAGCTTGGCGACAAATGTCAATGTGAATTATACTCAGTAACTTTGAAAATATGTCCTCATCCATTCTGACGAAGTTCCGAAAACGTTCTGTGTCTTGAAATCTAAGTAACATAGTAAGTTACATTATGGCAATGAGCCTATAAAATTTCAAGAAAAATATAGTAGTTCATCCGAAAACTGAATGCTTGCATTGCATTTTATTTGTATCCAACAAACAATCTAGAATGTCAGGCAAATTTGTGTTGTTGAACAACTACTGCTAGCACGTACCTCAGCTCATTGTACAACGTATGAATTGTTCCTCTACTGCAGATACCTTTGACGTGTCCTTAAACTTCTGTGGGGTTTTATCTGCTCATTTTCCACAAGAGCCATCAAGGTCAGCACAGTTAATTTAGTCGAATTCATTTTCACTTTTAACTTCATGTGCTTCGCGCACCAAGCAGACAGCTAATGATTCGTGCGCCAAATGAAGTCCACAACGCCCTGCTAGAGAACGCTGAGAACGCGAAATCACGTTAACTGGCTCACACCGTGTGCCGACAGGGCGCTGTCTAGTGACGTAGGATTTCTCGTGCACGTCTACGTCAGCGGTACCTGCCTCGTCGTGTGCCGCCGGCATAACCGTTGCCACAGTTACATTCCCACTTCACATTGTAATCTCAGAGGAATTGTTAGCAAATCATTAAACTTATTTAACATGTTACTGTCAGTAACAGCTAACACTGTAATAATAGGTGACTGTTGATCAAAAATATTTAGGAAACACTGCTTAGTAACCTGTTTAATCCTAGCCATCGGATACTACCCTAGGCAACAGTAGCGACTCGTGTGTACTTGGTTATGTGATCTTATCCCACCTGGTTTCTACAACACATTTACTACAAAAGAGTACCGTAGTATAGAAAATTCCATCCTCGAATATTTTAAAACAGACAGTTACATTAACATTTCAAACGGTATTCTACTGGTCTTACAAAGTACTAACAGTGTGACACCAGGAAGTTTAGTCTAAAGAATTTATAAGCAGAGGGTGTAGGATAGCTTGCCCTATTGCTTCAGTCTGAAAAAAAATGAAACCGCTGGCTAGATCAGAATGAAGTATACCCGTAGAATGACTAGCCACATCGTAATAATGACAGCTGATAGTCATGAAACGTAACACCATGTTTTCAGCTGCGTCCTCAGAGATTTATTTACCTAATATTTATTAACCTTGATACAAATACAAATTAAACTCTCTCAGTTAATTAGGTACCCGGGTGTCAGCTTTGTTCCATTACTAAAGTCAAATAGATTAACTGCAACTATTCTTGTGCTCAGTCTAAATTTTCTTTTCTGGTCGCCAATGTTCGATAACCTAGAACTCTATCTTTCTTTCCTTAGTGAATTACGTGCTGATTTTCTTCCCTTATTTCTGTTCTTTACTGACTTCTTTCTTCCTTGTTTCACGACAATAAACATTAGATGTCTATAAGTTTAATTTTATAACTATGATATTACTATGTGCAAATTGGATACAATATCCTGTGCATCTTGCACCGTAAAAGACAGTTGCAGAGAACATCCTCAACCAATCACTTCTAATAAATTTTAAATTCTGCTGTCTGCCGGCCGGTGTGGCCGAGCGGTTCTAGGCGCTACAGTCTGGAGCCGCGCGACCGCTACGGTCGCAGGTTCAAATCCTGCCTCGGGCATGGATGTGTGTGATGTCCTTAGGTTAGTTAGGGTTAAGTAGTTCTAAGCTCTTGGCGACTGATGACCTCAGCGGTTAAGTCTTTTAGTGCTCAGAGCCATTTGAACCATTTTTCTGCTGTCTAGTTAACCGAAGACTGCGAACGTAAATGTTTGCATAAGACAGTCTGTAGCAATACTGGTTAAGTAGTCGGATAAAGTAAAGATGGTAGTTCTCATAGTTGCCGACGGTAAGATTATTACGTCTCAAGTTTCGTACCGATACCGAGCGAGGTGGCGCAATGGTTCGTACACTGGACTTGCATTCGAAAGGACGACGGGCGAAACCCGCTTCCGTCCATCATAATGTAGGTTTTCCGTGATTTTTCTAAATCACTTCAGGAAAACGTCGGGTTGATTGCTTCGAAAAGGCACGCCCGACTTCCTTCCCTATCCTTTCCTAATTTGATGGGGCCGATGACCTCGGTGTTAGCTCCCTTTCCTCAAATCAACCAATCAGTCGTACCGCTAAGGATGTGGCAGAAAATGTGCCGTTGGCTGTTTATTGAAACGATTACGATAAGCCATCTGATAAAATAAGAAATCACAGAAACTTTAATGTGGACTGGGATTTGATACCATGTTCTTAGAAGTGCATGTCCCGTATGTTACTAATACGCATGCTGGCATAGTACAATTAGCCATATTATCGAGATCAGCCGCTAGGCTGGCCGAGGTGGCCGAACGGTTCTAGGCGCTACAGTCAGGAACCGCGAAACCACTACGGTCGAAGGTTCGAATCCTGCCTAGGGCATGGATGTGTGTGATGTCCTTAGGTTAGTTAGGTTTAAGTAGTTCTACGTTCTAGGGGACTGATGACCTCAGCGGTTAAGTCCCATAGTGTTCAGAGCCATTTGAACCATTTTGAACCAGCCGCTGGCGTGCCCCACCTGCGGCCTCTGGTGGCTAACAGAAAGGTGCAGGAGAACGTAGTGGAACGCAGGACCATCGGAAAGTGGTAAGACAGGTGACAGTGTCCACCAAGTGGATCCTGTTCGAAGCCCCGAACCATGAATGTTGCCAGCAGTTCCAGTGAAGACGACATTTCCCTGTGAAGGGCCAGTGTGATCTAGCTGTACATCGGTCGATGGACGGTCAGAAGGCTGCGCTATTCAAATACAGGTCGATTTGATCGGCCCACTGAAGGACGTTACAGCAGGTGGCACGCTCCCATCTTGTACTCAACCGTTGAAACTCCGGACTGTGCTAAACCATTTACAAAGACGGGAAGCAGCCGACGACAGTACGCACCTTCGCTCATTTCTGAATCGTAGATAAGAGCTTGCGCCAGCATAAGTTCAGTGCCAAACTGCACAAATGCGGATGCGGATGACCCTTATCTTAGTCAGCTGGCTGCGAAGACCTGTCTACTGATTAGCTGACTTCAGATCATAATGATTGGAATATTGCGTTTTGCATCTTTTCCGAAAACTCTTCAAGGCAGACTTACAAGAGTATACTTTATATAAAAAGAGCCACTTATCACAAAGTTGGCCTCCACGTATCGAGTGTTCGCTGCGAGCTATGCTAACATGTACACGGCTAAGTGCCAGAAACGTACACGTGTGGACCAATTATTTCTATTCTAGATCACCCGCTGGTACTGTATATTACTGATATGATGTGTGTGCTGCAGTCTTACTATCTGCTGCTGTAGTGCATTATAGTTTATGGTCACGTTTCGAACAAAAGGTTGCATCTTATGGCAATTCAGTTTGGAGGCGGAGTTTCCAGCTTGACGTGCTTGCTACGTGGAAAAAAAATTGCTTGTACCAATACGGAGATAGTATGTCCCTTCTCTACGGTATCGACTACGTTGTAGCAAGCAAAGGCAAAGACTAACATACTGTCTTTTGAGAATGTCAGCTATAACTAGTTGTATACATCCCAAAGGTGTTGTGTAGTATTCAGGCCAGGACACTGTACAGGCCATTCAAATACAGGGATGTTATTGTCGTGCAACCACTCCGCCATAGGTCGTGCATTATGAACAGACAGAACTGTAAGAAATTGTATTTGTATCAGAACATTTGTAGTAAATAAATAGTGAGTATTAACTTTTCGTTCAATACTAAAAATTATAAACAAACGGAAAGTACTGAATGTCTGGGCATTACGACTGGAGACAGAATGTTATTTTAAATACAAAAAATATAACAGAATTACTAACCGAAAAACATAAATTCGTAATATTAATATTAGGTCGAAATAATACCGTAAACTGAGGCCTAGGTGCCGGATGAAACGTCTTTATATTATTCCTTTAGACATATTAGTTTTTTTAATTGACAAGGGCGACTTTGCTCTCAAAAAATACGATTTGTAGTGAGTGTTACACACTGAATGACATTTTAGACTGGTGGAAATTCAATCAATGAATATATTTTTATTGTTCAGTTTTTGTACGCTATTTTCTGTACTTATAGATCTAAAGATGGCTCGGTGATGAGCCGAACCTGGTAATCAGTAACGAAATTTGCGAACTTGACACAGGATTTTTACCTACACATGTTTAAGGGCTGTAAGTTTCGATCTGATGATGGCCACAGCTAAAATGTCATAACACATGAAATGTGTTAAAAGATGAGCTTGTTTGGAACAAAGAAGCAACTTGAGTAGTGCCCATCAGTTTGAAATCTGGATGATTCAAAAAGATTCAGAGATTTTGGTCAAACAAGTATTCATAGTAATTTTGATTCAGACATTGTTTGGTAGGTATGGAGTTGGTTCTTAATACACTGTAACAGCTAATGGCATGGTTGTGGTTAAACTACTGACGAAATGTCGACAGTTTCAGAAACAAAACTTTACGGCTCACAGAAATAGTGAAGTACTCCACTGTTTCACGTAAACAAAATATTAAAAAAAAGAAAGACACTTTAAATAATTTGCATTTGAACATAAGACGATTTTCTATCAAGTATCGTGCATGATGTATGCAAGAAATGAACGTAGTTGCACTTAACTGAGTGCGTAAAAAGAAGTCATGTAATCGTAAAGTCACCTGTTCGAACGTCGATATTAGTAACATACATTCTCGATTTTATTTAAATTCCATACTTATTAACAAATGTTGAACCATTTAGTAAAAATAATATCCTTTTATTTTAATTACTAATCGTATGAAAATGTCATCATTCACAGAAATTTAAAATTTGGTGTCAAATACCGAAATGTAACATATAAAATCAAAATTTTATTCCTCGAGATTGAAAAATATCATCTATTTACATAATTATTCTCACTGAATAGCAAAGCACATAGCTTGTCTGTATCAGATTTTAATTTATTTTCATAAGGTCAGTAGTCTGTATATATAACACAAATGGATGTAGATAAACTATGTGATCAAAAGTATTCGGACACCTGGGTGAAAATGACTTAAAAGTTCGTGGCGCCCTGCAAGGGTAATGCTGGAATTCAATATGGTGTTGGCCCACCGTTAGCCCTGATGACAGCTTGCACTCTAGCAGGCATACGTTCAATCGGGTGCTGGAAGGTTTCTTGGGGAATGGCAGCCCATTATTCAAGGCGTGCTGCACTGAGGAGAAGTATCGATGTTTGTCGGTGAGGCCTTGTACGAAGTCGGCTTACCAAAACATTCCAAAGGTGTGCTACAGGACTCTGGTCAGGACTTTGTGCAGATCAGTCCATTACAGGGATGTTATTGTCGTGCAACCACTCTGTAATAGGCCGTGCATTATGAACAGGTGCTCGATCGTGCTGGAAGATGCAATCGCCACCCCCAAATTGCTCTTCAACAGTGGGAAGCAATATAGACCTGTGCTGTGATAGTGTCACGCCAGACAACAAGAGATGCATGCCCCCTCCATGAAAACCACGACCACATCATAACACCACCGCCTCTGAATTTTACTGTTGGCACTACACACGCTGACAGATGACGTTCACCGGGCATTCGCCATACCTACACCCTGCCATCGGATCGCGACATTGTGTACCGTGATTTGTCACTCCACATAACGTTTTTACACTGTTCAATCGTCCACTGTTTCCGCTCCTTACACCACGCGAGGCGTCAATTGGCATTTACCGGCGTAACAAGTAACTTATGAGCAGCCGCTCGACCATGAAATCCATGTTTTCTCACCTCCCGCCTAACTGCAATAGTACTTGCAGTGGATCCTGATGCAGTTTGAAATTCCTGTGCGATGGTCTGGATAGGCGTCTGCATATTACACATTATGACGCTCTTCAAATGTCTTCGGTCTCTGTCGCTTTTGTAATGTGCGTGTCCCTTTACGTTACCACTTCACTATCACATCGGAAACAGTGGACCTAGGGATGTCTACGAGTGTGGAAATCTCGCGTACAGACGTATGACACAAGAGACACCCAATCACCTGACCACGTTGGAAGTCCGTGAGTTCCACGGAGCGTCCCATTCTGTTTCCTCACGATGTCTAATGACCACTGAGGTCGCTAATATGGACCTGGCAGTAGGTGGCAGCACAATCCATCTAATTTGATAAACGTTTGGTTTCATAGTGTATACTGCCGTATACACATACACCGTTCACGTTCATGTGAGGCCAAAGCTAATAAACACTGGCTGCTGTTCTAGCCGCTACAGACATTTGGAGAATCCATCATTTACACAGTACTATTGTTTTTGAAAGTCTTGTCTGACGTTATGTTGAAAGTTTACAGGTTTCAGAAGATAAATACTCCGAAGTAAGGAACTGTAAGTCTTACATAGATATTTGGTTTATTATTGGCGTAAATAACTTACAGCTTACAGCAACAAATTCAGTTCGCAGTAACTGTTCAAAATGACGACTGTCAGTCTGAAAGCAATCTTAGAACGGCTCTTAAAATTCTTCAGCACAACCTCAACTTCGTCTGTTTTCCACTATACGATTACAAAGGGGCCTACGAACCTAATAACCAAATCGTCTACGGCTTCTAATGCGGTTTCACGCACCTATGACATCATGCAACCCTATAATAAATATATTCATAAGAGCAAGAGTCGGAGATAGTGCTATCTGGCACTGTGACTCGTACTCACATGTCAGATTATACGTACCTCATGTTCCCATGTAGGTGAAGACCGAGGCCTTACGATGTACCATTGTGTTGAAACAGCATCCGCTGATATGGAAAACAACACGTACAATTTACAACCACCATGATGAACATGCCTTGGGCGAAATTCACACGGGACTGTAGTAAGGTAGGTCCAGTTCTTTGTATGTGTACGATTTCCGCCTCACATTAAGGAGGATCGTTGCCGATAATACAACTCCATTATACAATTCATCAAGTGCTCAGCTTTCTGCGTATTTAATTCAGTATTACAGGTCTCATTCAGTCCTGAACAATTTCAGTAAACACTTTGCCACTTGGCATTCGGTAATACTAATGCAAGCGTCGTACTCAAATCACAGAACTTTTTCTAACAGAAGAGCTTTCCTTGTTGCGCAGAAGGTCTGCCGGAATCAGAGTGCGGCACTCTTTCTAGGTTTGCTTCGGTGGACGAAGGGCAGCTGTCGCTGGTAATATGCCTCGCTGACCTTTAACCTTTAAAGCAGAAACCCGTATCGTGTCAACAGTTCCGCCAATACGAGTACGCAAAGTCGACCTGTTAACGCACACGAACCAGGCATGAACATATTGTACCAAAGAAACACATGGGATAGCATGGACAAAGGAATGTCTCAAGTTTCCTTAGACCAAACGAGAGGAAAGAAATAGTAATAACAGTGCATGAAAAATAAAAGGTATGTACCTAAAAAAGTTATAACAAGCACTGAATAAGTTTATGGAATTTGAGAAGGTTCTGAAACGCTTTACCTACGGGAAAACTCAAACATATGTATCCTGAAACTTGAACATTAAACTACAAAAGCTGCAGGGTTGAGTGTGTGGATTCGTAAAATGTCATATGCACTATAGCTGCATGTATCATATACTGCATCGACATTTCTTGGGGAATGTAGGAAAAATCAGAAGAGATATGGCGACTGTCGATGCTTAGGTGAGAAAGAATGTTATGATTCTGCTTGAGGAGGAATGAGTGAAATGAACAGTAGCGTAAAATAATAAGCGATGTAGATTTTCTAATAATGATGAGATCGCCTTCAGAAGGCTTGCAAGGAACTCATGCTACTTGCATGGATAATTAATAGGAATAAGATAATTAAGAATTAATTTTTCTAGACTGCTGATCGTAGTCTTTTGTACAAGGTGTTAATTTTAATTGAAGTCGTTGGAATATCTCAAACAACACATCGGATCAGAACAGTTATCATCACAATTGGTTTGTCTCGGAGGTGGGCTTCACACTCAGCCCGCAACCTTACCCCATGCATGGGTGGTGGGGGAGTAGCTTTTAAATCTTCAGTGGGAATTCCCGTTTCTTATAGCACCTTACGATTCTATGGCAAAATCTACATACGTTTCGTCTGAAGCTCTTACTTCGATTCTGCACAGATTGCATTGCAATCGGGGGAACAGAAATGTGTAAACAACTGCAATTTACGACTTGCTACTCAATAGACCTTGAATTTCCAGTGGCACACGACATCCCTCCTCCGTGCTGAGAGGATTGGACAGATCACTATTTCATTGTTAGAATTGTAGACCCCATCAGCAACGTTGTATTCTCCCGACCTATCGAACAGGGGACTATTCGACGCTTAACTGTGACCGTGGATCGAGGCGAACGCTAATCTACTTTTTCAATTAGGGTAAGTGCTCAGACGTAGTACCGCCAACTTCAGTACACATAGTGATCCGATTTTCCAATCACCTTACACAGGACAGAAGCATATCTGCAGGAATGTCAGCATAGGCGTTTCTGGTGCGGTCCACCATGCCTTTTAAATGACCCAACAGAAAAAATACGGAACGTAAAATCCGGCGATATAGAGGGTCAATTAACAGGGCCACCTTTGGCGATCCAACGACCGGGGTAAACACGCTCTAATGCCTCCCGTGGTGTAAGTCAGTATCGCGCTGGTCAACCATCATGTTGAAACCACATACGTTGTCGAACGTCGAGGGCAGTATTATGCAGTAGTACCGATAGTTCCTGTTCCAACAACGTGCTATATTTCGTCCATTCTACGTGCAGTCGATAAAACACGGAGGAAGAGTTTAGTTCCCAATGATGCCTCACCATACGTTAATCGACATTGGACGTCAGATGGTCAACTTCCCGTAACCGTTGGGGATTACCTACATCCCATTAATGTATGTTATTCCGGTTAACGCAACCATGGTTTGTGAATGTGGACTAATTGGGAAATAGTTCCTCGGCAGAGATCATGGGGGTCGGTTCCATTTGTTGACGTGCCGTTTACAAAACACTACCTGGTTATGGAAATCGGCGCCTTGAAGCTCTTGATGCGTGACACGTGGTATGGATGATACTCAGGGCGATGCAGTACTGTGAGGATCCTACCTACGGACATAACAGAATCGCGGAGTAATTACTGGGCGCTTATATTTGGGTTGTGGTGCATTGCTGGTAGGACAGCTATTTCATTAGCTTCTCCTGTAACACGTTTCTTTCGTTTCATTTGGCCGATTTGTGCGCTGCAATCAGACATAAAAACGTTCATAGCCTTGTAAAAGAACAGACTGTAGCGAGCTTTCTCCGGAAAACGCTCGGCTTACAAAGCGACAGCAACCTCAACGTTTCTCAAGATTCTCCATAAATCAGAATCATTTCGGTTTCTTCCTCTGTGGTTGGAACATTAGTCGTCCACTTGCACGTCTGTTTTCCAGATGAAAGGTAAATTTGGAGGCAGTAAATACTACGCAAGTTCTATAATGTTAGAGCCGCCATATGTTCTACGTCTGCACGACACTGAGTTCCAGTCGTAGTGTGATGCTTATTATTATGATATGGCATAATTCGCTACACAGCCACGTTGGAATACAACGTTGGGAATGGGATTCCCAATCAGATTTTACGGAATACTGCCCTGTCCAGCCCTCGCAGCGTGGAGTTGGGGTCCCACATGCCAGTGGGTTGTCAAGACCCTTCGGGTGGCATGTCGTAAATTGCAATTGTGCAACCATTTCTATTCCTCCGATTAATGCGCCACCCGTTGCGAAACGAAGAAAATGCGTCAGACAAAATGTATGTAGATTTTGCCGTAGAATCGTAACATGTAATAAAAAACGGGGGTTCCTACTCAAAATTGCTAAGTTGCCTCCGCCACTCAAGCAAGGGATAGAGTGGCGGTTCTAATGTAGTATCGCTGGATGTCCCACTCCGAGACAAAGAAATTGGAATTATAACTTTTTTCGATCCAATGTGTAGTTTTTGGCATATTTCAATGTCTTCTGTTAAATGAACACCCTGTATATTACAAAATACAACTACTAAATCATACATACTTCTTGTAAAGATACGTATGTTCAAAGGAAACCTATTTGTCGTCTTGTTCCATGAAATTATTGTCAACTGGTGTTTCATAAGAAAGGATGTACAGCTGCTACCTTGTGCAGTAGAATTTTTGGGGGATATAGGCATCTGTTCAAAACAAACTGCCTACAAATCGAGTGCCTACTTTAAATGGGATTAGATATCAACCTTACTAAAGTGTATGGAAAGTAATACGAGTAAACCACAACAAAAGACTGGGTGTTCACTGGATCACAGTCACTTATTATGAGACCCGGATATTTCGACTGCGCTGCAAAGAAAACTCTGTGTACGTGTCTTCAAGAATTAATTTTTATTTGTACAGAATAGTTTTTGATGCCTACTGCTCACACTGTAGAATGATATCTCTTTGTTCTTGAACATAATTATAGCATTATTTGGTAGTCTAAATCGTTATTCTGGTGGAACAGTATTACTCACTTCTGTAGGGGTAGTTAATTGTCTATTTCCTGCCCTCTTCCACTAGTTTACTAGTTTACACGCACACGCACACGCGCACACACACACACACACACACACACACACACACACACACACACACACACACACACACACACACACAGAGAGAGAGAGAGAGAGAGAGAGAGAGAGAGAGAGAGAGAGAGAGAGAGAGAGAGAGAAATGAATGAGCCAAACCATAATTAATACCTGTGTGGCTACATTTCGACCAGTTTAGTTACACTTAAATTATTACGTAATAAAATTAAACAGCTGCGGCCGTCGTTTTGATGTTATTTTATTATATTACAACCAGATTTGGTGACCCAGTACACCATGTTCAAGTCCGTATGCATAAACAATAATTATAGCGTCACCACCTTACCAACCATGGAAGTAGAAAGAATCAAGGATAGTACCATACAAGTGAAATTATAGTAATTATTTGATAAAAACTGACAGGTAAATCCATTATCTGTACTTAAACTAGAGTTATATATAGTACACTAGACCGAATTTCCACACTCTACGTTGTACAAATGTATTTTTTATTAAAAAATCGTTAATTAAATATTCCGTGGTTAAAAATTTGTCAGTTAGATGATATACTGAAGTGCAAAACTCTGTAGTATGCTATCAATCTACAAAAACAACTGTAGAAAGTGAAAGATTTCCGAGAGAAACAGCGGCATCAGAAATAAGTTCAAATGTGTGTGAAACCTTATGGGACTTAACTGCTAAGGTCAACAGTCCTTAAGCTTACACACTACTTAACCTAAATTATCCTAAGGACAAACACACACATTCATGCCCGAGTGAGGACTCGAACCTCCGCAGGGACCAGCCGCACATTCCTGGACTGCAGCGCCCTAGACCACTCGGCTAATCCCGCGCGGCAGAAATAAGTAAACCAAATCTCACTCACCTGCCTGCAAATAGGTCATGCAAAAGGCCAGATCAACAATAGCTAATTATCAATGTAGGTAAAGCTATCAAGTGACAGTGTAAATATGTCTGTCTGTCACGTCTGTAGTTTATAACTTCGTTGGTACATGTAAATACACAGCGTTATTCAAAAGTCCCTTGACAGTTTCGGGGATACATGTTTATTCACAAAATAGAAGTTACAGTTTCATTACACTCCACATCCTAGAGACACATCAACACATTTCAATGTGGCAACACTGGAAATTTACAACAGCTGCCATCTGTCTTTTGTGGCACGAACCAAGGTCGCCAACATGTCCTATTTTATTGCTTTTGCTACATCGATTATTCGCTATATCAACTGGTCCAAGCTATTATTCCTTACGAGGAACATCTTTGAGCTGATAAAACCCCTAACATAAAACTTCCACTAGCGTCAGGTCACGAGGGCGGGCAGCCCACAGTGTAGGTGAGACGCAGCCAATCCATCTAGCACAAAACTTTTCTTCCAAGTGATCCGGAACGATGATTGCTACGTGCGGAGATGTGCAATATTCACGGGAAAAAACAGTCTTATATCCCACACTGTTCAAATCGTAATTCCAGATACTGTTCAAGCACGTCTTGGTAAATTGTTTCAGTAATTGTGTTTTCGCCAAACATGACAGGTTTGTATACATTTGTTTGGTCACTCCCATCCACACATTTGCTTTACGCTTTCTAAACTTCCCCAGGAAATCCTATTGCACCTCTTGGTGGGTCATCTCTCCCGGTCGAGCCAAAACCAACGGATAGTCTTACTGCAATGGTGAGCATTCTTCAGCAGTATCTCCAAAAACTAACAAATATTAGTAAGCGGTTTCAAAGAAATTCAGTTGACTTTTGAATCACCCTATATTGACAACAAGTCTTGTTGAACTGTCCTTTTGCAAGGCCTACTTTAACATAGATACATAATTCTTTGGTTACTTATTTCTGACGTTGTTGTATTTCTTTCATACATTTATCAATTTCTTCAGATATTTTGGTAGATTCGTAACTAACTTCAGGAATTTGCAGTTTGTGACTCATCTAAATGATCAATTTATAATCATGTAATATTTAATTAATTGTATTATAAATAAATAGCACAATGGTACAACGCATAGAGTGGAAATTCGCTATGGTGTGCTAAATACTGTTTTGGGTATGTGACAGTGCATATATCTATCAGGTTTCATCAAATGATTACTGTAAGTTCTGATATATCGTATTGACCTTGATTCTTATTCTGTTTCTAATCTGGCTTTGTAGTTGTATAGTTGGTAATTTAATAATGCTATTATTACTGTCCTTGCATACAGACATGAAGATGGTGTATTGAGTAATCGGAACTTACTGCACTGTAATAAAATATCAATACGACACCTGCGGGTGTTTCATTGTATTACGTAAATGAACGGCGGAAGTCACGCATACCATCAGTATCAAGGACGGACATACAGAAATTTAATTTAGTAGCTTCACAACGTATTCCTTAAAAACTTTTCCATTATCACCCAAATACCATGTTGTCGCTGCAAGGAGATTCCAACACTGAACCACTGATGAAATCCATCTACAGTAAGATGAAAACGGGGAGGACGATTGGCTTCCAAAAGAAAAATCTGAACTTCAGGTGAAAGAAAAATATTTTTCTCTTTATCTCCATCATTTAATAAATTTATTTATTTAGTTACTATTTTGGCTTCCTCCAGGTAGCTAAGCTTTTGCTCTGCGCTTCAGCGTGTCAAACACGTAACTTATGAATGAAACACATTTTCAAGAGTAACTGGCATAAAATTGACCCAATACCTGATGGTTACGAGCATTTATCAGCTTAAATGAAGGAGACTGGACTTCTGTGCTACATATCTCTGAAAAGAACGATAAGACGAGCAAAGAACATACATCTTGATCCTGACTTGAATACGGAACGATGAAAACACAAATACACTGTTGCGCTAAAGCACGAATTTTCCACGAGTGAATGTACACCGACCAGATATTTGCAGAAGCACCTAAGATAGCTGCAAGCGGAGAAAGGCACACACAGTCTGAAGCTAGTGGAATCTCCGCACCGATGAAGACGTCACTGGAGCCCAAGCTCGGAGTATAGAAGGGCGGTGGAGGATATTTAACGTTATAAAACATTCATCCAGAAATTTGCTTCAAGGAGTTCACGGGAAACCACAGAAGAACTGAACCCAGACAAGCAGACGCAGCTATGAGCCGCCGTTTCGCAGAACAGTGTTTACAGACTGGCCAGTGCACCATCAAGCTTGCTTGGAAACGTCAAGAAGAAAAAAAAATCATTCTATGGAATTACAGCAATTCAGCAGTAACAAAGTGCAGTAACAAGTTAATTTAGGGTAACTGTGAAACAATAATCGGCGGAAACGACCACAATACTAGACCGATGTCATCTAAACGGATATCAGTGAGTGGACTGAGGTCCACCAATTGATATCGGACTGACGATGCCGCTCACTCGACTCAAAATGACAAAGATCACGGTGAGAAACTTCCCCTGTAGCAGACACTTTACATATGTAGCGGCATCCGCCCTGACGTAGAAGACAGCAGGGGGCACCCGGGGCCAAACCGCACAATAACCCTGGATTCGGTGTGGGGCGACAGAAGAGGGATGAAGTGGACTGCGGTAGTCGTCGTGGAGTTGCAGACCACTGCGGCTGGGGCTGGGACGGAGCCTCTCCGACGATTCTAGGTCCCCGGTTAACATAACAGTATAACAATATATTATGCACTGGGGTTCTCATGGAGATACCGCACTTGAGTATTTTTTTATTTTTATTTATTTATTTTGAAAGTACTATACATACCGCAAGAACCAGGAACGTTTACCGACATGAGTCCAATAACAACACAAGCAGCATCTTGGCTTGTCTAGAATGTGGTTTACTGACCCGCATTATATCTGCTCGCGTCAGGACGACTCACAGGACTGATGCGAATATGGTATCCGTTGGTTCAGGAATACAGAAATACAAGTCACTTAGGAACGGAGTAAATAGGAAGTCCACGGAAGCAAATGTGAAATGACTGCATGAAAAACAACTTTCGGTGAAATTAAAAGCGGGGGCGATAATATCAAAAGCGCTAAGTGAATTCCAGTGTTGAAAGCAGAGGAGAGAGAGGATAGGTGGAAAGTAGATATTGAATGCCTTCATAAGTGGGAGAACGTTGTATAATGGCGTGGTGGAAGAATAAATAGGAGTCAACAGCGAAGCAATGGGGTGTAAGAAGAAATAGGAGTAAACAGGGAAGCAATATGGGTTCCTGTATTAGAAGTAGAGTTTAAAAGACCTTTGGAGGATTTAAGATCCAATAACCAATAGATTTGATAACGTTACATAGAAATTCCAAAATTAGTTGGGGAAGTATCAACTATACAGCTATTCACTTCGGTTTGTATATTTTTGAGCTTGGTGTCCGGCATCACACTTTCGGAAAACAATCATTCACACAATTCGGAAGACACCAAGAGCCGATAAATGCGACAATTATCGCACAGTCAGATTAACAGCTCATGCATACAGGTCTCTGACAAAAATAACACACAGAAGAATGGAAAATGCAATTGATACTGTGTTGGATGATTGGTTTGACGTTTAGGATAGGTGAAGGCATCACAGACGGTTCTGACGTTTCGTTGATAACGGAATCAAGGCGGAAGGAAGATCAAGACACGTTCTTGGGACATCTGACCTGGAAAACGCGTTCGGAAATATAAAATGGTGCCATGTGTTCGAAATCCTGAGAAGGAAATGTGTCAGTTTTAGGGAGAGACGGGTAATTTACTATATGTACAAAAACGAAGAGGATACAATAAGAATGGTGATGAAGAGCGAAGTGCTCTGATTAAGAACAGTGCAAGACAGGGATGTCATTTTTCGCTCGTACTCTCTGGTCTACTAGTCGAAGAGTCAATGACAGAAACAAAAGAAAGGGTCCAGATTGGGATTCACATTGATGGTGGAATGTTAGCAATGATAATATTCGTTGATGACATTGCTATTCTCAGTGAATGTGAAGAAAATTACATGGAAAAGCTTATTCCATTCCATGATGGGCTGATTTGTACAACAACATTTTTCCACAATTATATAATGAGACAGTATTTGTTGCAAAGTTATATTTATTACAAAGAACGTACTTCGCCTGGTTAATCATTTCTCACACTTTGAAAAGCTATCGAAGCATCACATATTGCCGGTTGGCAGGTTGGTTAGAGAGAACGGTGGTAAATAACCATCTAAAGAATTGTGGAAAAAAATACACTTAAAATAGTCGAAACCGCCAAGTGAACTGCAGCGTAGAGACACACGAACATCGAATGACCTGGGTAACAGGTGACTAATTTACGTAAAAGACGGGTGTCGTTCAGACTAAACGCCCTACCAGCTGTTGTTATAAAACACATTGATAACCTGCAAAATCCTAAGATGCTTCGACCAGTCTGTCTCTATACAGAATTGCAGGGCCTGTTGAATGGATTGAACATTCTAATGAGTACAGGGTATGGATTGAGAGTAAGTGGAAGAAAGACGATGGTAATGAGATGTAACACAAATGAGAACAGCGAGGAATTTAATATGAGATATGGCGATTACGAAGAAGACTAAGATAAGGAATTGTGCCACCTAGACAGCAGAATAACCCGTCGCGGACGGTGCAAGGAGGACACAAAAAGTAGACGACCACTGGCAGAAAGGCATTCCTGGCCAAGAGAAATCTACTTTCATCAAGTACTGGGCTTCATTTGAGGAAGCAATTTATCAGAATGTACGTTTGAAGCACGTGTGGTAGTGAACAATGGACTTTGAGTAAACCTATATAGAAGAGAATCGAAGAATTTGAAATGTGATGCTACAGAAAAAAAATTCCTTAGGCATCACCGGATGCACATACGGAGGGGCATGTGGTCAGAACACAACTCTCCCGGCCGTTATCAGTTTTCGTGACCGGTGTCGCTACTTCTCAGTCAAGTGACTCCTCAATTTGCCTCACAAGGGCTGAGTGCATCCCTCTCGGCAGCAGCAGTCTGCAGGCCCGGATGGGATACATCCAAGTGATAGCCAAGCCCGACATAGCTAACTATGGTTTTCTGACTGGAGCTGGTTTTAATACTGTGGCAAGGCTTTTAGCGTGATACTTCAGAAGGAAGTTGGAAATTAGGTGGAGTGAGAAGGTGAGGAATGAGGAAGTTGTCCGCAGAATCGGCGAGGTAAGGAATGTATGGGAACGACTAAAAAGAAGAACGGAGGAGATGGTAGGATATTTGTTAAGAAGTCAGGTACTATAGGGAGCTACCGAAGTTGAAAACTGTGGAATAAGAATGAGATTAGAGTACATCCAGCAAATAGTGGAGGACGTAGTTGCAATCGCAACCGTGAGATGAAAAGGCTGGCACAGGGAAGAAATTCGTTGCAGACGGCGTCAAACCTCTCAGAGATTGACAACTCACAAAAGTATCTCAGTGAGGCAACAGTGACCACCATGCAGAATCTAAAGTGTGAATGGCCCCGGAGAGAACAGATACAGAATTTCCTTCCAGGTTGGCTCATTTGTTTTGGGGAAGGGGTCCAAACAGCGAGGTCATAGGTCCCATCGGATTAGGGAATGACGGGGAACCTGTATTAGGATGGCCGGACGCTGGTTTGAATCGTCATCCTCCCGAACGCGAGTCCAGTGTGATAACCACTGGGCCAACTCGCTCGGTTCATTCGAGGTGCTCGATCGTACAACCACGTTATACACCGTAATAAGTAACCGTCCTATTTGCAGTAAGAGAAGTATTCAGTGAAACGTTTCATTATATACTCATTTTTTTTGTTTTTTTGTTTTGTCTGTTACCAATATATAAGAAAGATCAAAATGTTGTGCGTAACACAACATAAAAGATTGTAGCATGATTTAAAATTTATTCATACAAATTAATATTTTGGTGTTTAAGAATAAAAGAAGCAAAATGTCTGCTTTAATAAATAAGACAAATACTTTAAAATTGTGCTTAATTCCTTTTGGACGTGTAGCGCAGAGGTATACGTTAATGAGTAATCCGGAAGGCACGTGCTACTGGTCTGCTGTAATATGCTACATAGGTACATCCCGAGCTGTAATAATCAAACGTACTCGAATTATTAACGCTGTTTGAGTCGTGCGACACAAAACGGGGAAAACACCGTATGGACTAAAACCAACTTACTGTGCTCTGCTCACTTCCCAAAAAGGCAGCAGCATTGGTGGCAGATAACTTTTTCTTCAGTATTTCCATATTCAAGAAACAATTTGGTTACCAGTTTAGCCATCGCTCAGCAGTCCAAGTGTCTTCTGGGAAATATCATTCTATAGCAGGGTCTAGAATGAAGGATCATGGAAACTTCTGACTACAATAGAAGTAACTCTGAATTCGTAGAATCTCAAGTTGACATTTCTTCGGATTACCTCTACTGAATACTGTCCTCAGAAATACGCTAACAGAAAGAAATCGCAACACTAGGAAGAAGTTGTGCGACATAAACCAATATTGGTGGGCGTATCGGTCTGAGAAATGATGGCTATTCACATTTTGCCCCGGCCGCACACGTCGCGCTAGTAGAGCAACTGTGAAGCTGCAAGTCAGGTTTAACTAAACATATGCTGTTAAGATCGTAAGCGTTAGTTACTTTTGAGATTGGACGTGGTGAGTTGATATTAGTAGCTATGCTTTCAAGGTGACAGAGATGCAATCATCAGTATTTCACTCAAAACCTCACTGAGTTTGAACGAGGTGGTGTAATAAGGCTGTGAGAAGCTTAATGTTCCTTCTGAGATGCTGCAGAAAATCTTGGTAGGAATGTAGCCACTGTACATAATTGCTGGCAGCGGTGCTCACGAGAATTTATGGAAGGCTGGTCCCCAGACAGCGGTACCGTGAGGTAAAACCATAATGTTCCGTGTATATTTCTCATTTATTGTACTCCACTTGCAGCAGCAGTTACAGCAGCATTTGGCAACACAGTGACATCGAACTCTTTCAGATCGATTACTTCAAGGACACTAGAGAGCTCCGTGCATTCCACTGACAGCAAACCACCGCCATTTGGGACGTCAGTCGTGTCAAGTGATAGCTCATTTGAGGGCATGGTGGAGATCTGCTGTGCTTTCTAATGAAAGATGGTTCTACCTCGGTGCTAGTGATGGCAGTGTGTCAGTTAGGAGGACGTCAAGGACATGCAGCCAACCTCGAATTACGGTAAGGGGCCGATGTCGTATGTAAGCGGGAGCAATCTCATAATTACCTCATGCAACGTGACTGCAAATCTGTACGTCAGTGAGGTGATTCAACCTTCTGTGCTACCATTGAATAACAGCATTACAGGAAGTCTTTTTCAACAGAATAACGCTTGCCCATATACCGTTGCTGTAACCCAACATGCTGGGCAGAAAGCCCACTTGTTACTTTAGCCTGCTCAATCACCAGATCTGTCTCCATTCGAGCACATATGGGACACCATCGGACAGCAACTCCGACGTCATTCACAAACAGCATTAACCTTCCTTGTGTTGACCGAGCTAGTGGTGCGACAGGAATTTAACTCCACCCCAAAAACTGACGTCTAACACCTGTACAACACGACGCATCCACGTTTGAATGCTTGCATTCACTTTTCTGGCGCTTACACCGGTTGGTAGTATACCAGAATTTCAGATTTGCAATCGCTTGTGTCTCGGTTGCATTCAACTGTGATCTTTTAGTGTTAATCATTTAAATATGTTGCCTGGAAAAAGATATTCAAGAAATTTCATTACTCTAAATGAACTAGTTTTTGGTGTTGGGACTCTTTATGCCAGTCATTACATATACAGGATGTCTCACCGAACTCTGCCATCTCAAATATCTTTGGAACAAAAATAGATATTCATAAACGGTTTTCACCATCATGAACGTACGGTAGGGGCTTAGGAAACAACCAAATACTATGCGAAATTTTAAAACGTCAAGAAATACTATTTTCATCACAAACGTGTGCATTTTTAATTGGACTCCCCGTATTATTTCATCTGCAATAAATAACATGAAAAATCACAAAAATAATGGCGTTGGTTGCATCGCAATACGTGAATTACATCCCGAGATATTGCGATGCGAAGTTGACACTTCAAATAAATGAAGCGCACGGCTAGCGCACGTTCTGAGACTCAAGCGTGCACCTCACGCTGCCGATAATTGTGATGTGATTGACATACTACGCCAGTGGAGTGTTAATGTATGGTGTGGTATTGTATGACAACACATCATTGGCCAATATTTCTTTGCTGGCACTCCTAAAGAGGGATAGATCAGCCCCTTCTTCAGCTGTACCTTACTTGAACCGGCCCACCTCTTATAATGTCTCAAATAATGCGGTATCAGAATGATGGAAGCTCTGCACATAATGTTTATTGTTGCAAAAGACAACTAGAGGAACAATTAGTGGCAACACACTTGGTTTCACGTTTCTAAACCTCATAAGTTCTTAAATATGTGGCTTGTAAAGGATAGCAACGCCGTCACATTTTCTGACGTAACACAGCGCATGTACAACTGTGTTCAGAGCAGGGGTTGTCTGCACTGGCGCCTGTATCCTGCCGTAAACATACCAATATCACTAAGGCACGCTCTACCTTCCGTGTACAAGTGTCTCCTAATGTGCTCGGCTGAACTGCTCTCATACTGAACGTAATTCACAGACGTTGCCACATTAAATCCTGTTTTCTTGCGGTTTTATACATTTCCCGTCATCTAGCCGATATACCGGCCTTCAGTAATGAAGAAAAACTAGATATTATTTTAATTTATAGCGAATGTCACAGAAATGCAGCCGCAGCTGTGACACTGTATGCTGAACGCTAAACAGATGGCTGTGTCCGTCACGTCGAAGCATTGGCAACACACTCAAGGAAACAGGAAGCTGGGCTCCCACAAAACGTCGACGTACAACGCCAGCGACTGGCAATTGAAACGAAATTGATGTTCTGGTTGCTGTAGCACACAATCCTCACGTGAGTACGAGAAATTGCACAAGGTGCAGGAATAAGCCACAGTAGTGTGTGCAGAACCTTGCATCGGCATAGGTTTCGTCCATTCCATACCTATATAGGAATGACTTTGGATCCCGCATTGAAATCTGTCGTTTTGCACTTCAGCAGTAGAAGGACGCCAAGAAGACACCCTTCGACCCAAAGGCAATGTCAGCGACGCTGAAGGCCCTGGGGGTGACCAGCGCGAACGGAAGAAGACAGGAAGGCTGCATGCACCACCCATGCGCTAGAGAACGGCCTGCAGATCTCCGACGAATCTGCAGCGCTGTACCCCGATCAAACAGAGCTGATCGAGGAGCAGCTGCGGCAAAACTGCGTCCCGCATTAGCAGGAGACGCCGAAAAACAGTGAGCTGCCGCCGTTCATTATCAGCCTGATGATTCTGTGCCACGTCATTAACGACACGGCGCAGCAGAGGGCTCTAGGCAGCGCCCCTTTCATGACCTGTCGCAGTTAGCAACATATCCTCTATTGCTCTTATTTCCGACCAAACTATCACTGTCAATATTTTCCCTTGGCTCTTGCCTTGATACTTTTTCTCCCTCTGCCCTTCAAACGGCTACCCTCGCTCAATTTTCGGCCCAATCTACATCACAAACATGGCAGTACCATCCAGATGTACCTCATTTCCTGAAAGATGGCAGTAGACATTCTGAGTTGGACGTCATGCTGGTGTGGGCTTGAAGGAGCTCCCCGTCTTTAAAAAATCAATTCTACGGTTACCATGTAGTCAGACTGAGGGATTAAAACGGCTGATACGAAATCTGTTTGAATTTATTTACCAGCACGTACTCTCCCAATACTGGAGCGATTCTTCACACACTGACCACATCTGCATCTAGAAATGTGGACATCTTGTGGGGGATACTACTTGACTTCGATTCTGGACCCATGTAAAGTCAAAGCAACGCAAGCTGTGATAGACGCCAGAAGCGCCAGAATTTATACACTCCTGGAAATTGAAATAAGAACACCGTCAATTCATTGTCCCAGGAAGGGTAAACTTTATTGACACATTCCTGGGGTCAGATACATCACATGATCACACTGACAGAACCACAGGCACATAGACACAGGCAACAGAGCATGCACAATGTCGGCACTAGTACAGTGTATATCCACCTTTCGCAGCAATGCAGGCTGCTATTCTCCCATGGAGACGATCGTAGAGATGCTGGATGTAGTCCTGTAGAACGGCTTGCCATGCCATTTCCACCTGGCGCCTCAGTTGGACCAGCGTTCGTGCTGGACGTGCAGACCGCGTGAGACGACGCTTCATCCAGTCCCAAACATGCTCAATGGGGGACAGATCCGGAGATCTTGCTGGCCAGGGTAGTTGACTTACACCTTCTAGAGCACGTTGGGTGGCACGGGATACATGCGGACGTGGATTGTCCTGTTGGAACAGCAAGTTCCCTTGCCGGTCTAGGAATGGTAGAACGATGGGTGCGATGACGATTTGGATGTACCGTGCACTATTCAGTGTCCCCTCGACGATCACCAGTGGTGTACGGCCAGTGTAGGAGATCGCTCCCCACACCATGATGCCGGGTGTTGGCCCTGTGTGCCTCGGTCGTATGCAGTCCTGATTGTGGCGCTCACCTGCACGCGCCAAACACGCATACGACCATCATTGGCACCAAGGCAGAAGCGACTCTCATCGCTGAAGACGACACGTCTCCATTCGTCCCTCCATTCACGCCTGTCGCGACACCACTGGAGGCGGGCTGCACGATGTTGGGGCGTGAGCGGAAGACGGCCTAACGGTGTGCGGGACCGTAGCCCAGCTTCATGGAGACGGTTGCGTATGGTCCTCGCCGATACCCCAGGAGCAACAGTGTCCCTAATTTGCTGGGAAGTGGCGGTGCGGTCCCCTACGGCACTGCGTTGGATCCTACGGTCTTGGCGTGCATCCGTGCGTCGCTGCGGTCCGGTCCCAGGTCGACGGGCACGTGCACCTTCCGCCGACCACTGGCGACAACATCGATGTACTGTGGAGACCTCACGCCCCACGTGTTAAGCAATTCGGAGGTACGTCCACCCGGCCTCCCGCATGCCCACTATACGCCCACGCTCAAAGTCCGTCAACTGCACATACGGTTCACGTCCACGCTGTCGGGGCATGTTACCAGTGTTAAAGACTGCGATGGAGCTCCGTATGCCACGGCAAACTGGCTGACACTGACGGCGGCGGTGCACAAATGCTGCCCAGCTGGCGCCATTCGACGGCCAACACCGCGCTTCCTGGTGCGTCCGCTGTGCCGTGCGTGTGATCATTGCTTGTACAGCCCTCTCGCAGTGTCCGGAGCAAGTATGGTGGGTCTGACACACCGGTGTCAATGTGTTCTTTTTTCCATTTCCAGGAGTGTACATTTCTACACAGGAGATGCCACTATTAGTAGCGACCGCTTGAGGAGCCAAGTTGAGACGGTCGCCAAGCGCCAGGTGTGCATACAGTGCGTGTCACAATTACAGCGAAAACTCACACCAGTAGAAATTTATGAGGAAAAAGCGGGGAGGAGGATGACGCCAAATGTTAGCGCCCTTGTATCGAAGAATATTTTGGAATTATTCCTGCTTTGACGTAGCATGCCACTGACCAGCTCAGCAGTACGTAAATACCATGACTTCATTTCTCAGGAAATGACTACAACCATGCTTGTAAGCGATTTCAGGCTGAAACTTCACATCATTATCTTATGCAGTACATAGGAACTAAGACTTACTATTAACGCTTTTCCGTCCGCACTTCTCGTACAAATTTATTCGCTTGGCGCCGGCAGCGCTTATTCGGATTACTTGGCTTGTCGCCGGCGGCTTGTCACCTTTCCGTTGATGACAAGCTTCAAACACACAAACTTTTGTGCGCTTTAATTTTTCCGGAAATCTTCTATTTTGCCGTATCGTTCCACAAACTCGAACTTTCTTTTCAAGTAACTTGTCTGCAAATTCTATACTGTTATAATAATTGATGCCACTTTCCATGAGAAGGTGTCAATAGTGCCATCACTGTTTTTGCTAAAGGTTGTCCAGCAGCGGAATATATCTTGAGTGAGGAAATGTATCCCGTACTCGAATCACACACCATCCAATGAGTATGCCATAGTTCGTAATTTTCGACAGATTTTAAGATTCAAAATTTGACTGTCCACGCCATGGTATCGTTCTTTCATCAATTGAGATGTTTTGACTTAGATCAAACATTTCTTTAAACTTTTTGGAAAAATAACTAATTAAGAATTGCACTCTGAAGAGCCGGTCCTCACTATCCGGTTTATTGTTGCTGTCAGAAAAATGTAAAAATATTTGTCAGAATCGGTTGCGGGACATCGTTTTGCGAATTATCGGTGTTCGTTGACCAGTAATCATCGATCCTTGTTTTTTTTTTTTTTTTTTTTTTTTTTTTTTTTTTTTTTTTTCAGTTCCCATAAGAATAGCAAGACCAAACAATTTTCTAAGTTCGGGTCCCCTAACGTCAACAGATTTGGCATTTTCTTCTCTTTCCCAATATATAATTCTACGATATACACGACGCTCTGTGTAACTTTGGGAAATTTATGTGGACCCGGAGATACTTCAAATTTATTATTGGTCCTCAGTAAATCATATTCTGTCTTCTTCGTCTGGTTCATCTGATTCAGTTGGCACCCATATCGTTCCCCGAATTATTCTTGGACGTATTTCACTATCTTCCGACGACTCTGCTTCACTTTCATTTTTTCGATATGCAATGTCTTCTTCCCAATCGGTCAAGTCGTCCGCAACGTCAGTCAAGACGTCCGCGCATTCATCGTAAATAATCGTATCGTCTCTTTCGTCTGCCGTAATAAAGTGCACAAGTACTTACAAAAACAAAGAACTAGTTGACGTGTGTAACTTACTGTTATCTAATCTAAATATCAAAGAATGAAAAAGATACTAAAGTGCTGCCACCGGCCACTGCACTATACTATGCTCACGACACCACTGTGGTGTCGCCGGCCGTTGACCGATATTTCGCGCACGAGAACACTGTGGTGTCGGCGGACAGCGAAGTGTTCACAAAGAGTGAAGTTGTGTGCACTGTTAAAGCACAAACAAGAAAAAACAACTTACATACAGGAGACACTACTAGATGCATAAGCTTCAGAGGTAATCTCAAAGACATTTATGGTTGTAGTTCATACACACTAT
This sequence comes from Schistocerca piceifrons, assembly GCF_021461385.2. Taxonomy (NCBI): domain Eukaryota; kingdom Metazoa; phylum Arthropoda; class Insecta; order Orthoptera; family Acrididae; genus Schistocerca; species Schistocerca piceifrons. Next base: position 402,446,444 of record NC_060140.1, read on the forward strand.
AATCGAATAGCACAATATCATCAGCGAAACCCATATTCGCAAAAGAGAGGTTTTGAATTAGTAGCTATTGCTGCTTAAAATTGTTTTGGTGACTCGGATAAATTTCTTACATGACGCCACTTGCCGTTCGGGTTTTCCACTACTGTGATGCTCTGATGAAGTCTAGTGGAAGGTATAGCATTGACATTCTTTCCTCTGCCCACTTATGTTGAATCAGTTCCGTGCTTCTCAAGGGCTATTAGTACATTTCTTGCTGTAACGACAATCAAAAATGTGTTGACAGATATTAACTCTCTGCCAATAAATGGAATGTTTTTCTCTTTCTACGCGGGAGGCAGGAGGAGAGGTGAAGGGGGTTCAAATGGTTCAAATGGCTCTGAGCACTATGGGACTTACCTGCTGTGGTCATCAGTCCCCTAGAACTTAGAACTACTTAAACCTAAGTAACCTAAGGACATCACACACATCCATGCCCGAGGCAGGATTAGAATCTGCGACCGTAGCAGCAGCGCGGTTCCGGACTGAAGCACCTAGGACCGCACGGTCACAGCAGCCGTCTGTGTTCTATCAGTGGAAAGGAAAGTGGTATACGCGTGGATCGTTCGAAGACTGGATAGGAGTAGAAATTTGGTGTTTGGGAAGTAGCACAGTGTATAGAAGCAAAAGTGACGGGGAAAGATGGAAAACGAATTGGAAACTCTGATGTGAAGTGTAATAGGTGAGCAGCAGTTGTGATTGATAGGATGGGTACATATCGGTGCGGATTTTATAGTCTGTGATGGAAGTGGGTGATTGATTCAGATTTCAGTGTGTGTATGTGTAAGAGGCGGTGGGGAAGTTGAAATGTTAGTTCTTTCAAATAGTCAAGTGTGCATACGTGCTGTTGCAACAATATCGTCTCCGCAACATCAGTATATCTGTACTTCAGCTTGCTGGTCACAAGAAATGAACCTGTAGAAACAGCAACATACTCATACCACCGTGCGACAATGCAGAAATGTACGTGTGAAGCTGTTAACTGTACCTTCACAAATTCAGACTGAAACGTGTCATTCTTCTTCCAGTTTCCACAGTGGGATCGGAAAAGTAAAAAATCCATCGTTTGTGCTCTCTGTTTTCCCAACTTTTCATCTGTTACGGGAATGTCTTTATCTTTCAAATATATTCCACATAGCTCTGCTATTTCTTTGTAATAATCCCGTTTATTTGATTATGTCTTGCCTGAATGTGTGCAGCCTTTCTTTTATGTTGTGTTCTAGGCATTTTTTTCCGCACAGGGCAACGATCGTTAAAATATAATGTTCAGTTATACCATTCCTGTTTTACTGATGCAAATGGTGAAATCTATCTTTTTACCAAATAAGACAAACAGTGTTCTGGAAAGAGGTTTCTCCGCAGTGAATGGAATACTTCTCCCAGAACACAGGAAAACTATTGAAATTTGACAAACTGTAAATTTTGAATTAGTTACAAACCTTAAACAGAAATAGGGAATAAACTAGAGGAGTCACGTTCGATGTGTGAAAATCAGGAAAAACCTTCAGTGATGCCCGCAGTAGAATTTCAGAAGACAATAAAATTTGGCTGGTGATGTTGGTGTTGATGATGATGATGATGATGATGATGATGATGACGATGGTAACGACGATGATGCTGCTGCTGCTGTTAATGTTTCTGCTACATTTAGTGGCGATAATGATTGCCTCAGTCGAAGCGTTTTCCCGTCCCCACGTTATGGTTTAACATAAGGACTAGGCACTTCTCTGGAAGAGCTAAAGAGAAGTGTTGGCCCTCGACGCAGCCGCTGCCACCTGTGGCGGCCGCAGAGGTCCTAATTCTTGCGCGCTGTTCGCCCTGCCGAGTTCCTGTCAAAGTGCCAGCAGAGTTCTCCGGTGAAACGCCCCAGCTTGGCTAACAGGTTCAGACTTTCCGGGAGTTCAAGAGAAAAGAATTATCGGAAAACTACCTAGGAGTTTTCAACTTGTCGCATTTCATCTGTCGTAAAACGTCAACTCTAGTACACATTTCCATTCTGCAAATTGTGTGACGGATTAAGACGAAGAGTAATCTGACCTTTCCTTTAGGCATGCTGTCACTCATTTCGTCGCAATCGATAAGCAGTCGCATTTACAGATGTTTGGAATTAAATTTGCGAACTGGGCTATAAATTTATTATGAATATTTACATTACAATGTTTATGAGTCGTTGGGTAAATTTGACTCTAGAACGAGTTATTCATTGACGTTTCTACATGTACTTCTGAAACAGCAGCGTAAAGAGTACGAGAAATCAAAATTGGTATGAACACTAGAACATATCGAGTATAGATAACTCACAAGATTAATCTTATCATGTTTTTCTTATAAATTCAATCTGTTACAGAAGTAGTGCCCGGAAAATCATGGATAGTGGATATTATAGTAGATTCAGTTTCAGTGCTAAGGTCTGGTTGTCAGGAAATAGAACATAGGTGATAATGCGCAAATAAAGTCAGAAACGTATTTAGACAGTTTCTAAGGGAAACCAGTTCATATGTACAAAAGAGAATTATGATGACTCAGCCGAGTGACATCCACTTTTTCACGATTAAAACAGTGTAATGTCCTTGTCATGGACAACCTTCATATTTTCAGTTTCTCTCCGTATTTTATTCCCTCAATGTGTTTTGAGACCTAGTGTCAAGTCCTCATCCTGCCTGTTCTACTAATGGCACCTCTCAAAAGACGTCGGTTCACAAAGAACATGTCAGACAACTACGAAATTGTTTCCACCACAATTATAAACATTAAAAATAACGAACATAATAGTACTAACGCATTACAGTGTCATGAAGTAATTTTGACATATCTTGAAATACAACAATTATAAATTAGATAAAGGATTCCACCGTAAAAAATATGGATGCCCAATGCCTTGGTCCATAACAAATACAACACTGGGAGGCCAATCCCGTAAGTTGGTCACTTTCTGTTTCTGTCACTCGGTTAACACATTACCAACAGACCTGAAGCACCAGGTATTTTAACTGATTTTGTAGTTGTACACTCTGTTTTCTTTTCCCCTATTAAGTTGAATCAGGTCTCTATTGGACACTTAAATTAAATACAATAATTTGGCCCTGTAAGTTTGATGAAAGGAAATTACTGCTTATCATATCAGTGATTAAATGATTCATCTGGCTACTAAATCAAATAATGGTCAGAATTAACTCAGTTCATTAGTCGCAAATAGTCAGATATCACAAGAAAAGATTTTAACAATTGTTCGGTTGTGTGTGACATTCTAACGAACCAAACTGCTTAGGTCATCGGTCCTTAGACATACACACTACACAAATGAACGTATACTAAGAACAACACGTACACCCACGCCCAATGGAGGAATCTAACCTCCAGCGGGAGAAAGATTTTAACAGTAACTGAAATTATTTCAACAATTTTGGTTAGATGACACTGCAACTGCAATCGTAAATGACAGTGTAGGAGATACTACAACCAGTCACAAGGTTTTTTTAATAACTATATTATACCATTACTAATTTCGGGCCTGGCACTTATCATATCAGCAGCCGATGTAAACAGATGTATCTGCCAATTTGTATTTAATTCAGTTCATAGATCAGCATGTATTGCAAAATAAAATCAAACTTTTGTCTTGTAATATGTAAAGAACGGCTTTTCGTAAAGTAAGTACAATGTTTGCAGCATACGTGAGTGTCAGACTATGTAATTACAAAACATATGTTATATTTTAGGACGCAGTTTTGTAAATTATGCAGTGACGAAAGCTTTGTTGTATTTTAAGACACAAATGTAAAACTTGTAAAGACGTCATCCCCTGAAACAAGTATGATACAATAAAATCGTTTCAAAAAGAACGTGTGTCTGGTTTCAGCATTTCCTACAGTGTAATAGCTGATATCAATAAACTCATGCTTTGGCAAACATGGATAAAGGATTTGGAAAAATAATTCGATGTGATCACTTATCCAGCAGAAAGCACTTGCGTCTGTGGAGGTCATTCCGTGATTTTTGTAGCTCATTACATTGAGATCGCCACGCGGGATTAGCCCAGCGGTCTCAGGCGCTGCAGTCATCGACTGTGCGGCTGGTCCCGGTGGAGGTTCGAGTCCTCCGTCGGGCATGGGTGTGTGTGTTTGTCCTTAGGATAATTTAGGTTAAGTAGTGTGTAAGCTTAGGGACTGATGACCTCAGCGGTTAAGTCCCATAGGATTTCAAACAATTTTTTTTTACATTGAGATCGAAAACAATACACAAAGACATGTATGCGGGTGCGTATCTATCGTTGGAGTAGAAAGCTTGTTGAATTTCCGACTGCAAATAAGTCTTCAAAGTGAACACTGGAATTACTGAACGTTGCTTAATGAACTTAACCTTTCGACGTGGTTCACAAAACGGTTGCGGCTGCCTCTCACAGTACTTAGAATCTACCAGTGGTGGCTGTTAAATCAGTCATCGTCCCGGTACCAAAGACTCGTCTCTGCGTGTCTCTGTCTGTTAAAAAATTTGCTAGGTTCTGGGCTCCAAAATGTGTTCGATTTACAACCATTCTTTGCCTGCCCTGGCGCACTGGCCACCATGATCCGCTCTTTGTATGTGCAGTCGCACTCTCTTCTAGTACACCCAAATTACTGATACGAACCAAGTCTATGAGTTTGTTTAAATATTCAATCAGTTTGGCATCACTCTGTCAATTGTTTGAGTCTCACGTAATACAAAAAAGTCACGATTTACTTTCCTGTTCCATTCTCTCAGTTGTTAAAACAGCAATCCGTGTTTCTCAGCGGAGTTTGACTGCCTGCTGTTTCCTCCGACAAATCTTTCTCCAACTTCACAAAAATTTGCTCAGACATCATCTACCTCGTGTTTCGCGTCACACAGGGAGTTGTGCAGCAGTTATACCAATAGCACTAGTGGCAGACTCTTCCGGGTTTTATGGCGTACTAGTATTAATTCATACTTCATTATCCTCGGAGTATTTTACATGTTGTCAATGCTGCCACATACCCCGAAGAATTACATAGGGAGGGTATACTGTGCTATTTAGACTAAAAACGTGCGGCTCGCTCACAAATTCTTCCTATGAAGCAGCAAACAGAATGATGACGATCCAAGAGTACCATCAACAAAATTTCGCCACTGGAGACTTTCCACTTAATTGTTCATGTAATTCATTAAATTGTTCTGACTACGATAATTTCTTAATTTCTTGCACCTAACCGACAGCATGAAACCTTGCTAACAGTAGTTACCGTCTTTGGAATCGTGGACGGAAGCATCAAACCTTTAGCATCGTCCATGTTCACTGTAGACTAATACTATCTTACACTAAATAAAAGAAGTGAATCATGTTTTTCTAAAAGACAACTATGTAAATGTAGAACCGTCTATCGTCTTCCCAATATTGGGTGCTTAATACAAAGCTTTGGGTTCTTGGTTCTCTCAATCACTCGAAATCGTACCTTAATCACGATTTGTAGAGTTGTAGGTGTGTGTATCGATGATGTAATTCATATAGTTGCGGATGAAACCATATGTTAATCAGTTTGACCCCCTAGTCCCCCTGTAATTTCTCCTGGACGCCTTTACAGTTCAAATTTTATGAATTACCCTGAAACACGAACAGAGAACAATATGTTAAATCTGCTTTTTTTGCACTCAGTTATCTGTTACAAAAGTTGGAACAACATCGAGGGATGTATTCGAGAAATAGCGCATATTCTACATCGCTGACCTACGACCTCATGCTGCAACGGACTATGTCCTTCATCTACTTGTCCACGCTAATACGTTGAAATTGTCATCGAAGAGATAAGCGATGTGTTGTATTTTTTTCCTTAATTCGTGTTAGGGACGGTAAACCGCTGAGGTCAAAGTCCCAAATGAAATATTGATTTGGATGGATTACTAGTTTGTCAACAAGCTCGCTGTCTTTAGAGCATGAAACATTCTTGATTAGTGTTGGTGCCATTACGCCTTCAGCATGTTGCAATATCTTTCGTAAAATGACAAAATCCATACAGGACAAGTGAAAACAGCTTTCCATCGTTCGTGATCAATGTAATTTAATCATACTCTGGAAAGAGAAAGGCGTAATGCCCTTACTGATATTCATTGTGGCAGTTAGTTAGCTGCAGCGCCATAACGAGTTCACCCTTAGTCCAGAAGCCAATGATCACTCCCCCTTTTGGTTGCTAGATATGTCGCTTCGTTTTCGCATTACGACAAAGACTACAACGTTTTACGCGTTCGAACGACACTCCTAGGGCTGCCAGCGGCCGTGTGGGAGTGGTTATTCCCGTTGACGTCGAACAAATGCGGGGGTCACATGAACTCGGTCTGGGAGGCAGTACTATATTGGGTTGGGTTGTATTGGACCGACCAGACAGCGAGGTCATCGTTCTCATCGGATTAGGGAAGGGCGGGGAATAAAGTTGGTCGTGCCCTTTCTAAGGAACCATCCTACCAATTGCCTCGAGCGATTTAGGGAAATCACGGAAAACCTAAATCATGATGGTCAGATGCGGGATTGAACCGTTGACCCCCCAAATGCGAGTCCAGTGTGCTAGCCATTGCGCCACCTCGCTTGGTACTATATTGCCCATCTGTTCTTCGTGATACACAGCACCGCCCTAACAGTGACAGCTACTGGATTTGGTTGAGCGTCTCCGTAACACGCTCCCGCTTTCTAAAAGATCATTCGATGAAACGTGGATTTCTTTGTCAAGTATTACACTCAAATCTCTGACATTACTGCGGCCGGTAGAAGATCATGCAAGAACGGGATCAACGACGACTGAAGTGACAGAAGCTCAAACCTTCCGCGAACTGCTGCTGATTTCAATGATGGGCCGTTAAGGAATGTCAGCGTGTGGATCTTTCAACGAAACATCATCGACATGAGCCTTCGGAGGAGAAGACCCATTCGTGTACCCTTGATGACTCCTTATCACAAATCTTTGCGCTTCGCCTGGACCCGTTAACACAGACATTCGATGTTGATGACTGGAAACATGTTGCCTGGTCAGACGAGTCTCGTTTCAAATTGTATCGAGCTGATGGACGTGTACGGCTACGGAGAAAGCCTCATTTATCCATGGAACCTGCATGTTGAAGCTGGTAGAGGCTCTGTAATGATGTGTGGCGTGTGCAGTTGGTATGATACGGGTTCCCTAATATATCATGGTGCGACTCTGACAGTTGACACGTACGTGAGCAACCTGTCTGATTACATGCATTGATTCATCTCCATTGTGCACTCAGACGGACACGGGCAATAACAGCAGTGCAATGCGACACCCCACACGTCCATAATTGCTTCGGAATGGCTCCAGGAACACTCTTCAAGAGTTTAAACACTTCCGCTGGCCATCAAACTCCGCAGATATGAACATTATTGAACGTATCTGGGATGCCTCACAACGTGCTGTTAAGAAGAGATCTCCACACCTGCGTACTCTCAGGGATTTCTATAGAGCCCTGCAAGATTCATGGTGTCAGTTTCCTCCAGCACTACAGACATTAGTCGAGTCCATGCTACATCATGTTGTGGCAATTCTGCGTCCTCGCGGTGGCCCTACACGATACTAGGCAGGTGTATCAATTTCTTAGGCTCGTCAGTGAATGCTGCTACGTAAGGGCCCCAAACTGGTGAGAAGCAGTCAAGAAACGGTAACTTCTTTCATCAAAGAACTACTATTTGTTGAGGTCTGAGCCTTGCTTCTGCTTTTTCTACCATTCGTTCCTGCGATCTGGATTCTGCTTGGCGGGCGCTGGACTTCGGGTCTTTGATGCTCAACTGGCCTGTAAGTTGTCATGTAAGGGACAGATACGAAGTGTACGGAGAGGCGAGGAACTGTCTGGCCCTGTGACTTGGTATCGATTAAACACTCTTGTTTTAATTGCGAAAATAGCGTTGTGCGCCTCGAGAATAATGGGGAAATGTGTTAAAGGTTGGTATCCGTGACCACAACGCTAATTTGTAGCATAAGCAACTGGGAATTCTGCGTGACTTGCAAGCGTAATCGGCTGAAAGAATTGTACTACATAGTCATCTGGGTGTCAGATGATAATGCAGTTAGCTGCTTACTAAATGAAGTCCGTTCCCTTATACTGAGTTCGATAGGTTTGTTTTATATTTTAGGTCTCCTATCAAATTTTTAGTTGACAAAGTTACCATAGTTGGTGGTCGTCTTGTGCAGACATGCCCGTGTGGGCGAAATTGAGAGTGGCGTCGAGTTGGGTTTTGTTCCACCGTTGATGTTACTGGGAGCTCCTTCGCTTGGCCAGTTTGGTGAATGCTCTCTAGTCGCTTACAGAAAGAGTCTTATAGAGGATAGAGGTGCTATTGCGTGTGCAGTAAGTGAGAATGAAATTCTGTGGAAACATTTGATCAGTAGACGCTACAAATTAAATGCAAACATTTGTGTGGTGGGGTTCATGTGAACCAGATACGGGCGCGGATCGAGATCAGTGTTCTCTGAGTGAGACGCAACCCGGTAGCACAGTGTGCGGCCAACGTCACGTGTTTCAGCATTGTCGTATGGTACTGCTGGTATTCTGTGCGTATTGCTTAATTCTATAGCGAATCGTGGGTTATTTCTTCTTTCTTTCTCTTTGCTGATTCCTATAAGGGTGTCATATAGTGAGGTTTTACAATCCTGCGTGAGGACGTGATTACACATTTCATGCAAGTGTGCTGATCGTGCTAGATTTTATTTTAAATACGATTCTTGCTGATTTTGTTTCAGAAGGCTTTTCCCTTAGCGGTAGTGCCTGCAAAGGTATTATAAGTTGTACTACTTCTGGTGAAGAATACAAAGTGTTACGGTCGGCCTCAATAAGTGTGACCAGAATACTGACTATGTTGTAAGTGCTATACTGTGCAGTCTACGTGGCCTCGCTATCCTGGATATCAGTGTTAAATTTAATTACAAACAGATATATAAAAAATTTAATTTTGGCCATATGGGGCTGCCACTAACCCTGAAGTTAGATGCGCTGCACGACGGTCGCTTAGAGTAATATAAACGGTTGAAATGGCTTTAAGCATTATGGAACTTACTATCTGAGGTCATCAGTCCCCTAGACCTAGAACTACTTAAATCTAACTAACCTAAGGACATCTCACACATCCATGCCCGAGGCGGGATTAGAACCTGCGACCGTAGCAGCAGCGCGGTTCCGAATTGAAGCGCCTAGAACCGCTCGGAAACAGTGGCCGGCTAGGGTACTACTTAGTTTTCTAGCATAGGTAATACCAATGGAAATCTAGGGTTGTTACTCTGGGCTGCTTATAAATAAATCTATCTCAAGGCGCGCTAACCTATTTAAATTCAGTTATGCGTGAAATGACTTGCTTGAGCTGCTAGTGCTCTGGCATATACTGAGAGTAGCGAATAAAGCGATACTATTAAGGTGGTACACTGGGCACTGGTAGTTACATGTAATACGTCGCGTGGCAACTGATGTCCAGGGTTCATCAGTTGCTACATATGATACTATTTGTTAATGTGAAGTGAATCTTGTCCACGTAGACAAACAAACAAATTATGATTTCGTCTGCCTTAGATTATTTTGTGAAGCAAGCCTGTTAAAAGAGAAAATTAAACATTGACATTAGTGATCAATCTTTGAGTGTGTACTACCACATGATTAGACTTAAATCTTTCGAATATGGTAGTGTTGTAAGTTTTCAATTTTTTAATTAAATAAGAACCTGTGGATTTTAGAAAAATTTTAAAGTGTATTCATGTTTGTTGATATGGCATTTTTAATTTTTAAATGTCAAACTTTAGATTATTCTTGGTACAAATTTGTGTTATTGTTCGATATGCACCTCACATATTGTGTTGCCGGCTGTATTTAAGAGTTTGGTGACAATGTGATTGGGCCATAGTTCTTATACTGATCTCAGTTACGGAGTGATATCTGTGGCCATTACTGCGGGGGATCGGTGGTGAACGACATCGCCTTCCAAGCTGGCCGTACCGTAGCCACGCGGAATCTCCGCTGTAGCCTTCAACGCTGAGCTGGACGCTAAAGACAGTTTCAGTGAACGATAGTCAGCTCTGTATTTTCTCAGTTTGAGAAGACCATATATTTTACAAGCTAAAAACATTCAACAGCAAAGATCACATAAATACTTGTCTATTTAAAACTACAGCTTACCGATGACTTTGCTGTCATCTCCGGGTCTTATAAAATCTTTTTGTTACGAAACAACTTCATTTTATGTGACTATCTAAACCTCCCCGGAGTGTTAGCGGATCAAATTCTGGTGGGGTCTTCAACCGTATCAAACACCTGCACTCAATATTTACACTGACCGCCTGTCCACCATCATCAGGTGATTAAAGATAATCCGTCCTCGCCGATAACTGTTTCAAACCGTGAACGACGAAATCCTTACATGCACCATGCGCTTTCGTATGTTGGCTGTGTATAACGGTTTTAACCAGTTATCGGAGAGAGCGGTTTAGCTTTTCTCTCGTGATGATGGCGGCCAGGTATACCGAGGAAATGTGTGCAGATGACAGTTAGATCCGGCTGAAGATCCGACAAGAATTTGACGTGTTATTGTGCGTTAGACTTCACGCCAAGGAGTCAACTCAACATTGTTGACCGAGCGAGGTGGCGCAGTGGTTAGCACACTGGACTCGCATTCGGGAGGACGACGGTTCAATCCCGTCTCCAGCCATCCTGATTAAGGTTTTCCGTGATTTCCCTACATCGTTTCAGGCAAATGCCGGGATGGTTCCTTTGAAAGGGCACGGCCGATTTCCTTCCCCATCCTTCCCTAACCCGAGCTTGCGCTCCGTCTCTAATGACCTCGTTGTCGACGGGACGTTAAACAGCACTAACCTAACCTAACCTAACCTAACCAACCTTGTTGATTCATAAACTCAGCCCCCCACGCTCATTCAACAAAAAAAAAACTCGTTTAATGATCACTCCATTTTAGGTCCGTCCGGTGGCTACCCCTATTCGGTTGTTAATTCAAATGGTTCAAATGGCTCTAAGCACTACAGGTTTTAATGCTTTCAGTGATCTTTCACCGGTGGCGTAATAGAACACTTTTTGATCTCTTCGCCTTTGTATACATAATGTGTTACATTTCTCTACATTCACGGTTGACTTTCAGTCCCTGCATCAATCATCGAATCGCTACAGGTGGTTCAAGTTCACTGACGTTGAGTAAACAATCACTTAGCTCTTTTATATGTCATCCACCTCTTTGCTGTTTGCACCACAAACCTCCACATACATTAAAACAGTTTTTAAAATTACAGAACCTCTGTTTTATAATGCACTGAAGAGGAGCTGTGTTATTCAGCGGTGGTGGACCGCTCACCACCCGTGTAGCGTTAACTGGATAAAGCAACAACAGAAATGTAGCACACGAGTGTCTGCACAAGTACCGCGTTTAGTTTCAAAGGGAGGGAACCAAGCGGTGCCAAACACAGATGAACAGTTGGTTTCTCATTTTCTTTTAGTTTCATTTTTCTTCAGTTTATCGGCAGTTCGAAGCCTGTTACCTTGCCTAAAATCTAAAAAGTCCTAATTGGAGAGTGCTTCGATTCAGTGAAACCTCTCGGTTCAAACACTACGCCCGATATATTACCTTGAGATGAAACTTTATGGCCATGTGCTCCATATATTGGTCCAGCTTCGGAATGCAATGCAGCAGTGACTCTGCTTGGCTTCGGTTCGACAAGTCATTACTAAGTTAGAAGAGATGTACACGTCACTTAGTCTTATGCACACCTTCCTGCACTGAGGCTTGTGGTTTGTGGGCGCGGACCTAGAACCAGATAATGTCTCGAATGGGGCTACATCGGGTTCAGTTTGGGTGAATCTGGTAGTCAAAGCATCAAAACTAGTTGCCTGTCATGCTACTTAAACCACTGTAGCGCGGTTACGAGCACGTGGAAACGGATAGTTGTTCTGCTGTAATATTCGTTTGTCCTCGGAGAATACATACTGCATGAAGGGATGGCAGTGATTAACAATAATGTTCACTTGGTCCAGGGGGTTTTTCTCCCATAGTATCTTATGATCCACACGTCCCTTCGTCCATCGCACGGAGAATGTTTCGAGCAGCCATGCGCCAGAATGGCGTATCCGGACATCTCCATCAACCTGGTGTAATGAAAGAATCATCCCGTCAGACGAAACAGTTCCATTGATTCATGGTCCAATGTCGCTGATCACTTGCTCATTATAATCGTAACTGACGATGTCGTTTGCTCAACAGCGGAACACACAGTAGTTGCCTGCAATGTGTATTGAACAGTGCGCATTGAAACACTTGTGACTTAAATGGCATTTAATTGTATTGTCAGACCTACCACACTATATTAGACACTGGATAAGCCGCCGATTTCCACTTCCCGTAATTAGGCAAGGACATCCAATACTATGTGCTCCACATGTTGTTTCGCCGCACGTAGGTTCTCGCGACAGTAGTACGCGCACGGCTAGAGCATCAAGGTGCAGCGCGGCTGTGCCAGAGTGGGGGTTGCCTTTCACTCAGCACATGATGTAGGAGCAGCAGCGGATGCCTCTGGTCCCCCACCTTGTCTATAACAGCGTCAGGAAAGCAGCCGACCAACTTCGCCGTTTACAAAACGTTTGTTCCTCAGGTACCCTTCCATAACAATCTGCATTTTCTCGAAGTGTAATATTCGTGTATTAAGTGCATCTCGTACCTGTAGATGTAATGGGTGCCTCTGTAGTGCTGTATAATGTTCAGGTGTGTAGATCAGAGGGAGGAGGTGGTGAAAAACAGTGTCGACACATAAACCACTCTTGTAGAGTAGCACCATGGGTGGACGCCGAGCTTACTGAGCCCATTCGACGGATGTATAACCATCAACAATGTCACATCCATCACTCCATGAGACAGTGTTGAGAGCTTTGAAATGTGGCCCAGTACACTGATCAGGAACTCAACGTCACCACAGCTCCTCATCTTTGCCGGGAAGGCGAAGGGAAAGCTGCCAGTAGTAGGTGACGTACCTAAGCGGTCATTCATCCAAGTGCTGGCAACGCTCTACGTTACGTAACTTCGGTGATTCGACGGGAACCCGTGTGTTCAACGAGGAAGGCCGTCGACAGTCTCTCTGTAACAACCGCCATATCTTTACGAGAGTCAATGCTTCTGTACAGGAAGTAGAAAGGACCAATTGCAATAAAAATTTGGGCAAGTTATGATTATTCTATTCCGTTTACCGGTTGTGTTGTTCGCTGATGTCCTGACCATAAGAATCAACAGAAGAACGCTAATGAACGTGGCTGCAAGTTACATCCAGCTCTTCACTTTCATTAAAGTCGCTATTACGTGCTGTGTTTGTTCATATACCAGTTTGTTTGTTTTCATAGCGCTCCTGGTAATTAACTACATCTATACGTACATCTATTAATTTACTGTATGGACTTCTCCACTTCTAGCCACAAGAGCCGTGTGTTTCCTTAGCCGCCGACGAGACATCGATCTCAGCGGCAAGTATCAATTAAAATGGAAGGTGATTAGTTGCCTGCAGCAAACGCGAAAGAGCAGGATTGATGATTACGGCAGATGACCCTAATGGATGAAAGTGTGTAACGGAGGCCTTTATACTAAACCCCTGCTGATGCTGCTCTGCAGAGTGGATAGAGATATTTTAAATCCGTTAGAGACACAGAATGAACTGCCAGTACAGTGCAATGACTTTCAACGTATGGGAAACATCTGAAACCATATGCTGTGAACGATAGCGAAGTGCATGACAGAGTGTAATTGCCATTGTACCGCTTATTAGGGCTTTTCAGCATTCTCTTTGGGAGTGATTGATTCAATGCCTCTGTGACCGCTGTTATTAGTCTGATCTTCTCTTCGCGATCCGTACGGGGGGATTGTCTACAATCAACACATATTTTTCAAAATCTCTGTAACAGTCTACCATGGATAGTGTTGCTAGATTTGTTACCAGCAGGTTTCATCATCACGCACGTACTATTGAGACTCTTCGTGAGCTGAAATAGAAATGCCTGGACTGAAGATGTCGGTTGTCTGAACTTCCTCGATAGCGCCTTGCGAAAAGAACGCCGTTTACGGCTGACAGCTGGAGGATTCTTCTGCCGTCAAAGTACCGCGTGTTCATAATTAAATTGCAGCTACTCATGGAGATCCAGTGTGGGCTGTAATTACCGTACGACACTGAAACTTGGTATGTATGGTAATGCGTTAATGGAGAACAGATTTCCATTGAAAAACAGATTAGCTCCAGCTGCAGCCACCCGGTGCAAATCTTCTGCTTTAAAGTGTTTGTATGACGGGATGATATCTGCTCTGTTACTTGACAGCGAACTTAACAGTGAGTGAACACTACAGCTGTCGAGAAGAGAGGCCGCGTACTGTTTGTGAAACTGTTTGATGTGAACAGTAGCAATTACAGCGTCGCACTGACACACTACTGATAACTGGATGGTCTGAGGTGTCGATGTCATTAGCTGCTTTAAAGAAGATGGGTGTGAAATTCGAAGACGTGGGTGAGCGTGGTGTGGCACCAGGAATAGGAAGGCGTCCGACCCGGCGGAAATTACTAACAAGGTTGCTGTAGCTGTAGCTATAGTTGACTATGCTGCACATTCCCCAGGTATGCTATTACTCGTGCACTTCATAGTCAACACTAAGGAAAGTTTCGAGGACGTTTTTACAGTACAACTCGTACAAGATTCAGATAGTGCAGCAACTAAAACCTCATGATCCACAGCATCCTCTGTAATTAACTCTTTGCCATGTGGTGAGCAACATTCTATGGAGTAATGAGGCACTTTTTTCACTATGTGGTGCATTGATTATACGGATCTACAGTTAAACAGCGTATTGTGCCCAAAGAACCATTGCGCTCGCCTTAAGTGATGTGTGGTGTGGAATCGCAAACATTGTTACTCTCGGTCCGTCCTTTTTTCAAGAGAATACTCCCAGAGGACCTGTCAGGAATATCGTAACATCTACATTTACACCTACGTGATTACTCTGCTATTCAGAATAAAGTGCCTGGCTGAGGGTTCAATGAACCACCTTCAAGCTGCCTCTCAACCGCTCCACTCTCAAACTGCACGCAGGAGAAACGAGCAGTTAAATTTTTCTGTGCGAGCCGTGATTTATTTTATGGTGCTGATCATTTCTCTTTATGTATGTGGGTACCAATAGAGTGTTCCCGCAATCATAAGAGAAAACTGGTGATTGAAATTTCTTTAGAAGATCCCGACGCAATGAAAAACGCCTTTGTTTTAATGATAGCCACTCCAAGTCATGTATCATGTCTGTGACACCAGCTCCCCTATTTCGCGATAATACAAAACTAGCTGCCCTTATTTGAACTTTTTCGATGTCATCCGCCAGTCCCACCCGAGGCGGATCCCACATTCCACAGCAATACTCCAGAATATGGCGGACAAGCGTGGTGTAAGCAGCCTCTTTAGTAGACCTATTGCACCTTTTAAGTGTTCTGCCAATGAATCGCAGTCTTTGGTTTGCTCTACTCAAACACTATCTATGTGATCGTTCCAATTTAGGTTATCTGTTATTGTAATCCCTTAGTATTTAGTTGAATTTACAGCCTTTAGGTTTGTGTGACTTATCGCGTAATCGCGATTAGTGGATTTCTTTAGTACTCATGTGAATAACTTCATACTTTTCTTTATTCACGGTATTGAGATCATCCCGTACAGCATGTGATTCCTGCTTTGAAACTATGTGGAAACCACTGTTCTTGAGGAAAACAGGGCTACACGTCATGTCGTTCTGCCAATGAAAGATCTGCTAAATGTAACCTTCCACGACCGTCTCATCTCCAGAAGCATGGCCAACAAGGTCACCTGATATCAAAACATGTGACTTTAAGCTCCAGGGACATCTAATAGAACTCGTTTACCAGGGATATCTAATAGAACGCCTTTACCAGGGCATTTGGGGTCTACCGTCTCTGAATGCCTGTAAAGTGGAACAACTTTTTCAGATTCCACTGGAACTGCTGCGGCCATCTGTTGACTACATCTTTTTACGGATGTAGCATCTCGAAGACATTTGGAGTGCTCATATTGGAAAAATTCGCAAGCAGCGATTAATAATAAAATGAACATTATGCCTTTCTCACTTGTTTCACTTCTCTGCCCACGTCCCGTTCTCAGTCCACTGCATGTGGAAAGGTTTCTATGAGTCTTCCTGGCATGCACAGCGCCAGGTTTCCATCTGGTGGCTAAAGGTGGAACTTTTTTTGCAACGTAAATCGGTTGTAGTTTAACGAATTGGAATATTTCCCAAATATCGCTGTCACACGATATATACAGCCCACACTGGACCTATGAGAGTAGTTGCACTTTAAATATAACCATCCGGTACATTTAACTAAGGACCACGCAGGTAGGCCGGCCGGGGTGGCCGAGCGGTTGTAGGCACTACAGTTTGGAGGCGCGCTGCCGCTACGGTCGCAGGTTCGAATCCTGCCTCGGGCATAGATGTGTGTGATGCCCTTAGGTTAGTTAGGTTTAAGTAGTTCTAAGTTCTAGGTGACTGATGACCACAGATGTTAAGTCCCATAGTGCTCAGAGCCATTTGAACCATTTTTGAACCACGCAGGTAAGGCGAGAGGAATTACGGCTCGTACGGAGGCTTATAAAAAGTCTTTCCCTCGCTATATTTGCGAGAGAAACAGGGAAAGGTATGACACACAGCTGTACGTAGTACCCTTCGCCACGCCCTGTATAGTCTCTTGCGAATTGTGTGTTTCGATGTAGATTTATAAGCTAGCATGTAATCATTCATGCTGTCCTTTCTGTAAACTGATGAGCCAGACATAGTTCGGCCTGTTGCAGGAAACAACTTCGGTGACGATTCAGTAAAAACTATGTCATAAGTAGGGTTTCACAATTCGGCTCTGTGCCATGTCGCAAAAAAAGGCATTCAGTATGCAGGAACCAGTACTCAGCAAGCTGACTTACTAAAGGAAACTGGACAAGATTCCTGAGAGGAGCAGTTCTTACACAGTACAGTACCACCTAGGCAGTGGAATTGCTAATATGATGGGTGAGCCATAGCACAACGTCGTGATTGCTCAACGGCCGTGCCGCATGCTTTGGTATACAGGACAAAGTCGCTAAGTTGCAGAAACGACAACAGACGTGGCTAATATACATATTCCCAACTCCTCTTCAATAATTATAAGCCGCTGGCCGAGTGGATTTCCACGCCAGTCTATGGACGGAGAAGAGCAAGCCGTCTGCATTCGTCAGATAGTGCCACCAATGGCAGCAGAAAATGCCAGCGCTGTCTGAAAGACGTCGACTTCGTGCCTGTCCACTCGAGAGAATCACCGACTGGCGACTGTCACCTGCCACTGGTCGCCATCCTGGCCGACCGGCGTACGAGCCTGCCGGTCTAGTTGCCCAACCATCAGCATGCTGGAGACTGCGGTTTGATCTCGCCTGCCCCAGAGTTACTTCTGCTGGCCTGAAGAAGCAGGGGACCAAGCAAGCCCGCTTTCTGCTGTCCACCATGGGTCACCACGGCGCCTCTGTTACTACGCTGACCGCTGTAACTCGGCAGCCACCACCATCGCCTTGGAGAACTTACATTTCGCAACCTGTCCGGTGGGTTACTGCTGACTCCGGCACGCCCGTGGCTGCCTACGTCACGAAGGCTATTGACTTTCTCTTTTTTTTTTTTCACTTCCACTGCTTTGATATTTATGCGGCTTAGGACTAATCCAACCAGCACTGTTTCTATCAAATGTCACTGACCGACACCAGCCGTGCTTCCTGACACATGTCGGGCAGCTCTACCCCAAATCAATGGTGGATCACACCATGCACTATTAATGTTCCACATTCCCTGTTCGTCCTATTTAGTACAGATCCAATATTATGCCATAGGTCGTACCAGTTTAGTGCAGAATAACTGCATTTAACTGGCATTCATTCAATGTACCGATATCTGCCCACTGTTTTACATATGACTGAACGTACGTTGTTGCTTTACTTGATGTCGCTGCTAAGGGCTACACCTAGGTGTTTATGTGAGTTGACCTATTTAAGCCGGCACTCATTCATATTGTGAGCATGGGATGCTATGTCCTTTTCATTTTCTGAAGAGCTAAATGTTACATTACTAAAAATTTAAAGCCAGTTTCCAGTCTTAGCACGACTTTGAAATTAGAATGCAGACTTTTTCTGACAGTACCTCATTACAGATAACTATATATTACTATTTTCTGCGAATTCATTAGTACCCAACATAAACAGCACTTGAGATTTGACTCTGGAAAATATGGTATAAGATTATTCCCATTTAATTCAACGTCTTGATGTAGCAGACAACGTAGGAAACAAATAAATATTTTACGAGAGCTGATGAAGAACAGGACCCAAGACAAAGGGAAATAATTCACAGAACCTTCTCCAAAATAACACTACAGTCATTACACGCCAAAACGAAGATCTTGTAAGAGATTGCTAAAAATGCAATTTTACTTTATATGTACAGCTGAATTCCCATTTTAAAATAATAGGGAAAAACCATGTACAATATTCTCTACCGGACTGTAACTTGCTGGTACATGCTTCGGATGGTACAGGCTATGGACTTACAACTGGAGTAGGAATGTCTGGGACAGAATTTAAACGTTCGTGTTGCCAGATGTGGATAACATGTTACATCTGCGGCCCCTCTGTCTTACTAGCTTAGGTAATTACCACTACGTCCATTAATTCTACTCGAGGTGAGTATATTATGATGATCGGAATGGTAATATTGATTTGTCAAGGGTTTATCAATAGGTAACATTTTGTCAGAAATACTTTGTGTTCCTATAGGGAGAGACACAAGTCGGGTGGTGAAGAATGCAGTGTTGACTGTAATTTCTATTATTGTGAAGCTTTACACGAAAAACGCTGTTTTAGGTCGTAGAATTATCTACGGGTAAGGTCAACCTTGTAGAGAGAAAATCGGATCAGCATCATGGACTGTGTTGTCGGTGGGCCACAGTATTCTTAAGTAAATAAACACTCATCAGTTATTTATGGATACTGAACGTACGTTATGAATAACTACAAGTGATTTCCGTTATAGCGTACGTACAATTAATATTGTCTATGTTCGTCTGTGAAAATGGACTCGATAAGCAGCCTCAGATTTCAGTAAACGGAATCTAACCTGCATAACTCTGTGTGCGTGTTGTCTGAATGCCAGTTTCACTGTCTTTTAAGCCCTCAACAGATAGTCGAATGAAAAAGTTAGAACTAACGTATGGATAAGCTATCTGACTGCATACTTCAATATGAAAAAGTACAGGTAAAAATGAACCTATAATAATGAATACCTTTCTGACAGCGTTTTTGAGCAAGAATTTACAAGTGATACCGGATCCCCCCATTGGGCAACGGAGTTTAATATATTAGAGTACTTGACATGTTGTGGTGTGTCAGTGTCTCTGATTTGGACCTAAGTTTTGCACTCACCTCTTTAGACGACTGCATTTTTCCACGTAATTTAGACCAAATCGCAGCAGCATGCAACAGCAGCTGCTAAAGCTTATTGTTACTAAGTATGAATTTAATAAAAAGAAGTTTGTTGGGGTCCTGTTAACTACTAAATAACCTTTGAAAACTGATTTCATAAATGAGTCCTGCAGGTTAGTTTCCCATTACTGATAGCTCACGTTGCTTATCGAGTCTATTTTCACAAAAAGGCAATATTTGTTGTAGGTACGTTATACCGGTTGTGATTCCACTGAACTTTGGCGAGAATTCTTCTGCACTGTCAGAAGTAAAATTCTACACACGCAACATAGTTACACTGAAATAAATTACAACGTACTCAGTCAACACGTTTTTAATGGGATACGAAAAGTAAAACTGTTTACAATAGTTTTCTTTGGTGGCTATCAGGTTCTGGGATGACAGCCCATGTATACCTTCTTCTTTGCTGACGACTGGAAGAAATCAGATGGGAGCGGAAGTGACGGAACATGCTTTGTAGCACTCAGATGAGACTGTTCAGCGTTCCATTAGACGTAGGCTATTTGAACGAAGCGTTTCATTTCCGGGAAAACCAATTTCCTGCTCGGGTGCCTCCACTGCTGAACTGTCAGTCGGTCGTTTATTGGAACATCCACGCAGCGGAAATTAAAATAAACAGTTCTCATTTCTGTAACCTTATACAATGAGGGCTGTCAAAGTAGAAATTCAAGGCAAGGAAATTTCTAATTACGTGACGGTTCTGAATAATATCATAAATCAAAAGGCGTCATTCTGTTCACTTATGCTGCTGGTGTCCACAAGGAGAGCAACTCTTTTGTAAGCTTTATTTCGGCAATACAATGAAATTTGCCTACTTATAGCTGAGAAAACATAGGTGTCAGTGTTGACTCCTGGCTCTGTTCTGCTGTTACTTTCCATGATGATAGCCAGTAAGTTCCTACTCGCCCGGATAACCGAGAGCACTGTCATGCTTACTTTTGTGACTCAATGAGACGGAGTAGCCTCTGAGCAAATCATATTTGTGGATTAACGACGAAGGTAGTGGGCTGGCCAGTTTGTCTGTGGATATTAAGCGGTTTCCCACATCTAATTACATAAAAAGCCCGCTGGTACCCACGTCCAGCCTCAGATTCACACTACGGAAGTATTCAATAAAAAATTCTCACAGATTTGAGCATGAGGTCTAGGCACAGCCAGAGGGGTAGACAGATTCGTTACCTGAGTTAACTGTGTCGCCAGGAAGGAAATACGAGCACCAAGAGCCTTAAACACTTGCGAAACCGATGTTTAAAAATGCCGACCATGTACAAAAATGGGTCAAGCAAAAGCAAAAGAAGAAGAAAAATACCAAGTGAGTTCCTCAACTCTCAAACTGTCTTTGGTAGGTACAATGCTCGCGCCAATCGGACACAATCGACATTTGACGAATAATTACCGGGCGATGTTCGCAGACAAGTTGTCGGGTGATGTAGGGGCAACAACAGATGACGCACACGTACGCACATCGTCCCACTGTAGATACTCACACATTGAAATTGCAGGAATACCTTATGCAATAGCTATCTTCGGTTCTGTTCATACTTTTGGAACTTGACGCTCAGTGCCGGGAAGTCAATTTCTTCAACCAGAGTTACATCATTATTTAAAAAATAAAGAAAATTTAGTTTTATTTTTGACCACCTGAGTACCCGGCGTTGCCTGGATATGTATTTATTCCACTTCTATTAGCCAATCTTCTCCTTCCTCTTCACTTTGTACATTTCCTACCCCCTACTTTCTGTCCATTTCCTCCTGCCCTCTCTCTCTCTCTCTGTCCATCTTTTCCTCTCTTTCTTTGTTTACTTCCTCATCATCATCTCTCTGCCCACTCCTCCTCTCTCTCTCTCTCTCTCTCTCTCTCTCAGCCCATCTTCAAACTTATCTCTTTGTCCATCGCCCCCTACCTCCCCTCTTTCTGTCCATATCCTCTCCTTCCCTATCTCTGTTCATCCTCCTTCACTGTTTCCATCTCCTCCTCCGTCATATCTGTATACACGACCTCCTTGCCCCCTCTGGCCGTCTCTTTCCTTCCCCCTTCTGTCTTCACTTTACAGCAGCCACCATAATAGGAGATTATTGGTTACCCCCACTGTACCTCTTTCCAGACAGCAACATGTGTACCGCATTTTTCTTAAATACATCACAAATATTTAACATATATTCAGTATATTTCACACATATTTGTACACGTATTTCGCCTGTATCTGTAGCGATTTTCGTCCTGGACTGTCGATTTCAAGCAGCTCAATTACGATGACGTCTCTCACATGAACTATGTTCTGTAGAATGAGGTAATGTTGGAGGAACTATCAGTGATATAGATGCGTAATATCTGCAAACTGTCAAGAATAAAGTAAGCAGTGCAAAGTAATAAATTAAACCATTATACATGATGCAGTGGCTTTTCCCGCTCCTTAGTGTTTTTGACATCGTATGTCTTGGACTACTGTACAGTTTTGCAGGTGCAGTTAACGGCATATTTTAATGCTGTCTTCATAACGTGTCCTCAATAGAGTTAGAAGTTAAGAAGTAATTCATTAAAATGCATAGGATATAAGGCGTGAATAGCGAGCATGCAAACAGTGATAAACTTTTTCACTTTTCAGTATTTTGTTGGATTTGTTAGCAGAAAAAGTTTCGTGAAGGTTTGTAATTATGTGTGAAGTTTGCTGCAAGTTACTAGTGCATTCATTCTCAATTTCTAGATGAATATGGGTATTCAAACGTCGTGGGCTACTATTATTTTTCAGGCCCTCTCCTCTCCTCTCCCCTCTCCCACCCCCCCTCCCCGCCCGTACCGGTTCTTAAACCCACATGATTATATAAATACAGTAAACGATATTTGTACCAAGGGGGAGTGTATATACGAACATACTTACATTATGTGATCAAAAGTATCCGGACACCACAAAGACATACGTTTTTCATATTAGTTGCATTGTGCTGTCACCTACTGCCAGATACTCCATATCAGCGACCTCAGTAGTCATTAGACATCGTGAGAGAGCATAATCGATTCTCCGCGGAACTCGCGGGCTTTCAACGTCGTCAGGTGAGTGGGTGATTGGGTGTCACTTCTGTCATACGTTTGTACCCCAGATTACCACACTCCTACACATCCCTAGGTCCACTGTTTCCGATGTGATAGTGAAGTGGAAAGCTGAAGGGACACGCGTAGAGGCCGACCTTGTCTGTTGATTGACAGAGGCCGCCGACAGTTGAAGAGGTTTGTAATGTGTAGTAGGCAGACATATATACACGCCAATCACACAGAAATTCCAAACTGCTTCAGGATCCACTGCAAGTACAATGACATTTAGTCGAGAGGTGAGAAAACTTGGATTTCATGGTCGAGCGGCTGCTCATAAGCCACACATCACACTGGTAAATGTGAAACAACGCCTCGCTTGGTGTAAGGAGCGTAAACATGGAACGATTGAACAGTGGAAAAACGCTGTTTGGAGTAACGAATCACGGTACACAATGTGGCGCTCCGATGGCAGTGTGTGGGCATGGCGAATGCGCGGTGAATGACATCGGCCAGCATGTGTAGTGCCAACAGTAAAATTCGGAGGCCGTGGTGTATGGTGTGGTCGTGTTGGTCATGGAGGGGGCTTGCACGCCTTGTTCTTTTGCGTGGCACTATCACAGCACAGGCCTACATTGATGTTTTAAGAACCTTCTTTCTTCGTACTGTTGAACAGCAATTTGGAGATGGTGACTGCATCTTTCAACACGATCGAGCACCTGTTCATAATGCACGGCCTGTTACGGAATGGTTAGACGACAATAACATTCCTGTAATGGACTGGTCTGCACTGAGTCCTAACCAGACTCCTATTGCACACCTTTGGGATGTTTTGGTACGCCGACTTCGCGCCAGGCCTCACCGACTGACATTGATACCTCTCCTCAGTGCAGCACGCTTTGAATAATGAGCTGTCATTCCCCAGGAAAACTTCCAGCACCTGATTGAACGTATGCTTCCTAGAGTGGAAGCTGTTATCAAGGCTAAGGGTGAGCCAACACCATACTGAATTTCAGCATTACCCTTGTAGGGCGCCATGAACTTGTAAGTCATTTTCACCCAGGTGTCCGGATACTTTTGATCACGTAGTGTATCTACATCCATTTGTGTAATGTATACAGATATCTGAAGTTATGAAAACGAATTAAAATCTAATACAGACAAGCTATGTGCTTTGCTATTCAGTGAGAAAAATTAAATAAATCGATGACATTCTCAATCTCGAGCTATAATATTTTCTACGTTACGTTTCGTTATTTGACACCAAATTTTAATTTTCTCTGAATGATGCCATTTTATGCGATTAGTAATTGAAATAAAAGGATATTATTTTTACTAAATGGTTCAACATATGTTAATAAATATGGAATTTAAATAAAAGCGAGAATTTATGATACTAATATCGACGTTTGAACAAGTGACTTTACGATTACATGACTTCATTTTACGCACTCAGCTAAGTGCAGCTACGTTCATTTGTTACATACATCATGCACGGTAGTTGGTAGAAAATCGTCTAATGTTCAAATGCGATTATTTCATGATTTTTCTTTTTTTTATATTCTGTATACATGAAACAGTAGAGTATTTTACTATTTCAGTGTGCCATAATGTTTTGTTTCTGAAACTGTCTGTATATTTCGTCAGTAGTTTAACCATAACCATCGTAAGTGCCATTAGCTGTTCAATTGTATTAAGAACAAAATCCATACCTACCAAACAATGTCTAAATCAAAATTACTATGGATACTTGTTGGACCAAAATCTCTGAATCTTTTTGGATCATCCAGATTTCAAACTGATTGGCACTACTCAAGTTGCTTCTTTGTTTCAAACAGGCTCATCTTTTAACACATTTCATGTGTTATGACATTTTATCTGTTGCCATCATCAGATCGAAACTTACACGTGTAGATAAAAATCTTGTGTCAAGTTCGCCAAATTCGTTACTGATTACCGGGCTCGGCTCATCGCCGAGCCATCCTCAGATCTATAAATACAGAAAACAGCGCTTTGAAATTGAACAATAAAAATACATTCAATACTTGAGTTTCCATTATGCAGTACATACCAGTCAAAAATGTCATTCAGTGTGTAACACTCATTACATATCGTCGTATTTTTTAGGGCAAAGTCGCCCTAGTCAATTGAAAAATCCAATATGTATAAAGGAAAAATATAAAAACGTTTCATGCGGCACCTAGGCCTCAATTTTCGGCATTATTTCGTCCAAATATCAATGTTACAAATTTATATTTTTCGGTTAGTAATATTGTTATATTTTTTGTATTTAAAATAACATTCTGTCTTCAGTAGTAATTCCCTGACGTTCAGTACTTTCAGTTTGTTTATCATTTTTAGTGTTGAACGAAACTTTAATACTCATTGTTTATTTACTACAAATCTTCTGATACAAATACAATTTCTCACGCTTCTGTAATGTAAATTCATAAGAAAGTGTCCTTATATTAACAACACTTTTCTGATTAGAGTTACATGTGTATTATATTAGTTGGATGGTAGCACTATTTAGTTAGTGTGGTTTTCGTATACCCATGACGCTACACCTCAGCCAATTAACTAACAGCAGTCACACAGATACTTCCTTGATCCTGATATACATGTTAGAAATGATGTAATGTTTACAACCACTCATGGCCGATGTAACTATCATTGCTGATGACAATTTTTAAGTATGTGTGGAAAAATGGGCACTGTAACAACACCCGATTAGTGATAAATGTCAGTTTACGCAATCACTAAAGAATATTCATTTTAGCTAAGGTACTTGACATTATTCAACATACATTTTTGCACATTTCTTAGTCACGTTTTAACATTTTTCCCGCTTTGTCTGGAGAGATTTTGTTTAACTGGGGCGAATTAGCTCTAAAAAGACAACATTTTATACTGGTATGTATTGCTTCATGGAAATTCAATTATCGAATGTGTTTTCTATTGTTTACCTTTTATACGCAACTTTATGAATTTTTAGATCTGAAAATGCTTCGGTAATGCGATGATACCGGTAATCAGTAATGAAAATTTGCGACATTGGCGTAGGATTTTTACCTATACAAGCTTTATATTAGAACATGTCATATCTCCCCTTACTGATAATGTCAATGAGTAGCATTATGGCTTGTACACAGCATTCAGTGTAATGTAGTGATGAAACGTATGCCCAGGCCAAAGACAGAGGGTCTACATCAATTTACACAGAAATTTGTTTTATGAGTTGACAGCGGTAGATAAAAATTGCAATACACTGAAATTTGTTGAGCGAGCAACGAGCTTCAGTAGTAAAATTTCACAACGATGCCGCTCAGTTAATGAATTTATTCTCTTTATTAATATCGGTCACTTACTTACTTCTTTTGGAAGGGTAGTGTGTGGCAAGGAAAAGGAAATACTAGTCCACTTTCTACGTTTCTTAATTAAGTCTGAAAGACAAAAGTTAACTATACATGGTATCATGGATGCTTATTACTATCATTGATGTTTGTCATGTACGGATTATAATTTCTGCTTCTGTTCATTCAGATGCTTTGCATGTGACGTATCATTCCTAAAACCCGAAAACCTTTTACATACAACCTCAGTTTACTAATCAGTCTCGATACACAAAAGGTGTATGAAAAACTCAACGAAAATAATCCACTAACACTACAGAAATTTATAGCTTGGTAAAATCATTAGTTCGAAACATAACAGATCAGTTTCACGTTGTACATGTCAATTTTATGTCATGGCACCATCAGTTTTAAATTTTACGCAGTCGCAATACTGCTCTCTGTGGAATATTAGTCTCAAAATCAATCAGACTGGTAGCAGTTCCGTGAAAGACTGCTTGTAAGTGTTGACCATATCTTCCACATCCCTATTCTTTATCTTCACTCATCTGTCTTGTGACTGATTTGACGCGGTGCGCTACGAATTCCTCTCCTTTAAGAAACTACCCATCTCACAGCAGCTCGTGGCACCTGTTCCGACGTAAAGCAAAGCGCCGGCACGCCAGTCGGGAACGACAGAGGAGAGAGGGCTGTGAAGACGACGTCAGTCTGTTTCACGCTGACCGACCCTTCTCTAGGACGACAACGCGACAGTAGCGGCCTCTTTGTGAAGAGAGCATAAACACCATCCCGACCGGTCACGCCCACTTATACAGCAGTATCAAGATTAGGCCCTTAAAGACCAGCAACTTAGGAATTGTACGGCATATACTGAAGAGATTTTCTGTTTGCTCGTCACCCTTTGCTTGCGACTCTTCTGTGTTGTGGGTAAAGTTAAGTATTGTCATTGTTCACTTCGTAATAAAACTGATTAATGCGATTTGTTTGAATGTTGTCTCGCGAACCGAAAAGGCAGGTTTCCTAGACACCAAATATTTGACGTCAAGGGAAGATTCAAGAGAACCTACGTTCTCACAACCTTGCTGCATGTATCCAGTCTGTCTTACCCCACAAATTTCACTCTTTACAGCTTGCTCTAGAACCATGGAACTTATTTCCTGATGTCTTTACCGATGTCCAAAATATTACTTTCCTGCCCACTCCGCTGAGAACTTCCACGCCCCTTTACCTTATTGGCCTACTTATTTATCAAAATACTTCTGTAGCACTACCTATCAATCTCTTATGATCCGGTTTTCACACAGTCCATGTTTCAGTACCGTAATATGCAGTGCTCCAAATGTATATTCGCAGAAATTTCTTCCTCAAATCAAGGCCTACGTTTGATACTAACAGACTTCTATAACGAGAAACGCCATTTTCGCCAGTGCTGGTACGTTTTTTATGGCCTCCTTGCTCCGTCCGTCAAGTGTTATTTTGCTGCCTAGATAATACATTTCCTTGACCTCTTTTAATTCACGATCCCCAGTGCTGATGTTAAGTTTCTCGCTGTTCTCATTTCTGTTACTTCTCATTACTTCTGTGTTTCTTCGGAGTACTCTCAATACATATTCTATACCCATTGCATTTTTCATTCTGTTCAACAGATGCTGTAATTCTCTTTGATTGTAACTGAAGATAGTAATGTCATCAGTAAATCTTGTTATTGTTATCCTTTCACCCTAAACTATTACCCCACACTTGAACCTGTCCTTATTTCCACCATTGCTTCTTCGATGTACATCTCTAGTTTCAACAGTAGGTGCGAAAGACTGCATTCCTGTCTAAACCCTTTTTAATTCGAGTGCCACTCTTGCTTTTCCCTCTTCGCTCTTTTATGTATTACATATCACCCGTCTTTCTTTTTAACTTACCCCTACTTTTCAAACATACTGCATGCAGGCATTTCGTCTCAGCTTCCTTGAATATCAATTTTATTTGATCTATAAGTAACTTGTACGTCCTTATTCATGAATTTCTCTGAAAAATTTTGTTGTTTTTTCTTTCGTGGATCAGCTGAAATGTTTCTTATATTACTTCTGGTTTCTTTGCAGCTTGCTTTCTTCCAGCTATGTTTTCTTTTTTTTCAGCTTCTGTGTTTGCTCTTCTTAGAGATTTTCTCCTATATTCAACTGAATTACCTACTGAGCTACTCATTGTCGCAGTATCTTTAGCCTCAGAGAACTTCAAGCATATCTTTTCACTTGTTAGTTTTTCCTCATACCATATATTTGCTCCTAGTTTCTTCCTGGCTACTATCATGAAATTCAGCCTACTGCTCATCATTACTAAATTGTGATCTGATTCTGTCTGCTCCTGCAAGTTCCTTAAACTCTAACATCTGATTTAGTAATCTCTGCCTATACAGGATGTAATCTAACTGAAATCCTTCCTTATTGTCCGGTCTTTTCCAAGTATACTACTCCTCTTGTGATTCTTATATGGAGTACTGGATATCACTAGCTGAAATGTGTTGAAGAGCTCAATTAGACATTCTCCTCTCTCATTCCGACACCAAATTCATATTGCTGCGTAACCATTTCTTCTTCTCCACACGTACGGGCGTTTCAATTTCATATTAGTATAGATCTTCATCTCCCTCTATATGCCGAATTATTCAATATCTTCATAAATTTTTTCTTTCTCTTTGTCCTCTCCTTGTGGCGTCGGCATGTATGCCTGAGCCGCCGTTGTCGCTGTTGGTTTACTGTTCACTCTGATGACAACTACGCTATCACTGAACAGTACACAATAAAACACTTTCTGCCCTTCCTTCCTATTCGTAACGGAACCTACTCCAGCTATACACTTCACTGGTCTCCCAGCTGCGTTTAGACTCATTCTTAGTATTTCCCTTTTCAGACTCTCTAACTTCCCGATCACGTTCATACTTCTAATATTCCTCCTCCCCCTCCCCCCCCCACCCCCGCCGAACTTAGAACGTTGTCGTTTTCTTGGTTTTCCTATCGGTTTCTCATCGTCACCTCTTCCTTGGCAGTTCCATTCTGGAGATTCAAATGTAATCTTTCACCAATGGAGAGATTATCATGACACTATTTCAGTTACAGGCCATATTTACTGTGGATACACATTGAAAATCTTTAATCTCGCTATTTCCATTCCCTTGTGCACCCTCATGCAGATGACCATTGATGATTCTTCCGCCTTTTAGAGGCAGTGTCCCACCACAAGGGCCAGAGAGTTCCGCGCACGTCTATCCGCTCCTCTGCCCTCTTTGACAAG
The DNA here is from genome assembly GCF_021461385.2 of Schistocerca piceifrons. NCBI lineage: Eukaryota > Metazoa > Arthropoda > Insecta > Orthoptera > Acrididae > Schistocerca > Schistocerca piceifrons. The sequence goes on from NC_060140.1 coordinate 402,475,691, forward strand.
GCCATTGTCTTCTTACACCGGAAGTTCCTGAATGTCCACGTGGGAGCCCATTGCTGGACGTCCGCAGCTCGTGATCATGCGGTAGCGTTCTCGCTTCCCGCGCCCGTGTTCCCGGGTTCGATTCCCGGCGGGGTCATGGATTTTCTCTGCCTCGTGATGACTGGGTGTTGTGTGCTGTCCTTAGGTTAGTTAGGTTTAAGTAGTTCTAAGTTCTAGGGGACTGATGACCATAGATGTTAAGTCCCATAGTGCTCAGAGCCACCACGCCGCTGGTCGCCTCTCGTATGGACATGACGCCGTCACGGTCGGCTAGTCGCCGGCTCACACTGCAGAAACCTTCACGCTCGTGCTGTCGGATATGTCCTGCGCCTGGCTTTTCGGGGCAGTTTCCCTGGCGCTCGCAAGTCTCAATGTCGGGACACGGATTGGTCTTCTCTGCCGCAACCAATCAACCAGCCTCATCACTAGCCACTGTACAGCCCCCCCCCCCCCCCCTCACCTCTCCCCCTCGTCCAAGCCTCCCTGTTCCAAGCTGCTGCGGGAGGGGATCGGTATTTGCCGCTATAAAATTTTTCGCACTTTCAAATAAGCTCGCCGTCACTTAAGCCACAGCGTTTCCTACAGCCGCCATCGCATTGTGAGAGCGCTGTCACGAATGATTACGGGGCTGCTAGTGAGAGTGCGTTTGCCTGTTGAATGAAATTTACAGACATTAATAGTGACCAGGGTTCGTGATACATTGAATAGTTATTGTACTGAAGACTGACTGATTTCTGAATCTGCAGTATCTGTATATTTTTTAACATTCAAAGCTACTGTTAGCAACTGATAATGCACCTATAAATTTTAATAATTGGTGTTAGAATAAATTAATATCTGAATTCTCTTTTCATCAACCGCATCCGTTCCTCGCTCCTGTATCTACTAAGTAACACACAACGTGGAAGGAAGTTACAACAAGTACTAGCAATATTATTACTAAAATAAAGTTTTCGTAGGGCAAAGATAGGTAAGGTCAACATTTCAAAAAAATTTGTGTCACTTCAACAGCATGAAACGTACATCAGTTATATGTAAGTAATTAGCTACCACCGATTACTAACTTTTTGAAGGACAATATTCTCACCGAAATCCTCAAATTGACAGTGAAATTTATTTCCTGTCCACTCTGCTCGACCGTAGGGTTAACAAGAAAACAAAACAACTTGCCTGAGCACTTCTGAAAGGGATTTAAGTACCCTGTGGCTTGTAGAAACATCAATAACGATAGTTACGATGTTTCGGAACTATTTATCCACGTTTTTATTTGGTGTCTACAGGCAAAAAAATAATATTAGTAGCTTCGAAGTATGAATTACGCACTTTCGCTTACGACTATCGTTTTACTGTTTATGCAATAATGCCGTATTTACTTATAAAATGTTATAGAAATCGAGTTTCTGTTACTCTGCTAATGCTTCCTCTTCTTTTTTTCTCCTCTTCATATCCCTTGCTCTCCTCAGTATTGACTTAAAACTGTGGTGTCACCACCAGACACCACACTTGCTAGGTGGTAGCCTTTAAATCGGCCGCGGTCCGGTAGTATACGTCGGACCCGCGTGTCGGCACTATCAGTGATTGCAGACCGAGCGCCGCTACACGGCAGGTCTAGAGAGACGTCCTAGCACTCGCCCAAGTAGTACAGCGACTTTGCTAGCGATGGTTCACTGGCAAATTACGCTCTCATTTGCCGAGACGATAGTTAGCATAGCTTTCAGCTACGTCATTTGCTACGACCTAGCAAGGCCCCATTATCATTTGCTATTTATCTTGTGACGCATGTACCGTCTAGACCGATGTTCATCACTTATGGATTAAAGTTAAGTATTCCAGCAAATTCGTACCTTATTTGCTAGTCTCAATTACTTTACCTGCTCCAGACCTCATGCCAGCCTGCGTGAGCTTAAACGCGTGCCTTTCGGCTTCCTCTCATAGTGACTTGGCTGTCTTGCCAAATCACAACAAAAACTATGCTTGGTAATACAATTCAAGAGCAATGAAGCAGCACAAGGAATTACCCGTACATAGTTGGAAGATCACCGTAAACTTGAAACAAACTGTCAGATAGTTGTTAATTCTGTCAGCTGTGAATCGCTTTGGTTTGAAACAAAGTTTGTCCAGTGTAAGGGAAATATCAACCTACAGCACTTGCCGGCGAAAGGCAAGGGTCCCGAGTTCGAATCTCGGTCCGGCACACAGTTTTAATCTGCCAGGAAGCTTCATATCAGCGCACACTCCGCTGCAGAGTGAGAATGTTATTCTGGAACATAATAACACGTAAACCCACTGTCGCGCTGGCAATAGTTCGGCGAGGAGGAATGTCCTCACGGTACTTGAGATATGCCGTGTGCATCTGAAGCCGGTGACGGGTGGCTCGGACTTGTAGAGCTAGAAAATCTAGGGGGGCGTTGACTGATATGATCCCCTGGCTGCTGCCAAGAGTCCTATATTCTACGTAAGGGATTACGATCGTAAGATTTAATGCAGTGGAGGTGCGACAGGCTGCTTAAGTGCTCGTGTTATCAGGATATGCTTGCTGCCCTGTGAATATGGCAAGCTCAGCGGTTCTAGGCGCTTCAGTCTGGAACCACGCGACTTCTACGGTCGCAGGTTCCTACCTCGGGCATGGATGTGTGCGATGTCCTTCGGTTAGTTAGGATTAAGTAGTTCCAAGTTCTAGGGGATTGATGACCTCCGAAGTTAAGTCCCATAGTGCTCAGAGCCATTTGAACCATTTTGTGAATATGGCTGTTGCCTTCTTGAAAGTCAGGGGCGTAGCATCCTCATAATCCACATAACGTAAGGGCAATAAGTGGATGTTTAAATGTGCATTCTAGTTCATATTTATGGTAACCTCATTTATTGGCAGAAGTCATAGTAAGAAATACACCTCCAAAACGTAACAGAACCAGCTTTGAACTGAATTACACCTTTCTTCCACTGCATTCTAAACATCTCATTGCACCGCAGGTGCACTCGCCTCCTTACATCGTCTGAAAAGAAGCCAACTCGCCATTCCTAGGTTTACAGAGCAAAGCTGTAGGCAACTACGGTCAGGTTTGTGTGCTTTTAGTATTGTAGTAAACTTTTAGCTCCGTTGGCATTTTTCAGCAGAGGCCTTTTTGAGAGTAACTCCCTTTAAAATGTTCGTCGCATGCAGCATTATTTTTATTTTTATTTTTCTTTTATTTTATTTTATTTTTTATTTTTTTGTGGACACTCTTCCTTTGAAGCTCTATATGGCTGAGAATGGTTAACCAAACCCTGTTCCTAAGTTGAGGATTCCTGCACTGAGACACTAACAAATCAAGAAACCTCACTTACGTTATTTTTATGGTCACGTGGAAACACGACAGCTCCATTCCGACATTTTGTCTGGTCTGTAAGTACCCCATGCATACAAGTAACCGGCCCGTGCAAACCACGCCATTGTCATGGAATACATCATCAGTACAGGGACACGTGACGGCGCAGTGCCGGTTCTACATACACTGTGAAACAAAACTGAAGGACCACTTTTCCAAAACCCCCTAATTCCTTCCTATTGCGTCCCATAGGTTGTAAATTTGACTGAAAAGCGCTTACAACCTTCCTCTCTAATTATGCAAAAGCGTGGCGCTCTGCGACTTAATCTTCCGTCACGGCGACGCTTCGTATGGGAAGGTGTCGGCGCAAGCGAAGAAAGAGGCCACACCTCAGAAGTGTGCGTCTAACATCGCCCAGTTCGGTAAACCCCTCGGTGCCTCCCTTGTGCCACGGTTTAGATTTTTGAAAACGTGCCTGTCAGAGACTTCGACACCAGTGACGACGCTGGCGTAGCGCATAAATGTAGGCAACCTCCACCCTCAGGCGCTAGAACATCTCCGTGGTTAAACTGACATCGCTTTCTGACAGATACATTTTTAAAGTGGTCTAGAATGTTTAGAAAACTCAAGTGGCAGTCTCTGCAAGAGATGCGCTCTGCATCGCGGTGTAGCATGCTGTCCAGGTTTCGACAGGGTGCGTTTGTGGAAGAGGTATCGAATATATTGCTTCTCCCTACTTATACCTGCCGTGGAGATCACAAATGTAAAATTAGAGAGATTCGAGAGCGCACGGAAGCTTTCCGGCAGTCGTTCTTCCCTCGAACCATACGCGACTGGAACAGCAAAGGGAGGTAGTGACAGTGGCACGACAAGTGCCCTCCGCCACGCACCTTTGGGGAACTTGCGGAGTATACATGTAGATGTAGATGTAGGCACGTGGGTGGCTCTGCGGATTGTGCTGAACTGTGTGATCTTAGTGGGACACTTTGCCATTTTACTGACGCACGTGCCAGTGTCGAACTCTCCCATGATAAAGCCACAGGAGGATGCGAGAAAGTAGGGATGAAAAAGCATGAAAACATTGTTTCCATTACGTTCAAATCTCGTGGATAGATTTGAATGGTCCTAGTGGTTCCACCCTGTGTGGCACAGCAAACATTTCTGTCACTTTACACTCCATTATGGTGAGATCACGTTAACTGAGGATGCGGTACCTCAATGCCTGTGTTGTAGGGGTGGAGTGCACAGTGGCCAAATATGTCAAGAACGTCGCCCTGTTACTCATAGTACTACGAACTCTCGTTTTCGACAAGCGAAATGGAATCAACGCGTTAAGGGAAGGAGTGCTTACACTGATTACATTGACGCTCTTCATGTTACACCTGGAGGAGTCTTCCGGTCGATTTCTTAGGCAAGCAATACGAGAACCCATCTGATTTCAGCACTGAGTGTCGCGGTTTTCACCTCCGTCTCAGAGCCCTCAAAGTAATGAGTGAAATGAAACTTCCTGACAGATTAAAACTGTGTGGCGGTCCAAGACTCTCATTCTGGAAACATCCCCCAGGCTGTGGCTAAGCCATGTCTCCGCAATATCCTTTCTTTCAGGAGTGCTAGTTCTGCAAGGTTCGCAGGAGAGCTTGTATAAAGTTTGGAAGGTAGGTGACGAGGTAGTGGAAGAAGTGAAGCCGTGAGGACGGGGCGTGAGTCGTGCTTGGGTAGCTCAGTTGGTAGAGCACTTGCCCGCGAAAGGCAAAGGTCCCAAGTTCGAGTCTCGTTCCGACACACAGTTTTAATCTGCCAGGAAGTTTCATATCAGCGCACACCCCGCTGCAGAGTGGAATTCTCATTCTGGCAACGAGTGAAATGTCGGTTGGAGGGGCAGAATGGTGGTGTAATCTGGCGCGAACGTACATCATCAACTGATCTTACCGCACCCTTCTGAGCCGTGGCCGCTCTTTCGCTTGTGTCGTCACCTTGTTGCCTGGTGAGTCCCCGAGCGCGAGAGTGATGTCGCAGGATATCACTCTTTAGTACCATTGCAGAGGAAAGCTGTAGGTACGTTTGAGCCAAATTTAAACTTACACGTTGCACTGAGAGACAATTTCGGAATTTCTAAAAAGTTATTCTTTAATGTTGTTGGCCCATGTATTTTCAGCGGTGAGCTTATTAGTTACGCATCTTTCATACGTAACATATTTTGCAATATCCATAAATCGATTACAATTGTGATTTCGCCCACGTGCTTTGTTGTAGAAAGAAGAAAATTAACTACTGTTTCAGCCCAGTAAGTAGTAACAAACTATGTGCGACAAATTAATTCACACCATACATTCCGCCCGTTCGAGCTAGCTTTCATTTCCAGTGTCACTGTTCGTGTCGATCATAAGTCTGTCTGAAAGTTGGCAGGATTCAATTCCCACAGTCAGGCCTGAACACGTTCGTGGCCGGGTTCCAGGCTGCCCGCAGTTGGTCGTCGCAGTTGCCGCCTCCGCCAATAGCGCAGAGGCGGTCGCAGTGATAAAACCTGCGCGTTCGGGGCGCAGGGGTGCTTAGAGTTCATTACCCGCTGCCGCGCTCTGGTGACGTAGCGTCCATGGCCGGCGAGATTTCTTGCAAAAGAAGGCGAGTGGGGTTTTCGCCGTGGAATCATGAGCTTACCACGAGGAGCGGAAAATTACTTTCTTCAATACCGGGTTTCTCGTCAGAAACGCGCCGGATCCCTTCTTGCGGTTCCAAAGCAATTTTGAAATCCTACGCAGGGGGAATTATCGTAATTATGACGAGAAATAAGAAGCTACTCGCGGTTATAATTCTCTGTCTCTCTGTTTACATTTCCAGTTGTCATGTCTTTCTAAAATGCAGGTAATTTCACGCACTATGAAATTCGTAATGAAATGTTGGTATATCATTTATATTGTTAACCCAATCGTGACTTCTATTGTTATATCTTGTACGTCTGAAATAGATGGTTCCGTTTGTGTCAAGCATTTCAAAGGGTTTCGAAAAAATTCAGGATGGCTATAATTAAACTTCCACTACTTGTTCCCATGAGAAACGAGTGATGGCAGGACATTGAAAGTCTGTGGAAACATTTGTAAAGAGACGCTGGAGAGGAATAACTAACAAACCAAGACTTCCACATGAGAGAGAGTGACATTTGATGACTGTGTGTACCATGTTTACTTCCCAGGTTACTAGCATTGCTCAATATGATGAGCATTTGCATCCGCGACAGGCTGGAAAGGCAGTAGAGATTCCTGTGCTGCCGTCCGAAACAACGGTAGACCATGGAATGTTCAACTGCCGTGACACGGCTTGAAGATCGCACATTGCGTCCAGAATTCTTGGCGATGGCAACATTAACCTCATCAACAATATGTGGGGCAATTGGCCGTCGACCTGTTCCGGGAGTAGTTCCGAAAGTACCAGTTAATTCGGACTTCTCCGTACTCATTTAATGCATCTGTGATGGCGATGAATTGTAGTATCATTGCCGAGCAGTACCATTGATGTTGTTTTGGCTTAACTGCTTTACACGTAAATCTCTGCTCATTTTGTCCAGATACGTGTTGACTCTCAGCAAATGTAACGGACATTGATGCTTGTGTTTGAACCCTACGTAGCCGCGCCAGTACTGAGGTCAAACGAAAAGTCTTGACACCAACCCTATTAAGAATGCAAATCCTGCAGCACACAGTCCGAAAATTATTCCTATTAGGTTGGGTACTCTTACGGTAAATAACTTACCACCTGCCTATGATAAAGTGGCGAAAGTTTAATTATAACCACACTGTATTAAGTTTACGATTTGTAATTAAGGCTTCAAGGGCAGCGGTAAAGAAGAAAGTACATTTATGGACATAGTATAGTATACCTTGTTGAATGAATCGCGAGATGATAAAAGTATGAACTGAATAGTTTGTACGACGAGAATAATTCTTCAGCTTCCGATTTACTATAAAAAGCCTACCACAAACGTGATTCGTTTTTATGCCACAAATTTAATCAGTTACATGTTTAATGTCATTATTAAAAAATTTACCATTCACATACATCCTGCCGTTAACAGACTTACCGGTTACGTTATTATTTGAAATACATGTTCCTTTGGCGAGTTCCTTAGTAAAGCAGAAAATTGGACGCGTCGAGAACACGTCAGAGGCATTTAGTCTTGAATGAAATGTAATTTGCAACCCTTTGCGCTTCAATTAGACGCTTTAAGAGGGGGGACGGGATAGGGAACGTCTGTGGTGCCTGTAGAATACAAATGCTTTATTCACAATGACGCAGCCTTCCTGGTCTTCAGCCTACAATGAACAAGTTTACATAATACAGGAGGCGTACCAAAGCGTAATAACCTTCCATCCTTACGAACAGTCAACTCGTAGACAATTTTAACTGTCATTAATGTGAAACTTCAAAATAAGTCAGTTCTTCTTGTGCTAGCGACAATGGACATGCATCCTTCCATTTTTTTTACTTTTTTGTGTGGGTGTACTACCAAATAACATATGCTGTAGAGTAATTCTTACGTACGTCAAAATAGAGAGCATAACATGCTTTTAACATATAGATTTTTTCCAGATTTTGTATCAATCTGACGAAAGCAGATGGCCGAGATAAACAAGAAGTGTCTATGAACAGCAAACAGGATGAGCAGACATATACGATCCACAGATTAGTGATTAGCGGTCCATCTGTGATTTGCTAATTAGCACTGGATAAGGTCCAGATCACGTAGTGAAGGTAGCATTTACCAGATGCTGGGATCAATGAAGTGCTTGGTAAACACATTTACCAAGACTGACACCAGTTATAAACCTAAGGAACGATCAGGTTAAACATGTTGTATCCATATGTGCTATTACCATTATAATTTCACTAATTTTAAATTTCTGCGTTAGTGACGAAGTGAATCTATTTTTGTTTCTTTGAATGAGCAAAATACTGTTTGTTCATTAAAAGTTTAATCGTAAAGTAACTCAAGCACTTGTGAAGTAATTTATTTAATTTTATTAGCTGACATTCGAAAACAAATCGTTTCCTAGATTGAATTGACAGACATGTATGAAATATGAGAGAAGGTACCAAATACCAATGAAACTGTTAAAACGTCTCTTCAACTCTAATTAAATTATAATTAATAAGATATAAAATTTTTAAAGTAAAATCCGTTCGACCACGGCGTAATAGCCCGGAATATTTTATTAACTGTGACAGTTCCGGCCATGAAATTTTACACTTCCCTACTACTTAAATTATAGCTAGTGCACTTGCTGTCATAGAGAATATAAGATGAGCTGTACGATGGTCCTTTGTGGAACCGTGTGTGTAAACGGTACACAGTACAAGAAATACGTTATTTGTGATATAGAATAAGAAGTTTCTACGCAGAATCCGCAAGGAGAAAATATGTGAAGAATATTCACTAGAGGAAAGGACAGTTGTTAAGATATCACTCGATAATTTCTTTAACATTAAGGGCAGACGAAGTCTGCAATATAAGCAACAAAACAGTTGAGATTGGTATGTAAAGGGCTACTTCAACCAGATACGAGAGTGATAACTTGCCGCCTCTCGTAAGACCTATCTATGAAATCAGAAACTTTTGCCTTAGTCTTCGAACCTTGGCGAGATGGTTTCACTATCAGTGAATGGAAGTCACATTTCATGTGCATTCTGTTGTACTAAGATACAAAAATAGGCCCCATATACCACAGCCAAAGCTGTTTAAAGCAAACGAAAAAATAATACAAAAACGATTTAAAAACTGTAGTAAAGAAACAGCAAGGTAAAACTATGGTTTGATGGTTACACTACCTGGCTGACGACGTGCAGGTCATTAGTCCGATTTCTACTTCCTGAAAATATCTGTCGATTAACATTTGAACGTTCTGGGACTTATTTACGGAATACTGAAATTTGGTAAAAAATCCTATTTAAAAATATGAGCACTCTCTGCTGACTAGGGTCAATAAACGTGTTTTCGCTGTGAGGTCTTACTTCTCGGAAATTATATCGCATCTGGTACTAGATTTCAGATGCTATGCCACTGTATTGCCCTGGTTATATCATAATATTCCGAGCAAGTAAGACGAATCTTTACAGAAAAATTGACTTTTGTCCATTATTTGCGCAATAAAACGAATCCATCAGTTCCTTGGGGGATACTAAAATGTAATGTTTGTGAACATTACAAGGACTGTATATCTTTCTGAAATTCATTTCGAACTAGATAGCAGGGGCAAGAAAATTGTATATAGTTACTTAACTGTTCATTGCTTCTGATAAACACGATGCAGTATGAAGATAACTCACTAGGTTAGTACGCTGACGCTAGATTCATCGCTTCCCTTCATTATATGGCTTCTCAGCGTCATTTTCTGTGTAATGCTCACTTTCCTAGCCTCACGAAAGGAGGTGCTGGTACTATCAATATTCGCCTTGTCTGTGCAATTTCATTATATGTTACTGTTGCACTATTACACAACTTATTTCGTAATTTGAAGCGCACGTAATTAATTCCACTATTGTGAGGTGTTGCTACCGGATAAAGTAGGCATCATTTTATTTGTATAAGAGATCCTGGTGTGCTCTTACAAATTCAGAAATTCATTTCCTTTAATCATGTAAACGTCCAAGCAGTTCATTCAATTCCAGTCGAGTATCGAACGCCTATTCAAAAAGCAGGTGAAACAAATGAAGCTGGAAATTTTGTTTATGAAGAAATTTTTCTTATGCAAAAAGTGCATGCTTCAGACACATAGCGAGCGCATTCGATAGGAAAACATTTTTCTACTGTAATGCACTAACATTCCACACCGTTTTTCATCATTGTTTATGAACTGTTCTGACATTTCAGGATCAGTTAATACTAGATAATTTCGTTGTTCTTCGACATCGTCGTAAGTGTTAATGGATACGAATAATTTCGGATACTACATTTCCACCATCTGGCTTCAGTTTTTTTGCAGTCTACTGCTACACATTCTTGTCAGATAGAACGGTCGCCAGATACACGTCTTTTTTAGTTGACGCCACTTCGATGACTTGCCTGTAATTGAGGATGAAATAATGATGAAGACAATACAATAACCAGTCCCCAAGTAGAGACAATCTCAGATATGGCCGGAATCTAACCCGTAACCACCTCCTGCGGGTTCGGGGGTTAGAATAGGCCCGCGGTATTCCTGCCTGTCGTAAGAGGCGACTAAAAGGAGTCTCAAACTTTTCGGCCTTCTGTGATGGTCCCCTCTCGGGTTTGACCTCCATCTTTCTAAATTATTCCGAAGAGCGAGCCAATTGGGGAAGAGCGCCTTACATGGTGCACTGTATCCGCCGTGCAATTAGACCTTTAGCCGGCTTTCTCGTCGTTGCAATGGTGTCCTGCTCGTTTTCGATCTCTTGGGTGAGGATACGTCCCTGGGTGCGATTACCACGCTGCACTCTGCAGTGTTTCTTTTAACTGCGACGACAACCTTGGACATTTTCGCACCTAAGATCCAGCATGGTAGCCAGTCCGTTGTGGTGGGGCCGCTATGTACCCTGTTGGTTGTAGCCCCCCTGACAACACAGGGATCGCTCTACTGATGCCTGCGCCGTTAACTCCCCACTTGTGCCAAGGAGTAGATGCCTATCCTCCTGGGGTATCGGGACTCCCGGGAACGGCCATCCTGCCAGGTGGCCTTTGCTGTGGCTGGGTGGCGCCCGTGGGGAGGGCCCTTGGTCGGAATAGGTGGCATCAGGGCGGATGACCCGCAATGAAGCGTGGTACATCATCTCTCGCTGGCGGCCAGCTGCCAGCAGTCTCTAAGCGTTCTCGGGCTCAATTTAATGCTCAGAAGTACGACCCGAAAACGTTCCCCTCCCTGGCCACGCCGTGGGAAGAGCGTAAGTCCCAGGATGGAGGTAACAGTTATTCGCCCCGATTCTTAGTTTGCACGAGAGCTGATGGGGAGTCTTTTCTCTCCACAATGCCTCAGTTCTTCATCGAGCATTTAGAGGACAAGTTTGGGGAGGTGGAAGGCTTGTCTGAAATGCGCTGTGGGTCAGTACTGATACAAACGGCATCCTCCACCCAGTCACACAGGTTACTTGCTTGTGACAAGTTGGGGGGATGTTAACGTTACTATTACACCACATAAGAGTTTAAATATGGTCCAGGGTGTTATTTTCCGTAGGGACCTCCTTTTGCAGTCTGATGACGAGCTGCGCGCCAACTTAGAACGTAGAGGTGTTCATTTCGTCCGGCGCGTTCATCGGGGTCCGAGAGACAATCAGGTTGCTACCGGTGCTTTCATCTTGGCCTTCGAGGGTGATATGTTACCGGAAAAGTTCAAGGTGATGGTCTACCGATGTGACGTCAAGCCCTGTATCCCTCCTCCGATGCGGTGCTTCAAGTGCTGGAAGTTCGGCCATATGTCTTCCCGCTGCACTTCCAGCCTCACATGTCGAGATTGCGGACGCCAATCTCATCCCGATACTCCATGTGCCCCGCCTCCCATCTGCGTCAACTGTGGGGAGCACCATTCACCTTGCTCGCCAGACTGCAGAATATTCCAGAAAGAGCGCAAAGTCATGGAATATAAGACTCTGGACCGACTGACTTATACTGAGGCCAAAAGGAAATACGACCGATTACATCCAGTGAGAATGACATCTTCCTACGCCGCTGCTACAACACATGTGCTCGCCCCATCAGTTTCGCGAGTTGCGGCCGGATCGACGAGTGGTACAACTCCTCCTGCCCCCTTGCCAGTGGGGGGGCTCTACCCACCGGGTTGCTCCTGTGCCACCTACCTCAGGAGCAACACCATCCCCCCCCTCGGGCACGTCGGTCCCCGCTTCTAAGCCGGAGAAGTGTCCAACGTCTTCGGCTTCTCACGCTCGCAAGGGGTCCCTTGTGTCCCTCCCTTCCCAGTTCTCCACCAGCGGGAATGCTGACGACCGACAGTGGCGTAAGTGCCCACAATCAGCTGGTCGAAGGGCTTCACGATCTTCCTCAGTCCTGGAGACTGAATCGGTGAAGCCCTCCCAGCCAGTTAAACCCAAGGAGCCGCGTGAGAAATCAAAGAAGAAGAGCTCTAAGCCCAAGGAACTCGCGGTGGCAGCCACCCCACCGCAACCTTCCAGCTCTGCGTCTGAGGACGAGGTGGTGATTCTGGCGTCCGCTGAGGACCTCGATCTCACCGGCCCTCAGACGCCATGAATAGCACTAGCGCAGGTGCTCAGTCGGAGGCAGAAGGTGACCCAGCGGCGTAATCTGCCTTCCCAGTCCCGTCACGCCTTTCTCAGCCATGGACAAAACCATCCTCCAGTGGAACTGCAGCGGTTTCTTCCACCATCTAGCTGAGCTCCGCCAACTTCTCAGCCTTCACCCTTTCCTTCGCATTACTCTGCGGGAAACTTGGTTTCCAGCAATGCGCACCCCCAGCCCTCCGTGGCTATCGGGGTTATTATAAGAAAGGGTGTCTGGTGGCGTCTGCATCTATGTCCTTAACTCTCTTCACAGCGAGTTTGTCCCTCTACAAACAGCTTTAGAGGCTGTCGCTGTTAGGGTGTGGACGCCGCAGGCTATTACCGTCTGCAGTCTTTACCTTCCACCGGAGGTTGATGTCGCGCAGCATGTCCTGGCTGCGCTGATAGCCCAATTGTCGCCACCTTTCTTGTTACTGGGCGACTTTAACGCCCATAACCCTCTGCGGGGTGGGTCAGTGGCAACAGGTCGAGGCCCCACCGTTGAGCACTTATTGTCGCAGCTCGATCTCTCGATTTTGAATGATGGTGCCTTCACACACTTCAGTGTGGCGCATGGCACATACTCCGCCATTGACATTTCAATCTGTAGCCCTAGCCTCTTACCGTCTGTCCAATGGGGTGTGCATGACGACCTGTGTTAGTGACCATTTTCCAATCTTTCTGTCACCGCCACGGCGCCACTCTTCTGGGCGCCCCAGCAGATGGGCTATGAATAAGGCTGACTGGGACTTGTTTTCCTCCACTGTTGCTATTGAGCCTCTCTCTCGTGATGACATTGATGCGGTGGTTCAATCGGTCACCACCGGCATCGTTACTGCCGCCGAATCTGCCATTCCACGTTCTTCTGGGTCCCCTCGGCGGAGGGCTGTGCCTTGGTGGTCGCCTGAGATCGCTGAAGCGATTGAAGATCGCCGGCGGGCGCTCCAGCGTCACAAGGGACATCCCTCCATAGACCACCTTATCGCCTTCAAACGGCTGCGTGCGCTGGCCCGCCTCCATATCCGCCAAGGCAAGAGGGAGTTCTGGGAACGGTATGTGTCCACCATTGGCCTCCATGTCACTCCATCGCAGGTCTGGGCGAAGATTCGACGCGTCTACGGCCATAGGACCCTTGCCAGCGTCCCTGCGCTCTCACTGAATGGAGCAGTTTGTACAGACGCCGATGTCATTGCAAGCCGCTTGGCAGAGCATTTTGCTATGAGTTCCGCTTCTGCGAATTACCCCCTGGCCCTCCGTTCCATTAAAGAGCGGATGGAACGTCGGAGCCTTTCGTTTCGCACCCACCATCCAGAATCGTACAATGTTCCATTCAGTGATTGGGAATTCCGCAGTGCCCTTGCCGCTTGTCCTGGTACCGCTCCTGGACCAGATAGCATCCACTGCCAGATGCTGAAACACCTCTCAGTAGACTGCCAGCGACGGCTCCTCGACCTTTAAAACCGTATTTAGGTCGAGGGTGAGTTTCCGTCGCAACGGCGGGCAAGTATCGTTATCCCCATTCTGAAACCAGGCAAGAACCCTTTGGAGGTGGACAGCTACCGCCCCATTAGCCTCACCAACGTTCTTTGCAAGCTTCTCGAATGGATAGTGAGCCGGCGCTTGACTTGGGTAGTGGAGTCTCGGGGCCTACTGGCTCCGTCTCAGGGTGGCTTCTGTAAAGGCCGCTCCGCCGCCGACAATCTGGTGAGCCTGGAGTCGGCCATCCGTACTGCCTTCTCCCGCCGTAAGCACCTGGTCGCTGTCTTTTTCGACATGCGGAAGGCGTACGATACGGCATGGCGTCATCACATCCTTTCTATGCTCCATGGATGGGGTCTTCGGGGCCCTCTGCCGATCTTTATCAAAAATTTTCTGTCGTATCGTACCTTCCGCGTGCAAGTCGCAGCCTCATATAGTTCCACCCACGTCCAGGAGAACGGTGTGCCACAGGGTTCTGTTTTAAGTGTCTGCCTGTTTTTAATAGCCATTAACGGGCTCGCTGCGGCCGTGGGAAATTATGTCTCTGTTTCCCTGTATGCTGACGACTTCTGCCTTCATTACAGCTCTCCTGGCATTGCAGTTGTTGAACGTCAGCTACAGGGTGCTACCCGCAAGGCGCAGTCTTGGGCTGTAGCTCATGGGTTCCAGTTTTCGGCAGCCAAGACCTGCGTTATGCAGTTCTGCCGGCGACGCACTGTCCACCCGGAGCCGCGGCTTTATCTTGCCGGCGAACTTCTTTCAGTGGTGGAATCACACAGGTTTTTGGGGGTGGTTTTCGATGCCCGGTTGACTTGGCTGCCTCATATCCGGCAGCTTAAACAGGCGTGTTGGCGGCATCTAAACGCTCTGAGATGCTTGAGCCACACCCGCTGGGGCGCCGACCGATCTACCCTGTTGCGGCCTACCAGGCGTTAATCCAGTCCCGCCTGGAATATGGGAACCTGGCATATGGCTCAGCATCCCCCTCTGCGTTGCGGGTGCTGGACCCAATACTACACAGCGGGTTCCGACTTGCCACTGGTGCCTTCCGCACCAGCCCTGTGGACAGCATCCTTGTTGAGGCAGGTGTCCCTCCACTGCGGTTACGACGCCAACAATTACTGGCTGCTTATGCTGCCCATGTTTTTAGCTTGCCCGGGCATCCAAATTACCGTGTCCTGTTCCCGCAGTCAGTCGTCCGCCTGCCAGACCGTCGGCCCCAGTCGGGTTGTCCGATCGCCGAACGCGTCAATGAGCTTCTCTGCGGGCTTGGATTTTTTCCCTGTTCCACCTCCTTTCCGGGCACCTCTGCGTACACCCCCGTGGTGTGTTCCTCGCCCTTGCCTTCGGCTCGACTTGGCACAGGGCTCGAAGGACTCGGTCCCTCCAGAGACCTTCCGCCGCCGCTTTTATTCCATCCTGGCCACGTATTCGGGCTCTGGAATTGTTTACACCGACGGTTCGATGGTTGCTGGTCGTGTCGGGTATGCGCTAACTCTAGGGGACCATTCCGAACAACGGTCCTTGCCGGCCGGCTGCAGCGTTTACACTGCAGAGCTGGTCGCCATATTTCGAGCACTAGGGCATATCCGCTCCTGCTCAGGTGAGTCCTTCGTTATCTGTAGCGATTCCCTGAGCGGTTTACGAGCTCTCGACCAGTGTTTTCCTCGTTGTCGTCTGGTGATGGCTATCTATGAGTCCCTGCATACTCTTGCGCGTTGCGGCCGCTCTGTGGTCTTTGTGTGGACCCCCGGTCATGTCGGTATCCCGGGCAATGAACATGTTGACCGCCTGGCGAAAGAGGCCACGAGACAACCGTCTCTGGATGTTGGCCTCCCAGAAGCTGATTTGCGGGCAGTCCTCTGCCGAAATGTTTTGGCACTTTGGGACGCTGAATGGCGCGATCGGATCATGCCCAATAAACTCCGTGCCATTAAGGAGACGACGACTGTGTGGCGGTCATCCATGCGAGCCAACCGCAGGGACTCAGTCGTCCGCATTGGCCACTCCCGTCTGACACACAGTTACTTACTGCGCCGGGAGGACCCTCCTGTATGTCGCTGCGGGGCGGCTTTGACAGTGGCCCACATTTTGTTGGCCTGCCCCCTTTTAGCTGTGGTCAGGCAGACATTTGCGCTGCCTGATACGCTCCCTGCCATTTTATCTGATGACCCTGTTATGGCTGCCTTAGCTTTACGTTTTATTAGGGCAGGGGGTTTTTATTCTTTAATCTGAGTGTTTCTGTTTTATTTTATTGTTTTGTGTTGATTCTGGCCTCTGGCCTCCGGTTTTAAACTGATTTTCAATGTGTTTTAAGTGGTTGGCTTTTCCTTTTTTTATTTCTATGGTCGGCCAACCACCGTCACACTCTGTGTGATTTTAGTTCGTTTTGTCTGGTCTTTGTCTCAGTTTCTCTTGTTCTGTGTCGTCTGTGCTCTATTCTGTTAATGGTTTTTTATTCTCTGTGGGTGTTTTTAGTACTTGGAAAAAGGGACCAATGACCGTAGCAGTCTGGTTCCTTTAATCCCCCAAACCAACCAACCAACCAACCTAACCCGTAATCCTCGCGTGGCGTTCTACCACGCTGACCACTCAGCTATGGAGGCGGACAGCTACTTGGTGTCAAAGCACCAGGAAAATTCCACTCAGCCAACTGGTATGCGAAAATGATTATTTCATGGTATTGGCGGTTAATGATGGTAGAGGCCAAGAACAGGAAGTAGAAATGTTTCTCGACTTGATCGCATTATTTTTCAAAGACATCTATAGCTGTAGGCTCTGCTGACATCTCCGACAAACTTAGATTCACTAGACGATCGTATATATCACTTTACACTCTAGTACGATATTTGTGAACTAAAGTATTTTTTGATAGAAGAGAGTATCCTTGAGCAACTATTACAGCGAAGATCTGCATTTCGTTTGTTAGTAGCATTCGCTACTGCTTAATGTACTCCTATATCTAGGCAACTTTGGAACGTGACCATTACCGTAAAGACTAAACTCACTTCGGTAAAAGAAAAAGAGAAAAATTAGTCTCTTTCTGTAAGCGAACGCGGCACCAGTATATCAATCCAAGTTACATCAAAGAAAGAAAAATAACAGCTATTTTAACTTGCTGTTTCTTACTTCTGGAAAGCGCGCATTTATTCTTAAGTAAAAGATATTATTTTACCGTGTACTGCAAAATTTGTTACATGTTTATAGATAGTGCAATTGTATGCCTACCATTGTGATGGGTAGATGTAACTCCACAGTACATGATCTTAAATATTCTCGTAGTCTGTTCAAGACTATCTAATCGAGGGATGTACATGAGGTTAAGGTTCTTCGTAAGGCGATTCAGATTAATAATAACATTCAGATTTTCCTTATATTTACTGGTTGTACATGGAATCTGAAATCTAATGGATTTAAATGGTTCAAATGGCTCTGAGCACTATGGGACTTAACATCTGTGGTCATCAGTCCCCTAGAACTTAGAACTACTTAAACCCTGACTAAACTAAGGACATCACACAACTCCCAGTCATCACGAAGCAGAGAAAATCCCTGACCCCGCCGGGAATTGAACCCGGGAACCAGAATGGATTTAAAATCGGAGCTGGTAACGCTAGCTATACCACGAACCAATACACTCAGTACACAGGGGGGTAACCGTTTCCCTAGTTATGATATAACTGGAAATGTTAATTGCTATTCCCATTATGTTTAATCATCCTTTCTGTAGTCTCTTCGTATGTATTTCAAATTATTGTTTGGAATGGTGTTCAACACAATCTGCCTTTACTAACGAAAAGGGTGTGAACTAGTCAACTAATAAAGATTATCGTTAAATATAAAATTTGAGATAAATTAATGAATTTACCTTGTACAGATTATTATTCCGTACCAATGGATTCAAACAAACGGGTTGTACATACAGGGAGATAACGAGTTCATGATGGCGGGAACACTTGTAGCCCGTTAGCATTCACGAAAGCAATTCATCGAAAATTACTGAATTATTACGTACGACATGGCTGATGGCTATTACAATCAATGTATTGTACTCCACAAAATTTAATAATTCGTGAATCAACTGTTGCTACACACATATCTGAATCCCATTCACAAAGAACAAGTTGCAATCGATCAAAATTTTTCAAGAAACGTGTGTTACACTTAATAGAATCGCTTTCGGGAAACATCAGTATACCTTATCACACTTTCAGCTCCAAACAGATTCCAAGCAACGCCGTGGTGAACACCATCGATGCTTTAGAAGTTACAAAGGAACCATTTACGATAACTAACAACTTGTAAAACTTGAATTTCTAGGTGTTAATCTCCGCTCACATAATTGGCTAGAACATTAGCATATGATCACATCACAAAGAAAACTGGCATAGAGTCAACTTTGTCCAGCAAAACCTTACTAATTAAGTAATGACTCGACACATTCTCTCAAATGAACATATTTTGCTCGGTGCATAGCTGAAGGGCAACACTTAGACTTAATATATTCCTAGTGCTGTGGCCGAGGGGTTCTAGGCCCTTCAGTCCGGAACCGCGCTGCTGCTACGGTCCCAGGTTCGAATTCTTCCACGGGCATGGAGGTGTGTGATGTCCTTAGGTTAGTTGGGTTTAAGTAGTTCTAAGTATAGTGGGCTGATGACCTCAGATGTTAAGTCCCATAGTGCTCAGAGCCGTTTGAACTTAATGGTTATGACACCATTCAATAATTATTTAATACCAACAAATGTAATTCAATAGTCCTCTGACACTTCGTCGAGTTAACTGCGTTACGAAAGCCATCCACGATAATGAAGCTCATTTTTATACCTTTTGTCCACTATCAGCAAGAGCTCCGAAACGGCAGTGTCTGCACTTCGGGGCATACCCATCTAACAGTGCCCAATGATAGCGGCCTTCCGGAGACAACGTCTCCTTTTTCAAACCTTGTAGAGGTGAACCTCTGATATTGGCTGTTGTCACCAGACGCTCACAACTCTCGGCTCTCTTGATCTTTCCGTACAACCCTAGCTTTCCCATTTGTTGTAATTCAACAAAGCCCACTAACTTTGGCTAGGCCTTCAGCTTCCTATATCCCATCAGATCCAAACTTCTATGCGCTTCAGTCTGGATCAGCGCGACCGCTACGGTCGCAAGTTAGAATCCTGCCTCGGGCATGGATTTTTGTTGTCCTTAGGTCAGTTAGGTTGAAGAAGTTCTAGGGGACTGATGATCTCAGATGTTAAGTCCCATAGTGCTCACAGCCATTTGAACCATTCGTTCTGGTTACCTGCCCTGATCGTTAGCATAGTTTTCCTGCAGTGTGTTTTCCTTACTGTGTTGATGCTGTCTGGCCGGCGTGTACTTAGACAGCCTTGGTGTTGTTCATCTCTTTTTGAGTGGTCATTTTGCCTTGACTATATATCGACATCAACTGTCGAGACGTTGTGCTTCTGGTATCTTCGTCCTCGCTAATATTTTCGGTTGTCGTTGCGTTCGCCGAGTCGAATGGAATTTATTAGGTTGTTGGTTGTTATTACGCTTGACTGCCTGTCTCCCCTAAACTTGTGTTAGTTTCCTCCCCAGGCCGACCCTTGGAAACTTCGGAGCACCACTGTTCTCTTGTTTTGGACTGCGATTTTCTTTTACTCTCAAGTATTGTGCGAGGACTTCAGCCATGTATTAATTTAGTTTGTTTTAGTGTTCAGTATGTGGCCTTTAGCCGAACTTCTACGTGAAATACTTTAAGACAAGAACTTCAGCCGTCTTACATTAAAATTTGAAAGGTCATTTCTTTAAAATCTTTTAAAATTTTGTTACTGAAATCCTTGTTATCTAGGCTTTAAGCCCTCAGTTGTTCTATTTTGTAACTAATGCCTTCATCCGTGTATATTCCTTAAGGCAGTTTTAATGATTTATGTTCTGGCCTTCAGCCGTAATGTTTCTGAATTCTACTAAGGGCATGCGCGATTATGTGTTTTAGCACAATAAAGTTTGTATGTTTGTACAACTAACACCAACTGCTTTAGGCCACTTTCCACAACCTGGTCCGCTCTGTCCTGCGAAACCAGATTTCAAATCCATCAGAATTTCTAAAATCATTGGGGGAAATGGCAACAAAGCGGCAATTCACGTTGGTGTGTAGAATGTATGAGCCTGGTGACATACGATCTGACTTTCGGAAAAGTATCATCCACACAATTCCGAAGACGGCAAGAGCTGACAAGTGCGAGAATTACCGCTCAGTCAGTTTAACAGCTTATGCATCGAAGCTGCTGACAGGAATAATATACAGAACAATGGACAAGAAAATTGACGATGTGCTAGAAGACGATCAGTTTGGCGTTAGGAAAGGTAAAGGCACGAGAGAGGCAATTCTGACGTTGCGGTTAATAATTAAAGCAATAGTAAAGAAAAATAATGACGCGTTCATAGGATTTCTCTATCTGCACAAAGCGTTCTACAGTGTAAAATGGTGCAAGATGTGAAACGATATCAGTGATAGGACTCACTGATGACATTGCTAGCTTTAGTGAAAGTGAAGAAGAATTACAAGATCCGCTGAATTGAATGAACAGTCTAATGAGTACTGTAGTGGCGTAGCAAGACAGCCACGCCACTCGGAAGTAGCCGAAAGGCACGCGTTAAGCTCACGCAGGCTGGCGTTAGGTCTGAAACAAGATACGTAATGAATGCTATAAAGAAAAGTACGTAGCTGCTGGAATACTTACTGTACATGCTTCATTAGATACATAGCAAAGGATAAATGGCGCCTTGCTAGGTCGTAGCAGTTGACTTAGCTGAAGGCTACGCTAACTATCGTCTCAGCAATTGAGAGCGTAATTCTCAGTGAACCTTTCCTAGCAAAGTCGGCTGTTCAACTGGGGCGAGTGCTAGTAAGTCTCTCTAGACCTGCCGTGTGGCGGCGCTCGGTCTGCAATTACTGACAGTGGCGACACGCGGGTCCGACGTATACTAGCGGACCGCGGCCGATTTAAAAGCTACCACCTAGCAAGTGTGGTGTCTGGCGGTGACACCACAAGTACAGACTGTGGACTTAGAATAAACAGAAGAAAGACGAAGGTAATGAGAAGTAGTAGAAACTAGAACAACGAGAAACGTACGTCAGGGTTGATGTTCACGATACACATGAATTTAAGGAATGCTGCTAACTATGCAGTGAAATAGCCAATGACGGAACGTGCAAGGAGGACATCAAAAGCAGAGTAGCAATGGCAAAAAGGGCATTCCTGGTCAAGAGAAGTCCGCTAATATCGTATGTCAGTCTTAATTTGAGTAAAAAATTTCTGAGAATATACTTCTGGAGTACAGTATTGTGTGGCAGTGAATCATGGACTGTGGGAAAACCGGAACAGAAGGCAATCGAAACATTTGAGATGTGGTGCTACAGACGAATGTAGAAAATTAGCTCAATTGATAAGGTAAGGAATGAGGAGGTTCTGCGCAGATTCGGAGAGGAGAGGAACATGTGGAAAACACGAATATGGAAAAGGAACAGGATTATAGGACATCTGCTAAGACATAAGGGAATGACTTCCATGGTACTAGAGGGAGCTGTAGAGAGCAAAAACCGTAGAGGAAGACAGAGATTGGAATACGTCAAGCAAATAATTGAGGACGTAGGTCGTAAGTGCTACTCTTAGATGAAGAGGTTGCACAGGAGAGCAATTCGTGGCGGACAGCATCATACCAGTCAGATGACTGATGACAAAGAAAGGTTCTGTTAATTAGTGCATGTTTGTTAATCATTTTTATTCTTGTTGTGGTGTTTAACAACTGTTTATGAGTGTTGCTTAAATTGTGTTATTGTTATTGCCAAATATTGATTGGAATTTCTTACGAAAATTACTTCGTGTTTCATTAATAACCTCTTCTACCAATTATGTATTGCCCTTTGGTCAGCAAGTTGTTCTACTGTATTTTGTTCCAGACGTTACTGAACTTTTAGGGTTCGCTCATTTGACTGTAGGCCTGGTTAACTTACATTGCGAACTTGGCATCCACCTCTTACATGAGTTCTATTGGTCGGTATTAATTTAAGGAAGGATTCCGATTTTACTGTATGTCATTACTTTCACATTGAGATTTTTTAAAGATATTATTCCGTCTTCCTTCGAATCACTTACATTTCTAAATTGTTCACTTTATGAACAGTTAGAGTTACCCCGTGTATTTGCCTTAGCTTTATACGTTTTAAGTCATCTTTGCATTTGTTTTTTAGAAGTGCCCAGTGCTTGCATCGCCCCACCATTCTGTGCTGTGGTGCGTCTATACTAGCGGTCGATGTCGTGGTTTGAACCCTGTCTGCTGATGTGTTAATGGAGAAAGGAATCACTTTTCAGAAGTAGGTAGCCTTTGTAATGGTTTTGTCAATACTGTGACCTATTTGTCTATTTGGCAGTCTTTACAAGACTGAAACGATATCAGTCTTCATGCAGATTATTCATTTCTTACTTTTATCTTCGCAAAAACACTGTCACTGCTGATTCTGATTCCCATAAAACTTCGTTCATTGTTTCTGGAGATATCTTACATATTTTGTACCTGAAGCACTGCCTGAACTAAAAAGCTTGCAGTTTGAGCAATATATGACTGACATTTGTATTTAATAACTGTAGGCACATTAAAAATCACAACTGAGGCTTGGTCGATAAATACCGATGGCTGATATTTGTGTTCCTTGGTTAGACACTGTCATTGGCATAGATTCTGTTTAATAAATTATGTATCACTAATCAGAGGTTTTCAAAGTAACCTTAAGGCAGTGAAATCTTGCACATGACGTCAGTAGTCGTAATATAGTGGCAGATGCAGACATACCAAAAAAAAAAAAAAAACCTAATCATTCGTCTGTTTCGAGAATTAATCGAGTAACATACATGACGTCCTTGAAATCACCAGTCAGTTTGCAGTTAAATTATATCCGTGAATTATGCAGAATATGAGTATAACAAACTTTTTCGTGTACAATTATAAGTTACAGCGGGCTCACCAACTATTACGTAAGAAAACCTGCGGTACGTGACTGCATGTGGCTTCCATTGATGGAACTTCACCACCAAACAATATACACTGCACACCCAAATACAACCTTTTGTATATGAGCCGTCAGAGTAACCACGGTGGTCAGAGAATAGCCTATCTGGTTTCTTGTGTAGATAATTTCCATTTAAAGGACGAATAAAATAGGTTTTGTGTTAATTGGTTTGTTACATTTGCTTGTATCTTCGTTAAAGATGCGGAATATGTATAAATATTAGCTCTACGTCTACGGAGTAGAGCTGTACGCCAATTTACCTAGGAGAAGTTTTATATTTCAATTTGTAAGGTTTCTCTAACCGACAGGTATCGTAGCAGTTCACAGAAAATTGGTGCCGTTTACAACGCCAAGCATCCGCCTCGCTCCCCCCGAGCGGGAATGCCACTCCACTAAATTTCACCGTTACGCAATAAATTTTTCAGCGGAGGCAACGTCCAAATTCAGTTAATTAAAAGTTCATTAAGGATAAATGGATCGTTAACTGGCCCTGAGATGAGCATTCCGCGGCGCCTTCCCGCGTAATGAAGCGGAGTGCCTGCCTGCCAGCCAGCCTGCGCTGGTTTGAAGTGGCAGAGCGCGCGGGCACGCCGCGGCGCCGGCGCCGGAGGCGGCGGGGGCGCTGAGAGCGCTGGGGGCGGCCTCGCCTCCTGTGGTGGAAGTGTGCCGGGCCACGTGGCGGCCACGTGGATCCATCTAGACAGGCATCGTTTGCCTGCTCCAGCCCTTCTCTGTTACTTGATAGCCGATACCCTGCCTCAGTCAGCCGTCCACCGGCAGCTGTTACAATAGCATTCGATATGCCCGTGTGGAGTCAGACTGATTCACATCAGTTGGATGAGCTGGTATGCATTTAATGAGAAAGATGTCAAGCAACGGGTAACTAGAGCAGAGGGGTAGACGTAGCAAATGTAGGATATCGGTGTTCTACCTCACAAAAGATAGCTGACACAGTATTCATGAAAGAAGTAAACCAGTGGTCTATATTATTCCCTGATACCTCAAAAGTCCTTAGAGCTAAAAATCATTACAGAGTCTGATCACAAAAAATCCAGAGGAAAAGACCATTATCTTTTGTGAATACGAATAAATACTACTTTAACATCTGAAAAACTCGGTAGAGATGGGAACCAGAATGCGATTTTCACTTTGCAGCGGAGTGTGCGCGCGCTTGGGTAGCTCAGTTGGTAGAGCACTTGGCCGCGAAAGGCAAAGGTCCCGAGTTCGAGTCTCGGTCCGGAACACAATTTTAATCTGCCAGGAAGTTTCGGAAGAGATGGGATGTTTGAGGGTACCTGGGATAGGTCAGCTACAGATGATTTATCGGATGATAAACTCTGCACTGGTCGTGCAGTGATTTCATGAATCCACCAGAACACTGAAACTCTACACATGCAATTTTTTCCATGGAGTCCTAATGAGCCTCTAATCATTTATAAAAAGCATTGATTCTGAAACATGGCTGATCATAAAAGCGTACCTAAAAACACACGTTAATTCTCCTACCCCGCTCGCCCAAGCTGTGATTTATCACCATATTCAGAACTCAGATTCTTGAAACTCGGCGGACACCGAGACCTGCAGTTGATTGCGATAATTTAGCTCTCCATCCGATCTCAAGAGAGAGACTCAGAGTCACGTGTTTTTTTTTTTTTTTCATATCGGACACTAAGTCTCCTCCGCTTTGTCCCCAGACGAAGCGCTCTCTCCCAAGACATAGATTTCTCTCCCAAGACGACGAGTTCTCTTCCGATCTCGAACACAAGTAGAATGCTTTCTACCAATACCGTCTCCATTCTCAACACTGCAAGTCGCCACAGTTCTCGACCACCAATGTAAATGCTTCTTCAGAGCGCTGGCCGATCACCTTTTTGCTATTGTTATACCCCCTTCACACAAACATTTTACAACATTATCCAATAGTCACATAACTGGGCTTGCAGTTCTAAAAACTTCTTAATTACTACCCTGCTCTTCAGCCAGTTCAGTATTTTGGGCAGTGTTATCACCTGCACCTAAGCACGTCATAGTTTTTGGTTCCTTGAATGCATCTACTCAGCTACTGGCTCAGTTTAGCCATTGAGGAGCTCACCTACAGCCAGAGGTAACCACGCTCTAGGGTAGCGTCTTTGATTAGTAATCAAAGCGTCCTCAGTCTCTGGTTCGAATTTTCAGCAATGGCGGCCAGAGGCTTCGCGCATAAAACGTTGCCCTCATTCAGCCAACGGCCTTGTCAAAGAGGGCACAGCATCCCACAGCGGTTCAGGTCACCCTCTTGCCCTTGGGCTGGGAAACTACATCTACATCTATACAGACACTCGGCAAGCCACTGTAAGGAGCATGGTGGCGGGTACCCTGTACTACTACTCGTCATTTCCCCTCCTGTTCCACTCGCAAACAGAGCGAGGTAAAAACGACTGTCTGTACGCCTCCATATGACCCCTAATTTCTCGTATCTTATCCTCGGGGTCCTTACACACGACGAATGGTGGCGGGAGCAGAATTGTTCGATAGTCATCTTCAAATACCGCTTCTCTATTATTAACAGTGTTTCCTGAAAAGATCGCCGCCTTCCCTCCAGGGGTTTCCATTTGTGTTCCAGAAGTATCTCCGTAACACTTAAGTTTTGTTCTAACCTACCGGTAGCGGCCTCCTCTGAATTGCAGCGATGTCTTCCTTCAATCAGAACTGCTGCGGATTCCAGACACTGGAGCAGCACTCAAGAATAAGTTGCACCAGCGTCCTATATGCGGTCTCCTTCATAAATGAACCACTCTTTCCAAAAATATTCCCAGTAAGCTGATGTCGACTATTCGCCTGCTCTACCTACCACAGTTTTCACATGCTCATTCCATCTCCTATCGCTTCCCTCCGTAACGCCCAGATATTTAAACGAATTGATTGTGTCAAGATGGAAACTAGTAACATAGTATCCGAACATTACTGGTTTGTTCTCCCTACTCATCCGCATTAACTTACATTTTTCCAATTTTAAGACCAGCAGCAGTTCATTACAAGAACTCGAAATTTTATCTAAGTCGTCTTGTATCTTCCTACAATAATTCAACTTCGACACCTTACCGTACGTCTCGGCATCATCAGAAAACAACCGCAGACTGCTGCCCATCCAGTCCGTCAAATCATTTATGTATACAGAGAACAACAGCGGTCCTATCACACGTGATTGGGGCACTCCTGACGATACCCTTGTCTCTCATGAACACTGGTCATAGAGGTCAACATACTGGGTTCTGTTATTTAAGAAGTCTTCGAGCCACTCACTTACCAGTGATCTAGATACATAGAATCTCCCTGTTGCCCTTCATCCCTAGTTCTCAGTATATCATGTGAGAAAGGGTCAAGCGGAGTTTCGCACGAGTGAACCATGTTGATTCGTGGACATAAGCTTTTTAGGATCAAGAATATTTTGTTCTAACTGAGAATGTGTTCAAGTATGCTGCAGCAAACACAAGATAGAGATATTTGTCTTTAATTGTGTGGTTCCCTTCTTTTACCTTTCTTATAAACCGGAGTCAACTGCACTTTTCTGCAGTCGCCTGAAGACTTTGTGGTGGGCGAGAGATTCACGATATAAGCAAGCTAGGTAAGTAAATTTGAACTGGGATTTCATCCAAACCTGGTGAAATATTTATTTTCAAATCTTTAAATTGCTTCTCTACGCCAGGTAGCGAAGTTTCTCCGATGGTCAAATGATGATATGTTTGTACGGTTCTTCTGCTGAATGATTTCTTGAAGGTGAAATTTAAAACTTGGGATTTCTTATTGCTATCTTCAGCGGCCACACTGGATTGGTCAACAAGGGATTGAATGAAGTCCTTAGACCCTCTTAGCAATTTTACATACGACTATAATCTTCTCCGTTTCTCCGCCAGATATTTTGCTAAGGTATGTTGTATGCTTCACAGGTGCAGCAATCCCTAACAATTTTCGCTTGTCGTCGGTTGTTCGTCACCTTTTGAACCCAGAGTGCAACAGCCTCATCTTCGGCAGCATCTTACGAATTTAGTTATTAAACCATGATGGGTCTTTTCCGTCCTTTATCCACTTACGGTGCACGTAAGTCTCCAGACCCCGATTTACAATCTGCTTAAACATTACCGCCAAAGACGGAAGATCAGCATTGATCAATGGAATGAAGAGGCATAAGGCAACGGAAAAAATTGCATTAAATACACATAATGTATACCTACAGACCATGTGGCCTCTAATCGACAGTGTGCCATGACGGTCTCTCCAAAGAAGATTGCTGTCTAGTCTACCATTCGGGTCTCCAGGAAGTGACTCTCAATGTGGAGGTTACCATGAGGAATAAATTGAATAACCAACGAAAAGAAAAGTTCTGGGCGTCGGAGCGTGGAACGTCGGATATCTGAAATTGGTACGGAAGCTAGAACACCTCAAAAAGGGAGTGCTAAGTCACAATCTGGATATAATTGGGGGTCTATGAAGTGAAGTTCAGAGAGGAGAATGATTTTTTGGCCGCTGCGTGTTGGATAATACCAACAGCAACGGAAAATGGTATAGGGGAGAATGATTCATTATGAATAAAAGGGCAGCGCACAGAGAGATTTATTGTGAACACTTCAGAGGAGTTGTGTTCTTCAGAAGTGACAGCAATCCAGCACCGACTACGATAGTTCAGGTGCAAATGGCGGCGTCGCAAGCAGATGATGAAGAGATACAGAACACATACGAGGATGTTGAAAGGGTAATTCAGTATGTCAAGGAAGATGTTAATCTATAAGTCAAGGGGGACAGGAGGAGTTCGTAGGGAAGCGAGTAGAAGAAACGATTGCGGGAGGGCATGGTCTCGCTAGTAGGAACGAGAAGATGGTGATATTGAGTTTTGTAATAAATATGAGATAGTAATGGTCAGTACTCTGCTCAAGAATCACAAGAGGTGGAGGTGAGAAAGTCCGGGATGTACGAGAAGGTTTCAATCAGGCTACGTCGCAGTCAGGCAGAGATTCTGAAATGTGATGCTAGATTACAAGGCGTACCCACGGGCAGACGCAAACAGAGATCACAGTAGTAATGAAGAGTGGTCTGAAGTTTAAGAGACTAG
Source organism: Schistocerca piceifrons (assembly GCF_021461385.2). NCBI lineage: Eukaryota > Metazoa > Arthropoda > Insecta > Orthoptera > Acrididae > Schistocerca > Schistocerca piceifrons. Next base: position 402,503,889 of record NC_060140.1, read on the forward strand.
TCAGGAAGGTGCCTAAAGAAGTGGGATACGGAAGCACTAAGGGATAAAAGAATATGCTCGAGATTCTCTGAGTCTATACACACTACGATAATCAATGCCTTAGTAGGCAGTTCGGTTAAAGAGGATTGGGCATCCCTAAAAGGCGCAGTCACATAAGTTGGAACGTAAATCTAGGTCGAAAGAAGGCAGCTGGCAGGAAAACGTGGATAAAAGAAGAAATACTTCAGTTGATCGACGAAAGAAAGGAATGATACCTAGGCAGCAAAATAATCTGTGACGGACAGAGCAAGGATGACAGAAAGGGCATTCCTGGCCAATAAGAGTCTTCTAGTATCAAGCGTAGGCCTTAATTTGAATAACAAGTTTCTGAAAATACACGCTTGCAGCACAGCTTTGTGTGGTACTCAATAATGTGCTGTGGGGAGGAAGAGTATCGAGGCATCGGAAATGTCGTGCTAGAGAATGTTGATAATTAGGTAATTTGATAAGGTAAGAAATGAGAAGATTCTCCTCAAAATTTGAGGATAACTAACGCATGGAAACACTGACAAGACGAGTGACCAGGATGGTAGGACATGGAATGACTTCCATGGGACTATGGCGAGCTATAGACAGTAAAAACTGTTGAGGAAGACAGAAACTGGAAAATATCCAGCAAATAATTGAGGATGTAGGCTGGAAGTGCTACTCTGAGATAAACAAGTTGGCGTGCAGCATCAACCATTCAGAAGAGTAATGACCGGAAAAAAATTCTAGAGGTTTATTCATGTCATGAGTAAAGCAACAACAAAAGGTCGGCTCGTTGGCGTGCAGCATCAACCGTTCAGAAGAGTAATGACCGGAAAAAAATTCTAGAGGTTTATTCATGTCATGAGTAAAGCGACAACAAAAGGTCGGCTCGTTGTTTTACGTAGATAAAGGAGTTGCCTCTCACTCAGAACTTAGCGGTCGCCTCGCCTTCAGCTTCCTCTGAAGCATCAGGGCGAACGTCAGCCCACTGGCCTGGCCTACTGTGCCCAGCTTGGTTCATCATGTACCCAGTTAATATTTGATGGAAGCTGCATGCAAAAGCACCACGAGGCTGCAAAAGGAACTAATTTGGAAGCGAATGGCTTGCTTCTAGAAATCACTGACATTAGTCATTACTATCATTAACTGTTGTATGAGCTGACAGGAATAAAATTGAGATAGTAATGATTTTAAATCAAATGACGACTAGCACACGAGGTTCCACAATGGCAGTGCACTACCACTTACGAATGGACAGAGATATTGTCTTCATTGTGTTTCAAAAGTCAACAATATTATAAAGGTATTTTTGGTGTAATGTGGTGCCATGATGGAAAATAACTGTCACTAAATTCCTGATACCTTAGAACCACCAATCTCGTGCTTATTTATGGTACATTTGATTCGGTCGGGGGACCATACTCAGCTTACAGATGAACATCACTTCAATTGAAGTATTATTCCTTGTAGTCAGATACATAACTGATTTCATATGCAGCATCTGTCAAGTGCAAAAGTCGATAGTCTTTCACACTGCAGATTTTCATAATCTGGCAAACTGAATGGTCAGAAATTTGAGATACTATTTCTATATCAGAAACAGCTGAATTTGCGAAACAGCTCTCTTTATTGCCTGATGATGACTGGGTTTGGTATTTCATTCATAATACATTCTCAGATGATCCACCCAATCAGAATGCATATTCTTTCACACAGCATAAGTCATAACAATTGTTACAGTGGAGTACAGTACAAGTGATCATGAAACTAGGTACAAACAGAAAGTGTTATGACTCTATCCGATTTCATGACCACTTGCATTCTACCAGTTTGGATTATGATTGCCATGAATTTTTCTGTGTTCGCTTATAACTATTCTCGTTGGATGGATGATCTGAGAACGGGTTATGAGTGAAAACCCAAACCTAGTGATTATAAAGTAACAAAAACAGCTGTTTTTGAGTTTTGGCTGTTCGTCATATTTAAATGAGTATTTCACACTGTTACACATGTATTCTGGCCAACAGCTGATCTGGAGCTGTTCCATTATGGAATTTTTAAATGCATTAAGGATATGGAACACTGTATATAGGGAACATTTTTTTTATGTTTCGATAAAATGAAGTCCAACTGCAGTAAAGTACTTTATAAAAGGCATTTTACTAAAATGCAGCTGTCTAATCGTCCCATTAGCCATCTACTGGTTTCAAATCATACACGGTTTAGGGTAGCACAGATCACTTAAAAGAATCTGATATTCTTTTGAAGCTAAGCAATATCGAAATTATCCAGTGAAATTGTGCAAAGACCTGACATAAATTGTCTTACAATATTGGCAGTCATATCTCATGTCAAATAGACAGACATCACAGAAAAACACGGCAAACAATTACTGGAAGATTCAGTAATTGTTGGTCTTGTTTTCCGCTGATGTCTGTCCATTTGATATGAGATATGACTGTCAGTTTCTAAGACAAATTATGACTGGTGTTTGTACAATTTCATTGGATGATTTCTATGTTGTTCATCTTCAAATGAATATATAACAGATTTTTAAAAACCTGTTGTACCCACCATCCTGAATGATTTTTAATAACCGAAACCGGTATGTGACTAACGCAACTGAAGTTTTCTGTGATCACTTATTACAATGCGCGGAATACATAACGATGTATAACGGTAAGAAACATTGAATGCAAGTTATGTATCGAGATTAGAGACGCAAAAACACAGTATGTTTGCAAATATTTCGTCTGATAGCACAGGAATATATCGTCCACATAAATTAACTGAATCTGTGCTCCACATTTTTTGAGATGGTTTGAGATGGTAGAGCGGACCAAAAGAAGGTGTTTCCAGTATACATTATATATAGAAAGCATACCTGAAGGGCTGTGGCATCTAGCGCATTCCACTACTTTGTAACACATCTCTCCTACAGCCAACTTCTTTGCTATTGCTGACGACCTACAGAATGCACTAAACAAATGGGAACTCATTACTTTGTTACTTTAAAGGAAGTACTCAATATTGTGTCCACTCATAGTGAGGCGTACTTGTTTTAGACATTTTCGAGGATCATGTACTGTCTGAAAAACTTCTGGATGGTCACGGAGGCGTTGGCAGGCATTTGATCATTTATTTACAGCGTTTTGTAGGCTGTTCATAATAGCCTAGAGCTTTTACTAGAAAAAATGTTTTTTATAGTAACCAAGCTGGACACGTGCTCATAGCTCGTTATAGAAATTATGTTGGCTGGGCATTTTTCCTCTCAAAATATGGAACATCTGGAAAAGATTTTCTAATAACCTATATGAGACCTAATTTGAAAATTAAGGCCAAGTTGAAGTCAAGTGACTCGAACTCAGTCATGTGGACATTGAGGACTGTTTACCACTAGTTTTCATCTACGCTTCCAGAAAGTAACAGCGGTATATATTGTTTATATCATAAAAATAAGGCCAGATATAATACTTAAGAATTTGTCACTTGTCAGAATCTGAGTACACGAAGGCAGTACTTAAGTTCCTGTGCATGAAATGCTGTAGTTCAGTGAACTAGTGGCAATAATTCTTAACTCAAACGTATGTATGATACTAACAGAAATGTATCTCTTTTAGGTACAGACTTCTTATTTCTTCTGGAAATACATGTACTATGCGTCTTCATTTGATCAAATTATTACTCTAAGCCCGGCATTTACTGTAGTATGACACTGAGTCATACTAGAGTGTAATGATAGGTGCCTCATATTTCAATGTCTTCCTGTATCAGAAAACATTAGATTTCACTACGGGTCTGAGAGGCTGTTCAATAAATTCCATGGATTTCGGTGTAGACATTAACGAAAAGAAATACATACTTAGTATTTATAGAAAAGCGGCATCTACTGATATTGTAAACATCGCAAGACACAATCATCTACAGAGTCAGAAACATGCAACTTTCCATTCCGTGGTTCTTCAACTCACATCACTCATGTTTTTTTGAGTTTGCCTTTCAGATAGAGTTACTGATCATTAAACTACCTACCTTAAGAAAAATCAGTGGCTGTGATTCAAATGATAATATTCTACAAAAAGGAAAATGCGCTAATTTGTACCAGTTCTGCATGCTGACTGGAATGCCAGTGGATGCAAACATTTATCCTCTATCCCGTATACTGGTAAAACGTCTGACGTCTACACACCTCCGTCTTATCGTAACAACAGCATAATTAATTTTTTATTGAATGCTAAAGGCAAAATGAAATCCTTTATGGACAGTGGCGTAAATTAAGTCGCCTATAATTTCGATGGAAAATTATATGTCGAGTAGTGAGACAGAGCGGTGTCAATTAGGTTAACGGATCGTGAGAGGCTATGAGAGATAAATACGTTTGCGGGGCGTATGTTGAACGAAAATACATATGATATAGATATTGACGTTCTAGATACTCCTACGTAAGTCAGAAACATTACACTACCAAAAATAGTTGAAAAAAATAGACAAATGAGACATGCTAGTTTAGCTCTAAATGATCGTACACATTCGATTTGCTCAAGGCTACAATTAAGTTTCATTTGTGCTATTGTAAAATTGCAACAATAAATTCTACTACGTTTCGCAAATTTTATCAAAAGTAACTGTATCTGTATAGCAATAAAATCTTATTCTTCATTTAATATAAATTCCCTCAATGTCTGCATAGCAAAATAAATGTAATATCTTCTTTTACAAATACTCACTAACAATCATGGTATGTAGCATCTGTATGTCGATCAGTAATAGCAAGTCGAATGAATTTCATCTGTGGTTGCGAATTTCAGTTCCCAAGTAATGACGGCCTGAGAATCATAAACCAAATTCTTGGTCAAATAAAATGTTTTGCAAAAGATCATGACTGTTCGCGTAATGAATTTTCACTTAAAACGAGTGGTCGCCAGTGATGGGATCGCCTTTTTGAGACTATCAGTATGATGATGTAGGCTGAGATCCTAGGTATCACACAGTGCAGTCATTCACCCTGGTAGGCCCTCGTTTGCGAATAACCGACGGAAAAAATGTTGGAATTACGCATGATGGTCTACAGCATTTGAAAATCTTTTTTAAACGATTTTAACATTGTTATTGAGTCCATTGTTTTAATTGTAAAGTTCTATTTTTATATACCTTCGTCACATAATTTAAATCACTGTAGTAGCTTTTTCAGATGCTCTGACTTCCTCTTTCTATAAATCTTTTTCCACTTGGTATCTTTGTGAACGTGGTTTTAATTATCTCCGTGTATTAATATTGATCTAATGTCCTCCGTATCATGATCCTATATTTTCATCGGTGTTACTTCATTCATTACTCCTGTTCCTCATTTTGCTTGGATTTCATTTTGCTAATAATCCCTTCGTTCATTTAAATTATAACTGGGTTATTTTGTCTTTATCGCAATAAGATGTAGTGCTTTAAATTTCAGTATGACTATTACCACCCAAAAAAATAAACATCATTTATCGAAAACTGTATATTTTTACCATCGCTCAGTCACTATAAATAAATGATTTCGCCGTTTGTTCCTCAACCGAAAGACTGGCATTTAAAAACGTGTAAAATGCTATGATAGATATACAAAGAAAATCTAATTCACATGCACAAAAATTCCAAGTGGAAAAAGGATCACGTGAAAATAGAGTGAAAGCAACTTGAAAAATAAACATGGTGATTAAAATTATCTGACAAAAGAAAGTATGAAAATGAATTACATTTATACCTTTTAACTGACTGACAATAATGATCGAAGTAATTTCGATAAAAATTTAAACATAACATATTTCAAAGTACCCGATGAACTTCAAAACATGACAAATAAGGCATGTACTATAACAATTACGGTACTGAACCAGTCTGTATAATATTTCTGTTTTGAAAGCTGGCGAGCGTAATACGATATTGCGAAACAATTTTTCGCCGATTACTAGCAAATAAGAGCCCACCAGGATGAATGGTTCCATGGTGTGATACCAGTGACAACCTACATATCAGTATTGGTAGTAGAAAAAGTCGATCCCATCGTTGGGAACCGTCCCTTGTCAGCAGCGTAGTTTGCGACATTTTGAAACTTAGTGTCAGATTCAAACCGTGCAGCGGGCCGGAACTGGAATTGGAGACCCTTGCTTTTTGCTAGCAAATGTTACACGTTCCTCGAAATAATATAACCGACCTTAAGTAATATCAATCAGAGGTTCAGAAAACAATCCATTCGCTCCTGCCTTAATCACGGAATACAACTGAATAGGGCGTATTGCGGCACACCCTCGATGATCAGTTTACTGACCGTGTGTATTAGATATACATTTGAAATTGTGAAGCGTTACTGAATTGCAAATGTAAGCCAGCTATGATTATTTGTACACTAGATCGTCTTACTTTAGACGTTCATTCAGATACTGCAGATCGGATTTGTAAGATACTTAATTTTTTGCTACAGTGTCATATCCTCATTCACGGCTCGAAAAAATATACTGTCCATTCGTTTTTTGTTACACTTTTCTGTGTAGGTCACACTGCTGCACCACTTAAAATCACTGCGTTATAATAGCGTACACAGAGGAGTTAACCTGTTCTGTAGACGGGCTGCGTGCGAGTTACGTGCGCACTGTCCATCACGAGACAATGTGCTAATTAACCCTGCCGTCTCTGGTAATGGCACTCACCCCTCCGCTCCTCTCGACCTCAGCATCAAACAGGTATGAGCATCGGAGAGAATGGCTAAGTTTTAGTATTCCACGAATTATTATACTTCGTAATATATGTTGTCCTTGCACTGACACAGGCAAAAAGGAATGCTTAAATTTCACTTAACATTTAGAAAGTGTTATGTCATGCACGATGTCACGTTGTTTTGCTCGTCCAGAACACAATTTATACATTGAACTACCACAGCTGTTAGCCGTAAACGATATTTAAATAAGATTTATTAGTCTACAAGACTACACAGGAGTTGTACAAAATATGGAAGCACTATAAATGGAAACACTAGAAACATTACACATTATCTTGCCTGATACGGTTTAGGAAACCTGTTGGCACTCGAAATAACTTCCGATCTTCTCGGAATGGATAAATACAGGTCCGGTACGATTTTCAAGAGAATCTTACACCAATCTTGCCACAAAACAGTGGGAAGTGCAGGTGACGATACTTGAGGTCGATAGCGATCACACATCCTTCTGTCCTATGTAGACCACAGTACCTCAGTAAAATTGTGATCAGGTGACTGAGCTGGCCACAGGAGACACAGCAGTTCATCCCTTTGCTCAAAATACTAGACGACGCGACCTGCGTGAACAAAGACTCTTGGAACACAGCGTGACCACTTGGGAACAGACATAGTTCCATGTGACCATGAGAAGGGCACTGCCAGTCAAAGTGATCACTTTATCCTTGACATTAACTCAACCTTGTAATAGTACCCGGAGGACAAGTGGAATCCAACGATATGCTTGCGCAAGTCATCAACAAACCTCCTCCATGATCACTCTCGGGGTGTAGATTCGGTCGGAAGTTGGACCAATGTGAAACAAGATTCATCTGACCCAATGACTTTCTCCCATCGCGCCATAATCCAGATTTTATGGCTTGGGCACCATGTCGTTCTGTTACGGGCATTTACGTCACTGATGAGTGGGTTTGGAATTGCAACTAGCCTTCCTGACCGTGTTCACAAGTATGTCATTCAGTTCTGTAGTGACTTTTGCGCTGTCGCCCACTTACTTTCTCAGTCATTGCAGTGCCTGTATTTTATAGTGTTTTACATTCATGCATCTCACAAGGACATTAGCATCGAACTACACAGACACCGTGTTTCATGCCGAAGTAAAGGCAATCTGAAGTGCAAACATTTCCTCTCGCTGTTAGGGAATTACGTAGTGTGCAAGCAGCGTGGGACGAGACACTGACATATGGAAGTTGGTATTAGTCCTGGAGGCAATCTCGGCTAGCCCAAGTGATTAAGGCGACCGCTCGCGATAAGCGAGAAATCCAGTTTCTGTGCAAACTGTCATGTGTTTGTAGTGAATGAATGGTGCAGACGATGTAATATCGTATTCGGAATCTGCAATGTTCAGTCCACTTGAAAACTATTTACAACATTGTATAGGCGCTCTTCGTGGAGAAATAAAGCATCTCAACCCGCAAGCTCAGCTGACATCCGCGTTTATGTTGAAGCATGCATATCTGGCGGTATTCCGATGTTCTTCTCGACTCCTTGTATCTTCTACGTGAATGACCATAGGAACCTGGGATGGAGTTTAACTTAATTGCCGAAAGGAGAAGTTTACTTTCCGATAGGGGTCTCTGTTGTGCAGTGAGCCTGCTATCTCAGTTGGTAACTTGTACATGTTTTTCCTTATTTTCTTGTTTGCAGTTAGTCATGACTTTTATTTTGTTTTGTCTCAGTGTTGTTTGTTGTGTTTTAGAGTAACGCGCATCACAATGATGTATTCATTGTTTGAAATGACGAATAAGCGCTGCATGTAGGATCCAATAGATGGAAGTAAGGAGACGGTACGTCAACTTCACGCTGAACACTATCCCAGGAAACAGTTTTCTTGTGTAAGAACGTTTTGCAGACTCCATCAACGATCACGAGAGACAGGCTCGTTTTAGCAGAAGGTTGGATATGGTGGGAGACCTCGCGTTTCACGAACGCCTGACTTTGAAGAACGAACTCTCCATAATGGTGAAACACAAACTACCGACACAAGAAGGATTGCAAGAAGGAAAGATGTTAATCACATTTCCGCATTAAAATATTCTGAACCCGTATCACTTTAAACAGCTGCCAGAGTCAACTGAGGCAGACTTTCTGCCAAGAGTAACTTTCTGTCAACGCACGATAGGGCAATGTGCCGAGCTTATCTAGCTCTTACCATCTACGTTTTTCGCTGATGAGGCTCGCTCTTCTCGTGATGGAGTTTTCACAACCTTAAGTCACTACGTGGAATTCCTTTCATACTTGCCTACTGAAAGATTTCCGGAAGCCGGCTATAATGGACTTTTTTTAATATTTTGATGTCAAGAATTAAGTTTTGATAGTCCCTGTATACCCTTGCAAAATTGGATCGTTCTTCCCGAAAGTAAAAGGTAGGAGCTGCTGAGAATCATAAGGGCCTACGGTACACCGTCGTCGGGTAGAAATGGAAGTGAATATCAAAGAAATAAATAGGACACATTTTCGTGACTATTCGTAAACACTTTGTGTGCCTGCAACACAACTAAAGATGGCTCACCACAAGATCAATAGACGTCAGCATTATGCATAAATGCTAAACAAAATAAACGATGATGTGCTTTAGTATCTTACTTCTCACCACCTCATATGCAGTATAGATATATGGTAAAATTCGCTCCACGCTATGGGGTGGAAGGTTGTAGGATGCCCCTTGATAGGGCAGGGGTGCGCGACACACAGGAAGCAGCTACGTTGGTAGCACAGTACTTGTGGCTTGCAGATGGTTTTTTTTTTTAGATATGTTTCCTCCCCATAGGAATCAACACGCTGGCCTAATATATTACCAGTTCATGATACTGATGTGGGTGTGCCAACTGTAAAAATTGTTGGTTCGCCTAAAGAGGTCATTCCAAAGGTTAAAATATGCTTAATCTCATGTTAATAAATTGTCGAAGTGTCAATAGCAAGATCCCGGAGTTAATCTCCGTAAACAACAATAGCAATGCCAATATTGTATTACGTACCGAAAGCTGGTTGAAACCAAACATTAAAAGCAGTGAAATTTTGAACTCGGATTGGACAAGATTTGCGAAGGATAGCACTGATGCTATGGGAGGTGGCGTGTTCATTGCAGTTAAAAGCTGTTTTAAACGCAGCTGAGATCGATACTGGATAGGACTGTGAAATAGTCTGGATAAAACTGTCCATCAGACAAGGTTTGACCATTGTATTAGGATATTTCTTACAGACCACCAGCATCCGCAACAAACGTTGCAGAACGTTTCAGGGAAAATCTTGAGTACATAGGAAGTAAATATCCAAATTATCCATTAGTTTAGGTGGAGACTTTAATCTGGGAAAATTACACGTTATCACAGGGGGCAGAAGCAAAGAATCGTGTGAAGTCATACTAGGAGCGCTCTCAACATACAACCTTCAGCAGTTGGTTAGAAAACCAACTGGAATTGGGAACATATTAGATATATTGGCGGCAAACAGACCTGACCATTTTGAGGAAGTTAATCTTGAAGAAGGTATTAGCGACCATAATGTCGTTGTGGCTTCTATGTCAGTGGAAATTGCAAAAAAAGCCAAAGAAACAGCGTAGAGTTTTCTGGTTTGGGAAAGCAAATAAGTGTCATTAATGAATATCTTCATAGTCAGCTCCAAGCATTCATCGTGGGACACAAAGATATTGAGCATCTTTCATCGGAATTTAAAGGTATCGTCCACCATGTGCTAGAGAAGTATGTGCCTAGCAAAAGTATATGGGAGGGAAAGGATCCATATTGGTACAACAAAGATATTAGGAAGTTTCTGAGAAAGCAGAAAATTTTGCACAGTCATTTTAAACGAAGTCACTGCCCCGATGACAAACAGAAATAATGCAAAATGAAAGCAGCTGTAAAAAGGACAATGAGAGATTCTTTTAACGAATTTGAAAGCAATATTTTATCTGCAGATTGTAAAAATAACCCCAAACCATTTTGGCAGCACGTAACATCTATGAACGCTACAAATAATCCAGTACCTTCTCTTGCTGACAGTAAGAGTAATGTAACTGATAATGATACACAGAAGGCCGAAATTCTAAACCTAGTTTCCAAAATCTCGTTTACGATAGAGGACTGAACACCATTCCCCCTTTCAATTACCAAACAATCGAAAGGATGGCTCACATAGTGTTTAGTGTATCTAGGATTGTAAAACGGTTAAGATCCTTGGATTCCAGAAAGGCATCTGGCCCAGACGATATCCCCGTAAGATTTTATGTTGACTATGCTACAAATATAGCACCATTCTTATCCGTCATCTATCAGAGATCATTTGAAAGGCGGAAAGTTCCACCTGACTGGAAGAAGGCCCAGGTCATGGCAATCTGTAAAAAGGGTAGGAATTACCGGCCAATTTCACTGTCATCGATTTGTTATAAAATCATGAAACGTATATTGTGTTCTGACATAATGACCTTTCTAGACTCTGAGAAGCGCAACTATAGAAACCAGCACGGTTTCAGGAAACAGTGGTCATGCGAGACACAGCTATCCCTCTTTGTGCATGATATACAACAAGCTCTACATACCGGCTCCCAGGTTGATGCCATATTTCTCGTCTTTTGAAAGGCGTTCGACTCAGTTCCACACTGTCGCTTGCTACAAAAAGTGTGCGCTTATGGTCTACCCTATGACATGTGCAGTTGGATAGAAAGTTTTCTAACAGACAGGGAGCAGTGTGTCAAACTGAACGGGGTGACTTCAACAGAAACAAGCGTAACTTCAGGTGTGCCCCAGGGCAGCATAATAGGTTCTCTGCTTTTTACGATTTATATAAACGATCTGGTTAATGGTATTGTCAGCGGCCTGAGACTGTTTGCCGATGATGCTGTAGTCTACAGGAAAGCAATATCACACGAAAGTTGTGAACAAATCAATGAGGATTTGTAGAAAATAAATGCGTTTTGTAATGACTGGCAGTTATCTCTCAATATTAGTAAGTGTAACCTACTGCGTATAACAAGTCGAAAATCCGCATTAATGTGTGAGTACAAAATAAATGCCCAGTCTTGGGAAGTGGTAACGTCCGTCAAGTGTTTTGGTTTGACTATTCGAAATGATCGCATATGGAATACACAAGTAACGGGTAAGGCGAACTCTAGATTGCGGTTTATTGGTGGAATCCTGAAGCGACGCAGTCCTTCAACAAAGGAAATAGCTTACAATACGTTAGTTCGTCCAGTCTTTGTGTATTGTTAGTCTGTATGGGACCCTTACCAGTTGGGTCTGATTAAAAAGATTGAGAAGGTTGAAAGAACAGCGGCAAGAATCGTGACTGGTGCAGTGAGCCATCGCGAGAGCGTTACAAATCCCATAGAAAGTTTAATGTGGGACACACTTGCAGATAAACGGCGCGCTAAAGAAAAGGGGCTGCTCACTAAATTCCGAAATCCGATCTTCACCGAGGATGTAGAGTATATATTATTACTACCAACTTTCAAATCGCGCAATATGAGTTTGGCGCGAATTGTGCTCTCCGCCACACAGCGCTTGGTGGCTTTGGGAGTATATATGTAGATGTAGAAGTTCGTATCCCAGTTCATGTAGAAGATACTGTAATGTGAAAACGGATTAATGGTCTTGAAACACTCTGGGTGTTATCATCGTTGGCACACTGTGTTCAAAATTTCCGTTAGGGCAGTAAATAAAAGGCACTGCTTTTCTTACATGCCATCGATTCAGCTTCAGGGTTGGTTACGGACTGTCAAAATACTCAAGGTGAACACATAAGCTAATGGAACGTTAAGAGCAATGTGTTTAAGACCTTGGCGACGCAGTAACCAAGGTATGGAGCCCACAAGGATGGATTGGGCACCCTGCGCTGATTGATGCACTATGCTGGAATTGGTGTACTACCTAATTTGTTAGTCAACTAACACTATGTTCAGATGTAGTTAATTTAAGACTGTATATTAAATAGTGGTACGCTGTAATGGTTATAAAATTTAAGAGTGTTCATTATTAGTGCTTCATCCATTTTATTTGAAATACAAATACACCATATTAGAAACTTATGAGCAAAAGTAACTTTCGCATGATGTTTCCGTCACTGCCAAGAAACGTAGCGTAGTGAAACTTAAATCAAACACAGAAAGAGCTGCTATAGAATATCATATATAAATACGCTAGGAGACGAACAGAAATGACACATTTATTCGTAATACAATAATTACATTGAAGTCGCTTCGTTTCTTGATAGTCCCCTGGACATTACGGAAGGGGGCATATGGTTCTTACTGGGGTGTGTGGCAACCAAGGATGCAAGTGAGAACTCTGTAACGTGCTCGCATGCTGGCCATAATGTTGGTTAGGAGTTCTTGTGGTAGAGTGCTCCATTCCTCCATCGGGGCGGTTGACAATCCCTGGATGGCCAGTGATGCATGGATACGTATTGTTGTCGTCTCCTCAACGCATCCCTCACGTACTCGATGGGATTTAATTTGGGCTTCTTCACCAGAGCAGTTCGCTGCAGTTGCTCATTCACTTCCATGAAAATGAAGTAATGCCCTAAAGCATACCTGAATTGACGCAGTTGTGGGAGGTGTTAGAGTAAAATTGATGGGCGAGTGTACCATGGTCAAAGATTTAGAGGTCAATACGCCCATCCGTGCTACAATATGCCATCCTACACCGTCTCACCTGGACTACAAAACTGATTTTGTTCGACAATGCTGGGCGTATCCTCTTATGGCTAGAGATGGGTACAGGTAATGTACCCAAGGATATTATCAAACATGATCGTTTTGGTAGTCCGCACGATCGTACAGATTCGGTTTCAAATTTTTCGTGATTCAGCTACATCAAGTTCCTGCGTCACTCTAGACTGCAGTGATGGTATGAACTCCCGGCTTTCGTTTGATGGGTGTTTTATTTCGTATTGTGGCCACCAGAGCGCAACAGATCATTTAAAACTTCAGCGAGAAGACAAAGTAGAAATAAATTCATTCTTTTTTAATACATTTCCTTAGCTTAAGGAAATTCCTGCAGCATTTCAGACTGAGAATGTTTCACTTAACGTATGGGAGACGTGGCGAGCTGACCCAGTGTTATTCTGTTCATGTATCGTTGAGATCGATTGTGGTTGAGCTAAACTATCTCTCCTTTCCGTATGTCTTGTCTTCCGGGTTGGCGGGTGATAGGGGTTGGTTGTTAACCTTCGACGGGTAACCCTCGAGATATCGCGACATTCGCAGAGAGACGAGTGTCAACGGCTGCCGAACAAGCGAGATAACCGTTACATTTTGTGGTGTGAAATTGGTTGGGCGTTTTGCTGACATGGGTAGCTTGGAGTTACAAGTCCCGTGACTTGGCTGGGAACAAAATTTGAAGGGAAGTATTGACGCTGTGGAACCCGCTCCCTCGTAATGTGTACCTGACATGAAATAAGTGGTCGTAATTGTGTTTGTTCACCGACGCACTCAGTGCCATTTAAACTTTATTATTATGGTGAGTCTTTCATAGTCGAACCTTAAGCCGGTGTGGCCTAGTTAAATGGTTGCCGTTATTGGAAAGTTTTCTTAAAAGTTTTATTAGTTCTTTGTGACTCTTGTAACCAAATGATTTTATGTTGGCGTTTTCTAAGCCTCAACTCTATTAATACAGTTGTCTATTTGTAAAATACTTAAGGTCAAAGTTGCGATTTTGTCAGTTTGTTAACCCATATATTGAGTCAATGGCTCTGCGGAGTGATTCTTTGTTTCAGAGTTATTGGAATGTCGTTGTGATTCGGGCAGAAACTTTTGATTTTGCCAGCGCCTTGGCGGGGAGTGAAATGTCATCCGAAGTCTAGGCCTGGTAGTGTTTAAGAACCTGGTCACTAGTGGGAGTTGTTCACATATCGCCTTCCAAAGTTTACTATTTATGTTCCTTCCACCAACGTGGTTTAAGCTGGTGGATATACAAATACATATTCTATGTAACCTTTTCGTATATGACCTCGTTTCCTTAAATATTAAGAAAATGGTTCAAATGGCTCTGAGCACTATGAGACTTAACATCTGTGGTCATCAGTCCCTTAGAACTTAGAATTACTTAAACCTAACTAACCTAAGGGCAGCACACTCATCCATGCCCGAGGCAGGATTCGAACCTGCGGCCGTAGCGGTCACGCGGTTCCAGACTGAAGCGCCGAGAACCGCACGGCCACACCGGCCGGAAAATATTAAGAACTGGCACCTGGCTACAGCTATAAAGTGCATAGCATCTGCTAAGTTCTTTGTGCTGCCTTTTCTAACAATTTTTTATCAACGTCTGAGCACGTGAACGTTTATTTTTAAAGATCAATGGTTCTGCTGTAGTTTCTTTAGTTAAGTGGTTCTATCAATTATGTAATTTGATCTTAGCTTGACACTAGTGTTCAAGTGTCACTGAGTCACCATTTACTTGTAATTGTTTTACCATATTTATTTTCAGGGAAATCCTATATGGGGATGTGAATTTCTGAAGTTTGTCAATAATTCTGTTTTCTTAACAAGAGAATGTTTATTTGAGTACTGAGTATGTTGGTCTCTGACTGTATTTGCGAAGCTTTATCTAGTGGCTCGTCCATAGTTTGTAATTATAAAATTTCTTAAAAAGGCGTAATGTCCATAAAGTGTCTTTATTATAAATTGTGACTACGAACTATGATTCCATCCCACTTCCTCTTTTATGGTGTTTAAGATATGGTGAGTAAGTGTGGTACGACTAAGGAATCGCGTATCAGTATCTGAGGTGTGTGAATATTTTCATGAAACGCTAGCTGCGTTTTATTCATGTCTAAATTTTGAGTAGCACGATAATGCTAATGACTTCTTGAACAGAGTATATCTATGGGAATTTCTGCAGTGTTTTTACCAGATTCTACAAGTCATAATGTATGGAAATTGGTACATATCGGATAAAGGTTTAAGAAATTTTCCCTCAGGGTGGAAATGGCTAACATGTGGGGAGGTATAACGTAGCTTAGACCTACTAGTTAGTCACCGGTTAGTATTATTGTGACACTGTACTCCTTCATCATGTGCGACTTTTCAGGGGTGATTTGTGCACTGACTTCACGTTTAAGTTTTACAATGCGTGAATGCATCAAACTGCGCTGGTGTAGGATCTATTTGAACGAGAGGATATTCAGAAAACGTGTCATTTCTGTTCGTTTCATTGTATATTACTCCCTTTTCCAGTATGTTGTACTAAACTACACGTACTGTAGCAGTTCTTTCTGTGTGTGGTCCCAGTTTCATTGAGCTATGTTACTTTACAGTGACACACACACACACACACACACACACACACACACACACACACCATGCCAAAATTATTTTCGGCCTCAAGTTTTGGGTCTAAGAGTGTTTTGTTTAAATTGGTTGAGGTGTAAGTACCGTAATATAGTGTGGCAGCTCAACAAGCAGAGTAGAGCTGCAAGTTGGGCAGCTGCCGCAGCGTTGCTCAGCGTCCAGGGATAGTGGGGCGGGGAGAGGTGCGGCAGCTGGCAGGTTCGCTCCACTGCTCGACGGCAAATACGAGGGTAACACGAAAAGTAACGTCTCGTATTTTTGTAAGTAGGTTGACCTGTTTATTTTTATAATGGTTTACATCAGTTTACAGCTTTAACATCTAGCTATTTTTCGACATAATCACTATTTCTGTCGATGCATTTTTGTAGACACTGTTGCAGTTTTTGTATGCTCATGTCATACCAGGAGTGGCGTAGCGTAGTTGTAAGGGTTGGGGAGACTCTACAGTTATTATAGGGAGAGAGAATAGTACAATAAACAATAATTTAAACAAATGAAACAAAATGCATCAAAAAAACCACAAAACCTACTACTACTACCACTACTACTACTAATAATAATATTAATAATAATGATATTAATAATAACTTGTTCAAGAAAGGATGA
This sequence comes from Schistocerca piceifrons, assembly GCF_021461385.2. NCBI lineage: Eukaryota > Metazoa > Arthropoda > Insecta > Orthoptera > Acrididae > Schistocerca > Schistocerca piceifrons. The sequence goes on from NC_060140.1 coordinate 402,520,538, forward strand.
CGAGTTTGTTGAACTCCAGCAACACACAAGTGCAGTCCGCCTGTCTTTTCTTTACACAAATAAGTCTATAACTCGGTCTACAAAGATCTGATCACTGGATGGCTCTCCAAGTTGTGTCTTTTCAATTGCTAACGTGCTCAAACATGACAGCCGACTGTTGGACATTGAACTGCTTAACTAATTCTTCACTCGTTTAAGAGTACTCATGTTTCGTTCTATGCTTGCTATAATCGCTGGTAGGGTCAAAACCAAAAGCAGGAACTTCGTTGTTTCTTCATAAACAGAGTTTAAATCAAAATTGTCAATGTACTTTAAAAGGATTCTTGGAGATAAGTGTTTTTTGTCATCAGCGTATACACAGTTCATGCTCAAGTTGTTCTTGGTCGAAAAAAGGATCCTGTTCTAATAACTGAAGCAGTCCCAACTTTGGGAATTCTTTTTGGTAGTTTGGGAAACACTTTTCGTTCAGAAGTTCAACAAACTGAATTTGGGATAAAGTCTTTAAATCTTCTTTCCATCTGAACAATTTGCAAATCCATTATCTCGTAAGTTAATGCCCTGAGAGGTGTCTTTTGACTGTCACAGGATGAATTGTCATTGAAACACAAGCTGCATTTAATGCATTCATCAACGAATGTTTCCGTTCTTAATTGTCATAAGTTTCTCACAACAGTTCTTATTTCGTCGTGGCAAGCAAATATACTGACACATTTTGACTGAAGAACATTAAAGAGATGATCGACATAAACAACGAATCCTCGGTAGGTCTAAAGCAAGTAGACAAACGTGCGATCATCCACTCGTCGTTCCATTCCCGCAGCGCAGCTCAAAGATTCTGGTTCCCATTGAGAGTCTGTATCATCAATTATACAGGGTGTTACAAAAAGGTACGGCCAAACTTTCAGGGAACATTCCTCACACACAAAGAAAGAAAATATGTTATGTGGACATGTGTCCGGAAACGCTTACTTTCCATGTTAGAGCTCATTTTATTACTTATCTTCAAATTACATTAATCATGGAATGGAAACACACAGCAAAAGAACGTACCAACGTGACTTCAAACACTTTGTTACAGGAAATGTTCAACACGTCCTCCGTTAGCGATGATTCATGCATCCACCCTCCGTCGCATGGAATCCATGATCCGCTGATGCAGCCCTGGAGAATGGCGTATTGTATCACAGCCGTCCACAATACGAGCACGAAGAGTCTCTACATTTGGTACCGGGGTTCCGTAGACAGGAGCTTAGAAATGCCCCCATAAAAGAAAGTCAGGAGGGGTGATGTCAGGAGAGCGTGGAGGCCATGGGATTGGTCCGCCTCTACCAACCCATCGGTCACCGAATCTGTTGTTGAGAAGCGTACGAACACTTATACTGAAATGTGCAGGAGCTCCATCGTAACGTCAGAATTGCCTCTCTCGTCCCTTTACTTTTCCTAAAGCCATACTGATCGTCACCTAGCGCATACTCAATTTTCTTTTCCATTCTTCTGTATATTATTCTTGTAAGCAGCTTCGATGCATGAGCTGTTAAGCTGATTGTGCGATAATTCTCACACTTGTCAGCTCTTGCCGTCTTCGGAACTGTGTGGATGATGCTTTCCCGAAAGTCAGATGGTATGTCGCCAGACTCATATATTCTACACACCAACGTGAATAGTCGTTTTGTTGCCACTTCCCCCAATGATTTTAGAAATTCTGATGGAATGTTATCCATCCCTTCTGCCTTATTTGACCGTAAGTCCTCCAATGCTCTTTTAAATTCCGATTCTAATACTGTATCCCCTACCTCTTCTAAATCGTCTCCTGTTTCTTCTTCTATCACATCAGACAAATCTTCACCCTCATAGAGGCTTTCAATGTATTCTTTCCACCTATCTGCTCTCTCCTCTGCATTTAACAGTGGAATTCCCGTTGCACTCTTAATGTTACCACCGTTGCTTTTAATGTCACCAAAGGTTGTTTTGACTTTCCTTGTATGCTGAGTCTGTCCTTCCGACAATCCTATCTTTTTCGATGCCTTCACATTTTTCCTGCAGCCATTTCGTCTTAGCTTCCCTGCACTTCCTATTTATTTCATTCCTCAGCGACTTGTATATCTGTATTCCTGATTTTCCCGGAACATGTTTGTACATCCTCCTTTCATCAATCAACTGAAGTATTTCTTCTGATACCCATGGTTTCTTCGCAGCTACCTTCTTTGTACCTATGTTTTCCTTCCCAACTTCAGTGATGGCCCTTTTTAGAGATGTCCATTCCTCTTCAACTGTACTGCCTACTGCGCTATTCCTTACTGCTGTATCTATAGCGTTAGAGAACTTCAAATGTATCTCGTCATTCCTTAATACTTCCGTATCGCACTTCTTTGCGTATTGATTCTTCCTGACTAATGTTGACGTAACAGTCAAAAAAACCAAGGTGCTTTTCGTTGCGTCGAGATCTTTCCACGAAATTTCAATCACCAGCTTTTTCCTCCGAATGCCGAAACACTTCATTGGTTCTCACCTATGCGTGGACAAATTACTATCATAACAAATTAAGAGAAATAACAGTTGAAAAGGAGAGACTGAGGTGTTCGGTTTTCTCCACTTGCCAATCGAGACTGCAAAGTTCGAGAAATTTTCCGAAAGTGATTCAGTGGACCTTCTGAAAAACATTTAAGTGTTTAAATGGCTCTGAGCACTATGAGACTTAACTTCTGCGGTCATCAGTCGCCTAGAACCTAGAACTAATTAAACCTAACTAACCTATGGACATCACACACATCCATGCCGGAGGCAGGATTCGAACCTCCGACCGTAGCGGTCGCTCGGCTGCAGACTGTAGCGCCTAGAACCGCACGGCCACTCCGCCGGCCATTTAAGTGTCAAATGCATGTAGATGTACATGAGTCTCTTGCAGCTCGTGAATATTCAGCAGCTGAGAGATTCGGTACTGCCGTCATTGTTGAGAAATGGTTAGGTGTATGCCATATTTGTCATTTTGAATAAGCTGAGTATGTATACTGATTGTTTCAGGAACATTTACAGACACTCTTAAAATGTTTCTACATTTCGTTAGACAAAGTGAATGACAGAATTCAGAGAAAAGCAATGAGAAAATCACCTGTCTAATCATTTCTACACGCTGTGGGCGCTTCTGAAATGTGTCTGTAGTTGGGAACCTCTGCTCACAAGACTGGAGGCACCGCCATGTCTGCGACGCACCGTAGTGATATAAGAAGGATTTTATGATGTATGTAATTAGTATTCACGGACTTAGTGGTGATGTGTTCCTCTGGATACAATATCGATCAGCGAGCATGACTGCTAACTCTCTTTATTTCTTGTTGACGCAATTTGCTTACCACAGTTTGCTCCACCTCTACGTAACGTAAGATTCCTCTTTCTCATTATAGATCGGGGCATCCCTCTTTACAGATAGGTAATGAGACCGTTCATAGGGAATCAGTTCACAAGTGAGCGATAACTATAATACTGCAGTTTGTCAAAGTTTGGAAAATCAATAGAATTATCACTTATAGAGTTAGCAACAACATCCACTGCTGTACAGCCACACTACTCATGACAAACAGCTGCAGACAGCGTCTACCATAAAATATCTAGGCTTACCTATCCAGAGCGACCCTAAGTGGAATAACCACACGAAGGAGATAGTGGAAAAAGCAGATACAGACTCAGATTCATCGAAAAAATCTTAAGGAAAATTTAACTCATCCATGATACAAGAAGGCGCTGTTTCGCCCGATTCTTGAGTATTATTCATCTATCTGGGATCCCTGTCAGGTAGGACTGATAGAGGAGATAGAGAAGGTCCAACGAAGTGTTGCGCATTCCGTCTGGGGATCGTTTAGCTGGCAAGACAGCGTTACAGAGATGCTAAACAATCTCCACTGGCAGACGTTACGGTAGAGGCGTTGTGAATCACGCAGAGTTTTACTATTGAAATGTCGGGACGGCACTTTTTAGGAGGAGTCGGAAAACATATTACCTCCTCCCACATACATCTCGCATATTGGTCACCAGGAGAAACTTCGAGCCAAAAATGGTTCAAATGGCTCTGAGGTCATTAGTGCCCTAGAACTTAGAACTAGTTAAACCTTACTAACGTAAGGACATCACACACATCCATGCCCGAGGCAGGATTCGAACGTGCGACCGTAGCGGTCTTGCGGTTCCAGACTGCAGCGCCTAAACCCGCACGGCCACTTCGGCCGGCAACTCGAGCCAATACAGAGGAGAGGCTTACCGACAGTCGTTTTTCCCACGCAGTATACACGAGTGGAACAGGGTTGGAGGGATCAGATAGTAGTACCGAAAGTACCCTCCGCCAAACACAATTAGGTTGATGGTGGAGTATGATGTAGATTTAGATACAGAATTATAAATACCCCATTCTTTGGCAGCTCCAGAAAGTTGACGTAATATTGTAGCTATATGCATGCTACACGACGTCATTCCGAATTGTAACGGGATATCAGCAAGACCTCAGTGCGCCAATGCCAACGTAGAAAATCAAATTAGCATTTAATTTTAACAATAGCAGGATTCTCCACCGTATGGTAATGAATATCTTAGTACAAACTTATTTCAAAGCATTCCCATTTTACGTCGAGCTGTATATTGAGTTTTCTAAAAACTCATAGCCTGAAGAACGGCGTATTCTGTTTGCTATACTTTTATTTTCAACGACGTCCCGTGATGATTTCGTGCTCGCTTCAGCTGCGACTACCAATGAAAGATACTATTTGTGGTATTGATTGACTTTATCACAGAAAAACTGTTTTCTCCGGTTAGCTACGTCTCAAATTAGGGTGTTCATTCCAGTTGTCGTCCCTACAAGCATAACATGTTTTGCATCACCTCGGTTCCGAGAGTTCCGGAATCTGGACAGAAAATTGGAATAGAGATCAACATAAACATCATTTCCACCATTTTTATTGCTCATCAAAACCGCACATTCCGTTTTTACCACTATACAGCGAGACTTTCAGAGGTGGTGTTCCAGATTTCTGTACACACCGGTACCTCTTGTACCCAGTAGAACGTCCTCTTGCATTGATGCGTGCCTGTATTCGTCGTGGCATACTATCCACAAGTTCATCAAGGCACTGTTGGTTCAGGTTCTCTCACTCCTCAAAGGCGATTCGCCGTAGAACCCTCATAGTGGTTGGTGGTCACGTCGTCCATATACAGCCCTTTCCAATCCATCCCAGTCATGTTACATAGGGTTCATGTCTGAAGAACATGCTGGCCACTGTAGTCGAGCGATGTTGTTATCCTGAAGGAGGGCATTCACAAGACGTGCACGATGGGGGCGCGAATTGTCATCGATGAAGACTAATGTCTCGCTAATAAGCTGCCGACATGGTTGCACTATCGGTCGGAGGATGGCATTCACGTATCGTACAACCATTGTGGCGCCTTCCATTACTACCAGGGGCGTACGTCGGCCCCACATAATACCAACTCAAAACGGCAGGGACTCCACCTTGATGCACTCGCTATACAGTGTGTCTAAGACGTTCAGCCTGAGCGGGTTGCCTCCAAACACGTCTCCGATGATTGTCTGGTTGAAGGCATATGCGACACTCACCAGTGAAGACAACATGGTGCCAATCCTGTGAGTAGCCAATTGGGCATGTTGTTGGGCCCTCATGTGCCGCGCTGCATGATGTCGTGCTTGCAAAGATGGACCTTGCCATGAACGTCGGGAGTGTAGTTGCGCATCACGCAGGCTATTCCGCACTGTTTCAGTCGTAACATGACGTCCTTTAGCTGCACGAAAAGCATTATTTAACATGGTGGCGTTGCTGTCAGGGTTCCTTCGAGCCATAATCCGTAGTTAGCGGTCATCCACCGCAGTTGTAGCCCTTGGGCGGCCTGAGCGGAGCATGTCATAGACAGTTCCTGTGTCTCTGTAACTCCTCCGCGTCAACAATATCGCTTTGGCTCACTCTGGGACGACCGGAACACTTCTCTTGGTGAGAGCCCTTCCTGCCACAAAGTAACAATGCGGTATTGACCGTCTAGGCATGGGTGATCTACTGACAACACGAGCCTTCCTGGTGGAATGACTGGAAGTGATCGGCTCTCGGACCCCTTCAGTGTAATAGGCGCTGCTCATGCATGGTTGCCTAGATCTTTGGGCGGGTTTAGTGACATCACTGAAAAGCAAAGGGACTGTGTCTGTGAGACGGTATCCACAGTCAACGTCTGTCCTTAGGACTTCTGGGAACCGGAGTGATATAAAACTTTTTTTGATGTATTACATTGTGCTCATTATTGATAAAATACTATGACGCTGCATTTGACTTGTTTATAGGAAAAGCAGCATGTAACTTAGACGTTTCAGCCACGTCAGTTCTGAGGGCCACTCGTGTCTTCAGACGGACGCTACGGGGACGTCAAAGAGATGTACTTCACTTGCCAGTTCACTGCTTCATTTGTAAACATGGGGGTGACTAGAAACAGCGTCGCGTCAGCGCCATACCTCCGCCAGCCGTTCTGACCACGTACCTTCTTTTGGCATTCTGCCTAAGGCACCCTCTTCCACACGTGCACATATACGAAGCCGATAATACAGGAGCAACAAAATTCTGATGGATGCACCTCGGTGTTGGTATTTATCTGACGACCCAAACAATCTTAACTGCTCAGGCAATTGCATTTAAAATGCAGTGTGCGACTTTCGATTTAAGCAGAGATGTCTGCTGGAGAATCGTATTACTTTCAAACCCATAGCATAAATACGGGCGAAAGAAAATAAGGGTTAAAGAAACATTTTTATGCTTTGACAGGATATTAGCTATATACATCCTCCACTGTCGAGGAAGGAGGGAGGATGCATCACTAGCAGCTAATTCAAAATAGAATCGTATCGAGCATGTCCATTAATTCGTGTTTGTATAGGTAATTCGAAACTAATTTCTGTATAACACTTTGGACCGTGTGGCAGTGTGCGTTTTGCGTTTTGGTATGTTCTTCCATTAAAGGCTGAGGCTACACTACGCGATGGTGAGCAGCTTCTGTCTCTCTCTCTCTCTCTCTCTCTCTCTCTCTCTCTCTCTCTCTCTCTCTCTTTCAGCTGGTGTATAAAAAAAAATATTTCTCTTACTTAGTTGTCAACCAGAAAATTTCATTGATGCTCTACCTAGTCCTTCATAAGCTACTTATTTTCATGTCCCATGGTCCATTTTCAAGATAAATCTTAATGACAACTCATTGTATATTCACATCACAAATTAATTTGTAAATATGGATATACGCTGACCATTTAAGAGATTCTTCATACGTACAGAATCGTGTTAGTCATTTTCACCTACCATCGTTCACATACTACAATAACAGTAATTCTTATATGGAATACAAGGAGTTGTCAATGATAAAATTATTCAGTTTGTTTTGAAATTTTCTTTTGCTGTATCATAGTTAAGTCATTAGAAATCTTTAGCCCCTTTTTCTATCAAAGACAACCTTAATTTTCTGTAATGACTTTCATTCGTATTTCAAGTGTTGTAAATATGCACATCGTTTTCCTTTTGAACTGCAGAGAACTATTTACAATAAACTTCATATGGGAATAAATATACTGTGAAGTAGTAGTCAAAATGCTTACTTCCTTAGTCAGGCATCTACAAGATGATCGGAGTTCTGCACCTTATATTATTATCGAAGCGCGTTTTTCAGCAGTGAAGACTCCCTTTCTTAAAGTTGAGTTATCCCAGACCATAACTTTATATGTCGCTTTTAAATGAAAATATGAAAAACATGTCAACTTAATGACTTCTCTACCCCAGTTTATTGTGAGATTCTCAGTGCAAACGTTGCTGAACTAAATTGTTTCAGGAGTTTCCTAATAGATTTTCTTCCAGTTTAAACTTGTCATAAATACAGAAACCTATAATTTTTTAAGTGTTCACAATGTCTTAAATTTACCATTGCCATAGTATCTCCCAACGTACAGAAATGCTTATGTTGTGTGATCTCAAAAATGAGCATTCACAGAAAACCACTCAATATCACTTTTCAGAAAATTGTTTACAGTCAAGTGTCAGCAGGAAAACGAACTAGCTGCGATTCACAGAGCGATATGCCATAGAGAGGTAGCAGGAAACAGCAACCGGTGCTATTTTCTTATTTAATTCTTATAAAATTTAGTGGCTGATCTTAAACTGGCATCCATATCAGGATTTACTGAGAATATTGTTGCTGCTCAGGTAGGATACTGTTCTTGAATCTGGATAATCTCACTAGTGAAACAGGTCTGTAGTTATCGAAATCTCTCATATTAATTTTCTTACGGAGGGATTACAGAATGATATACTTCAGTCACTCTTAAAATGGCATTGAGTTAGTGGCGCATTACATGTTTCGGATAAGACAGGCGCTGTTACGCTGGAGCAAATATTTCGTGCTCTGTTAGAAACACCATCAAATCCAGATGAGTTTCTTGTTTTCAAGATAATATATAATTTTCTGAAGGAAAAGGTTGTCATACGTTCGTATGATCGAATTTTAAATCAATAGCTATTGCAATATACTGCTGTGATTTCCCTCTTGCACTGTTTGTCTCTATATTTTCTAATCTATTTCAAGAATAATTATTAAACGTCATTGCTACCTGTGACCCATAATTTGTTGCCTTTTCATTGCATTCTTTTTTGTCTTCTGACTGGTTTGATGCAGCCCTCCACGAATTCCTCTCCTGTGCAAACAATCTTCATCTCAGAGTAGCACTTGCAACCTACGTCCTCAATTACCTGCTGGACGCATTCCAATCTCTGTCTTGCCCTCTACAGCTCTTTCTAGTACCGTGGAGGTCCCCGATGTCTTAACAGATGTTCTATCACCCAGCCCATTCTCCCTGTCAGTATTTTTCTCATTTTAGATTCCTCTCCGATTCTGCGCAGAACTTCCTTATATCTTACCTTATCGGTCCACCAAATTTTCAACATTAGTCTGTACCACCACATCTCAAATGCCTCTATTCTCTTCTGTTCCAGTTTTCCCACAGCTCATATTTCATTTCCATTGAATGCTATACCCTAAACGTACATTCAGTTTCCTCTCAATCCATATTTTGTGCTCATTAGACTGGCCACTTTCTTCAGCATTTCATGTACTTCTTCTTCGCTTTCACTCAGGTAGCAATGTTAACAGCGAATCGTATCATTGATGTCTTTTCGCCGTGAATTTTAATTCCGCTTCTGAACCTTTCTTTCATTTTCATGATTGCTTCTTCCACGTACAGACTGTCTTACAACATTTTTAATCCGAGCACTTCGTTGTTGGTCGTCTACTCTTACTATTCCCTATTGGCTCTTGTGCATATTGTATATTATCCTTCTCTATGGCTTACCCCTACTTTTCTCAGAATTTCGAACCACTTCACCATTTTACTGTTTCAAACGCTTTTTTCAGGTCGACACATCCTATGAAAGTGTCTTGATTTATGATTAGTCTTGCTTCCATTGTCAACCGCAACGTCAGAGTTGCCTCTCTGGTGCCTTTCCTAAATCCAAATTGATCGTCATCTAACAACTCCTCAATTTTCTTCTGCATTCTTCTGTATATTATTCTTGTCAGCATCTTGGATGCATGAACTGTTAAGCTGATTGTACGCTAATTCTCCCACTTGTCAGCTCTTACAGTCTTCGGAACTCTGTGCATGATATTTCTCCGAAAGTTAGATGGTACTCATACACCCCAACATGAATAGTCCTTTCGTTAGAACTTCCCCAAAGATTTTCAGATGGAATGTTATGTCACTTCTTCCTTATTAGATCTTAAGTCCTCCGAAACTCTTTTAAATTCAGATTCTAATACTGCATCTCTTGTCTCTTCTAAATCGACACCTGTTCATTCTCGTGTCACACCAGACATATCTTCAACCCTGATAGATGCCTCTTTCCATCTATCCGCTCTCTTGCATGCACTTAGCACTGGAATTCCTTACGTTCTTAGTGTTACCACTATTGCTTTTATTTCATGGAAGGTTCTTTTGACTTTCTTACATGTTGAGTCTGTCGTTGATACAATTGTTTCTTTTTCGATTGATTCATATTTTTCATGCAGCCATTTCATCTTAGGTTCCCTGCACTTCCTATTTATTTCATTCCTCAGCGACTTACGAATACAGAATCACAAGTTTCCCGGAACATTATTGTACTTTCTCCTTTCATCGATCAGCTGAAGTATTTCTTCCGTTTCGCATGTTTCTACTTACCTTCTTTGTACCTATGTTTTTGTTTCCAGCTTCTGTGATGGCCCTTTTTAGAGCTGTCAATTCCTCTTCAACTGCACTGCCTTTCTCGCGGTTCTAGGCGCTCAGTCCGGAACCGCGCAACTGCTACGATCGCAGGTTCGAATCCTGCCTCGGGCATGGATGTGTGTGATGTCCTTAGGTTAGTTAGGTTTAAGTAGTTCTAAGTTCTAGGGGACTGATGACCACAGATGTTAAGTCCCATAGTGCTCAGAGCCATGCACTGCCTTCTGAGCTACGCCTTGTTGCTGTATCTATAGCCTTACAGAACTTCATGCGTATCTCGTCATTCCCTAGTACTTCCGCATCCTACTTCTTTGCGTATTGATTCTTACTGACTAATGTCTCCAACTTCAGCTTACCCTTCATCACTACTACATTGTGATCAGCTCCTGGGGACGCCAAAATCTGATTTAGGAATTTGTGTCTGATCATGACGTAATTTGGAATCTTGCAATATCTCCGGCCTGTTCCAAGAATACATCCCCATCTTGTGATTCTTGAACAGAGCATTCACTATTACTATCTTAAATTTATCACAGAACTCCATTAGTCTTTCTTTTCTCTCATTCTTTGTCCAAAGCTCATATTCTGCGGTAACTTTTTCTTCTGTTCCTTCCCCTACAATTGCATTCCAGTCCTCAGTGACTATTAGAGTTTCATCTTTGTGTACGTACTGTATTAACCTATGAATAACCTCATATACTTTATCTACCTCTGGATGTTAAGCTTGCGACGTCGGCATGTATACCTGAACTATAGTTATCGGTGTTGGTTGCTGTCGATTCTGATAAGAACTATACTATCACTGAACTGTTCACAGTACCACGCTCTTTCCTCTACCATCCTATTCATAACGCATCCCATTCCACTTACCGCGTTTTCAGCTGCTGTTGATATTACCCTATACCCATTTGAGTAGAAATTCTCATGATGTTCCCATTTCATTTCTCTGAGTCATACTATACGTGTATTGAGCCTATGCGTTTCTCTTTTCAGATTTACTAGCTTCTCAACCTGTTGAAGCTTCTGACTTTTCACGCCCCGACTCATAGAACATTATCCTTATTCAGCTTTTTTCTCATGGTCACCTTCTCCTTGGCAGACATCTGAAATGGGGTGGCGGAATTCGAACCTGGGACCTGTGATGTTTTACATACTAATCAGAGACGCTGCCTCTAGACCAAGGGCTTGTACCTTGCTTCTAGGTGTTCCTATGAAATCCCATGTTTCTTTAAGTTTCTGTTAGACCGGATCTACGAAGTTGTTACTAGAAAACTATTACCTCATTTCGCTTTCCTTTGATCACGGATCTTCTGACTGGTTTGGTGCAGCCCACTTCTACTGTGTCAGTCTCATCTCGTAGTAGCACTTTAAGTCAGCGTTATCAGTTATTGGTTGGATATAATCGTCTTCTTCTTGCTTTTATTCTCTACAGCTCCATACAGTACCTTCGCAGTTATTCCCTGATACCTTCATACGTGCCCTATCATCCTCCCCCTCTCCTTGTTGGGGGTCGCCACATAATTCTTTCTTCGCCGATGCTGCGGAGAACTTGATCTCTTACCTTATCAGTTACCTACTTTTCAATATAATTTTATAGCAAGCTATCTAAAACAAATCGATTGTCATTCTTTCCCGTTTTTTCTCTACCCATGATACACTTCCAGACTTTCATTCTCAGTTTTTTTGGCCAAGGTTACCTTCTATGTCTATGGCAATCTGCTCATCATACCCTCTTAGATCCTCCCATAACGTGTCTTTCTGGGTCCAAGGTAACAGAATTCATTAATTTCACATATTTATTGGTAACTAATTTTTATATTAAGTTTAATGTTAATTTCATTTCTGCTACGCTTCATTATTTTCTTGTCTTTACGGTTTACCTACATTCTGTACTCACTAGACCATTTCATCCAGTAGGTTATTCTTTTTCTCTTTCACTGGAATAGTGTCATGAATGAATCTCTTCATTGATAGCCTTTCATCACACACCTGGAACATTCTTCTGTTTCAGTGATAGCTACGTCTATGTGTGGACTGAAAAGTAGTGTCCGAAGACAAGCTGCCTTACTGCTGTTTTTTGATCCGAGTACTTCGTTCTTGGTTTTGTGTTCTTACTGTTCTCTCTTGGTTTTTGTATATACCTTATACTACCCGACAATCCTTATAGCTTACACCTATTTTCCTGAGTATTTAGTACAACTCGCAACAAATTGCTTCGCAAAAATTTTTTATAGGTTTATGAATCCTGTGAACATGCCTTGATTTTCATGAATCTTTCTTCTTTTTGTCAAGCGCAATTTCACAACTTCCTCTCCGCTACATTTACCTCTCCTAAAATCAAACCGATCTTCATTTAACACATCCTCAATTCTCTGTACAATTCTTCTGCCTATTATTTTCTTCAGGAACCAGGAATTTTGCGCTCTTAAATAGAATTTTCTCATTTTGAAAAGAAGGAAGGAGCTACCTCTTTTAGTTGCTAAAAATTTCTTAAAACAAAGATAGCATTAATACGTATTTCTTTGGTTAAAACTACTTGTTTCGACAGACTTTGCTATCAGATTCAGGTCTTAGAAACCTTATTTTTTTATATGATAAGTTCTCATTTTAAGTTTGATCACACACCCAATTGTCAAGTATATAAAAAAAAGGGCACGTTATGACCAACATTTAATAATTTGGTGCTTTTTATCCACATAATAACGTGGCGATATGAACAATTTGTAATGAACATCTTTATGAACAAAAAGATTTTTTAAGACGTGAAAATAATGGCAAAGTCTGCCAAAACTGGTTGTTATAAATAAAAAATATTTTTACGATCTTGGCTTTAGAATATTTTTAGCTTACCGTGCGATATTTTTTACACAACACAGGTGCAATCACAAACGTTTCGGACCACATCGTTTATTGCACATCATTGAACATGGAGCTCCGCAGCAGACCACCTTTGTGTGTTCACACGTTGACCTAACTACATCACCAATTACGACTGCAGTGGGTATGGGACTATCGGAATTCGACTGTTATTCAATGTAAATGCGTCAGCTCTTTTGGTGAATCACATTTTTGCTGCACTAGGTCTATATTCGTCTTCACAAACGCCGTCAACGAGGTAAACGCTGGCCCGAAACGTACAGCGCGACACATATACAGGGTTGTGGGAGCAATATTATGCTATGGGAGACATTTCACAGCGCTTGCATGGGCCCTGTGGTAGTAATCGAAGACACGCTCACTACTGCGAACCACCTGCATCTCTTCACACTTGATGTTTTCCGCGACGGCGATATCAGCGTTCAGTGGTAACATTATCCGTGTCTCTGAGCCAGAACCGCGATACATTGGTTTGAGGAGCATTACAGTGCACTCACGTTGATGTCTCAGCAGCCAGATTAGCCTAATGTAAATCCAATCTAACCCATCTGAGTTGCAATTGGGCGCCATCACCGCTTACGAAAGACAGACCCATTATTTAAGAGAATTTCGTGACTTGCCAAAAAACGGTTGGAACCCTGATATGCAGAATCAGTGATGTATTTCCTTTCAAAGACCTATAAACAAGTTATTTAGCAGGTGGTGATAATGTTTTGGTTCATCAGTCTAGATTCTCTAATTTGAGTACAATAGTCGATCGGATGAAACGTCTACAGGTACCAATGATTTACGAAATTCCGAATAAATATTCTCTGTGCCTTCGGCCTTCATTGATCTCAAATCTTCAAAGCTCTCGTAAACCATTTTAATACTGGATAACATCTAGCTTTCACATCGACTCCCATTTCTTCTTCAATCACGTACTTCCACAGTTCGTCCTTCTCCTGCCGGCCCTAAATGGTTTCCACTAGTACGACATTCCTCCACTGAAGAGGGGAATTCTACTTCGTGGTGAGTTCCTCTGGGACCAAACTGTTGAGGTCATCCGTCCTTAGGCTTATACACTACATAATATAACTTACTTGAATATCCGACTAGGGAAGCCGCGCTAAGCCTTGGCAGGACGACCAAGAACGCGCGGCTACCCCGTGCGGCCAGTTCTATTTGCTGTCTTAATTTTGTCACCTTTGACTTGAACTTCACCGAATGTAGTTTTGACTTCTCTACATGTTGAATCAATCCTTCCGATGAATATTTCTTTCTTGGATTTCTTCACATGTTTGCTGCAGCCGTTTCACACTGACTTCCTTGCACATTCTACGGCTATTATTCCTAAGTGATTTACATTAAAGTTCTACTGCTCTTCATTGAATATTTTTCTTTTTCTTGGATCAACTACAGCATTTCTTCTGTTACTGAAAGTTTCACCGCATTTACCCTCCTTGCGCCGTCACTCGTGTGACTGCACTTCATTGAGATGTCATTACCTCTTGAACTGAAGATGCGTCTATAGTTTTCATTATGTCAATATTTACAGCCAGAGCGAACTATAAACGGACCACATCATCCCTCAATACTATAGAATTTCACTTCTTTCCATGCTGGCTACTCGGAATTCTTCTCTCAAACTTGGGTCTACTCAGTAACTCTACTGGGTATATCTTGCAATCTACAATGTGATACCGGACTTTCCGTCTCACGATAATTTAATCCAGTTGCAATCCACCCCTGCAGCCTAGCCGTTGCCAAACGTACCGCTTCCTCCGATAATACATGAAGACGGTATTCCTTATCACTAGGTGAAATTTTATTGTAAAACTCAGATAGTCTTTCTCTTCTTGTACTCCTAATACTAAGGCCACGATCTCCTTTACACTTTCATCATTTCCTTATCCTACTACAATAATGCAGTTACCATTACTATTAGACTTTTGTCTCACTTTACATACTGTACTATCCATTTCGTTTCATCATTTACACTGACGGAAAAATGTCGCAACAACAAAGATAATGTAGGTAGAGTAACCGAATTTCGGGACTCTTAGTGATTCATGTTGTAAGAACACAGCGTAATGTAAGCGCGAGACAAGCCATTGGAAATATAAAGTGCTGGGACGTTAACAACCATCGTAACTGCCAGAATGTTGAAGGCAAGCATGCAAATATGCATGCATTGTGAGGTACAGGCGCCAGATGCCAGTCAATTTAGTGGTCAGTCAATACAGAGACGCTTAATGCTGGTTGTGGATGAGAAGTAGCTTTCGTCAGATGATGTCCCATATGTGCTCTACTGGAGGCAAGTCCGGTGATGGAGCAGGCCAAGGAAACATGTCGATAATCTGTAGAGCGTCTTGGGCTACAATGGCGGTATGTGGGCGAGCGTTATTTGGTTTAAGAAAACTCCCTAGAATAATGTTCGTGAATGGCAGCACAGCAGGTCAAATCACCAGATCGACCTACTAATTAGCTGTCAGGGAGCGTGGGATAATCGAATCACTGTTCAAAATTCGAAGACGTGTAGGTGTAGTGCGTCCAGCATGGTGACTGGTTGGAAGTCCTTAACTGGCCTCCTTATGAGCAATACACAACCAACACTGGCACCGAGCCGGCCGGTGTGGCCGTGCTGTTCTAGGCGCTTCAGTCTGGAACCGCTTGACCGGTACGGTCGCAGGTTCGAATCCTGCCTCGGGCATGGATGTGAGTGATGTCCTTAGGTTAGTTAGGTTTAAGTATTTCTGAGTTATAGGGGACTGATAACCACAGATGCTGAGTCCCATAGTGCTCAGAGCTATTTGACCCATTTGAACTGGCACCGAGTCAGAAACAAGTTACATGAGAAAACACTACAGACCTCCACCCTGCCCTCCAGTGAGCTCTCACTTGACACCACTAAAGTCCTTAATAACGGTGGTTTGGTGTCAATACAAAGCGCGCTGCAGAGTTGTCGTTGAAGTAAACGATTTGTAACGGTTCGTTGCGTCACTGTGGTGGAATCTGCAGCCCAAATTACTGCTGCATATGCAGTGCTATGCGCCAGAGGCATATGCTGAACACGACGGTCTTACTGTCCGTAGTGCCATGTGGTCGTCCAGAGCCTGGTGTTCTTGCGACCGTAGAATCGTGTGACCATGGCTGCCACTAATCATGTGCACTGGGTGCATTCCGGCCAAGTCTTCATGCAGTATCGTAGAAGAAACATCCAGCTTCTCGTAGCCCTATTAAACGGCCTCGTTCGAACTCGGTGAGGTGTTGATAAAGGCGTATTTGTTTTCTTAAAGGCATTCTTAATATCGGTCCACCTTGTCGAATCCCGAAGGTAACCAGTGCTCACTACCGTTAAAGCGAATATTTAAAATAAACCTGATTTGCCACTAGCGCCCCTTTTATGTTACTAGCGTTATTTTGAATAGACATCATCTTTCAGATTTAGAAACATGACTACCAGCTTTCTTTTATGTCGCACAGCATCGTCATAGTGCTACGATTTTCTCTCCGTCAGTGTAATTACTCTATCTTTCGAGATCTGCAGGTATTGGTACTGGGTTGGTTTGCTGTCGATTCTGACGAGAACGCCCATCCGATCAGAAAAATTTATCATCTTTCCTTTTCCCTTCAATAACCTCCTCCTATATTTCGACTGAAATCGTGCATTTCCAATTTAAGATTCTCTAGCTTCTCTAACGTATTCAGACTTCTTACATTCCACTCTCTGTGTTTCTAAATACGACCCTTTCGGTTGTTATTCAATTCTTTATTTATGATCACCTCGCCCTACACAGTCTACTACCAGATAACCAAATCCGGAAACTTTTGCTGATAGAGAAATCATTGACACTTGAGTTATCGCATACATATTACCTGACTTACCTTTGCATCCATCTGCTGTTGATCATTGTTGAGTCTTCCACAATCTAGGGTCAGTTTCCCACGGAACTAGGATGTTCCGAACTTCTGTCTGCTACTTTGTTCTCTTCGACGAGGCTGAACAAGAGTGACCTTACACAGATTCTATTCGGCAGCCACGTCTGTTGACTTTTTTTATTCTCATTTTAAACAGAACCTGTTGTCGATATCGGTATATACGACATACTGATTTTTAGCCAAAGACCGTAACACCTGACCATTTTCCTTTATCTTAGAACACACTGTCAAAAAAACTACGTAATCTAAAACAACGCTGAAATTGGCTCTCATTCTGGTTTTAGCTATTCCCTTAATAATCTCTAGTGTGGTGTGGATTCTGTTTCATTTTGAGTAGCAAGTATTATCTTGTTGCCGTCCTACGAACATAAAACAGACAATCCATTTTGCTGATCATCAGACCTCATCTCATACAACAGTAGAACGACATAAAAAGAGGTTGGCTATTGAGTATCTAAAGATTGAAAATC
Source organism: Schistocerca piceifrons (assembly GCF_021461385.2). Classification (NCBI taxonomy): domain Eukaryota; kingdom Metazoa; phylum Arthropoda; class Insecta; order Orthoptera; family Acrididae; genus Schistocerca; species Schistocerca piceifrons. The sequence continues at coordinate 402,538,079 of NC_060140.1, forward strand.
ATATTGCACCATCACTGGCTGCTACGCGAAGTCTAGTCATACCACTCTTGACGTCATCAGAAACGTAACGTGAACAAATATTCAAATGGTTCTGAGCACTATGGGACTCAACATCTGAGGTCATAAGTCCCCTAGAACTTAGAACTACCTAAACCTAACCTAAGGACATCACACACATCCATATCCGAGGCAGGATTGGAACCTGCGACCGTAGCGGTCGCGAGGTTCCACACTGTAGCACCTACAACCACTCGGCCACAACGTGATCATCGCAATTCAATACACAAAATGCAAATATTGCTCAGAAGATCCAATGTGTCAGTTGTACAATAGCGTAACACATACAACCTCTGCGGAGTAGCGAAGTATACGCAAAACATCGCTATTAGATGTTAGAACCGCGACCGATGATAATGCTATCAAGCCGTTAGCAGGTGTTCAGGAATTGGGTGCTTCGCACTGTTTTGTTAGTAACAGTCTGGATTTTCTCAAAAAATATGTTTGAGCTGAATTCCGATCGATTTTCAGATTGCGCTTTTGATGGTATGTGGCCTCGGATTGAACACCACGTTGTATCCACACACACACACACACACACACACACACACACACACACACACACACACGGAACATGTTTTGTGTCTGATGACGATTTGTGACAATGTAAACTAGTATCAATAATAACGGTTTTCATAGCAGGTGATGCCCGTGCAGTACTGTTTTTGTCATGTATCTTCAAGCTGGGGTGCAACGTCTGCTGAAAAACTGTCTAAAAGGACACTTTTATGAAAGAATCAACAGAGAAATAACACATGTAGTCAACCGGTTGCAAATAATTGTTTAGTATGTTGTACTTCGTTTCGACACCTCGAAGCATGTATTCATCAGAATAAAATGCTAAAAGTCGTGAAGCAGCAATGCGAGAAGAGATTAGTCAAAGATTATAACAGACATGTTCAAATCAAAAATTAAAAACTTTTCAAACTTCGGTACATATACATTGCAGGGAACAACATGAGCACTCGCTCATGTCTGATGTTGTTTCTTGCAGGGTGTGCATACCAAAGGCTGGAACGTTTTGAATTTGGTATCTGACTAGAGCATGCCTGCTACAAACTTTGACTGTTGCTTTCTCGCATTGTAACTTTACGTCTTTTAGAATTTCAAACTGATGACGACATCCTTACAGGTGTCGAAACGTAAGTCATTGTACTAAACAATTAGTTGCAGCCGCTTGTTTGAGTTATTTATCCATTGAGACTTACGCACGGTTGCTGAGAGACAGCCTTGTTAAAAAAAAATCATTAAATAATATTTAACAGAGCGCCACACAGAGACGAAGAAGCTTGCACGGGATAGAGTAGCATGGAGAGCTGCATCAAACCGGTTCCTGGACTGAAAACAACAACAACAACAACAACGGAGCACCACACTCTTAGTCGGACGTGAGGAATAGGTCAGTAGAGAATAAGATCAGGTACTAGCAGCAAAAAGGACTGTAAGGTCGGGAATTGTGTTATCTTTCAATAGCTCCAGCAATGCAGCACTTGGCCTTGAAAGGCGAAGAATCCACGCTCGAGACCTGGTTGTGCTCTGCCAGTAAGTTTCACGTATGTACAAGTTGCAGTAATGTTGCACACTACAGCTTATGCACACATAGTGATATAACTTTGGTACCTTGACATATCATTTGGAATTTGGAATGTTTTCCCAGAAAAATCTCTTACATTTTCATCAATATTTCTGCAGTGGTAGGATATTACGTGGAAGATAAGACAAAATATTACATAGGATAATGAATCTCACACAATCGATTTAACTTCTGAATTTATGCAACTGTTATTGGAAGACGTCTGGTTAATATTACATATCGCAGAGGTAAAGTATCCACGCATAAATGTTACGTCATAAAATATCGAGGCGAGCCTTAGATCTGTAAGTGTAAAATAAATATATAAATATAGTGTCAGGTAGCGAGCGGTTTTAACTTTTCTTTTCCAAAGTTCAGAATGCCGCTGGAGCCTCCGGTCGTTTCCTTTCGTGCAATAACAAATAACGATTACCTTTCAGCACTCATGAATTTTATGCCTCCCATTGGTCATTACTGAAATGTAAGACTGAAGGAAAAGTATTGTAAACAATAGCAATTCGTGGTTGCGGCTACATGCTGAGAGGGAAAAAAATCTTTGTCGTGTGCTCTCTGTCTCCTGTATTTTATAACTTGACAGAAAGGAGAATATTCATATTTCATCTCGAACTCGGGCTTCTCCAACGAACATTTTCGTTTTTCTTTGTTGGAAATTTCCAGAGGAAGAAGTAAACGGTACGTCGATGTTTCACTCTTATAGATTTTACGTGAGAAACAATATTTACATTCGCCGCAGCAAGTATCGGAAATGTCGCAAAGTGTTTTGTTGTGTATGGCCGATAAATATTGAACGTGTATGCTCAACATGGAATTCATAAAATAAAATATATTTTCATCTTTATTTAATACCACAGTAGTCGATACTTAGGCCTCATTTTGTGCTTTCTATATCTCTTTTCAACAGTGAAAATGATCCTACACGTGAAATGCGTTAACATCTTTCTTAGTTACCCAGTTTTAATCGAATGACGAGAAGTTAAAAACATTTAGCTAAAGTTTCACCTCCAAACATCTTTCTAAGGCCAGGAGATCATCAAAGTCAGACTAGCACTGTCCAAAACGAAGTCCTGACCAATGGAAGTCTACTAATATTAAACATTAACCTTAATTTGAGGAAGAAATATCTCAAAAGGTACGTTTTAAGCACAGCATTGCACGGTAGTAAACACAGACTGTCAGAAAACCAGAACAGAAGGGAGTCGAGGTATGGTGTCACCGCCAGACACCACACTTGCTAGGTGGTAGCCTTTAAATCGGCCGCGGTCCGTTAGTATTTGTCGGACCCGCGTGTCGCCACTATCAGAGATTGCAGACCGAGCGCCGCCACACGGCAGGTATAGAGAGACTTTCTAGCACTCGCCCCAGTTGTACAACCGGCTTTGCTAGCGATGGTTCACTGACAAAATACGCTCTCATTTGCCGAGACGATAGTTAGCACAGACTTCAGCTACGTCATTTGCTACGACCTAGCAAGGCGCCATTACCAGTTACTATTGATGCTGTAAAACATGTACCGTCAAGAGCGATGTTCACCAATTATGGATTAAAGTTAAGTATTCCAGCAGCTACGTCCTTTTTTGCTAAAGTCTCATTTCCTTGACCTGTTCCAGACCTCACGCCAGCCTGCGTGTGCGAAAACGCGTGCCTTTCGGCTTCCTCTCATAGTGGGTTGGCTCTCTTGCCAATCCACAACACGAGGCGTTTGAGATGTGGTGCTACAGACGAATGCGGATATTTAGGAGGTTTGGTTGAAATGGCTGTGAGCACTATGAGACTTAACTTCTGACGTCATCAGTCGCCTAGAACTTAGAACTAATTAAACCTAACTAACCTAAGGACATCACACACATCCATACCATAGGCAGGATTCGAACGTGCTACCGTAGCGGTCGAACGGTTCCCGACTGAAGCGCCTAGAACCACACGGCCACTCCGGCGGGCTTTAGGTGGTTTGATGTAAGGAATGAGGAGGTTGTGCGCAGAATCGGAGGGGAAAGGAATATGTGGAAAAGACTGGCAAGAAGAAGGAACAGTACGATAGGACATCTGTTACGGCCTGTGGGAATGACTTCCAGAGTATTAGAGGTTCAAAGGGGGCTCTAAGCTCTATGGAACTTGAAATCTGAGGTCGTCAGTCCCCTAGACTTAGAACTACTTAAACCTAACTAACCTAAGGACATCACACACATCCATGTCCGAGGCAGGATTCGAACCTGCGACCGTAGCACTCGCTCGGTTCCGGACTGAAGCGCCTAGAAACGGTCGGCCACATCGGTAGAGGAAGACAGAGATCGGAAATAATTCAACAAATAATTGAGGATGTAGGTTGCAAGTGCTACTCAGAGATTAAAAGTTTGGCAAAGGGGAGGAATTAGTGCGAGACGCTTCAAGACTGATGACTGAAATAAAACCGAAATCCCTCCGCAATTGCTACATCTAATGTCCAGGAGAATTCGATATTCCCTGTCTCAGTATAAGGAAGATATCACAATGGTGTCATATGTGTCAAAAATATTTTGTTCTGCTTAGCACCATGCACAGTTATGGCACAATTAGTAAAGAACCTAAGAACCCACACATTATCATGAAGTAAAACATCACAAATGGAAAGATGTACACAGTCGACCAGAAGCGGAGTAAAGCAATAAATACTCAGGGACTCGAAGATAATGCCTGTCTTGTTTGTTTTACTAAATATCACTGCCATCGATGACCAAACATTGTTTCAATCCAATGCTGGGAAGCCAAGAAAACCGAAGAAGATGTTTTCGAAACAACTGTCTCAGCAACTTACCAGAGGTCATTTAGTTAGAAGATCCTACTTTCTACGCTTCCAAATGACTTCAAAATATTTTAGAATCTTATGGATTGGAAGAACCTCGACAACTGGAAGGGCGTCGAAAGAGAAAGAAGGGTGGCACCAATACGAAGGGCAGAGGAAGGAATGTTCTGACCACAATTCGTCGTTGTCAGTAGAAGATGATGTGTGCAGAAAGCAGTCTTACATTGTCAGTGAAAAGTGTGAACCTAACTTTGTGGATGAGCAAAATTTGTATGTCCATAATAACAATAGCAACACATCTAACAAGTAAACCGAATATAATATACTAAGTTGTGTAGAAGTAATATTCACTGAGAAATAAATATAGGCCGAGTGTGATGTGTGAGCGTTGTGTAGACTAGAAAGATGCTGTTAAACAAAACAATAGGATATTACAACTACCTCTTAAGAGAAAATAAAGTTGAAGCATTAAAATATTGGTTTATGTACGTAAAGAGCGAAATATACCTTTTTTGTTAAAGGCAGTATTTTTCCTGCGTTTAAAGAACACGACGGCTGGTTGACAGTAGCATGCGACGACTGAAGTTACAAAAACTGGTACGACTACTAGGGCGTTAATTATGAACATTTTCAAACAGTTTAGTCATCATACTTTGTCCACTACTTTCTACTGTTCTTCATTTCATAAATAAAATATTGTTAGATTCTATCATAATTACGTATGTGCTTAACAGTAAGAACAGTTTTCTCCGTTTTTAGGTAAGCTGATGCTTGCTGCAGTGCCCATTCCGCAGAGCTAAGCTGCGACACAGAAAGACAGGGTTCGAAGGATTGGAGACAACTTAAGGGAAGCAAGGCACTTTTGGCGTCTCCTTTGATCCTAGGAAACGTCAGAGCCCAGAAACAAAAGGTTTGTTCAGGAATTTAACAGTAAAGCTATGTATGCGATCTCATACATTCAGTACTTTGAATGTAACCGTCAAAGATGGTTTTTCATCTTTCAAAGTACAAGATTTTGCTGAACGCTTCCCGATAAGTATAATTGTCAGTGAAAATGAGTGCATGCTCCGTACATTGTTTGTGATATTGGATTCAGAACAAAAGCTGTTGGAAAGTACTGAAGATAAACAGATTACGAAGCAACATCCCCACCGCCAGAGAAATGATATTTCAATCGAATTCTGATTTTACATTCATTGAAAATATCATACTACAGTAACGCATTCACCTCACGAAAACTGTAATACGTTTATTATTAATGTAGGAAGAACATAATAATTTACAGTATGGGCGAATTTCCCGGTATTACATTTTACAGTCAACACTGTTTCAATGTCCTTAAGGGTTATATCTGTAATTTCCTTCTGGACGACTATATTGCCGCCATAATAGTGTAATGCACCATTATGGATTACTATTAACAATGTGTGCGTAGTTTATAACATGGTTTTGGCGGTACTCCCCACAGTAGCACGGGTTTTTATACAATTAGCATAGAAAGCAGCAATAAATTTTACCTAAAAATTTGGAAAGTACTGAAAGGAAATATGTCTGACTCGCACCCTAGCTACAGAATCAAGGAAATGCTTTCTTATGTAAGCTTTCTTATGTAAGTAAACTTCCGAAAAGCACTGGTTTTTCACTTTGCTACTTCTCGTGATGCATTTCGCGCTAGCTTGCCAGTGTAACGTCAGTTCATGCCACTAAAAGCAGAGAAAATCGTGTAGAATTACTTCCACATGAGATGGCAAATATTACAGACACGGACAACGGATAATAATTTCATTGTGTTCAGAGGAATATAAGGAAACATTTTTCCGTGTTCTCTGCTTGAGAGGAAGGGAAAGAAACCGCTTCACGTCATAAGTAGGATGCATATCCTGCCACGCAGACTGCATCACACTGATCTGCGGAAGGTAGATGTAGACGAAGGCGTGATTAATAGATCCTCAAGTTATGTACAAACCGAATAGTGTAGTTCAGGCCGCTACAAGGCTTCTAATGTTAGATGACCTCTTGCCTCAGTGTAATATTATTATTCTTGGTCAGTATTTATTGTGCAGGCAACTGTATTTGAGGCGTACACCAACGTATACGTGAGCAGGCCCCATGTATTGCAGTTACACCTAAATTGAAACAGACGTTCCGCAGAAGGTAGGTCCTTAATAAATTTTGTACATACGCCAGTCCCTCCACTTCACTTGCGGAATCATACCTTCAAAATTTTTATCTTTACAAATGTAGGCGTCCAGCTCTCCTTTGGTGCGGAAATCTCAAGGCAACCGTAGGGGTTCCCTGTGCTTCTTTTGCATATCTCGTAGGTCCACGTACATAATGTTGGAGGAACATTGCGTTTCGATTGCCAGTTTTTCGACTTCAGGCATTTCTGTAAGCATTTGAAAGACATCATGCACGAGGTCATCCTAAAGCGTGACCTTAAGTCGTATTTCATGAACGTTTCTGCAATTTTCGTATCATTAAAATACCAGAGCTGACAGAGGTTTAAAAAATAAGAGGAATGTTATTTAATCAACTTGATAACTAATGACCTAAGCTGCTGACGAATATAACGCACGGGGAATGGAAATGAGAAATGTAGGTTTTAAGGAGGTATTGGCACCTGAGACGCAGTTGTACCTGATTGTAAAGACAGGACTTAAAAATATTAGTACATTCTTTAAAGATTTTTTGACCTAAAATGAGTGTTTAGAAACGTGAAGTGATGCAAGACGTTCATTTTATGGAAGAGGTGCAATTCTCAATATTTGTTTATGTAACATAACAGTGATGGGACTCGAAAGACCAAGATAAAATTGCTGTGGTAGAAGAGGATATAAAACCACAATGCTGTCTTCCTCTCTACTTTGCAGATCTGTTCATCCTATGTATCTAAGATGTAGCGGAAAATAACACTTCAATTTTCTAATATGGGATGAATTCACTCAGTGACATGAAAATAAGGATTTCACTGATGACACAGTAGTCCACTGGGATAATTTGGAGGAATTAGAGTACCTGTCGATTACGATAGTTTAATAAGAACAGAATACGCATTGAGGAAAACTACACACTGACCAAACAAATGTGGATAACCAGAACTATGATTACAAATTTCAAATCAACATCGAGACACAAATAACCTTAGAGGTCAGGCAACCAAAACTGAAGAACGAGTACATAATGTGTAGGACAATCAAACAAATTAAAATCAGGGATGGTAAAATAATATTTATTACACTGAGTGGAAGGGGAAATACGCACATAAAACAAATATTTCATGTGCCACGACTTACAAGGTCCAAATCTATGCCACTGCTTGGGAAAACCGTGAATGGAACAGCAGATGAGCAATCGACCCGAAACATGCGTGATTGGTAAAACATCTCCAAAGGTTTGTCAAAAGATTATCGCGGACAGCACATGTCGATGAATGTATGATATAAATCCGTGGGGGAAACGAACAATTAAAAGACACACAATCCTTGAAAGTCTACAACATACAAAATATATTGGCATGGGTCAGATGGAACTGCACGTTAAAGATCTAACCACACACTGACAATAGGGAGGCGTCAAACAGAACTGCCCGTTACAGCGCTAGCCACACATGGTGTTTTACCGATCATGCATAGGTCGGATCGGATGTCCATCTGCCGTTTCATCCAAGATTTTACCGAGGAGTGACACGTTTTTATGCGCACATGCACCTTGTTAGTCGTGTCACATGAGGTACTAGTTTTGTATGACCTGAAGATATACCTCCAGGATATGAAACAACTTAATACAAAATTTTTACTATCCCTGATTTTAAATTGTTTGATTGTCCTACACACTGTGAACAACATCGAGACACACACAGTGGATGAAGAGAAAGAACTACGGTACCGTGGATACCCAATATCACTAGACGTACCTAGTTAGGGCCATGTTGGACGCACAGGTAGCCATAGAACTCCTTGTCATAAGATATATTTTACCAGCAAATTTAGGACTAAACATAGAACATAAATTAGCACAAATGTAAACCCGTAGCACAGAGTTTTAAGAAACATCAACTGTAGGAAAACCAGAAAAGAAGAGAACTGAAGCATTTGAGATCGACTTTACAGGAGGATGCTGAAAGATAAATGAAAAATAATAAAAAATTCGTTGGTTCTACATACTTTCATCCATGAAAGAAATACAGATAAACACAAATAAGAAAAAGGATAAGACGAAATTAAGCGTCTTAAAGCACCAGGGAATAATTTCCATGATACTCCTACCATCATCTGAGATTGAAAATTGTATAGGAAGATAAGAGATTATTCAACCAGTGTCTTAGGATTTTCTAAACTGCAATCATGTGATGCGGAGATTGGCACATGAATGGAAAACGTATCAGGACGCATTAATCATGTCCGTCGGTATATTCGTAAATCCCGCCTACCCGCCCCCTCCCCCACCCATCTATCCACTTTTACAGTCCTAAAAAGAAAACGATGTATCCCATTAAGTAGAGAACAGAGAGCGCTTTCGGTTAGAACCCATGGAACTGCCAGCAGCTGCTCACTGGTTTTTGATCATCAGTTTGCTGCTTTTGTGATAATCATCATTAAAGATATCAGTAATGGTTCTGTTGGTGTACCCAATGGCAACGCGTAAATAGTGAATCTAATAGACCCTTTACTGAATTGTTTGTCTGCCACGAAGGCATCAAATTTTGCTTGACCATGATACGACATACAGAGGCTGAACGAAAATATGGCAACATCAAAAACAAGACACATCACCGTGCCTTTTAAGTTGTAGTAAACAAGCTGCCATTCATAAAAGCTTTCAGCCGTCTCTGAATGGATATATACAGGTCCAGTATGGTTTTCAAATGAATCTTGTAGGATTATTCCTGCAAAACAGTGGCAAGTTGAGGTAACGGTTATAGAAAAGGACAGCGAACACGCACTCTTCTCTCCAAAGTAAACTACAGAGGCTCAATAAAATACCCAATATCATTTAGAATTGGTGACTAGTGTCCAGGTGAGATGCGACAAATCACCACACTGCTTACAAACCCAGAGTTGGTTGATGGGTGCTCTGTTAACATGGACCCTGTCAACTTGAACACACCCTCACTCCTGGGGAGTAAACACTGTAATGTGGGACGGATTTCTTCTGCCAAAATGGCCATAAAATCATTAAAAGTAATGTTGCCTGCAGAATAGTCCTGCAGTATCTCGATATGATTGCTCAAGTTGTTACCGAAATCGCGCCATAATTTACTGTAGTGATCAAAACGTGGCCATAAGTTGGATACAGAGTGAAACACAACTCATAAGGGTAAATAACTTTTTTCCAGCTATCCGTAGTCCAGCTTCTACTGCTTCGGCACCAAAACTTCTTGTTACTGCCATTCGCATCCCTGATAAGGTTTTGGAATTCAGTCCCTCCCAGAAAGTTCCAGCTTATGGAGATGCTATGCTTTAGTGCTGACGGGGTTCACTGGTGCGATATTCAGTTATGCAGTGAAACTTGCAGGTGACGCCTCTAGAATGATCCTCTACACCGTCACTCAGTACACAATTCCGTCAGCATTGTGAATAAGTGGATTATGTTTTTCCGCTTACCCTGCATGCGGTGTAAATCTTCACTGCGCTGCCTCTTGAAATATAAAACACTTTATATATGAAGACAGTAATTGTTCTCGAAAGAACAGAATACTGTTGACGACCGTGCAGCTTTTCCCTGGAATAACAGATGACTATCTGAAACCCTCAGCTGCCAACAGGTGTTGCTGATATACCTCGATGTGGACAGCTTAAAATGTGTGCCCCGACCGGGACTCGAACCCGGGATCTCCTGCTTACATGGCAGACGCTCTATTCATCTGAGCCACTGAGGTGGTGTTGATATACCTCGATGTGGACATCTCAAAATGTGTGCCCCGACCGGGTCTCGAACCCGAGATCTCCTGCTTACATGGCAGACGCTCTATCCATCTCAGTGGCTCAGATGGATAGAGCGTCTGCCATGTAAGCAGGAGATCCCGGGTTCGAGAGCCGGTCGGGGCACACATTTTCAGCTGTCCACATCGAGGTATATCAACAACACCTGTCGGCAGCTGAGGGTTTCAGATAGTCATCATGAAACACTTTGGCTATCTCGGCTACGGAAGCAGCCACCATAGGAGCACCAAAAGTTTGCCACTCTCGAATTCATTAATCTCCGACGTAATGCGCTCAGAACACCGTCCTGACAGCGGCTGACTATTGCAACGTATTGAGTGCATCACTGTTCATGGTCAAGTCCCAAAGCGCAACTTGCAGACCGGGCTAAGATCTGCATTTACCGTTTGTGGTAGCATGTATTCTCCCGATGTTTCCATACTTTTGTCCAACCTCTTTAAGTTGCCCGTCGAACCGCCAGCTCCTACAATAAATAGTAATGATGACTTCTGAGTTGCAATTACATATGTTCTAATGAACATGCGAAAGTTCTGTTGTGAAAATTATGTTCAACTAAATTAAAAATTCCGTCCCTTACAAGCTAATTGAACCACTAAGACTGCATAGATTCATAACACAACGCTTTACTTTGTAGGCATCATTTATCTAAGAGAACTAAGAAGTAACTAAGCCTGATACGAAGTTGATAGTTTCCGTTTACTACTGTTCAGAATCGTTGACGAAACTAAATACTCGTAGTGATTGCTTTCATGCTCCCTTGAACCTTTTATTTTCTAAATTGCACTAACGTTTTTACCCCTACATAAATATTATAATAAATGTTTACAATAATCTATTTCTTATATTTTTGCATTGCTCTGACGAGGATGCACGGAAAGGTGAGGGGGAAAGATGTTACATTTTTACATTTACCAATTTACAAGTTTCTTATATAATTTTCGAAAATTAAAGTAGCAGGATAACAGTTTCACGGCAGGGAGCTTTCCGGCCGATTCATAGGATTGTCACAATAGCTGTTGTGGCGTGTATCGTTTGATTGCATTTTGTACAATTTGATAAAGATTAAAATAAAACTAGTTACTTATTATTAATGTAATAGGTGGTTTTACTTAATCACAGGTTTTCCCGGCATAATGATAGTTAGATCGTTAAAGAAATATCCACCTGCCAACGTGTAGCATGGTTGTCTGTCAGGCAGTGTAATGGCACTAAGTTGATGCACAAAAGTAATCGTATATAACTACAAACAAGCTAAATGTATGATAAATAATCTGAAGTAAACTAGAGTAATGATTTTTAGTAATTTTCAGTGGTGTTGTACAGTAAGTCTCTTTACTAGGTGCAGATTGTTTATCGAATTTAACGCTACTGTTATTCGAGGTGGCAACACTTTTCTTGATGCAAAATGAAGAATTTTGTCACACAATATTTAATAAAAGCTGTTACGAAAGAATCAGGCTTCATACATCAGCTGATAAGAATTTATATCAAATAATATGCTGTTTAGATTCATATAAGTTCACTGTATTTGCAGTGTAAGTGGAATTTATTACCTCGGTGAGGTGGGGGGGGGGGGAGAGGGGGAGGGTTCTGGGCCACCGGTACACAATTACTATCTTAATTATGACGAAAAATATTTATATCTGCATTGAAAAACAATTTAAAACAGCCACTGCAGTATTTCACTAAGATGGTAACTCACATAAAATAATTACTTACCCATTCTCCTTCAGGCCCTGTTTCACTACTAACAAATAGTATATATTAAACCATTTCGTACCTTCAGTATATGCATTAACATTTGAAAATATTTCTCAATGTTAATCTCTTATTATTCAGGAATTACCAATAGACGACGCTGTAGATCAATAGCGCTGGTAGCTGCGCTCTTTTGTAGCTGAGCAGAAAACTTAACATTTATATAGGACGAGAATTACAATGAAATAAAACTAGAAACACAGAAGATTCATTTCAATGAGACACAAACTCTATTTTTCAAATATTGAATTAGCAAGAACACAGATTTTACAGACCTCTGTGTTACGAGACATCAGTCACACCGTATCAGTACCATAGTTCGAACAAGAAGAAGGATTTCCTTGAAGGATCATAGATAGCAAAAGATTGAGATTTGCATTATCTTTTTCCATGCGTGTTGTCGGAGACATCATTTTTTACAAAATATTAAATTATGTCATTGACATTAATTACTTATTATTTTATTAAAGATGTCTTTTTATTAAAATCATGAGAATACGATTAATGTTCATTCACATTCCACACACAATGCTGTCGTGAATATTATTCTGCATAAAATATAGGCGTGGGTATTACACGGTCAACACTAAATTGGACACGTTCTTGAATCCTCAAGGTGAAGAGAAAAGTTCCTAGATGTTGGATAAGGTAGACATAGAAGGAAAAGTTCCTCCGCTAAAGGTAAAAAACTAAGACTGTTGGCGGAAAACTCTGAAAGAAACTGTAGTCCCTTCATTTCATCCCTTGTGTAACTATAGTCTGCAGACTTCTGTGCTGAGTGAAATACTAATAACCCTGAGTGCACATATCGATATTTCTTTGAAAGGGGGCTGTTGTAGAAGCAACATTTACATCAATTAATACTAACGCCTCTCCGATCGTCGTTGTTGTTGTTGTGGTCTTCAGTCCTGAGACTGGTTTGATGCAGCTCTCCATGCTACTCTATCCTGTGCAAGCTTCTTCATCTCCCAGTACCTACTGCAACCTACAACCTTCTGAATCTGCTTAGTGTATTCTTTTCTTGGTCTCCCTCTACGATTTTTACGCTCCACGCTGCCCTACAATGCAAAATCTTTGATCCCTTGATGCCTCAAAACATGTCCTACCAACCGATCCCTTCTTCTAGTCAAGTTGTGCCACAAACTTCTCTTCTCCCCAATCCTATTCAATACCTCCTCATTAGTTACGTGATCTACCCACCTTATCTTCAGCATTCTTCTGTAGCACCACAATTCGAATGCTTCTATTCTCTTCTTGTCCAAACTAGTTATCGTCCATGTTTCACTTCCATACACGGCTACACTCCATACAAATACTTTCAGAAACGACTTCCTGACACTTAAATTTGTTAACATCGAGTATAGATTTCTCTTCTTCAGAAACGAATTCCTTGCCATTGCCAGTCTACATTTTATATCCTCTCTACTTCGACCATCATCAGTTATTTTACTCCCCAAATAGCAAAATTCCTTTACTACTTTGCTTTTGTTGATGTTCATCTTATATCCTCCTTTCAAGACACTGTCCATTCCGTTCAACTGCTCTTCCAAGTCCTTTGCTGTCTCTGACAGAATTACAATGTCATCGGCGAACCTCAAAGTTTTTACTTCTTGTCCATGAATTTTAATACCTACTCCGAATTTTTCTTTTGTTTCCTCTACTGCTTGCTCAATATACAGATTGAATAACATCGGGGAGAGGCTACAACCCTGGCTCACTCCTTTCCCAACCACTGCTTCCCTTTCATGCCCTTCGACTCTTATAACTGCCATCTGGTTTCTGTACAAGTTGTAAATAGCCTTTCGCTCCCTGTATTTTACCCCTGCCACCTTCAGAATTTGAAAGAGAGTATTCCAGTTAACGTTGTCAAAAGCTTTCTCTAAGTCTACAAATGCTAGAAACGTAGGTTTGCCTTTTCTTAATCTTTCTTCTAAGATAAGTCGTAAGGTTAGTATTGCCATACGTGTTCCAATATTTCTACGGCATCCAAATTGATCTTCCCCGAGGTCGGCTTCTACCACTTTTTCCATTCGTCTGTAAAGAATTCGCGTTAGTATTTTGCAGCTGTGACTTATTAAACTGATAGTTCGGTAATTTTCACATCTGTCAACACCTGCTTTCTTTGGGATTGGAATTACCATATTCTTCTTGAAGTCTGTGGGTATTTCGCCTGTCTCATACATCTCGCTCACTAGATGGTAGAATTTAGTCATGACTGGCTCTCCCAAGGCCATCAGTTGTTCTAATGGAATGTTGTCTACTCCTGGGGCCTTGTTTCGACTCAGGTCTTTCAGTGCTCTGTCAAACTCTTCACGCAGTATCTTATCTCCCATTTCATCTTCATCTACATCCTCTTCCATTTCCATAATATTGTCCTGAAGTACATCGCCCTTGTATAAACCCTCTATATACTCCTTCCACCTTTCTGCCTTCCCTTCTTTGCTTAGAACTGGGTTGCCATCTGAGCTCTTGATATTCATACAAGTGGTTCTCTTCTCTCCAAAGGTCCCTTTAATTTTCCTGTAGGCGGTATCTATCTTACCCCTAGTGAGACAAGCCTCTACATCCATACATTTGTCCTCTAGCCATCCCTGCTTAGCCATTTTGCACTTCCTGTCTATCTCATTTTTGAGACGTTTGTATTCCTTTTTGCCTGCTTCATTTACTGCATTTTTATATTTGCTCCTTTCATCAATTAAATTCAATATTTCTTCTGTTACCCAAGGATTTCTATTATCCCTCGTCTTTTTGCCTACTTGATCCTCTGCTGCCTTCACTACTTCATCCCTCAGAGCTACCCATTCTTCTTCTACTGTATTTCTTTCCCCCATTCCTGTCAATTGTTCCCTTATGCACTCCCTGAAACTCTCTACAACCTCTGGTTCTTTCAATTTATCCAGGTCCCATCTCCTTAAATTCCCGCCTTTTTGCAGTTTCTTCAGTTTCAATCTGCAGTTCATAACCAATAGATTGTTGTCAGAAACCACATCTGCCCCTGGAATTGTCTTACAATTTAAAACCTGGTTCCTTAATCTCTGTCTTACCATTATGTAATCTATCTGATACCTTTTATATCTCCAGGATTCTTCCAGGTATACAACCTTCTTTCATGATTCTTGAACCAAGTGTTAACTATGATTAAGTTATGTTCTGTGCAAAATTCTACAAGGCGGCTTCCTCTTTCATTTCTTCCCCCTCAATCCATATTAACCTACTATGTTTCCTTCTCTCCCTTTTCCTACTGACGAATTCCAGTCACCCATGACTATTAAATTTTCGTCTCCCTTCACTACCTGAATAATTTCATTTATCTCGTCATACATTTCATCAATTTCTTCATCATCTGCAGAGCTAGTTGGCATATAAACTTGTACTACTGTAGTAGGCATGGGCTTTGTGTCTATCTTGGCCACAATAATGCGTTCACTATGCTGTTTGTAGTAGCTAAACCGCACTCCTATTTTTTTATTCATTATGAAACCTACTCCTGCATTACCCCTATTTGATTTTGTATTTATAACCCTGTAATCACCTGACCAAAAGTCTTGTTCCTCCTGCCACCGAACATCACTAATTCCCACTATATCAAACATTAACGTATCCGTTTCCCTTTTTAAATTTTCTAACCTACCGGCCCGATTAAGGGATCTGACAATCCACGCTCCGATCCGTAGAATGCCAGTTTTCTTTCCCCTGATAACGACGTAGTCCCCGCCCGGAGATCCGAATGGGGGACTTTTTTACGTCCGGAATATTTTACCCAAGAGGACGCCATCATCATTTAATCATACAGTAAAGCTGCATGTCCTCGGGAAAAATTACGGCTGTAGTTTCCCCTTGCTTTCAGCCGTTCCCAGTACCAGCACAGCAAGGCCGTTTTGGTTACTGTTACAAGGCCAGATCAGTCAATCATTCAGACTGCTGCCCCTGCAACTACTGAAAAGGCTGCTGCCCATCTTCAGGAACCACACGTTCGTCTGGCCTCTCAACAGATACCCCTCCGTTGCGGTTGCACCTACGGTACGGCCATCTGTATCGCTGAGGCCGCAGGGGTGTAAGAAGTTAATTTAACAAAAACAAAGATAGTTACAAGTTGACAGGTTCAAAATAAACAAACTAATTTAAAGTACTATACAGTTACAGCAGTTATGGTGTTGTTTACTAACAGGCAGTTACAGGTCAAGAGCATCAACTGACGGAACAAATTGCAGAAACGGATTTAGGCCAAGTAACAAACACATAGCATGGCAAAGGCAAAGTAATTAAAAGTACTTACATTTTACATACATATATTTCTATGGAAAACCGTACCTCATCCGGAAAGACCAGTTTGCGGCCACATTGGCCCATCTCAAGAGAACAAAGTTTCACTAAAAAACTTTTAGAGCATTCTAGGCCGAAACCGGGTAACTGTACCATTGACCCGAGACCATGCTTACATGTTTTAGAATTGGTAAAGATGCTTCAGGATTTACATGAAATTAGGTAAAAAATACCAGAAGTTCATTAACAATTAATTTGACGGTTCTTAAGCCAGCATCTGAACACACCTCTTCGGGCAGTCAGGATATTAGGCTTAATAACACAGTGAGCTTTACCGCGGTATGACCGAGTGAAACATTAGCTAAAAGGCGCTAAGCTCGTGAGATTGCTTCACCACAAATCGTATCGAACAGACAGTGTCACACATGGTAGAACCAGACTTACACTAAAAGGCAACCTCTAGACGGCGTTTGTAAGATTTATTTAAGTGGGATTTGTAAGGAATGAGTTGCATTAAAACACAAGGCAAATTAATTGCAAATATAAATGCCTCTTTATCGGTAACATGTGAACTGAAATGCAGATTGCGAAACTAAGGCAAACACTTAATATCAATAGTTACAGGCAACCAAACAACTTAAGCAGCCATTCAAACACACAGAAGGATCTCCCACGCGCAGCGATTCGAAACACCAAACAAACAAGGCACTAAATAATTACGAAACGAGAGGTAATTTGAAAAACGGGTAACAATAAGTAGTTTAGATTTACTATAGTGAGATATCATGCTATATTAAAAAAATAGAAACCCTTTTCCAGAGAGGTACGACGAATTTATCTTACCGCAAATAATGTGATGAAAGCCTCAAGACACACTAAAACATACAGTGAGATACCTTTCTGGTTTCTCCTCTAAAGTAGAAGAACTATGTATTAAATAATGGATGATACGTCGTGTAAAAATGCACACACGCATAATGACTCCACAGGTCAGGCTACCACCTACTAACTATGTTTGGCCACATCGAGCTCTCACACATCCTAGGATAAACGGGAACTTCATCTCTCCACATCTCTGTGTTCAAGACACTTGCACTCTCGCTTGCCGCTCGCCATTGTCCAAACGCCCTCTGCTGCTCGTTGTCGTCTGGTATCCCAACAATGGGGCAGTGATATATACAGGGCACGTACAATCGATGACTCCGTGTCTAGAATGACGTGCCTACACGGCACAGTTACGTGACTGGGAAATAAACTAACATGACTTTACTGATTTGATTTGCATCTCAGTAGTGGCGAATTTACTGAGTCTTTTAGATACTGAGGTGTTAGAATACAATCTGAATAGAAGGGCATTGAGGAGTTGCAACTTGGGATGCCTTTTCATAGCAATAGATTCAGAAGTTACATACGGTTTTATTAGTTGACAAAGATGAATCCCTCCTAACGTGTTGCTACAAGCATTCATGGTGCTCACGATATGCATTACTTGTAGTGTCAGTGTTCCCTTATCCTTTGACTGAAATGCAATCTTCCATGCAGAACACGATCGTACGGACATCTGTTGACAGCTTCAATGATTATATCGAGAATTAGACACAGGACGTGGAAATAGATGTTCGTTGCTTTACGTTTGGACACCAGTGTATTAACAGTTAAAGTAATTACATTCGAAATAAGAAACGGTGTTCGTAATTGTTTCACGTCTGTATCGTTTTCGTTTCACTACACTTTTACGAAGAAAGCGTAAGTACAATTACATTAACACAGCCTGGTTTATTGCTTTAGGGAAGGCTACAGTAAGAAAGACGCAGAAAGCCCCAAATCGCTGATATATCATTTCATGCGTAACACTGCAGTAGCTGCTCATCAGTTCATGCTTATTCCAGACTTGACATAGGATTTGACATTACCAGGGATGTGTCCGCTGCTTGCGGGGAAATTCCGAAGTCATCATCCAAATTTAAATAAATATATTATCTCAGGTAACGAAAGAATTCTTCCTTCAGTAATCATTATACTCAGTATAATACACCTTTTAATCTGGTTGAAGGCACAAATTCGATATCCAAAATGTTGGGGCTCGGGTCCTGTTGGGCTGTTAACGGATGAAGAAATGTACTACGTCAAGAAAATTCTAAAATATGAAAATTACATAATTTCACCATTCATTAGGTAGACATAATTTCATTGGTTCGCGATCGACGATTTGGACATGGTGGTTTAATTGTAGGATGGTATTGGATGCACAAGGTGAATGGTCAAATTCACTCCGGAAAAGCTCCAAAAGTAGACAGGAATACGGTTCCTGTAGGAACTCATACGAATATACACATTGCGATCAGTCTTGTGGAAAGCACAGATATATAATTCCAAGAACCTATTAATATCCAGAATGGAATCTAATCTCCGCCGCGGAGTGTGCGCTGATATGAAACTTCCTGGCAGATTAAAACAGTGTGCCGGACCGAGCCTCGAACTCCGGACCTTTGCCTTCAGCAGGCAAGTTGGGAAGGTAGAAGACGAAATACTGGCGGGTGTGAAGCTGTGATGACGGATCGTTAGTCGTGCTTGGGAAGCTTAGTTGATGCCTGCACAGTAGCTCAGCGTGTTCGAACTGAGGGTTAGTCCCCCACTTAGATAAAAAATCGAGTTAATGGAACGAAGAAGAAGTTGAACAAGCGTCATGGGACGACCGCGACGAACAAACAGAACGAACAAACAAACAAAAAACTTGGTTGAGCACTTTTCCAACAAAGGCAAGGGTCCCGAGATCGAGTCTCGGTCTGGCACACAGTTTTAATCTTCCAGGAGTGTCACCTATTAATATGTATTGAACTTAACAGTCAAGTGGAACCACAATGAAACAAGACGCCAACATATCAGAAGTAACCGAAAATTACTATTCTCAAATTAATGAATGAAATGTAGGAGAAAGGCAATGTATCATCAAGAGATATACAATGGGTACCAAAAGAATCTATAGCAAAACGGACTCATCCAGTAGAGGTACTAGCGAAACAAAAGTTGTCTCCTCCAGCTATCAAAACACGGGACATTAAACGAATATATATGAGCAAAAATACGAAGGAAGTAACACCATGGAATTTTATACTAACATCGCAGCTGAAAGAAAAGATTAGCTGTATTATAGGATCGACTTATGTAAAATCACTACGCGTAGTCGACAAAAAAGTTTACTGTGTGTGGTACCGCGTTATAATGTATAAAACTACTGCTGCTGGAGAAAAACCAAAGTTTCGGACGCGCTGACCGAAACGTTGGTTTTTCTCTAGCAGCAGTAGTTTTATGCATTATGACGCGGTACCACACCCAGAGAACTATTTTGTCAACTGACTCTGGCCGGGGAAGCCTACGCAATTATATCAACACGTTTGCTCCCCTCTACTAGTGGTCTACAAAATCAGGCACCCATATTTATATTCCACGCCTTCACGATACATTGTCATTTAGCTCACAGCCTCAAACTATCCACTGCGTATTCAGTGGGTTGAGGGGAACTTGTGTTAGCCCAGCGGTGGAGTACCATCTACTTCATGAGGGTGGGAGGTCCTGTCCCTCTTCTTGTCACAGTTTGATACACTCTTGAAACCTACGACTCGCTGCTGACCGATTGTGTTGTCGATCCTATGCTCTTACTCACGTCATTCAGATGTGTTGCTGTTACGACAGCAGGGTGATGCGGTGCTTTCGTTAACATCCGCATTTGGTCAGCTACGATCCTTAGGGGCTCGCACCCGGTAACGATTGTTGAAGCTCTAGTTTCCTCAGGTACCTGATTTCACCTGTCAACCATCCTGAAATATTTAAATCTCAACCACTACTATGTTCCAAAAGTATCTCAAGGGAATAATGTATTAATACGAAATAACCCATACAATCAAAACAGGCTCTGCTCTGCTAGCTTAAGCAAGGCTAACGGAAAGGGAAAGGACTGGTTGACTATATGAGTTAATGCATATATGTAGCGGGAAACACTAAGTTTCAGGCGTAGTGTCTCAGTTGATTATAAGTTAACTGATCAGATGAAACAAAAACATTTAACATCAAATATTACGGGTAAATAATTAGGTACAGTGGTCTCCTTTAAAACATAAGCTTGGTATTGCCCCCCATTCACCAACATTAGTCTTAAAAGTGAATGAATGTTAGGCATAAAAGCCACCTAAAAAAAGAGAAAAAATCTTTCTGCTATTGACATTATTAAAAATAGCCTTACCGAAAAACGGTGTGAATTTTGAGGAAATTACAGAATTGCTGAAAAATACCTTAAATTTTAGTAGATTTTCATTTAATGGCACGTTTTATGCACGTTATGATGGCTTACCTAAGGGGAATACTCTTCCCGGATCAGTTGTAAATATTTTCGTCAGTCATACTGAAAAAAAAGTTTTCAAAGTAACCCCACATATACCCAGTAAAGTGATTCAATATAAACATTATGTGGGCGACAGTTTACTGTTACATGCATGATGGATGCGAAGAGGAGCTTAATTTTGTCACCATATCTCTAAATAATTTACATCCATAGCTGATATTTACAATTAAGCACGAAATACAAGGAACCATCAGAATCTTAAACCCTTTCTGTTTAAAACAAGGATGGATTTTTTTGACAATTTTAGAAAATCAAGCATGATTGATGTTCTTATTAACGCTAATAGTTGTCATCCCACGGTATACAAGATAGCTTTCGTTTTAACAATACTTAAGATAACGACAGTACTTCCTTTATCCGCATATCAAATACAGAAAGAATGGTTTGTTTCAAAACAAATTGCTTCCTCTTGTGACTACGATCCAGGAAATGATGATAATCTGTTTCAGAAAAAAAAGAAGAAAACAACAGCAGCTACCCGAAAAACAGGTCTTCCCTAAAATGGTGTATAATGTAACAGTATCCGCTAAAATAAAGAGACTTTCACAAATTCTTGTATAACGATTACCTTTTCAATGAGAAACATGTTTCCTAATAAATAGTAACACATCATTTGCAATACAATAAACTTCACTGTGGATCAGTAGTATATAACGTAACCAGCAATGCTCTGGGACTGTGTATATTGGCCAGATTGGTCGTAATTTTAAAACATGCTTCGAGGAACACGTGGGTCACCTATTAAATCAGTTTTCGGGCACCTTACTAATAGTGCTAGTAGCAAACATTCCGAAGGTGATATCATGAACCATATTGAGATTATGCACATGGCTTCGAACACTTTAATTCTGAATACTTTAGAAGAGATGGAAATTTAGCTACAAGAATAATCCGCCATCAATAGTGGGATATCCACGTGAAAGCTTGCTTTGACTTACTCGGAAATGTTATTTAAACGAAAGGATAGCTGCTTTTCTAGTTATACTTCAGCTCTTGTTTTATTTGGTTTTGAGTCGATTTCCATATCATAGCCAATTTTTATTTTTTAATGGTAAAATAACAATCTTACAAAAACAACCTGATTATTTTAGAAGTAACTGTGTCATCTATGAGGTAGACGCAGTAATATTTATCACCATATAAATTACTTAAGCTTTTTATTCAATTTTTGTAACTGATGTCTAAACGCTTATAGAACAGTTTTGTCTGTGTACTTTACTTCTTGAGAAAAAATATGTTTTCTAACTTCCAAGTTTGATTCCCGCTTAATCTCAATTACGTGGCCTTTTTGTTACAAATATCGACCAACGTCATCCAGTCCATTAAAAAATTCCAGCACACTGGCACCAGTTCTGTCAGCGACGCCTGTTCTTTCTTCTTTGAAGATGGGTACAATCACTTTTGTCAAGGCAACACACGGCGTCCATCGAAAACACGTTTGACTACTATGAGCCATTTCAACCACTATGCCCTCATGGAAACGGTGTCCTCCGGCAATCTAACCGATGCTACGAGACGGCGCTCCTATAAGACAAAGCTTTTAATTTTAAGTCTTACTTTGAAGTATTTTTAACAAACCAATTATACATATGTCAATAGTGAAGCATTTAACGGTTACATAGGTATTATCTACGTATTATATATTACGAATGTAACGCTGATGACTTAAATTTGGGAACATAGTCTTTCTACTACTAACTGTTGCCTCCAGACGGCGTTCTCGGTCACAGTGTATCCTAATGTCTTTGGTTTATTGTTTGGTTTTAGTTAAACTGGTTGTAAGGTGTGCTATATCCATAAGGTACAGAAACTCCTGTTTCTTAGCCGTTTAGGATTTCTTTAACGTACATTTTAAAAAATGGACGTTCAGTTTCTAAGACACGACATGTAAATCGCTTTCCATTGGCTGAAAATGACGTCATCCGGGTCATGCGCCTCCTCCTTTACTCTGCTTAACCCGTGGCTCTTCAGCCATCACCAGCAGTTCCCGACAGGGGTCAGCACAGCCATTCCAAGTGTCATCATCAGCCGTTTGGGTAGCGATCCATCATTTTAATGTATATTCTTTTAAATAATTTCTGACTTCCTGATGTAAATCAGCGCTTTTAAGTTTATCTTCACACTGTGTAATTAGAAGATGGCCCACTACTAGATTAATTTCATTTCATGAGCTGGGAGATGTGAATTAAACTCACGCCCTGGCGAATGGTACTAACACTAGGCAGCTTAGGTAAAAAAAATACGTTCAAGATAAAACGCAGCCTATTGTCGCATTAAATCAAGTTTCATTCGTGTGCCCGACCTGCCAGAAAATATCCTGCACCAATCCAAGAATTTTCTAGTATCATCATGCTGCAACTGTGTCTGACACGTGATACCGCACGGAGGATACCTCACGGTCACATGTACCCCCACTATGACCGAGTATAAGAGTACAATGAGCAGGGTCTTTTGCCGACACCGTCGCGGGTAGATCATCTACTTCTGTCTGGGACATCTACCAAACACGTCTTCGCTAGTCATTGGGGACGAGTTAAAAGTGTCACCCATCACTGATGACGGCTCTACTCCAGTCAGTGAGATTTCAGGCCGAAGGTAAATGAACGTTTCAGCCAGACACCATTCAATACTGCTGCCTTGTCACGTCCCAAGCAATTTGCTGGCGATACTAGTTGTGTTCATTTAGATTTAGGTTCTGGATTACGAACAGTATGACGTCTAAAGACAAATCGTACACTAGCAGATGACAATAGCCATAATTCTCGTATTATTTGAAGTGCGTTCAAACAGTTTTACGTGCCACCGCACTATTGTGAGCTAAAAAAAGAAAACAGTTATTTGACCGTCATTACAACACCTGCCACAAAGTGAATACTATGCTCTTGTCTCCTGACAATTGACAGTGAATTCCCGGCTGATCGAAAGGCAGCCATTAAGGATTAAATTGAGTTAAGAGTAAGTAGAGCGGTGGCAGATCTTTTATTTTCGACATCAACAGTTATTTGTATTCATTAAATCTCTTAATACATGACGTGTATCATTTCGTAACAGATGTGGATCAAAAGAGGGTCTCAAACAAAATGTAGTCTTATGGAAAAAGAATCTTAAAGTTAATGAAACGAACATTTCCCGCAACTCAAGGCAGTCATTTGTAGACCAAACTTCACGGACTACGTTTCGCTAACTGAATCATTTCAGTACTAGTTCTCAAAGAGATTTCAAGACATTGCGCGACAGAAGACGTATTTCTACTTATTTGCCAGACCGTTCTAGCTCTTGGCTGCTAACGTACCGCATTGCTGAGGTACATAAGCTGAGAGACGTGCAGTAGACCCAGTTCAACGACCTGTTGGTCCAGTCCAAGAAATTACAAGATAATTTTTAGAAGTTACCCCAACAATATCCCACCACACAAACAAGCGGCTTAAGTTATCTCAATTTTTTGTTCAAAACATTTGTGCCAACGTTACGAAACTCCCCAATTCCCACCAGTGTTAGGGTTCAACAGATTTTAATTAACACAACTTCATGTGCTTCACTGTATAACGAACCATAGTTTGAGATATGTTACATACTAGCTGAGTACCGACCGTTGCCCTTCTTCTGTAGCTTATCTTCTCCTCTCTCCCCCTCTCATCTCTACCTACCCATCTCCTCCTCCAGCAATCCCTGCCCATAATTTCCTCCCCCTCCCTCTATCCACCTTTCCCTTACCTGATTACCTCCCATCTCTCCGTGCATTTCCTCCTATTTCATTTCTCAGTCCATGTCTTCCTCACCCCTCTCTGGGTCCATCTCCTCTTCCTGTTCTCTGGTCGTTTCCTCCTGAACTTCTCTCGAATCATCTACTCCCCATCCCTGTCCCCACCATTTCCTCCTTCCTCCCTGTGCTCGTCACTCCCTCTTTCCTTACTCTGTCATCTCCTTCTCTCTCCTCTTTGTGTCAATCTCCCTTTCTTTCTCTTTTCTGTCCACTTCTCCCTGTCTTCTCTCTGCCTATCTTTTGCTCCTCTATATGTGTCCATCTCCTACCACCCCTCTTCTCTTTATGTTAGCAGTTATACAGAACAGGTGGCTGCTGGTTGTGACCCGTACTGTATTTATTTGCATTTAGTAAGTATTATGTGTATCAAGTTTGGTGGAAACCAATCCTTAGGGCTTAGGAGAAGCTTTTAACATGTAGCTTTTCCCAAGTAGGCAGATGACACATATATTTAACGTTTTTCACATATAATAGTAGAGATAGTCCACCAATCTCTAGCCAATTTCGCCCCGCAGTTTAATTTTGCTCTGACATGATGTTTATCAGGTCAATTCCCCTGAAACATGCTTCGTACAATTATATGATTTAGGAAGTTCATTATACTGTATATGTGAATACTGTGTTAAAATGTTTTGCAAATACAGTTGATCACAGAAAAATAATATATTGAAACGTCATTCCAGCTGCAACATGTTGACTGCATGAACAATGAAAACTATTTAAGATATATTTTTTTCTTTTCATCATTTTGTGGGAGTTATAAAAGAGACAAAGTTTCGTAATAATTTGAAATTATGTGTATAGTTTAAGTCAGCAAGAGCTCTGTCTCTGATACTGAATGAATAAAGACTGTGTATTCAGACATGACGCGTTACACCTCTTCACATCATTTGACAGGTAGGTGGTTCTTACCCCATAGCGATTCTCTCCAGATAGTGAGTAGTAAGTGTCCGACTTTTTATAAAAAAAAATCGGTCCAGCGCTTTAGGAGGAGATATGGAACATTCATTCATTCATCCATTCATTCATTTTTTAATATTCATGTATTCTAAAACTGAAATATGTATAAATTTATAAATGTCATAACTTAACGTTGAGTGCCTTTAGGTAAAGAATGTTGTACCTCTGTTCGCCATGTGGGACTTTAAAAAAGTTGAAAATAAGCACATCTGAAGGACCTCAGCTAATAAAACTGTGCTCGAATATTCGCCTCTAAGCCTTTCTAAGCTGTTCTTTTTTTCGATTTATTGGCTTTTGGGTCGCGCCCAAACAGCCATCTAAACAGTCGTGGTAAGTCCACGATGTCGATACGAATGTAAGGGCATTACATCAACCAGTCATTGATTTGAGAAGGTCTTCGACATGACTGAGAATAGAAACCGGGCCCTACTGCTAAGAAGTCTGCCCACTGGCCGAGCAGCTGCCTAGGCGGACATCTTTCTAAAGTGTCCCGGTGTCCCATGTGCGCAGCCTTCGGCACATAGCCGTCTAACTCACTCACCTGCTCGAAGCAGGGCAGTGGCTGGGGAAGCCGGAGCTCAGAGCAGATTCGGTTGCGCTCGCGGTCACGAAGAGAGCTCCGGAAGTGGTAATTTTGGCCAAGCCTGGTTATAGATCAATGCGCAACGGGCTCCCGTTGAAGACAGGGACATTGGCCAGACACTGATCGAATCAACCTGGCGAATTAACAACCGTTGCTCTGGCATACCGACCGGTCTGTATTTCCTTGGTGGCTTCCCACGCTTGTTCAGGAGTAACGTTGCAAGGAGATATGAGGTGAAACTGACACGTCAGGACGGTGACAGAGAAGGCGAATGATCGAGTGCGGTTTATTGAGAGTACAGTAGAGCGTCGATTATCCGAACGTCGGTCAACCGAACGACTCTTAAACCGAACTGTGTACTCGCTTGCACCTGTTACTCTCCCACCCTACCGTCCATCATCCCCTTCACTCCCAAACCAAGTTTCCCACAGTAGTCGCTGCACTGAGCCACCGCTGGTGGAACATTGCTTCTAATGGGGCCTTCACAAGGCGCTGCTGACCGGCCAAGCAGCCAGTCGCCGTGTTTCAACAATCAGCACACTTCTGTCAGCTTGGTACTGGCAGTAGAAGTAGTGGCAATATCAAAGCTGTTCACAGCAACAGCTGCGCCAGCTTAGAGTTGAGGCGTGCCACTCCGCGCAGTTTGAAGGATCGCGCGCCCACAAGAAGAGCTTCTCACGGTGCAAACAGTCACCTTCTGTTCTCTATTACGACCACTTGTGTGCTGCTCCGTGAAGAAGTGAACTGACGGTACAAAATGCTTAAACGTAAACGTGTTGTCCTTTCTATGAGGGACAAGTACGAGATTATTAAAAGGTTAGAAGAAGGTGAATCTGCAACCACTTTATCTAATTTACAAGTTGGGGAAGTCGACAATTACGGATATAAAAAAAACAAAAGACCAGCATAGCAAATTTTATAGCTATGCTCGATTCTACTGATGGATCAACAAGCCGTAAAAATATGAAGACATGCCTGTTTTTATGAAAAGATTTACTATCCAGTACTTCTTTTTGGCAAATAAACATGTACAGTTCGATTATCCGAACAAACCAGTTTTCCGAACACACATGTCCCCGAAATTATTTCGGATAATCGACGCTCTACTGTATTTTAGGAAAGTTCCACTTATCTATAAAAGAGAATAGCACACTAGGACAACCCATTCCAGCGTACTGTAAGTGTTCTGGACTCCCAGGAGGTCAGATTAAAGGAAGGTACGCAGCAATGGAGAAGCATGGTTCTAGATTTTTTCCGGCAAGTTCGATTGACATGCAAGTAATACTATGATTTTTCATGAGCTCGATTGGGAAAAGCTGATGGGAAGACAAGTTCTTTTCATAAAGCTGATTGTAGAACGGCTCAGCTGCCGCCAACCTAAGTTTCACTTAGGGACCAAGGGAAAAAAGAGGTAGGACAAACATTTCTCCCTCGCTCTATTTTCAAGTGGAACAGGAAAGGAAAAGACAAGTAGTCAACAAGGTACCCTACGATACACACCATACGCTGCCTTACCGAATATGTAAAAACCCCAAACAATGCATACAAAGCTGTTTGTAAATCCTCCATGCAGTGAAACCATCGCATACAAGACGGCGGGAAGGACACTAATATAAACCGGTGGCTTCTGTGGTACACTCATTTTACAATTACCCTTTTGGAAGCAGTTGCAATAAATGGATCCTATACCACAGTTATCAGGTCATTAGGATACAGTGAATATTGTATTGGGGAGATCTCGGCATCTTCCGTTTATCAGCCACCTTTCTATTGCCGATCCAACAGAAAGTAATGAATTTTTTGTCTATAAAACCGCATAGACAATCTCCAAAAGAAGCGAAGACAACATTTATGGAGCACGCTGGCAGCATCTCCTAAGGCCTACAGCGAGGATGGCTTATTGGTGACCAACAACCTGTCTGAAACGGCTTCCGTCGATGCCGGTATTATGGAGACAGTGGCCTACTAATCCGCTTGCGCGCTACGGACTTCAAGTAGGTCGGTCTATTGTGGCTTCCATAATCCTCTGTAAACTCAGAGGAGCAGCCGTCACCACTAACAATGGGCTCCAGTCAGAGTTCCGTGGCTGTTTCTTGACCTTCACCCTACAGAGATACTGCCTTTGTCGAATTGGGCACGATCGTTCGCTGCTCCACGGCTTTGCGGGTGAACAGCACATTCAGTAGGAGCTCCCTTTAGGGGTCAATTATTGAGAAAGAAGTCCTTATGGTCGTTGCAGGTAATTAAATGAAAGCTTTTGCATTGGAACGATATTTTAACAGTATCCTAGCATAAAGAACACCAGGTGATCTGCTGATCAATACTGTTTTTGCGAAACTGTCTGTAATGGCACTGTAGTTTTATTTACTCCTTCAGAAACTAAGAATTTGTCAGTTTGGGATGTTTTTCATTGAATTTCTTCATTTTGAGTGAGTTGTAGGTGCCATCTGTTTTACTTGCTAAAAAAAAATAATCAACACCATAGATCGCATTAAATACTTCTTTATTGAAGACAGCCATTTTCGACCGACTTTGCTGTCATCTTTATATGACAAAACACCTTTTTTGGTGAAAACATGTTCCTTTTACGTTGTATCTAACGCCAAGTTGTCATGTGGATAAAAATCGTTACACTATAAAATGTCTCTCATAATTAAAATATTTAAAAACGTTAAGCCCCCTGTGGACCTTTTGCACAAGGTGCTTTGTGTTTTTAAATACTTTAATTATGACAAAGCTTTTACAGTATGCCGCTTTTTATCGACATGACAACTTGGCGTGTGGTTCAACGCAAAAGGAACACGTTTTCACCCCAAAGGTTCCTAAGACCCGAAGATGACATCAAAATCTGTCAAAACCGGTTGTCTTAAATAAAGATATATTTCGTGCGATGTAGGCTGTTTATGTTTTTCAGTTTGAAAGTTTTTGTAGACTAGTGGTATGAGAAGTTTGCGCTATACCTCTAAGCTGATCGTAGGTTGTGTTCCAAAAATGAACAGCATAGAGACAGAAGTGATGATACTTTCTGCAGGACCTGACCATCATTTTTCATGACAATGCTTAAGAACGTACAGTGCAAGCTGTTACTGATTTGGCCGGCCGGATTGGCCAAGCGGTTCTAGGAGCTACAGTTTGGAAGCGCGCGACCTCTACTGGCGCAGGTTCGAATCCTGCCTCGGGCTTGGATGTGTGTGATATCCTTAGGTTAGTTAGGTTTAAGTAGTTCTATGTTCTAAGGGACTGATGACCTCAGAAGTTAAGTCCCATAGTGCTCAGAGCCATTTGATTTTGTTACTGTTGGGGCTGCTACTGCATTTGCCGGACATGAGCCCTCGTGAGTTCAACTCAATTTCTAAACTGAAGGAAACACATCACGGCCTTCGCTTCAGAACTATTACAAATTCGTCGGGCAATAAACCGCGCCGCTCGAACTGTCAACACAACTGACAATGCTAAGAGTACCCTACGACCTCCACATAGCTGGCAACGGGTTATGCACAATGATGATGACTACTTTGAACGCCAGTAAAACTTTGAACACGTATCTATTTTGTACGAACTGTAAATAAATAGTTCCGACTATTTAAGTTCCAACCCTTGTAAGATTTCTCTACGATTAAGCAAATTTTATTGCAGTTCTCAGCATTATTGGCTCTACCAAGTTCATCACCATCCTCATCCATCACTATCAACTCCATATTGATCAACTCTATTATAGTGCATTAGTAGGAGAACGAAGTACTTTCAAGGACAAATTTGATATTAGACCTTTCGGTTGCCCACATGTAAGGCTAAAGGTAAACAAATGACAACCATGATCTTGAATGCATGCCCTTCACTTTCTTCCTCCCTAAAACACTCCCCACTCCTCCAGTCACCATTAAAATGAAACAGCCAGTCAGAACCAAATAATCTGTCAACAGTTAAAAAAAAATGCAGCAAGTTACGGTGTTGCCTTAGAGCCGCCTCAAGGATCTAATCATTTATCAAAAATATGTTCAGTTTGTAGTTTACAGTGTTTTCCCAACTGAAATATTTGTACTGTTTACTAATAATATGCGAAAAATTGTATGTTAAACGTTGCCTCATCAGCACATTTCATCTCTCACACACAAATACACAGATGAAATATCCTAGCAGATTAAAACAGTGTGCTGGACCGAGACTCGAACTCGAGAATTTTGCATCCAAGTGCTCTACTGACTGAGCTACCCAAGCACGACTCAGAACCCCTCCTCACAGCTATACTTCCGTCAGCACCTCGTCTTCTACATTTTAAGTTTCACAGAAGTTCTCCACCGAACCTCGCAAGACTAGTATTTTTGGAAGAAAGCAAGCTTAGACGCAGCCTGGGGGATGTTTCCAGAAGAGCAGAGTTAAAATTTCACTGTGGAAACATCCACGAGGCTGTGGCTAAGCTATGCCTCCGCAGTATCCTTCCGTCCAGGAGTGCAAGTCTTTTAACCTTCGCAGGACAGCTTCTGTGGAGTTGGGAAGGTATGAAACGAGGTACTGGCGGAAATAAAGCTGTGAGGACGTAGCAATTGCCTGTGAATGGCAAAATTCCCGAGTTCGAGTCTCGGCCTGGCAGCCAGCACACAGTTTTAATCGGCCAGGATGTACCAGTGCACACTCCGCTGCAGAGTCAAAATTTCATTCTGAAAACACACACACACACATTTAGGTCTCTTAATCACAGCTCAGTATTTTACCCGTCTCATCAGCAAACTCCATCACACATACTCATAATTCTATTTTTTGCTCTCCCAAGCACATTTTTGCATCTTAAGACATACCTCCTTCTTCTCAATAGAGCAACAAGTGTGTTCTACACCAACAAATGTTCTATTTGTTATGGAAGTTTTAATACTGAATGACAAATATAGATTAAAGAACAATAACAACAGCAGCAGCACTGAAATATGCAATTCAGTATATTGTGCAATATTACATTATTGTAATACATATACAATATACAGATTACAAATTTGGTTTCATAAAACATCTTCAACATTTTTTATTACAATATCAAATCATTACACCTCTGCAACATACAGTTTGTGTATTCAGTTTACATCTTCTCTGTAACCACAACATTTAGCTCACATTCTCAGTTCACATGTTCCCTAGATCTTCAACACAGAAATTACAATTTCCGTTTCATGAAACATTTACATCTTAATTACGCCCTTTTCATACTACAACTACAGTGTAAAACTTTCCCGTTTTTTCACATTCTTCACAGTTTTTCAAAAAGCTCTGTTATTCAGAAGTATGAAGAAATTCTTTTCGAAATTATTTCCATTCGTTCATTTCTCAGTATTAATATCGATGGACAGTGTGACAACCGGAAAAGAAGAGACTCCAACCATCTCAGATATTTATATTTAAATTTTATATTTAAATATTTTATATTTAAATTAGGTACAGTGATTAGGTAAGGTTTAAGGGTTCATATGGCTCTGAGCACTATGGGACTTAACATCTTAGGTCATGAGTCTCCTAGAACTTAGAACTACTTAAACCTAACTAACCTAAGGACGTCACACACATCCATGCCCAAGGGAAGATTTGAACCTGCGACCGTAGCAGTCCCGCATTTCCGGACTGTAGCGCCTAGAACCGCACGGCCACCGCGGCCGGCTGATTAGGTAAGGGATGAGTAGGTTCTCCGAAGTATCGGTGAGGAAAGGAATAATACATTTTGCTTAGAACAAGATTATCTTTCAGGTACTGATTTCCATTTTGGTAGTGAATCACATAATATTTCTTATCTTGTAATCTGGAAAACAAATTCTTTCGAATTTCTGGCTTGATGAAGCTAGCTGCTGGTACACATTCCTCTACACATAACGGTAAATAAGATGGAAGTTCATGTACATTTCCGGCATGTTCGATATGTATTTCGAAATCTAACATACATGCGAGTCGTCTCGTACACTAATATCAAAACTCTCAGCAGACATCCATGCACTACCAGAGAATGACAGGTACTGCATCATGGGGGGATGCAGAGGCCTTTCACATCCGCATTTCGAACGCTCTTTGGCATTTCATTTCTTTGATTGTTGTCTCTCCGCTTTGCAAGCTTTTGAAAAAGTCACTAACAGTAGATTTTCATTAAATTCGCAAGTGACATACGTGCTTGGAAACACACTTTTCTTACAGGTCAGGTTAAATTGCTTGCTGTTGGGGATATGTCTTCGTGTTATGTGTAAGTTTTAACTACGAGACAAACACTGCTAGAGGGCATGTGAGAGAGCTGAAGGTATCGAGAAACCGAAACTGTGTGTCGCTACAGTATCCCACTGCGATAAATTTATTCAGAGTTTCATACTATTCCACTTTCGCCGCAATAGCAGACACATTGTTTTAGTCGATTTATTAGAGTTGAGTTTCTTCGGTTTTTTCTAAAATAAGCATCGTAATTCGTTAGACTGTGAAACATAATGAGCACCATAAAATTTTCCGTATAATTTAAATTTCAGTTGCCATATGCAGTTCCTCGAAATCGGTTTGTGAAATGGCTAAGCCCTCTATCTCCCACATCAGTTTACTTGAGCCATTCTTCCCGGATACGATAGATTGCAGGCAGAAACAGTCCACCTCTTATGGACTAATAACCGTTTGCTTGTTTTCAACAAGTAGTTTGTTATTCACTCAGCAGTAAGGTATATATTTGCTAAATCATTCTATGCAGTTATCACCTCAGTACAAAAAATATTAATACTGTGCGATGTGTGCACATGAATTTCGTTACTAACACCCAGCTGCTGCAAATATTCGATACTTTCAATATAACAAATGGTAGCTTCAATTCCTTGAAATACTTGAATTTTCTTATCTGTGACTCTGCTGTCGGTGTGATACTGTAGACTGGTTTAAAAGGTGAACACTCAACTAAATATGCAGGCAGTTACTATTTAGATTCAAAATAGCACAAAGAGAGCTCATTTGCTACAGTTTTGTGATGGTAACAGGCAATTCTACTACAAGCTAGCTTCAACAGGTCTTCTATACAACAGAAATCGAAAATTTCCGTAATTTTAAACCACAGTATTAACAGGTTCATATGTTTATCACTTTTATGATATTTTGAGACGAAGAATGGAACCACTTAGACTCCTATTTTGTGTTTTTATGTCTGTCCTGTAACTATCCATTGGCGCTCAGAGTACTGCATATCACCCAATAATAGCTACACCTTCAAGTTTTCTTTCTCAAATAATTCTGTGTGATTCAGCTCAATAGGAAATGATATCAACAATATGTAATTCATCTGTGCAAGGAAGACATGCTTCTCATCTTGCCATGTTCAAGGTATATACCGGCTAAAATTTTAAAATTAAATCAATAGTTACTGTGCTTCGAACTATCGTTTATTACGGAATAATTCTTGTCAATAATTGTTGATCATTTTCCATATGTTATCTCATAAAATCCTAACTAAGGCAACGTTTCATAGCTCAGACTGGAATCGTGAAGTTGGAAATGCTCAGTTTTCTTCAAAAGTCAGTGTGTAACATTGATTGAACACAGTTAATTGATTCCATGAGACAGCGATAGATATAAATTCTTGGTATTCTTTTACATTTCGCCAACCTCACCTGACTGCCGCAGTACGAATTGTCAGACATTTATTTTCGGTGGCCGATTCAAGTTGCACAGTATGTTGATGAAATCTGGGATGTAAACGGCAAGGAACTATCTGCAGTGGAAGCCATCGTACTACGCCCTTGAGGATCGGTACCGAGAGTGTTATGGGCCAGTGGTCAACATTGTGATGTTTTTGGTGGTGACTAGTGGTACAAAAAGTTCATGCACTTGATAACTTGATAATGTAGCCCCGAAACATGTTGTGCTAAATATATCAGGTCTTTGCCATTGATGCGTAACTTCCCCGAATAATGGAAAAAAATGATTGTAATCGCTAAACCTTTATGATTTGTTAATACACCAACACACATTCGACATTCCATGTCACCCTGTCCGTGTCTAGCTCCTCCTCCTACCCCTCTCTCTCTGTCCGCCTTCTGTGTCACTCCAACCTCACTCCCGTTCTCAAGGCAGTGCAACGGCAGGTGGTTGTTAACCTCGCAGTACTTCTTTCCAGACAATACGAGTAAGTGTCGAGTGTACAAAATTTTGTTGAAGCCCTTCTTCATCAGAAGATTGCAAATTCGAGAAGTCACACTATTTCGGTTACGTTTCATATCTTCAAGTATATGCAGAATATGGTCTTCTGGCCACTTTATTAATTAATTAATTAATTAATTAATTAAAAACTGCACTTGAAACTATTGGTAGTAACGTCCTTAAGACTACATTTTGAAGCTGCAGCAGGCCTTATATGTGCGCACATAAAATCTCTTAATAACTCATGTTACAAGATCTATAACTTGCTGCTAATGGTTGAATTGCTTTTCATATTTCTTCCTGCTTAACAAGCAATGTCTTGAGTCCAAGTATGTAATACTTCGCCAATTTGACATAACTGCTCATGTGCTTTCTCGGACAAGCCAGCACTTGTGCCATCAACTATTAGCTGATGCAGCCTCCAAGAATGTCGAACATTGCTGAGCCAACTCAAATACACATGCCATGAATCTTTGTCTTGTCACCTGCTGGCTGCATAACAAATACGTCATAACGAAATTCCGATACCTATGAAGATGTTTTGTAAAAGCAACAACCAGCTTTGTAACTGCTGGGAGTGTCAGTGGGACAAATTACGTTCTGTGTGAGTTGATTGTATGTGAGATTAACAGCTGTCACAACTGCTAGGAATATTAACGCGCGCGCTTACATGATACAGGGTGACATGTGAACCGTATGACCGGTAGTTTAAAATCACGTGACCCGCAACCTGCGAGTGGTCGCTGCCATAGACGAGTTACATTATCCGTGCTGTGAGAAGGTATAGGGGTCTGAGTCGGCTTAATGGTATGCTTTTAATAACATCACATATACACGAATGGTACACTATTAGTAAAGGGATCCGGTTAAAAGCGTACTGCAGTTCATATCTTCAAGATACAAAGCAGGGGAGTGTGGAATGGACTGTATGCACTTATTTATGTGTTCTTATGCATGATGTACACTGATCAGCCAAAACACCAAAAAATTATGGCCACTGCCAGTCGTGACGTAGGATGCCGCCTGGTGGCGATGCGGGCACTTGACGCGGGAACAAAAGTCTGTAAGCGGAGCAGACACTGACAGCGGACGTCCACGACCCTTCAAAGAACGAGGGGTTCAGGATCCTGTCTGCTCTGTAAAGTAGTATAGATGGCGATCTGTGGCATCTCAGGTGAAAGGGCACAATGCCAGTACATGCACAAGTGTTTCGGAGAACACCGTTCATCGTACATTGTTGAACATGAAGCTCCACAGCTGACCATCCCTACATGTTCAAACGTTGATCCAACTACATTATCAGTTACGATTGCAGTTGGCACGGGATCATCGGGATTCGACTGCCTATCAATGTAAATGTGTCTGTCTTTCGGTGATTAACAATTTTGCTACACTAGGTCGATGATCGTCTCCACAAATGGCTTCATCGATGTGAACGACGGCTAGAAACGTACAGCGCGCCATGGACGCAGGCTGATGGGAGCACCATTACGTTATGGGAGACATTCTCCTGCCCTTGTATGGAACCTGTGGTAGTAATTCAAAACACGGTGGTGGTGTTTAGTCCCTATGGGACCAAACTGCTGAGATCATCGGTCCCTAGGCTTATACACAACTTAATCTAACTTAAACTAACTTACTCTAAGGACAACATACGCAGCCATACCGGAGGAGTGATGGGAACCACCGACGAGGGGCGGGGGGGGGGGGGGGGGGGCGGAGTCACGCAAACGGTGCCATGGCGCGACTGACTGCGCGGCTACTACCCCGCGCGGCTATCGAAGACACACTGACAGCCCCGGACCACCTGTATGTCATCATGTTTGATATTTTTCGCGACGGAGATGTCATGTTTGTACAGTATGGTTGTCTTCGTCTCGGAGCCAGAACCACGTTGCAGTGGTTTGGGGCACACTGCAGTTTACTCACGATAAGGTCTCGGCAACCAAATTCACCTGATGTAAATCCTATGGAACCTATCTAGGTCCCTATTGGGTGCCATCACCGCGTACGCATATCAGCGGCTGGTTATTTAAGCTAAATACATGACCGGTGCGTAGACATCTAATGCGCAATAACTAAAGAATAATACCAATAAACTGTGGGAACGCTGACACGCCGAGTCATTGTAAAGATGGACAAACAAGGTATTAAGCAGGTGGTCATAATGTTGTGGCTCATCAATATATGTTGCAGATATTAAAATCATGCCAGTTCTCGATGGGTTTTCACATCTTCTTTCCCTCTTGTGTATTACACTCCCGTTCGATTACCAGTATGTTGGTTGGATATTAATTCGACATGATTGTGTCACGCAGTACATCCACTAACTCCATGTGGGTAGTTTTCCCTGATCAACACGTTGTTTAACTAAATAGGATCTATAATTTTATCAAGTGACTTCATAGGGGTTAACCAGCCATCAAACTGATGTAGTCTAGTGATTGCCTTTTCTTCGAGGTAGTTGTCACTAGTATTAGTGTATTGTGAATGTGCTACATTAATTAATGCGAACAGCTTGACATGTATGGCGTCATATTCGTGTGTTACTACGATGGTGTGCTGAAATGTAATGCTCCAGAATTTTAGTGCAATAACTCCTTAAGGTTTTTAAATAAAACACACTGTATTAATATTCTACATCCATAATCTTCGTGCCTGCGTATATGTTTTTAAACATAGAGACCCAGCGGACGATCAAATTTCTTCCAGCTAGAGACCACTTTGTTGATGTCGTCGTTGTAGAATGTTTCACTTTGTTGAGAGAGTCACAACGTTAGCTCTGCTTGCACCGCTTCATATCGAAGTGAAGTCATCGCAGGTATCTGTAAATTTAGGAAACAGATGAAAATCGGAAGGGTTCCAATCGGGGCTGTATGAGGATGATCGGTAAAATTGACACAAAGGCGTCGGATAACTGCAGATGTCGCAGCGCTCCTGTGTGCTCTGGCATTGTTATGTTGAAGAAGTGGGTGATCCCTGTGCAGTCGGACTTCCTAGCTTCATGCCTTTAGGTTTCAGAGGCTCTCGAAGTAGCTTGCAGATTTCGTGAAGCTGCATTTGGACTTTAATTCCAAGTCTACTACACCTTGAACGTTTCATAAAATTGTGTGCATGACTTTGTATACTAATGACATCGTGCTGATCTTTCTTGGTATCGATGAGCCTTTGTAGTTTAGCTTCAGTGATGCTCTCTTGTATTCGGGGTCCAAATGGTGAACATGAACAACCCAGCGTCGCACATTACTAATGGTGGTACATTCATCACCCTACGCAGTTTTCTTTCTACTATGGATTTCAATTGGAGACCAGATTTCTTCAGTCAGAAACTCAATTACGGCACCCTGTTTCTCCGCACCGGCATTGTTACATATCCCTCCGCTATGTTACACGCTACATTTGGGAGCACCCTAGCGGCCCGTGGTTGCAATTTGCTTCATCGAGGTAGGGAAGTCGACAAAGTAACCTCCGATAGTGAGAACCAAACTCCAAAATTCGTAACCATTACTTTTCAGCATGTCCCCATATTATACTTGGGGCTTCCTTTAACTTTACTTACATTGTGTATTTACATCTAAGAACACTGTGTGTCATTAAAACGTGAGTAGGTATACGCAATGTGAGTGAACTATGCAAAGTTTCTGTTTGAGCATGAGGAACCTTGTTAAGCCGTTATGATTTTGTAGATCGTTCAGATCATTTAAATCATTCCCGTGGCGTGTCTTTAAAGCAGAAGATCAAGGGAAGAGGCAGCCTGCAGACCTCTGTATACATTGTCCGTGACCGTCTAACTATAGTAGCTTTTAGTTTAAGACGACCTGTAAGTGAGCTTGAAAAATCGTTGCAGCATATAGCTCTCACAGTAGGTACTACATGATGTTAATAAATCTACGTATACATTTTCCAGCAGCTTACGGTTTCCTCTATAAAAAGTTATGTTGTACCTATACGAGGTGGTCCCGTCTTTTTCACAAGAGAGAAGCTGTTTGCAGAGTACATTTAACAGACATTCACTAACAAAATGATAAACTTAAATGTTTTATGCTCATTCCCACAGAATATTTTCCCATCCTCCAAAATATATTACATATAGAAAATTGTTTTTGATGTCATATTCGAACGTGATCTTGTTCTTTACTTCATTGCAGTCAGCATGCAGGCTGCAGTAGCTGAAGAGCTGATTCGCTCACCATGCAGTATTAAACATGCAAGCAAAAATAACTGAAGAACTGCATAAGGCATCCCGCAGAATTTATCCAAGGGAATTAGTTGACACATAGGCAACTGAAAAATCTTCATAAGGTTAATTTTGTTGGCTATCTGTACATTCAAAATGCAATTTCGGCCATAAATATTTTAAGTGCATTTCAGATATGCATGGGTTGCCACTCAAAAGACTAATAGTGGTACTCTGGTTGCAAATGAACTTCGAGAAATATATAGAAGCAGTAGTGGGATTACAATGCATTCACAGACAGACTTTCTTAAAGAATTATACAACACTGATTTCAAGAGTTATATGAGAAAATACAGGGTGTATCATAATTAATAACTGAAACGCATACTGTTTAAAGTACATGATACTAGAAGTACAATAAATGAATGCTTGGTGCTTCGCAGTTTTCACATCTTTATCAAAACACAATTTCTATGCATTATGACCTGCACTTGAAAACGTTTATTTGCCAAATTCGGTTTTCGGTTTTATAACACATCATCAATGGCATTTCATACAAGTAATCAAACAACAGGTGCATCGACTTCTAAAAATGCAGATATTTAGCAGCAATATAAGTCATTGCCATAGAAGTGTATAACGTAAGTAGAAGTTTGTACCGTTGCAATTTTGTAGAAATCGATGTGCATACAGTCGTTCGTTTCTCTGTATCAGATGCCACTGATAAGGTATTATAAATCCGCAAACCAGTTTGGCAAATCAAAGATTTCCAGTGCAGCTCATGGTATAAAGAAAATGTCTTTTAAGAAGTAAAATGTCTAGCAGTCATGGTCTCTAAAAATGCACGATTTCAGCGCCATGGGTAATTGTTCATTTTGGCTACTGCCAAAGACATCTGTTCAACTGGACATGTGCTCGTAGGTATACATATTACAGCCTGTGCTCACTAGACGATTTTTTTTCTTGTTATAATCCACACCACCTTACCTCAAAGTGAAGAAAATAAGGTGCACGAAGCAGGCGAGATTTCTTTTACACTATCGAAGTGGTGCTAATAACTCCTGAGGTAAGCGTTCAGTGACCTTTTTGCTTCTAGTATCGTGTACATTCGACGGTATGCTATTGCGCCATCAGAGCTGAGACTTTTTACCGTTCTCTAATTCGGAAGCTCCGTTGTGGAGCGATTCAATAGAACTCTTAAACGTAAGATGCTGAAAAGTTTCCTATGTAAGATCGCGGCACCTTCTCAGTTGCCGAGTTCCTAGATGGAAGTATTCAGATTCTCTGACTCCGTCTGAGAAGTAGAACACAATAAGGTATATACACTGACGCTCATCACTTTCATAACTACCGAACTCTGAGATGGTAGTGTTTGAATTTTCTGATACCGTATGAGAGTTCGAAGGTGTTTCCTCTATAAAATCCTATAACCTTCGTAAGTACCGAGCTCTGAGATGAGAGTGTTTAATTTTTTTCATATATTCTGAGAATTCGAACACAATAAGGTAAACAAACTTGCGCGCAAGTCGATTGAAGCTGCTGTAAAAAAAAATAAAAATGCCAACATAATGGACAATCTCTGATTTGCGGCAGAGAAGCAATGCCCTCAGTAACACGCAGCGAATAAGTAGGTAATTAAGTGCATTAGGACACTCTGAAGTTAGTTCTCTGATCGAGAGTATGTTTACTGACTATTTTTGCAGCTGATTTAATGTATTGTTGAAAGTCTGCCATCTTGTAAAGTTTGGAATTCTAAAAGCTTGATGATAGAGTCGTAAAAGGTTGGATACGAACGATAATTGTGGTTGCACCTGAAAAATTAGGGAAACATATCATTGCTTAATGTGAAAAAGTATCTACAATTTTTTATTTCAGGTGATACAGCGTATATGAATCCGGACGTGTTGCATGTCGGAATAGAATTTGGGACGGATGGACTTTGGCAGCAATCCTAGAGCCTGCGCAGTTCAGAGCTTTCCTGGGAGAATTTTTATTCGCCTCAAAGGTGTCTTCTTCCGTTTGAGATTTCCCAGGGAAGGATACTGCTTCTCGGACTCCAGTTCAAAATTATGTCTTTGCAAGGAAAATTCTGAACGGTCTATTACGACAGTCAAGTATAATTCAGAGTTGTAGCGTACGACGAACTTAGCAGCGAGACGTCAGAGGGCAGAAGACTAAATTCGCCGAGCTCCAAAAATCCAATACCAGGAAGGAGTGCCACTTAATAAGAGCACTGCTACATAAAACAAACTTTACATACATATTTCGGATTTTGTCTTCGAAACTGCAATCAAATTTCAGATAACAGATAACGTCGAACAGATGAAAATAAACTTCCTCGTGATGCATAAAACATGCACAAGGTACTTACAAACGTATATATTTGTGCCTCCTTTTTTGACACTATTTGTGATCCAGCAGCCAAAAGGAATTCAGACACAAAGGAATTCATACAGACTCCTGGATCAAAAATGCTATCGGACAAGTCTGCAGGTGCACAATAGGCTCTAACTCTTATAGGAATCGCGATATGCCACGAGTTATGTGGATAATGGGCAAGGAGAACTACATTTGTAGTGTGTGGGCACAGTCTAACACAAACAGTCACGAAAGTCTGTAGGAAAAAAAGCCACCTTTTGACACCCAAGCGATGCTAGCGCTCTGAGTGGCTTGCCTGTGGCAACACAAGAACGACGTGATGCTAAAGAAGAACTCGCTATTTTCAGTACTGTTACATTATATTTACTATTCACCATACGGCGTGGTAAATCTTCCAGTGCGAATAAGGAAACGTAATAAAAGTAATATCCCATCTCATGCCGCCTGTGTGGCCTTCTCCTTAATGAGGTGCATATCTTAAACTAATGTGTATCCTTCATAAAGTCGACCCTTTTCATACTTATAATCCACCTCTTCCTGAAAGGGAGTGAAAGTAAACTATTACTTTATGTAAATAAAACACAAACGCATGCATATTGGACTACAAAACATTTTACACTATTGATAAAATATCAAAGTCCTCTCTTCGTCTACACCCACATGCCCAATGCAATCCAAAACGTTTCCTTGCTTTATGAACTTCTTATGACAAGCTAATTTTAACAATTACCACATTCAGTTATCTCGGTTCCCAGATCTCTGCTGACGGTGACTGCAGCCATGAAATCCGGAGACGCCTGTTGCTCGGTAGACAGGCGATGTCAAACCTTGACAAGGTTATAAGGTCCAGAGATATAACACTAGCAACAAAGATCTGGCTATGGTCTTTCCAGTTGTGATGTATGGATGTGAGACCTGGACCATTAGAAAGGCTGAACGGCGAAGAATTGACTCCTTCGAATTGTGGTGTTGGAGGAAACTTCTTAGAGTTCCATGGACTGCAAAGAGAACCAACAGATCAATATTGGAGCAAATTAAACCAGATTTCTCCCGGGAAGGTTTAATGTTAAAACAAAAGCTGACCTACTTTGGACACACAATGCGAAGGCATGCCTCGCTGGAAAAAACATTAATGCTGGGGAAGATTGAAGGAACTAGAAGAAGTGGACGTAACAGGATGAGATGGATCGATGGCATCACAGAAGCAATGTGTTCCAACCTGGAAGGTCTACGGGGGAAAGTGCAAGACAGGAAAAAGTGGCGTGATTTGGTTCATGGGGTCACGAAGAGTCGGAACCGACTAAACGAATAGAGAGAGAGAGAGAGAGAGAGAGAGAGAGAGAGAGAGAGAGAGAGAGAGAATTATAACAAATTCTTGGCTGCTTATACAGGACCACTATGATTACTTGCAACTACGTCTTTCCTTACACAATCTGGCAGGTAACCGCAAAAATATACTGATACGTATGTTTTTGTGGCCGGCCGGTGTGGCCGTGCGGTTCTAGGCGCTTCAGTCTGGAACCGCGTGACCGCTACGGTCGCTGGTTCGAATCCTGCCTCGGGCATGGATGTGTGTGATGTCCATAGGTTAGTTAGGTTTAAGTAGTTCTACGTTCTAGGGGACTGATGACCTCAGACGTTAAGTCTCATAGTGCTCAGAGACATTTGACACATTTTTTATATTTTTGTGAAATTGAGGCACGGACATAAGTAGGCCACGTTGAGAACATTTTAGATTGTTTGGCTAAGACTGTGAAACATCCAAACATTTTTATACAATAGTGACACAGTCGAATGGTGGTTTGGATTTAGCGAATCTCATTAAGAGCCGAACTTATGACGACAACTAGCCATCCCTAAAATGGTCATTTATTATTCGTAACATTATCAACTTAACTCTGAGCTCCATTTGGAAATCGAAAATGAGATATTTCTGATTGGAGCTAAATTTATAGCGACCAAATAAGGGCCGAAATACAATCGCATTTTAATGTGCTTCTCCCCTCCACATACACGTACTCAGTCGTCAAAGAGTATATCATGTTTATACAGGCCAGCTGCTTGGCAGCGCTGCAGTAGTGAAACTGCAGAAAATCTTTGTGAGTTTCGTGACTCTTACGTTTCACTCAGGTGTGGGTAAGTTGAGAATTTGGGTGTGACAGGAGACGTGCTAGTGTTGTCCGTGAAGTTGCAATGCCACCGTGTCTGGAGGGCTCAGTGGTCAGACAGTTTGCCTAGTAAACAGCAGACAAGGACACCAGTCCCAGTCAGATATCAATTTGCAGGTATCCAGATTGATTTAAGTCAGTGCCCTCTTGCAGCCCAGATCTGTTAATTCTTCGTGTGGCACTTTGAAATAGAGTGATGTGGTGTAAGATCTAATAAGTCAGTACAATAGCACAATACAAAGAACAATTAGCACAGAAATTTTGATTTTAAGATAACAGTCTTTTATCTACTGTCCATTAAGACCAAGATGATAGATGTTACTCGACGTTGAGTGCTCGTAATCTCCAAATACACACACAATAAATCCATGAAAATCTAAATTCAAAATCATCATATTTCTGAGAATTATCAAACATAAGATTATTTCTGAAAGCGGCCTCACCTCCAAATAGTATAAGGACGGAGGTGGAGTAAGGAGGGGGTAACGGCAGTGACCACGTCGCCTGACCATCACTACCTCCAGTACTATCCATAGGGACATATCTGATTGATTGTTTCATCTTAATGGCTGGTAAAATATTTGGAAGAGGGTAAGGAAAGATGAGCGGGCGAATATTACGTAATGTTTTCAAAGTGATAAATATCATGGATCTCTCTCTTTCCCTAATGCAGGCAACCCACGGATCACAGATCAAATTTGTTCCTGAGAGAGCATTACCTTTCTCCTACAGTTTTTATTAATCAGTATAGCCATAGTCCATTTATCGTTTTTATGCTTTTGTTGCCGACAATTTTCTTGAGTTCATTTGAGTAAGACAACTAGATAACGTTTGGTAATTCCCCATGGCAAACACAGAGGTTTTATGTGGTAAAATTTCTTGGAATTACTAGAGAATAATGCAGAGAAACTAGCGAAAACGTATAATATGTTCCTGAAAATATCCTTCAGTGCCTTCTCGCATGAGACTTTGATTTCTTACCTCCAGTTTGGTCTGCAAATCCTTTCAATCAAATCGCTCTGAGCACTATGAGACTTAACATCTCAGGTCATCAGTCCCCTAGACTTAGAACTACTTAAACCTAAGGATATCACACACATCCATGCCGAGGCAGGATTCGAACCTGCGACCGTAGCAGCAGCGTGGTT
Source organism: Schistocerca piceifrons (assembly GCF_021461385.2). Lineage (NCBI taxonomy): Eukaryota > Metazoa > Arthropoda > Insecta > Orthoptera > Acrididae > Schistocerca > Schistocerca piceifrons. Next base: position 402,582,185 of record NC_060140.1, read on the forward strand.
CCGGACTGGAGCGCCTAAAACCGCTCGGCCACCACGGCCGGCTCCTTTCAATTAGTTGCAACCATTTAAAATGTGCTACTTTAAATTTTTATGATGAAATCTTCAGAACAAACACGTTTCAGCGAACCAGTTATGCTCTACGTGTTAGGAGACATACCATAGGAAACACACCATAGGAGACACATGTTAAAAAAATAAAGAATGTCATCTACCAGCTGATACAGCTATAGATTTAACTACTGCCCGCTTTAGAGAGTAGTATAGCTTTTCTAAATGAATTCAGTGATTTCCATAAAATGTTGCCCATTGTTCTAATTGTAAAAAGAAGTAACGTTCCATGGGGCCAGGGATTTGATGACCTCCATACTTTTTCTTCAGTATAATGTACTTGCTGTAAAGGAACAATATACTGTTTACATCTCATACCGGCTCATTGACAAAGCCACGAAATAGCGCTGCACTGACATAGTTCTGTACAGACGAGATGGAAGGCTGTATTGTCCAAATAATGGTGATGTTTCTTCTTGCTAAACTGAGGTGGTGGTGTTGATAGGCTGTACATCCGCATAATGCAGTCCCCGAACGAGTGTTTGGATGTGCTAGTGTTATCATTGATTGGTGGTGATCACACATCATACACAACTAAACATCTATCACACCAAATGACTTTAAGCAAGGCTACTTCTTCTGTCCGTCAGCGATTTGCAGCTTGAATGAGCTCTTATTATATTCGAATAATGATTGGTTTTGTACTGTACAGTTTCTCGCCTATGGTATTTCCACTACAGGCATCGTTTATGCTAGTAGCAGTATTCCTGTTACCGGGATTCTTCCCAGAAATTTTAGAACTTGTTCTACGGTAGGTTCTTGAATTAGACTGATAGGAAAAATTGCAGCGCTAATGAGGAGATGTGCAGCATGCGGAAAGTTTATTGGCATGTTTCTGCATCTGAAAGAAGATATTTATTCAAATTTCGCATAATAGTGGTGCTAGTAGCGCCACTAAGAGGGTGCAAATGAGGCTTGCTCCAATGGTAGTGAACGTTCGTTACTTTTGAGATTGGACCTGGTGAGTTGATGTTAGTCAAGAATGCCTTAAGGTGACAAACGCCATTAGCAACTGCTCACTGAGTTTGAACGAGGTCGCCAAATAGGTCTACGAGAAGCTGGGTATTCCTTCTGCGATACTGCAGAAAAACTTGGCAGGAAAGTAGCCACTGTACACGATTGCTGGCAGAGGTGGTGCCAGAATGTGTGGTTGCAAAAGAATTGGAGTCCAGACGGCCACATGGCACTACCGAGAGTGATTGGGGTTTGGCTTAGGTACCACGTACTGCATCTGCAGCAGCACCTGGCACCACACTGAAACAACGAACTGCTACAAATCGCTTACTTCAGTGACAACTCTGAGCCAGACGTCCCGTAGAGCGTATTACAACGGCACCAAACCAATGCTGTTTGCGACTTCAGTGTGTAAGTAGGCTCTTTAGGTTTTCTTATTGGTAACGCCACGTAGCGCTCTGTATGAAAATCACTGGCTGTGCTGTGTGCAGTCTGTGGCTAGTTTGCATTGTTGTCTGCCATTGTAGTGTTGGATGTGAACAGCGCGTAGCGTTGCGCAGTTGGAGGTGAGTCGTCAGCAGTGGTGGATGTGGGGATAGAGATGGCGGAGTTTTGAAATTTGTAACACTGGATATCATGAACTGCTATATACATTATGACTTTTGAAGACTATTGAGGTAAATACATTATTTGTTCTGTATCAAAATTCTTCATTTGCTAACTATGCCTATCAGTAGTTAGTGCCTTCCGTAGTTTGAATCTCTTTTTTAGCTGGCAGTAGTGGCGCTCGCTGTATTGCAGTAGTTCGAGTAACGAAGATTTTTGTGAGGTACGTGATTTGTGAAAGGTATAGGTTAATGATAGTCAGGGCCATTCTTTTGTAGGGATTATTGAAAGTCAGATTGCGTTGCGCTAAAAATATTGTGTGTCAGTAATTTTTCTAAGGGGACGTTTCAAGTGGTGTCAAGTGAGAGCTCATAGGAGGGCAGTAGTGGTCTGCAGTGTATTCTGATGAAAGGTGGTGCTGCTTGGGTGCCAGTGATGTGCGTGTGTTGGTTAGAAGGTGGTCGGTTAAGGGCCGTCAACCGACCTGTCTGCTTGTTAGACACGCTGCACCTATACGTCCTCGAGTCAGTCTGTGGTGCGAAATCGAGTAATAGTAGGAGTACTCTCGTTATTATCCCACGTACCCTGACTGCAAGTTTGCACGTCAGCCTGATGATTTGACCTATTGTACCGACATTCATGAGCAGCACTCCAGCGTGTGTTTTCCAGCAGGATAAAGCTCGCCCACATACTGCTGTTGTAACCCTGTGTGGCTGCATAGATCTGATAATGGTGCGCCGCCCGGGGTAGCCGTGTGGTCTCAGATGCCGTGCCACTTTTTGCGGAGGTTCGAGTCCTGCTTCGGGCATGGGTGTATGTGTGTTGTCCCTAGCGTAAGTTAGTTTAAGTTAGATTAAGTAGAGTGAAAGCCTAGGCACATATGACCTGAGCAGTTTGGTCTCACAGGAACTTACCACAAATATCCGAATGTTAATGTTGCAGAATAATGATAAAAACTAGACCGTGAAGTGCCTTGGCCTGTTCGATCAGCATATATGTCTCCAATCGAGCACATAAGTAACAACACAGGACGAGAACTACAGCATCATCCACAATCAGCCTCAACCGTCTTTGTATCGACCGACTAAATGCAACATGATTGGAACTCCACCCCACAAACTGACATCCGGCACCTGTAGAGCACAATGCAAGCACGTTTACACGATTGAATTCAACATTCAGGAGGCGCCAACGGTTATTAATGTACCAGCATTACACATGTACAGTGACTTATCTCTCATATACATTAACCTGTGATCTAACAATGTTAATCACCTAGACAAACCTATTCCCTAAATTTGATCACCGGCCGTTGTGGCCGACTGGTTCTAGGCGCTTCAGTCTGTAGACGCGCTGCCGCTACGGTCTCCCGTTCGATTCCTGCCCCGGGCATGGGTGTGTGTGATGTCTTTACGTTAGTTAGGTTTAAGTAATTCTAGGTCCTAGGGGACTGATGACCTCAGAAGTTGAGTCCCATAGTGCTCCGAGCCATTCGAACCGAAATTTCATCATTCTACATTAACTACTTTTTGGTGCTGTGATCTATATTTCCTTCAGAGCAGTTGCATTAGCGAATAGCAGAGAGAACGCCGGAAATATCTTTCTATACCATGAATACAAGAACTCGTCCGAGTTCTGTGATGGGCTCTGCCGCGTGCCGCCAATTTAAACACCGGGTGATCAAAAAGTCAGTGTGAATTTGAAAAGTGAATAAACCACAGAATAATGTAGATAGAGAGGTACAAATTGACACACATGGTTGGAATGACATGGGACTTTATTAGAACCAAAAAAAAAAGTTAAAACATACAAACGTTAAAAAAATATCCGATAGATGGCACTTCATCTGATCAGAATTGCAATAATTAGCATAACAAAGTAAGACAATGCCAAGATGATATTCTTTACAGGAAATGCTCAATATGTCCACCATCATTCCTCAACAATAGCTGTAGTCGAGGAATAATGTTGTGAACATCACTGTAAAGCATTGCCGGAGTTATGGTGAGGCATTGGCGTCGGATGTTGTCTTCCAGCATCCCTAGAGCTGTCCGTCGATCACGATACACTTGCGACTTCAGGTAACCCCAAAGCCAATAATCGCACGGGCTGAGGTCTGCGGACCTGGGAGGCCAAGCATGACGAAAGTGGCGGCTGAGTACACCATCATCACCAAACGACGCGCGCAAGAGATCTTTCACGCGTCTAGCCATATGGGGTGTTTTTTTTTTTTTTGGGTTCTGATAAAACCCCATGTCATTCCAAGCATGTGTGTCAATTTTTAATTCTCTATCTACATTATTCTGTGGTTTATTAAGTTTTCAAATTTATACTGACTTTTTGATCATCCGGTATTTAGAATCACAAATGAAACACTGAACTGAAATTTACAGGTTTAGTTTAGTTACGGAAGTTTGTTGTAAGGTGACCTTCGTTCCTCTTGTGTTTTGACATTGTAAATACAGTCTTCCTGAAGAAGGCATTCTGCTGTAACCATATGCACGTTGCTGAAAAGTAGGACAGATTTGTGTTTCACATTTTAGAGGGAAAGAGCGGAAATAATACTGGTGACAACTTGTTGCTTCTGCAGCTGTCGCTCAGGCGTGTTTTCATTTCTGAACGCAAGCTGACCTCCGCGTCACTTCCGGAAGCAGAAGAAGCTGGAGCACGTCCGCAAAACTGAGAGTTATTGCTGCGCGACCTCAGTCATAACTGCCTGCGGGAGGCGGCAATAAGAGCGGCGAGCCTGAGACGAAGTGAAACCTGTGCAAAGAGTTGGGGCTGTTGTGTTATTGCGGCGCGGTGCGGCTTGGCGCGACGGACATGAAACGGGAAGGGCCGAAACCGCCTCAGTCCGCGGCGGGAGCCTGCTAGCGGTATTGCCGAACTTGCTGGCTGCGCAACCAACGTGCAGGAAGCGTGGACAAATCTACCCGTTGGTTATAATTAAGTTGACAGTGTTTCGACTTCAGACTGCAGCATTCCACTCTGTATACATTGTAGGAGGCTGAAACATCGTTGTTGTATTCATTAATCAGTGTGCTCTCGAAAAAATATAGTTTCAGTTTCTGCCTCGAGGAGGAAATGTGGCGCTGTAAGCGTTCAGAATGTGCTGCGGGTGCAAGAAAAGAGAAGGAATGAAGAAATATATCAATGAAAGTAAATACTCTGTTGTGACAACTTCGAAAACCTTTCATAACAAAATTTTATCTACCAAAAAAAAAAAAAATTAATCCCACGAGTGGCCTATGTAATATTGCTTCTTTAAAATTCTTCAATCTGTGAATGACATTCCTGAGACACCGTGTGAAAGTTCCAACAGTGAAGTGAAAGTGGTTACGGCACTTTCTTTAGGAAAAGCTCACAAGTTACAACACGTGTGTCGTTCGTATGGTCGCCCGACCAAGCAACATTCTGCATCAGTAACACAGGGTGGTAGACAGTTTCTCGTAGCGCATCGAGTGTAATCGGAGTGCTGTGTAACTGTGTCCTACCCGTCAAATGAGGAAGAGTCCGGATACATCCGTTGCAGACACAATCTTTCGGATATCCTTACAATCAGAAGGCACATGGATTCAGGACTAGGTATCTGGAAGACCATATTTCTTGAAATTGCGTGGATATGATGTACTCGTTACCGAGGGTTTCTCGAGGCAAATATTTCACCTGGTAAGTAACATATGATGTCACCCATGTGCAAGAAAACAGTGGGGGTTGACATACGTGCGTCCTTGCAAATATGGAATCACATGTTGCACAAGCAGACCGTTACAACTTGCAGATGTAAGATGTCATCTCGTCGAAGAATAACGGGCCGAGGTTGAAGGAGCTGGTGAAGTCATACCACAAATTCACTTAAACTGAGTGCAATGGATGTTCCCGGACAACATGTTGTGTGGTAGAACCTCTTATGCGACAGTTCTATGCTTCCCAAGGACTGTGCAGAGTAAAATGTGAATGTGTTTATTCCGTCCAGAAAATATACCAGACCAGTTCAAATCCAGGGGGGGGGGAGGGGGGGGGGGGGAGATAAACCGCTGTATCTGCCCCTGGCGGCAACCTCAGGGGGGCGCCAAATTCATATTCTCGAAGAGAGAAAATACGTCTCTTCTTGTCTCTTGTCTTTAATGGTTTTTATATTTAATTTTATGTCACAATAAAGAAAAAGTTACAAGTCGATAGGTAATAAAGAGGGCAAATTTTCTGAAGAGTCTTTATTCTCCCAGTCACAAATAATCCCACCCTGTATTAATGGTAAGTAGTTTCAAGGGGGGGAGAGGAAGGTAGGATGTTAAACTTGGCGATTGGGAGTAGGAGAGGCACATGCCTTAACTTCCGCTGTGTTGAATATAGACTTGACGGCTTCCTGGGAGTAACAGAGGCCAAACGCTTTGCTGTGAGTAAGAGAGACATCACGTTTAAATTTCCACTGTCCTGAATATAGGCTTCATGACTTCCATTAGAAAATATACATGTTTGAGTTCCACAGAGGGAAGTACAGTGACATGCGGAAGATAGAAGAATGCTGTTTGAAAAGACGTGGCACTGCACATTGGCACACTTAAAACCCATAACATGTATTAAATTTCATGGAACATATACGTTTTATATATCAGACTCTTCAGAAAGCTGTGCGCTGAAAAATAAACAGATTTGAAAAGTCGACTTTTTAAAAATTGTTGGCGTCCTATCTCAAAGCGCTATAGTGACGGTAAGGGGGGGGGGGTCGCCACTATCAAGTTTTTGCCAAGGTTCGAAAATGTCGTAGATCCGGGACTCATACCAGGCCACATGTGGTTCATTTCCACGAGCGCGAAGAAACGAAGGGCACGGTTACGACGCAGTAGCCTATCATTAAGCTTCAATTGGTGCGCATTATGAAATTGTAGAGATACATGTGTAAAGTTGCACTGCAAAATTTTTTGAACTGTTGATCAGGGGAGAGATAATTCCTGTGACAGAGCTTGAGCACCTGTTGCAGAATTCGCAGCAAATGCTGCACAGTCATTAGAGCTACAGCAACTTCATCAGCAACTGATGTGCAAATGGGCCTCGGCACCAGCTCATTCACTTGCTTCTTCACATTTATTGATCAAATTCTTAAGCCAGTTTATTGATGTTCTATGCAGCACTTTCTGTTGACTATATCCTCACAATATAACGCTGCTGTTGCTGCCGTTGTAATAAAACAACTTCACAGCGGTGCACTGTCTTTCTTCTGAATAGGAATTGCGTTTCATAGTGCCAAAATCGATCATCTTAACACTTTACAACAACAGTCATTTCACAAAAGAAATCGACAAGTACCGCCGAGCGACACACAGCGTAAAGATTTCAAAAGAGGAAACGTTTCACATTCTGCCTACCTGCAGCGCCGTATTCTCATGTGATGGTAGAAAGTGGAACTGTTATTTTTTCAGCATACTCTGCGAGAGTAGCGATTAATGAGCGTAACTACAACGTTTCAGCGTCCTGCGATGTATACGGGCCCTACTGCAGCACTCAGAACACCGCCGTTTAATTAAAACCATTCTTTACAGTGATGCTGACTCACGCTAACCGAGAATGGAGATGGGTATTTAACAGTTTGTCCCACTAAAATCACACACTGGTTACGGAAATTACAATGGAAATGACCGACTAGCTGTGACCCCAAGTATTTCAGATTTAGTCCCGCAGCAAATGAAATTAAATTAAATTAAATGATAGTACGGCATGTCGATGATGGTCTAATGGTGATGAGAACAATGCAACAACCATTACCATAGTGGAGAAGATCTCCAACCCGCCTGGGAATCGAACCCAGGCTCGTGGCGTGGCATCAGATGAGCTGACCACTCAGCTAAGGGAGAGGACTCCCTAGGAAATGAAACGCTGTATTTCACTTTTAATGGAGAGAAATATTGAGACATATTCGAGCTGATACCAGGGGTGGATTATGGGATCAATACTTTTCAGAATATAAATGAAGTAAATATGAGGTGGCTGAAAGCTACGGCGAGACGGTTGTTGGAAAAATGTGAAGATATCGAAAAATAAATGATTGTTGGTTGTTAGAACAACCTTCGGTGAAATTAAAAGCAATGTCGTCAATATCAAGTGCCCACAACTAGTTACACTGTTGAACGTAGTGAAGAGAGCGGATAGGTAGAGAGGCTGCTATGAAAGCCTCTACAAGAGAGATGTAGAAGGATACAAGCCGAAGCGCCCACATCATAAGAGCTATTAACTCTGGTCAGGGAGGAATGCTCATCACTCTACTATGAAGTGCCCACTGTCAGATTTGAATGCTGTAATGATATGCGATACTTATGAACAGAGCCACAAAGATGGCACTCACAGGACTAAATTACGTGAGCAAGGTTTTATAATCGACAGCACTCAATAGAATGTCTCTGGGCCCAATTTTCGATTGCAGCCACCGTAAATGGAGCAATCCCCCTCGGCTTGGTTCATGAATAAAAGTACAGTCGTGCTCAAAAGTATCCGAACGACCTGAATTGCATTTCGCCTGATTCGCATACAACCCACATAAAACATCTGTCTAGCAGGTCCTCAATCGCTCCTCGGTACAGTCGTTTGACTATTGAAAATGGTTCTAACAAGTCACCACTAGAAAACACAGCTCTGTGCCGCAATAAGTCAAGATTTGAAGGAATACCCCGATAGTACGAATATCAAGGCACATCTTATCACAGATAAGACTGCCCTTAAGGCTTGTAAGCTCACATTTATTACAATAAATGACATACCTGAAAAGTTACCACTCTCATTATTATGTCAGAGTGGTAATGCACGTAGTAAGTTCGTCGTATTCATGATTTCTTCTTCAAAGTATCATTGTTGTTGTGGTCTTCAGTCCTGAGACTGGTTTGATGCAGCTCTCCATGCTACTCTATCCTGTGCAAGCTTCTTCATCTCCCAGTACCTACTGCAACCTACATCCTTCTGAATCTGCTTAGTGTATTGATCTCTTGGTCTCCCTCTACGATTTTTACCCTCCACACTGCCCTCCAATGCTAAATTTGTGATCCCTTGATGCCTCAAAACATGTCCTACCAACCGATCCCTTCTTCTAGTCAAGTTGTGACACAAACTTCTCTTCTCCCCAATCCTATTCAATACCTCCTCATTAGTTACGTGATCTACCCACCTTATCTTCAGCATTCTTCTGTAGCACCACATTTCGAAAGCTTCTATTCTCTTCTTGTCCAAACTGGTTATCGTCCATGTTTCACTTCCATACATGACTACACTCCATACAAATACTTTCAGAAACGACTTCCTGACACTTAAATCTATACTCGATGTTAACAAATTTCTCTTCTTCAGAAACTCTTTCCTTGCCATTGCCAGTCTACATTTTATACCCTCTCTACTTCGAACATCTTCAGTTATTTTACTGCCCAAATAGCAAAACTCCTTTACTACTTTAAGTGTCTCATTTCCTAATCTAATCCCCTCAGCATCACCCGATTTAATTTGACTACATTCCATTATCCTTGTTTTGCTTTTGTTGATCTTTATCTTATATCCTCCTTTCAAAACACTGTCCATTCCATTCAACTGCTCTTCCAAGTCCTTTGCTGTCTCTGACAGAATTACAATGTCATCGGCGAACCTCAAAGTTTTTACTTCTTCTCCATGAATTTTAATACCTACTCCGAATTTTTCTTTTGTTTCCTCTACTGCTTGCTCAATATACAGATTGAATAACATCGGGGAGAGGCTACAACCCTGTCTCACTCGTTTCCCAACCACTGCTTCCCTTTCATGCCCCTCGACTCTTATAACTGCCATCTGGTTTCTGTACAAATTGTAAATAGCCTTTCGCTCCCTGTATTTTACCCCTGCCACCTTCAGAATTTGAAAGAGAGTATTCCAGTTAACGTTGTCAAAAGCTTTCTCTAAGTCTACAAATGCTAGAGACGTAGGTTTGCCTTATATTAATCTTTCTTCTAAGATAAGTCTTAAGGTTAGTATTGCCTCACGTGTTCCAACATTTCTACGGAATCCAAACTGATCTTCCCCGAGGTCCTCTTCTACTAGTTTTTCCATTCGTCTATAAAGAATTCGCGTTAGTATTTTGCAGCTGTGACTTATTAAACTGATAGTTCGGTAATTTTCACATCTGTCAACACCTGCTTTCTTTGGTATTGGAATTATTATATTCTTCTTGAAGTCTGTGGGTATTTCGCCTGTCTCATACATCTTGCTCACCAGATGGTAGAGTTTTGTCATGACTGGCTCTACCAAGGCCATTAGTAGTTCTAATGGAATGTTGTCTACTCCCGGGGCCTTGTTTCGACTCAGGTCTTTCAGTGCTCTGTCAAACTCTTCACGCAGTATCTTATCTCCCATTTCATCTTCATCTACATCCTCTTCCATTTCCATAATACTGTCCTGAAGTACATCGCCCTTGTATAAACCCTCTATATACTCCTTCCACCTTTCTGCCTTCCCTTCTTTGCTTAGAACTGGGTTGCCATCTGAGCTCTTGATATTCATACAAGTGGTTCTCTTCTCTCCAAAGGTCCCTTTAATTTTCCTGTAGGCGGTATCTATCTTACCCCTAGTGAGACAATCCTCTACATCCTTACATTTGTCCTCTAGCCATCCCTGCTTAGCCATTTTGCACTTTCTGTCGATCTCATTTTTGAGACGTTTGTATTCCCTTTTGCCTGCTTCATTTACTGCATTTTTATATTTTCTCCTTTCATCAATTAAATTCAATATTTCTTCTGTTACCCAAGGATTTCTATTAGCCCTCGTCTTTTTACCTACTTGATCCTCTGCTGCCTTCACTACTTCATCCCTCAGAGCTACCCATTCTTCTTCTACTGTATTTCTTTCCCCCATTCCTGTCAATTGTTCCCTTATGCTCTCCCTGAAACTGTCTACAACCTCTGGTTCTTTCAGTTTATCCAGGTCCCATCTCCTTAAATTCCCACCTTTTTGCAGTTTCTTCAGTTTCAATCTGCAGTTCATAACCAATAGAATGTGGTCAGAATCCACATCTGCCCCTGGAAATGTCTTACAATTTAAAACCTGGTTCCTAAATCTCTGTCTTACCATTATATTATCTATCTGATACCTATTAGTATCTCCAGGACTCTTCCAGGTATACAACCTTGTTTTATGATTCTTGAACCAAGTGTTAGCTATGATTAAGTTATGCTCTGTGCAAGGCGGCTTCCTCTTTCATTTCTTCCCCCCAATCCGTATTCACCTACTATGTTTCCTTCTCTCCCTTTTCCTACTGACGAATTCCAGTCACCCATGACTATTAAATTTTCGTCTCCCTTCACTACCTGAATAATTTCTTTTATCTCGTCATATATTTCATCAATTTCTTCATCATCTGCAGAGCTAGTTGGCATATAAACTTGTACTACTGTAGTAGGCATGGGCTTTGTGTCTATCTTGGCCACAATAATGCGTTCACTATGCTGTTTGTAGTAGCTAACCAGCACTCCAATTTTTTTATTCATTATTAAACCTACTCCTGCATTACCCCTATTTGATTTTGTATTGATAACCCTGTAATCACCTGACCAAAAGTCTTGTTCCTCCTGCCACCGAACTTCACTAATTCCCACTATATCTAACTTTAACCTATCCATTTCCCTTTTTAAATTTTCTAACCGACCTGCCCGATTAAGGGATCTGACATTCCACGCTCCGATCCGTAGAATGCCAGTTTTCTTTCTCCTGATAACGACGTCCTCTTGAGTAGTCCCCGCCCGGAGATCCGAATGGGGGACTATTTTACCTCCGGAATATTTTACCCAAGAGGACGCCATCATCATTTAATCATACAGTAAAGCTGCCGCACTTATTATGTAACACAAAATGACATTAAAATTTAAGTTATTCACGAGCAGGTAGCTGCGAATAAGTACGAACTTCAAACGACACGACGAGCCGCCTCATTCTGCATATGGATTTAAACCCAGATCCTGCAGACAAAGCAAAGATTTCGTGACTGACGGAAATTAACAGTCATTCCTGACTAGGCATACAGAGAGTGATATACCTCGATTTTAGACAGTATCAATTAGCAAATATCACCTTTAAATTACATAGCGTAAACATTTTTAACGGACTCGAATTCCTACACAGCATCCCTTGTCCCTGATAACGAACCACGAGGGATGTTAAATATTGCTTCTTCACAAGTAACTTACTTGAAATGCCGTGAGGTAAAGCTTTGTTTTGGACAGGGATTTGAACCCAGAAACTAATCGAATTGTTATGGAAGCACAATTACCTGTGACATATCGGATTTTCTCGGCAGTAGCTAGATGTTTTAACTGAAATGACGAGACGAAATATTAATTTTTTCCTTCCCAGGACTCCAAAGCGACACCTATCGCTGTTATATTCTAGAGAAAACGAACGTTAAATATGGGTTTGTTGCACCAGCAGAGACATGTGAGCATATGTGAACTAGAAATAATATGACGAAGAGTTCAGTGCTGAGTGGGAATCGAACCCCACCGTATTGTTGTTGACTACACACAAAGAGACGTCAGCTACCAAATTTCTCTCCACCAGCAGCTCGAAATAACATCCTTGTACTTACAGTGATCTCGCAAATAGTTCTGTGTCCCGCGGGGAGTCAAAAACATCAGATATAGTTAGTGTTGACACAGAATGAAAATACGTTAAAAATCGAAATTATTATTCACCAGCAGATAATTGTTCTCATGCTAGAGCTTGATAATACATAATGAAAACTTTAGTGCCGGGCTAGGATTCGAACCCATTCACGCTCATTATATGGAGATGTTGAAGAATCTGCAGTTTTGAACAAACAACAAATTGTAGTCGACCTGTGTTGTCACGAAGGGAGCAAATTCCGCGTTAAGGGCAGACTGAGTTGCATTCCCAGTTCAGAACCAATTAGATCGACATACAGAAGCTCAAATAAAAGATGGGAATAAGTGTCCTGTAACCCCACATAGCGTTTGTTTCGTCACTAGAAATAAATAACGAGTATAAGAAAGGTTACTGGTGATACAGTTTCTACATGTCGCCTCTCCTGACTTTATTGTGGTTCAACCTACCGTCTACTTGGTAGAGAAGGAATATCACGTTTAATGTGTATTTCGGACCACAATTCCATTATACCTTCTTCACTTGCCATAGACAGAAGGGAATACAATCTGTTTGTCACTATCAAAAATCATCAGCGGTAGTTGGAATCGAACCCAGACCGTAAATATATGAACCTATCATCAATCCAACAGACCACCAAATCTTCTTCTCTGTGACTCATTTTCCAACGCCGTTGCGCCACACTGAATGAGACTTCTGACACACAGGCTCCCTGTAGAGTCTGCAGCATGTTCAGTACATTCATTTACTTGGTTGACCGAATTGCCATGAACTAGCTACATCGGCTACCCAGTTCATACATTCAACTATATTTTGTAATCACTGAAAAATAATCACGTAACTGCCACCTACACAGAACTGCTAACTGAGTAGCATGCAGAAATTTAAATAGGAAGTGTTCCTTTCCACTTGAGCTACTCTGTTGCACTATCTGTTTCTTGAAAACGTCGTGTAGTGCAAAGGAAATGCTGTAACACTCTGTCTCTCAGAGAAGTCTATATGCACCCGTATGCATTATCTCACAGCACTGTGGAATGCGGAAGTTCTGGAGGAACTGTTATTGATTTCTGGAGCTGTTGTAGGTGCCTGTTAGCTACTAGCTAATGGTAAGTGTCGCGCACTGTAGATAAGATGTTGCGATTTCGAGCACGTTCACTGCTACATTTTTTAAAGCGCAATTCTGCTGTCCACTGAAGTTATCAATCTAATAAAGCTTTGAACATAATTCCCTTCACTTCTCAACCAAAAATAGTCGCATGTGGAAAAAGGGCTAACTTCTGCGACATTTTGTTGATTTCAGGTTTAATAGACTTCCAGGCAGAAGATGCATCTCGAAAGTTTGGTATTATGTACGGGGAGAGCACATCGTGACAAAATACATCAGACAGGTATTTTCTATATTAGCTGTCGATCGATAGTGACATTTTATTCTTCTTCATACCTTGTTTGACAGCTTTAACTCAGAACAAGATTTCTAAATTCATGTAATCAATAAACTGCATGTGCATTGCCAGATTGTTGTAGATAACACCAGAGAATTCGCATATATCGTTGATGATTGATTTCTCTCTCAGGTTTGCAATTGTTTTAACAACAGTAAAAGAAACCTTACGAAAATTGTGTACTATATTATAAGAAATGAAATAAAACTACCAACGATAACCCTAAGACGAAAGTCTGTTTTAATGAAACTCAGTATCTGTACACAAGCGTGCCTCTTTTGGCACGAATTAGTAAAATACTAATCACTTAGATTTCGATTGGGTCTGTGTTTAATTGGTATGCTGTGTCATACTCAAGAGATATGCAAATGTGGCATTTCATAAACGAAGTTATGTATACCTAGAAACCCAAAATTTTCTTGTCAGCTGCGGAAAGAGGCGTTACCTGCTGTGCACCATGGTAAGTTTTTCACTATGAGCTAAAAGTATTTTCTTGCGATTTCCTTATCGGTGTTTGATCTAACTGCTTGTAGCTCCTTCACAGAAGGGATAAAATCGTCATAGTCAGCGAGACTGGAACTGCGAACCATAACAGACCCTTTTCCACAGGTCAGCACAGTACCACAGAGCTAGTGAGGAGGTATGTATCTTTGTTTCCTCTTACGAGTCCAATAGTGGTTAGAACTCGTAAACTGATACTTAAAAGACGATTTTAGATGTTGCGATTTCAACGTGCACCGACTTTCCTGGGCTGAAAACCGTAAATTTACAATCTTTTGTTGCACTTCAACTGAGAATAACTCAGATTATTCAATGGAAATGACAGGAAAAGTCAAGTGAACTTTGAGGCGTAATTCCGTGCACACCAGGAAGTAACTCGTCGATCACAGAGTTGCCAAAAATACCTTGCCTTGTTGCCAAATCTCAGTTACAGTACCAGCAGGAAGAAGACGAACCGATGTGTTCCTACAGCAGGCTGGGAAGTGACCATAATTGCCGTATCAAAGAAGCAACCGCCACGGTCTGGAATACTTAATGCGTCTGATTCGTATATCTGTAACTAGGTTTAGGGACTGGAGTGTAGTTACTAATAATACTCAGAACTGACTGCAAACTAAGCATCATAAGTCTGTAACTCTGGTAGTTGTTTTTATATTTCCATCGTAAGTGTACTCAAAACTAAGAAACGATCGTTTTCGTGCCTGGCCGATAGTCGAGCACAACAGACAAATAAAAATAAAAAGAATGTGTGTGTGTGTGTGTGTGTGTGTGTGTGTGTGTGTGTGTGTGTGTGTGTGTGTGTGTAGAGAGAGATAAATATAAAAACGTTTGTGAATCGTTTACCAACTGTACTCTGCCATATTTGGTTGGTTGGAAGGCAAAAAGCTTACTGACAAATTTCACAAAAGGAAAAAGGGGACGAAATGTCTCCCACTTGAAGGTCATGTTGTTTTATTTAAATTATTACAAAATCAGGTAAAACGAACAGTGAGGTTGTCAGATTAAGCACATTACTGTTGTCCGTATGAAGTTGCACTGCCCAGAGCCTGTAATGATAAAGGGCCGCCGGCCGAAGTGGCCGTGCGGTTAAAGGCGCTGCAGTCTGGAACCGCAAGACCGCTAAGGTCGCAGGTTCGAATCCTGCCTCGGGCATGGATGTTTGTGATGTCCTTAGGTTATTTAGGTTTAACTAGTTCTAAGTTCTAGGGGACTAATGACATCAGCAATTGAGTCCCATAATGCTCTGAGCCATTTGAACCATATTGTTGATAAAGGGCCCGGTTAGGTCAGGCGTATTGTACACAGAAGTGGAAGAGAGAACACCACTAAATTCTACAATCCGTATGCATTGCATACAGACAGAAGTTATAGTTGCAGTGTACTTACGGAACCCAATGAGTGTATTGCGTATTTTCCGGGAGAAAGAGCAATGGCAAATAGTCTTCGCTACATCAGGTTACTTAGTCTTCGCTACATTAGGTTACTTAAACTGCTGTCACTCTGAGCTAGAATTTGCGGTCAGCGACTAAGTGTAAGATCAGTGAGTCGGATGCAGGTTTTGCAACTGTGGAGTACTTTCCTACATTATAGAAGCGAATATTAAATTTATCACCAATGTTGTGAAAATTTTGAACTAGGATAGCTTAGAATGAAAACCTTTCCGTTTATTACGAAGGAAAGCAATTGATTTTCTAAAATATTTTCAATTATACACAACTTGAAACAGGTCACGTCGACCAAATCATACGGAAGAACTGACAGCGACATATATCAGAAGGCAGTAAGATTCCTTGGCTTTCGGTTTGGCAACATATGACAGCCATTTGTAGGCGCAAGTAAATGAAGAAAGATAGCTAGTTTTCATTATCAAGTAACGTCTTCATCAATTACTTTTGTTTTAATGTAATCTACGAGTAACAGCTGATGTTTGATATTAAGTTGAGAAGGACTCCGTAGACAGGGAAAGAACCGGTTCTTGGGCAACTCCTTCTATAATGACCAAAAGGAATTAAATGATCTTCAAGCACATGTCTTTCAGCAGTGGAATGAAGAAAATGATAGCAATAATGACGGTAATAGTCAAATTATCCGGTAACTTCACAGTGGATGTTCTCGAACTAAGAAATTTGCTAAATAAGTGAAAATTTCAAAATGGCTTCACATTGAGGCTATGATGCCGGGAAGAGTCTTTACATCCTGTTGACATGTGAATAGCATAGTCTATGTGTCAGAAGCTTGCTTCTGCTTAACCATTTAATAGACCCGCATTTTTTTCCACTGTGACTAGTTTTGTAAGCTAAGCACATCATCCGTTACAGGACACACATGGGGCAGGTAAATGTGGCCACAATGGTCTGGTGGAACGAACTATTACAGGTGCAAAGCGTGGGTTCAGGTATTTACTTTTAAGAGGCACAATCAGATTTGTTTTATCTCTGGTAACCTCAAGAGAAAGACGTTATAATCCAGAATCAGCATTAAACATCACTTTCCTTCATTACCAACTTGGCAGAGCCGTTTTATGTTGGTAAATGACATAGATGGAAGTCATGGTAAACACAAATACTGTCGCCAGTAACATACTTACATTAGAAAATTTTGTTTTATTTGATGAACCGATAGTCATTTAAAGGAACAGGGCTCTTATTTTACTTGTACTTGATTGAACTAGAGACGTTGAAAAATTTGCTGCTGGACTGTGTTTCGAATTCGTATCTCCTCCTTCGAGGATCTGAATCTCTCGGAACAGCATAGTTCTATCACCTCTTTCCTTTTCCCAAGACTGCAATCTTGTCTAGTCTCTTCCAAAGGTAAGCATGTGGGTCCTAATCCTGATCCAGTAAAAAAATATTCATAATTTCATTTCAAGCCCTATCACGTGCTCACCCGGCCTGCTAGTAAAAAGTAACTCGAATTTTTAAAGTCTGTTCATGTGTTGCCAACAATCGCAATAAGTGTCGTTCTTTCTGTTGAGACACACACACACTCACACACACATTCTTTTTATTTTTATTTGTTTCTTGTGCCCGACTATCGGCCAGGCACGAAAACGTCTGTAAATGACTTTCTTAGTTTTGAGTACACTTACGAAAGATATATAAAAACAACTACGAGAGTTACTGATTTATGATGATTAGTTTGCAGTCAGTTCTGAGTATTATTAGTAACTACGCTCCAGTCCCTAAACCTAGTTACAGAAATGCGAATCAAATGCATTACGTAATCCAGACCGTAGGAGTTGCATCTTTGAAACGCCAGTTATGGTCACTTCCCAGCCTGCTGTAGGAACACATCGGTTCGTCTTCTTCCTGCTGGTACTGTAACTGA
This sequence comes from Schistocerca piceifrons, assembly GCF_021461385.2. Lineage (NCBI taxonomy): Eukaryota > Metazoa > Arthropoda > Insecta > Orthoptera > Acrididae > Schistocerca > Schistocerca piceifrons. Next base: position 402,599,743 of record NC_060140.1, read on the forward strand.
GATTTGGCAGCAAGGCAAGGTATGTTTGGCAACTCTGTGATCGACGAGTTACTTCCTGGTGCGCACGGAATGAAGCCTCAGAGTTCATTTAAATTTTTCTGTCATTTCCATTGAATAATCAGAGTTATTCTCACTTGAGGTGTAACAAAAGATTGTAAATTTACGGTTTTCAGCCCAGGAAAGTCGGTGCACGTTGAAATCGCAACAACTAATCTCGTCTTTTAAATAGCAGTTTACGAGTTTTAGCCACTATTGGCCTCGTAAGAGGAAGTCAAGACACATACCTCCTTGCTTGCTCTGTGGTAATGTGCTGACCTGTGAAAAAGCGTCTGTTATGGTTCGCGGTTCCAGTTTCGCTGACTGTGACGTTTTTATCCCTTCTGTGAAGGAGCTGCAAGCAGTCAGATCAAACATCGATAAGGAAATCGCAAGAAACTACTTTCAGCTCATAGTGAAATGGTGATAAACTTACCACGGTGCACAGCAGGTAACGCCTCTTTCCGCTGCTGACAAGCAAATTTTGTGTTTCTAGGTACACATAACCTTGTTTATGAAATGCCACATTTGCATATTCTCTTGAGTATGACACAGCATACCAATTAAACACAGCCCCAATCGAAATCTAAGTGAGTAGTATTTTACTAATTCCTGCGATAGAGGCACGCTTGTGTAAAGATACACAGTTTTACTAAAAAACAGACTTTCGTTGTAGGGTTGTCGTGGGTAGTTTTATTTAATTTCTTATAATACAGTGCACAATTTTCGTAAGGTTTCTTTTAGTGTTGTTAAAACAATAGCAAACATGAGACAGTTGATTACGCTTCGATAACAATCCAATTAGGTTCTGTGTTCGAATCCCTATGCAACACAAAGCTTTACCTCACGACATTTCAAGTAAGTTACTTGCGAAGGAGCAATACTTAACATCTCTCATAGTTCGTTATCAGGGGCAATAGTTAATTCGCGTCCGTTAAAGATGTTTTCGTTATGTAATTTAAACTTGGTATTAACTAACTGATACTGTCTAAAATCGAGGTCATCACTCTCTGTATGCCTAGTCAGGAATGACTGTTAGTTTCTGTCAGTTACGAAATCTTTGCTTAGTCTGCATGATCTGGGTCTAAATCCATATGCAGAACGAGACGGCTCGTCGTGTCGTTTGAAGTTCGTACATATTCGCAACTAGCTGCTCGTGTATAACTTAAATTTTTCATGTCATTTTGTGTTAAATAATAGGTACGTTATGATACTTTGAAGAAGAAATCATGAATAGGACGAACTTAACTACGTGTATTACCTCTCTGACATAATAATGAGAGTAGTAACATTTCAGGTATGTCATGTATTGTAATAAACGTGAACTTACAAGCCTTAAGGACTGTCTTATCTTTGATGAGGTGTTCCCTGATTTTTGTAGTATCGTGCTACTACTTTACATCTTGAGTTATTGCGATACAGAACAGTGTTTTCTAGTGGTGACTTGTTGGAACCATTTTCAATAGTCAAACGACTGTACCAAGGAGCGATTAGAGGACCTGCTAGACAGCTGCGGTATGTGGTTTGCATGTGAATCAGGCGAAATGCAATGGTCGTTCGGATACTTTCTAGCATGACTGTGCTTACGCGGCCAACCTTTCTAAACCCTACCCACAGAAAGCCTCAATGTCGTAAATAGTATCACGGATTCGATCCGACGAACCTCTATGGAGTAGATGATTGCCTTTGTGGACGGCCAAATCGCTGTGGAAAGCATTTTGAAACATGGAAGGAATTAGCGGTATGGACAGCAGCAACGACTGATATTCGTTTGGTTTACTGCTATAGCTGTATGTATATTTAAGCGGTCATAGGAATTGTGTGCTAACCATTCAAGAGTAAAGCTGCCCAATTGCTACTCCTGTCGACTTTCAACCTGCCGTTTCAAACAATAACAAACGGCAGTAGTTAAAGAGGCAATGGAAACAATGAGCATAGCTTATGAGGAAGCGCCCAGTATTAGACTGCATACAACTGCAATGTACTTCGAGTCATTATGTAAAAGTGTAAATATGCTGAAGAAAACTAGTGAAGAATATATTACCATAACACAAGCACCATAAAAGTGAATGGCGTTGCAATTGTAAATACATGTTTTGGATACTGTGCTTTCAGGTAATTGTAGAATATGGGCATGGGCTCTTCCGTGATGCCGAGGAGTGAGGAGGGAAAATAATTAAATTGGTTAAAGGTATTATAAAGGTTTGAAGTAGTACTGTGACTTCTGTTAGCTCAGGAGAGCGATGGAGTGTCGTAAGTGGATCGCTGACCACCCAAGTAAGGCAACGTGTGAGTTACGTGATGGTAAACAGCGCGCTCGACATCGAAGTGGTGACGTGGGCTTCAGTAACTGTCAGTCGATTACATAAGACGTGGGAATCGGCCCATGTTGGAGCTTTCCATCGTTCCACTGACCAGAGGGAAACAGCAGACATCAACGGGAGAGAAGCGTACTTAAGAACTGCAGGCCAGGCCGTCGTGGTCGGGCAGCCGAGTGGCGCATCACCGTTGCCACACAAGGCCACCACCATTGGAGACACCTTGACTAAGCCTCGAGCCCTGCTCACAGCCTGCCCGCCCACCAGACAGCCCCTGTCGTGAAGATGGTCTACGGGGCGGAACACAGACCTTCCCTCAGCCGTTGACGTCACGCCTCGTTGGACCGCGGCGGGAGCGATAGCCGCACCACTCATCGACACAGCCAGCGTTCGCAGAAGACCTGCGCCCACGCACTCCACCTCTGCCAGTTCAGAAGCACGCCGTCGGGCCAGGCGCTGTATGTGACTGCTGCTAGCCGCCGTCTCCGTCGGTTTATTATAACGAAATGAACATTCTCCCTTACAGCCATGTAGTAATTGTAATGTTTTGTTACATAAATAAATGCTTTGTATTTGCCGGAAGAAGTCTTACTCTCCATGCCCTTGACCTTCCGGCAGAGACCCCTGGATCCCGGCAGTCACGATATCCCGTACATTCTACAGCAGCAACTGTATGATGATGTGATAAGAAGACGAAACGGAAGTCGTGATGGAAACCATGCGAGATGATATTCTAGATGTTGTTTGAAAGAGCTGTAGATGGCTTCTAACCAAATAGTTTCTGTGAATGAAGGAAACCTTCGACACCAGACATCACGAGACGCTGCCGCCACGCATGTGCAACCTCGTCTATGGTCTCTCAGCACCGTGCGGCTGCCTCCTGAAGGTGCTCAACAATGTAGGCCTCATCCTGCTTCTGAACCGCTTCGTTCAGCACGTTGTGCGTATCCGTCGATTCTGTGAACAGCCAATAGGATACGCTGATATCTGTGGGCTGTGGATAACGTTGCTTCCGCCTCAGACTCTCGGACATGAAAGTTCTTTTGCTGGCAGGCTCCAAATGTAACACTCTGCAGACAGTCACACAATTCCCTATAAGTAACTGGATAGTTATAAAATAGCAGTCGGGCAGCTCCCTTCGATGCTTGCGGATAGTAAAGTACCCTGAAGGCGACCTGCTGACTTAGCAGTTTCTGTTGTTGTACCATTGACAAGAGTGTAATATTAAATCTAGATCTAGTGACACCAAAGGTATTTTAGATATCATTGTATTAGGCTTAGGACGTTAATTGTCATACAGTAGACAGTACCATTTCGTATAATGTTTTAGAAAACTGTTACTTGTTATTCTTTATTGTGTTTCCGCGTATTTCTCATAGTGTCACACTACGACACAAGTGTTTCACTGGCAAGCGCTCAAATCAACCGCCATTATGGAACCATAGCAGGGTACCACTTTTCTGCTACCGTCGAAGTTAGAACTAAATGGTTGAAATGGCTCTGAGCACTATGGGACTTAACATTTGTGGTCATCAGTCCCCTAGAACTTAGAATTACTTAAACCCATCTAACCTAAGGACATAACACACATCCATGCCCGAGGCAGGATTCGAACCTGCGATCGTGAAGTTAGAGCTGAATTAGTAGTATTGAGTTACTGTATTGACATCAAGAAAATTACTTCGATATGTACTAAATAATTTGCATCACCCGGAAGACAGAAAGAGCTATTGTGTGCGAAAACTATTGCACAATCAGGTAAACTGTCCATGCAACACAGTAGCTGACAATAATTATGTATAGAAGAATAAAAAAAATAGAGCATCTATTAAACGACTATCAGTTTTGATTCCGGAAGTGTAAAGGCTCCTGAGGGGCAATTCTGGACATTGCATTTGATAGTGGAATCGAAATTACAGTAAAATCAAAAGACTTTCATAGGATTTATGGAGCTAGAGTAACTGTTCAGTTGTGTTAGATGGTGTAAGATATCATAATACCTCAGTAAAATTCGTGGAAGCTGTTGCAAAAGGCCAAAGTATTGAAAGCAAGAAGGAACAACGAGAATAGGGTGACTACCCATACCGGATTGGTGGCAGTGTGAAATAACATACCATCACATAACACAATGGGTATATATCGCAATATGGCCAAACAATTACGAATGACGCAGAACATGGTGGCACATAGTATCTTTCTGAAGACTCGGGTATCATAAGAGAAGTGGGGCGCCGGTTCTCGAACACCGGCGTATCGCAATCGAAGAGAGAGCTGAAAAGTGATAATCGGTAATGGGTCGATTTTCAGAATCTTGCGTGAGATTAGGCACTTCAAAATGTTCACGACTGTCAGCGTTCCGCTGCTGTCACACCCATTCAAAAAGCTTTCGTGACTGACGCGGTTCGGGTATGCCAAAGCTTTATCGGACCAATCGAGATGGCTTCGTCATGTACGAGTGTTATGTGTAATAATATTACCCCAAGGTGCAATACCATTGGGTCACGTGATGCTGAGTATATTCACTATATCAGAAGAGAGCATAAGATCGTTCCACATAGTTTTTTTATTACTACGTGGTGACTTTGAATGATCAATAGAGCGTATAAACACAGATTGTAGTCATGTAATTCACTGCAGTTACGGATCGATTACATTAACCATACAGATTCACTTAACATGTTAAATATATTATAAATTTTCCAAGTTATTTATTTTATTTACTTATCGCGTACTTTATAAATACCTTCTCCAATCAAAGAATATTTATTATAGTCAAATTCTATATATTTACATTATGGGCATTATCCATGGCAGTAAGCACGTTTTGCCATGTATGTAACGTGAATGTAGGTGGAAGCTGAGCAACACCAAATGTAGAGGCTCCGAATGTAATTTATTGCGACTGGATGAATACATTATGTGAAAGCCATAGTTAACTCGCAACACGATTGTTCTAGTGAAAGGTACTAATAGTTACGTATTAGCTAACAGAAGCGTTACAACAAACCGAATGCATGGCTGTTCGGACGTAGCAGTTTTAGTATCATTGGCCTAAGCAAGAAAAGATGGCGAGATGACGGTACCAAGAATCTGTCAAAATCCGAGTGTTAAACAAATTTATTTGTTTCTGCAACTAGTCTAATACTCTTCTGGTGGGGTGTTGAGCTACGCTTTCTTGGCATTGGCTCTCACCGTGTCCCAGAGTTCTGTATTGCTAACAGCTGCCGGAGAAATATAAATTTTGTTCACTTTTTATTAAATGAAACTCCGGAGGCGGTACACACTCAACGTCGTGAGGCCAAATAAAAACCTAGTTGATAAATGAGTAGCGATATTGACACCAGGCTGCAGACATGGTTTTGCTAGCACTACGCTCAACAACAAGGTAGTGAGAAATACATGAAATCTATTTGCAATTGCGAATACGAAGAACCAGTAGTTGTACAAGGAAATCACTACTGTGAAAGTTTGTGCCGGGCCGGGACTCGAATCCGAATTATCCGCAATACGCGACCGGTCGCCTTAACGTCTTTGGCTATCGATGGGAGACTCACGGTCGGACACAAATTTCCATACGTCGTCTTTCCTGAACCAGACCCTGTACCGGTACACACATTATATGATTCCCGCACAGGGGACGACATTTTTAAATGACAGTCGCTGCCCGGTATTGGCGGATAATTACGATAGTGCTGTGCCTGTGTTGTTCCTACGTACATGCATGTCCGACGAAACAATGCATTATTCATCTTAACAACACAGATACTGCAGCATCGCAGGTATTAGGATGGTAGTGAAGGAGATAAAGATGACGATTATTATATTTCTTTCCCTTCTCAGACTTTACGTCTGGTTACAAATGGAAAGTGACGCGGACTTTGATCAAGCGTGACTTCCTTTGAACTATACGGTATATGTTACATTGCATTTAGGAACTTTCGGGTAATTGAACATGTATCAATAATTACAGATTCCTATAGTTGTGTATATACGTTTGGATGTAGTTACATTGCCTTGATGTACTGGTGGATATTGTGTGCTATGACTCCTGTAGTTGATAGTATAATCGGTAAAATGTCAACATCATCCTGATGCCACATGTCTTTGACTTCCTCAGCCAGTTGGATGTATTTTTCAATTTTTTCTCCTGTTTTCTTCTGTATATTTGTTGTATTGGGTATGGATATTTCGATTAGTTGTTTTAATTTCTTCTTTTTATTGGTGAGTATGATGTCAGGTTTGTTATGTGGTGTTGTTTTATCTGTTATAATGGTTCTGTTCCAGTATAATTTGTATTCATCGTTCTCCAGTACATTTTGTGGTGCATACTTGTATGTGGGAACATGTTTTATAAGTTTATGTTGTAAGGCAAGCTGTTGATGTATTATTTTTGCTACATCGTCATGTCTTCTGGGGTATTCTGTATTTGCTAGTATTGTACATCCGCTTGTGATGTGATCTACTGTTTCTCTTTGTTGTTTGCAAAGTCTGCATTTATCTGTTGTGGTATTGGGATCTTTAATAATATGCTTGCTGTAATATCTGGTGTTTATTGTTTGATCCTGTATTGCAATCATGAACCCTTCCGTCTCACTGTATATATTGCCTTTTCTTAGCCATGTGTTGGATGCGTCTTGATCGATGTGTGGCTGTGTTAGATGATACGGGTGCTTGCCACGTAGTGTTTTCTTTTTCCAATTTACTTTCTTCGTATATGTTGATGTTATGTGATCTAAAGGGTTGTACAAGCGGTTAAGAAATTGCAGTGGTGCAGCCGATGTATTTATATGAGTGATTGCTTTGTGTATTTTGCTAGTTTCAGCTCGTTCTATAAAGAATTTTCTTAAATTTTCTACCTGTCCATAATGTAGGTTTTTTATGTCGATACATCCCCTTCCTCCTTCCTTTCTGCTTAACGTGAATATTTCTGTTGCTGAATGTATGTGATGTATTCTGTATTTGTGGCATTGTGATCGTGTAAGTGTACTGAGTGCTTCTGGGTCTGTGTTACTCCATTTCACTACTCCAAATGAGTAGGTCAGTATTGGTATAGCATAAGTATTTATTATTATTATTGTTATTACAATTAATTTTGTTATTACCATAATTATTATCTCGGATTTTGTTTTAATGAATATGTAAAACAACACAGAATTGTTGAAGGTGAGTTTTAAGAGTCCATGAGCTAGCAGTGGTTTTAATTTTTCAAGATCAAAGATAAACATGAACGATTTTTAAAGAATGAAACGAGATGCTTTGAGCCTTCTTACCACCTTAAATTTTGAAGTGTTTATCTCCTGGTTGACGGCATTGTGTGCTGTCCCGGAGGCGTATGTGTCTTCATGCAACAAAGAGATACAAAGTTACTGCTTAAATAGCGCATATGCGCCAAGGTTATGTTAGAATATTTGTGACGCCAATGTTTGTAAGGTGGTTGATTTAAAAGTAATGACAGTACATTGACTTATAAAACAACTAATATCGTAATACTAATAATAACAACACAATAAGAAGGCTAAAAATGAATGCATACTTTAATTTTTTATCTCTAGAATACTGAATATGGGTTGCCCATTGTATAGATTACTGCAGAATGCTGCAGAAAACCGTACATCAGTGACAAATACCGCCGACTATAACGTTTCCTGCTTTGGCGATTGCTTAAGAGCTATTACAATTGTTGTCTTTCAAGTTATGACTTACGTTGTGAGCGGCGCGCTGTAGCTATTCAGTCTCAGGCGCCTTGTCACGGTCCGCGCTGCTCCCTCCCTCGGAGGATTCGAGTCCTCCCACGGGCATGAGTGTGTGTGTTGTTCTTAGCGTAAGTTAGATTAAGTAGTGTGAAAGCTTAGGGGCTGATTACCTCATCAGTTCTGTCCCATAAGATCTTACCACAAATTTTGAAATTATCAACTTACGTTGTTACAGGGCAGTCTGTTGTCCACATTAGAAAATTTCACTCATCCTCAGAAGAACTCTTCGTATCCGCACGCACAGGTAAAATGTATAGGCACAAAAGAGTGTAACAAAAATTAGCCACACTAATCGTATTTAGATGGTGCAATATACTTTCAGTTTCAGGTGTGAATAAGATACTAAATGAATGAAAAAGTTCTGGTATGTTCTCACTTTTAAGCACTGTTTTCCACGAGTAAGGCCGTATCAGTTACAGTCTTAAATCTTGCTTTTACAAGTACAAAAGCATCAATGTTAGAAACTAGTTTACTGTTTCCACCCTGAGCGGATACCAAAAATATACACGGATCTTCTATGGTTAGAATCCACGCTCAGTACTCTGAGCATGATTGCAATGTACTATCAGTTACTGTTCCACTATGACTGCTCAGCACGCCAAGTAGAATTTAAGTTATTTGAAATAAAGTCGCAGCTCACACAGAAAACTCCGGAATTTCTGTAATAGTGTTTTACAACTTACTTGAGCGTTTGCAACTACATCACAACCTACTAAACTGAAAGATTACTCATATTTAATATAAACTTAATATAAACTTAATATAAATGTACGCAGATTTAAGTGTAAACATGTATGACTGTCACAATAGTGGTCACTGACCATTCCTAGACTGCAGTACGCTCTTGCGCTTGCTACGCTAAAGTGATATTCCTATACTATGATTGGTTGCATCCAAATTATAGCCAGTCAGCATTCGAGATTGATTTATAATATACAGAGTTTTTCGATATGAACAAGTCACTTTGTGAAAGCGGTATTTCGTAACCATTATATTTCAAATAAAGAAACAAAGGCAAATTAATTCCTTTTTAACTCGTCTGTATTATTGAGACATGCTTCTTGTTTCGTCAAAACCGTACAATGGCTTCTCTTGATCCACTAATTTAACCATTACACGTGAATCATTCACAAGGTATAAGATCCTTCTTAACACGATTTCATATTTCCAGTTGCACAAGCCTGCAAATGTTCATATGTCACAAACATACAACACGTCTTCATTCGTTAGCTCAATCAACAAAACCTATGAAACTTTCAACACTTAATACATATCATAATTTTAGCAAATGATGAAATTAGTGCTTAAAATCATTTGCTTTATAGAGAAAGGGTACTTCGTTGTGGTAGTCAAAGGCCATAGACGTTCCATTCAACTTCATCACTGGCTGTTAACTGTCATTGTGTGAACTTTTCACGTCATTACTGATGTATAGTAGTTCGAAGTCTAGCGTTTTGTGTGATTTTGTGTATCTCTAAAAATACTGGGGATGTGAGGCTGAAATTAACACTGGTGTTAGCTACCGTTATTATAAACTAGTGTACTAAGTTCGATTCCATTTGCAGTATAGCGAAAGCGGAATTAAATTTCTAATACTGTAGTTAACATTCAGTCGCCTGTAAGGTAGTGACACCCTACGCTGAAGCTGACAGTTGACACAAATGATTTATATGTGTTATAGCGTAGCTACGATTCATTACATGCACACCTCTTAATATCATGACTTCTCTACGGCGGTATACAGCTCTAAGCCATAACGTCAGCTATATGTCATCGCAATGATGAACGGGTTCTATGTATTCTTTATTAATCCGATTTCCATTTTCGCCGTGATTCATATTGTACGATATACTGGAAGGGTTGCTTGAAGTCATTGCCAGTCTAAACTGTATAAATTGTAATGAATTTTCATGTTTATTTTACAATGTTCAGAATGATTAGCCTAACTGGGAAACAAGTTGTATTGTTTCCTTTACATTGTAGTATATGTGTCTCTTCTACTATAAGATGCTTTGAACTAATTTCGTCATCGTAAAAGAGTTCTGTGGGTCCGCCAGTCGCGAAACTATCATCAAACAAATTTCTGTGACACTTCAGCAGAAATTCTGTCCCATCGCTTTCGTCTTGCTGTCATAATAAAGGCTGCAAAAGGAATTAGCTGCTAGTACTCGGGAAATGTTGTAATATTAAGGGAAGAACTGGTAATTAAAAGCGGCAGAAAATGAACTTAATGCATTTCCGGTGACAGGAAAATTACACGACAGAAGCTCGGGCGTGTATGATATAATTGAGTCGAGAAGTTTCCTCTCTTACAGCAGAGTAGTTATAGCTGACTGAACATAAACATTCTTGAAGCACTCATTTTCCGAAAAATGAAGAGTGCGTTTGTAACAAATAACCTTGCTTTGCAATTATTAAACGATTAAGACTACAGTGAGGAAGATTACGGAGGTAAATTCTCAAGTTTTGTCTCTTTTTCCGCTGTCGGATTAATGGCGAGTTTACAAAAGCTGCGAGACCAGAATAAATTAAAACTCCTCTGCCGTGGTAAGAGTCTTGCTCTTAATTAATTAGTAGCCACTTACTTGATGTCAAGTTAAAGAAGGAAGTTACTTAACGAGTTGCGAGTTTTGTAGATTACATTATGCGATCGTCTCTGAAATGCCACTAACTGCGGAGTGCCATATCGGCTGTCTTTAAAGTGTCTGCACAACTGTTCAAATAAACGCTGTTTGCTTTTCCTTCTGTTTAGTATATATTGCTACAAGATCACTTTCTGCTGCTAGTATTATCTGATAACATATCGTATAGAACAAATGTACAAATGTTTCAATGTTTGTGTCAGTAATTTGACAACATATATAGTCTGTAAATCTATACTTCACCCCCCCCCCCCCCACACACACACACACACACACACACACACATTTCAGATTCTAGCTCTCTTATTGCTTGAAAAAACAGTCATGAAAATCTCGTCTACGACTGTAGTTAACGACGATGTGAGCAGAAGTATGATAAACATCTTTGATATTACTATTTCATTTCATACATACATCTTAATTCCCTCTTTTTTGGAGATCCGTATCCTATCGAGTGGAAGTATAACTTAATTCCACTTACAACGAAACACAGCAACTGGAACTGCAACAACCGAAGTTACAGATGGCATCAGAGATACCATGGACAGGCATAAAACCACGACTTCAAATATATTTGATATTGGCATGGCTTTCGATTCTGTTGGACTCGACATTTTATTGATGAAAATGAAACACCTGAACGTCTCAATACCCTTGATCCCCCAGATATAGAAAAAAGATAAGATATCATGGATGAGAGATGTGAACACAGTAACGTATGCTGCCAGGAACTGTGGTCGCGGCAGTCCTCCGTGGTACAGCTCTAAGTCGATCGCTTGTCCCACTGTATTTCTTCAATATTTCATCTGTGTTCGGTACCTAACACACAGATATTAATGAGTCCAATTTTTACCTAACGTTTCTACTCGTTGATAATATCCACTTACTATATCAAAAAAATTTTCATTATGGCAGTATAATCTTCGATTATCGTATAAATTGAGGAGGACATATTTAAAAAACAGCGTTAAGAGCCTCCCTTGCCTAGGCAGAAACCAAAAATTTTTAAAATTATTTCCATCAGCATTAAAACAAAAATTCATCCTGTCTTTAATCTGGCCAAATCTTATTACTATGACGTGCCAGTCAAGTTGAACTATCTATCTACACATACGTAATACACTGACGAGCCAAAGAAAGTGGTGCACCTGCCTAATATCGTGTAGGGTCCCCGCGAGCACGCAGAAGTGCCGCCATAGGAAGTGGCATGGACTCCACTAATGCCTGAAGTGGTTCTGGAGGGAATTCATATCCCAGATACGCTCAATAATGCTTACGTAGATGGCACCTGTGACAGGTGTATCTAGACGTAATAGAGATCCCATATCACTCCAACTGCACACGCCCCACACCATTACAGAGCGTCCGCCAACTTGATGAGTCCACTGGAGACGTGCTGGGTCCATGGATTCATGAGGTTGTCTCCATATCCGTACACGTCCATCCATTTGATACAATTTGAATCTAGACTCGTCCGATCAGGCATCAAGGCTACACGAGGGAGTCTTCGACTTCGAAAGACCATGCATGTGACGTATCGTTGAATGGTTCGCACGCTGACACTTGTTGATGGCCCAGCATTGAAATCTGCAAGAATTCATGGAAGGGTTCCACTTCCGTCATGTTGAACGATCCTCTTCAGTCTTCGTCCGTCCCATTCTTGCAGATCCTTTTCCCGGCCGCAATGATGTCGGATATCTGATGTTTTACCGGATTCGTGATATTCACGGTTCATTCGTGAAATGGTCGTATTGGAAAATCCCCACTTCATCGCTACCTCGGAGATGCTGTGTTTCATTGCTCTTGAGCCGACTATAACACCACGTTCAAACTCACTTAAATCTTGATATCCTGCCATTATAGCAGCAGTAACCGAGCCAACAACTGCGCCAACACTTGCTGTTTTGCATAAGCTATGCCGACCGCAGCGCCGTATTCTGCCTTTTTGCGTATCTCTATATTTGAATACGTATGCCTTTACCAGTTTCTTTGGTGCTTCAGTGTACATCACCGTAACATTCGGTTGTAGAGCCACATGAAACATTTTTATTCTTGATGGATGCGACGTATTAGATGACATAATATTCACCCGCTGTTTTATACTCTGGTTTCTGCGTCGCTATTGTCCTTAATCTCCGTCCTACGTTGTCAAGTACTTCGCTTCGTTCCACAACTGCCATTCTGAGATGGGATATAGTACAGCATCGACGCTATACGTCTCCATAATATGAACTCTTTCTCCATGTCCTTGTTCATTTGTCCAGTTTCTTGTTAGTCCAGAACTGGCCGAGAAGTATTCTATGTTTAACCCAAAACACCTTCCATTCAAGCAGAGTTACAAGGTTTTATCTCTTAACATTGGCATAGATTCCCTCTCAGAATATCGCAGCCGTTTACCTACTTTACAACAGTGAATTAGCTGTCATATTTGCAATAGTTTCCGTACTTTCATCTTCACCGTCTGCATCTGTTTCCTTTTCCGCATCTCATCTAACTCTACTCTTACTCTTCCCATGACCATTCTCCGTATATGATTCCTGCTGTATTACTGCCGCACATTGCTGTTAGATGGCATTGCTCATATTCGACGAAAATATGTAAGATTATCTCAAAGATACCATACATATCAGGCATTATTATTATTATTCTTGTTGTTGTTATTATTATTATTATTGTTATTATTATTATTATTATTATTATTATTATTATTATTATTATTCTCTGAAGTCACAACGTAACGGTTTAAGTTTTCCGCTACCCCAAGATTTCACATTAAATTTGATTTTCATCCTTCATTTTTGTCTATTTGTCCATAAATTTTCTTCAGTATTTCTTCTTTTGATAGAGGATTGAATTCCTTGAATCCATGTGGACGGCGGTCTCCCTCTCTTCTTTCTTCCTGATGTCTCCCATTCCATAATTCCCTGCAGTAAACTCTCCTTTGACATCCTTTTTGTATCTCCATACCGTAAAATTTATTTTTCATCTATAAAATCTGCAGTGGAATTTTTAATGTCCTTTATCTTCCTGATGATTTCATTTCTGATTCTTTCTCATCTGGATATCCTTGGACTACACCTCCAAAAGTCCATCTCCGTTGCCATCAACCTTCTTACTGTTTGTGGTTTAACTGTCCATATATGTGATCCGTACGTCACAACGCTTCTGATAATTGTGTTGAAAATTTTCCTTTTTGTTTCCTTTCTAATGTGTTGGTCACATAAAGTACCATTCAATGTTCCAATAGTGAACTTCACGGCATTTATTATTGAATTTATTTCCTTGCCTTGTTTTTATCTTGTGTGATGTTGACTCCTAGATATCTGTATTTCTCAGCGTATTTAATAATTCCCATTCCTCCTTCCAGTGACAAATCTCGATTTGTGTCTCCTATTACCATATATTTTGTTTTATCCCTTATGTGTCTAAGTCAAATTTCGATTTGTGTCTCCTATTACCATATATTTTGTTTTATTCCTGATGTCTCTAAGTCCCCTTTTTGCATGATAACGTCCTATTTATCTTGTGTCAATTATTTGGTCGTGATTAAATTGTAATGAATATATCGGAACATCATTTACTGCTATCCCCAAGTTTTTACATTTTCTTTTCCAGTTTTCTAATGCTTTTTCTGTATATAGTTTGAAACGTGTTGTTGACATATTGCATCCATGATGTAATATTTTTGTAGCTTTAAATCCAAATGAGAGAGTTTTCGTAGAGTTTCCAAATCGCTTTAATTATGATAGAACTAATATTAAACAAGTATATTATCATATACTTTTCCTATGTCTTCAAATACTAAATGATGGGATGGATTTCTAACTTTTAGCTTTTCAATTATTTCTTGCAAGCAGTATATACGGTATGTATTTGATCTCCCTGCTCTGAAGCCAGCCTGTTCCTCGGCCTTCGTTTCCTTGAAACCTCCTTTCAAAAATTTTTGATAACTCTCCCATTATCTCTTAAATACATAAGTGACAGTTATTCCTCTGTAGTTCTCGCACTCATCTTTTCTCCCTTTCTTGTGGGTTGTTGATATAAAACTTAGTTTCCAGACTTCTGGTATGGTGTCACCATTTAAGCATTCTGAAAAAGGCTTGTCAAAATTTCATGTAATTTATCCATACCATATTTCAAGATTTCAGCTGGTTCTTCTCCAACTCCAGTAGCACTTCCTTTCTTTTAAGTTTTGATTTTTTAATACTTTTATGTCAAGTGAAAGGCTGCCATTATTTTCTGTTTCTTCTATGTCGTTATTAATTGTAACCAAAAATTCTCCTCTGCTTTCAGTCAATAAATCTTTTAAGCATTTTTCCGAGTCTGAATAATAATGTAGTTAATTGTTTTGAATTTCCTTAGAGATTTTCTTGAGTGTTTCCAATATTTTATTATTATTTCCTTCTTTTCTCAGACGTTATGTCTGGTCAGAAATGGAAAGTGACGCTTACCTTGAACTAGTGTGACTTCCTTTTAACTGTACAGTATATGTTATATTGCATTTAGGAACTTTCGGGTAATTGAACATGTATCAACATTTACGGATATCTGTAGTTGTATATGTAAGTTTGGATGTAGCTGTATTGCATTGATGTAATGGTGGATATTGTGTGGTATGCCTCCAGTAGTTGATAGTATAATTGGTATAATGTCAACTTTATCCTGATGCCACATGTCCTTGACTTCCTCAGCCAGTTGGATGTATTTTTCAATTTTTTCTCCTGTTTTCTTTAGTATATTTGTTGTATTGGGTATGGATATTTCGATTAGTTGTGTTAATTTCTTCTTTTTATTGGTGAGTATGATGTCAGGTTTGTTATGTGGTGTTGTTTTATCTGTTATAATGGCTCTGTTCCAGTATCATTTGTATTCATCATTCTCCAGTACATTTTTTGGTGCATACTTGTATGTGAAAACGTGTTGTTTTATAAGTTTATGTTGTAAGGCCAGCTGTTGATGTATTATTTTTGCTACATTGTCATGTCTTCTGGGGCATTCTGTATTTGCTAGTATTGTACATCAACTTGTGATTTGATCTACTGTTTCTATTCGTTGTTGGCAAAGTCTGCATTTATCTGTTGTGATATTGGGATCTTTAATAATATGCTTGCTGTAATATCTGGTGTTTATTGTTTGATCCTGTATTGCAATCATGAATCCTTCCGTCTCACTGTATATATTGCCTTTTCTTAGCCATGTGTTGGATGCGTCTTGATCGATGTGTGGCTGTGTTAGACGATATGGGTGCTTGCCATGTAGTGTTTTCTTTTTCCAATTTACTTTCTTCATATCTGTTGATGTTATTATTATAATTATTATTACTATTATTATTATTATTATTATTATTATTATTATCATTACCTTCTTCTCATGTGCTATGCACATTTTAATGTAAATTCAGTAAATAACTAACAGGGAGCGAGATATCCATCACCGTGACATATGGAATAAATGGATAAAACAAATGAATTCTTGAACTAAATGGCATTGTGATATTTGTTAGTGCTGCTAGAAG
The DNA here is from genome assembly GCF_021461385.2 of Schistocerca piceifrons. NCBI lineage: Eukaryota > Metazoa > Arthropoda > Insecta > Orthoptera > Acrididae > Schistocerca > Schistocerca piceifrons. Next base: position 402,616,007 of record NC_060140.1, read on the forward strand.
TAATTAATATATTCGCTCGCTTGAATATATATTCTAACTTTGTTACAAGCGACTGCCTTAAACTATGGACATTCCGCTGAATAACACTAAGCTCGTAAATATATGTCATCCAGGAAGGTCAATGAAGTAAATGTTACATGAAAATGGTTCCGTTTACCTACCATTTCAAATGAAAGTTATTTTGATAAATTTGTGCTAATTTTAGTACTATTCATGACATGAGTAAGCAATCCCAACATGTTTTTATCTATTACTACTGCCCACATAGTGTTATAAAGGCGACAACCATCTTCCACACCAGGCAGTGCTGTTACGGCTATTATTTAGGAAATATTTGGTGTTGATGTGTGGAAAATTTAACCTCCTGTCAACTGAAATATTCATCAGTATCATATAAATGCATCTTTTTGTATCATTATTCACCTCTAGATAATGCAGAAAAGTAAAAGGAGTGAACTTGGAGTAATTTATAAATTGTCCTGATGATGTCTAACAGTGAATACGACTATTCTACGTGTATTCTGCACTGTAGTATAGCACTTTGAACAATATAAGGTTACAGGTAGTCCTTTGTAATGCTTTAATGAGTCATTAGCGAAAACATATGCTACAAATTAAAGTGTGACTTAAAAGTCACATGAACTCCGATTTAAACACGTCCTCATTGTTACACTCTGTACGTCCATACCATGAAAATTAATTTGAACATTACGTGTTTCGTGACAAAACTACTTTATTTTTCGTATTCCTTCATTGAAAATACATCTCTCTCGGAGAATAATATTACTAGTATCTCTTCATTAGTGTTGAAGAACTCTAAGGTTTCCACGGTATGCTAGCATTCAAAAATATTGTAAATGGTATTGTATTTTAGCCAAGTATTAAATATTTTATTGCAGAACTGCGTTAACGCCGTTAATAGCACAAACAAAAAATAGTAGTACTTCTAATAAAGAAACAGGAAAATATTTTATTCCGCTGATTTAATGCAACATTTATCATCCACAGTTGGCACAACACGTAACGATGCATAATGATACGCTAAATCATTTTTAAAATAGTGACAGGCACAATAGATCTATGTTCACCTTTAGTAAGGTTTGGCAAATTCCTATCATTTTCAGCAAGCCAAGTTGTCACTTTTTCCTCCCTTGTTACACCCGCCAGACCCTTGTTACATTCGCCAGACGATAAGAGCTCCCAGGTTACTTTAATATGGAATCTGTTCGAAATTGTGATTGCTACGATTAGAATGTCGCTAATAGAAAACAATACAGGATGTGTAACAGTCCACACAGTCTATTATAATATATATTACGTACATTTGTAAAGAGCCGCAGCACCATCAAGTTGTTAACTGAAGATCCTGTTGTGTGCAGGAATGTACCGTAAGGAATTTCAGAACCACTCGGACAAATTACCCCGCCGTGTAATGAATTGTAGTTCCATTTAAATGTGAATGAAAATAGGAACATTCATTTAATAGAGAAAGGGTAAATGGTATTATGCTATAATATTAGTGGTATTAATCTTGAGCACGTCAAAACGCTTAATTATTTTGGGGCAGTCGCGTAAAATCGGTATTAGGCATGGCGAAATGAAGTGTTGCGAGAAAATGCAGCGCTTCCGCAAAATGAATGGTATACAAGACTCAAGGGAGACAAATTCTAGGCTAATGAAACAACGTTAAGAGTTGTCATTTCTAATGCGACTTTATAACAGCTAACTATCTCAAAAGCACGATTTCGTAACTGGTCGGTACAACCCATACGACGATCACCGGATGAAAGACAACAGTATTTCTCACGAAATCTTGTTAAGTGAGTATTGAGACGCGTATTGTAACAATATTCCTTAGTTACTTCATATTAATTCTTGAATGATTTACGAAATAATTTCAGGTATGTCGTAATAATTGAAATAATTATTTAAACGAGAGTTAATATTTAAGATAATACGTCTCTAAATCATACTAAAAAGGAGAAAATAATTTCTCCTTGACCGATACAGATACCTAACTCTGTAAAGGTCGGCCTAAAATTTTTACTTTTTTTTTCCTTCATCATTCTTCTGACTCGTTTGATTCGATCCTTCACGAATTCCTCTCCTGTGCTAACCTCTTAATCTCAGAGTAGCACTTGCAACTTACGTCAGCAATTATTTGCTGTATGTATTCCAATCTCTGTCATCCTCTACACTTTTGGCCTTATACAGCTTCCTCTAGTACCAGGGAAGTCATTCCCGCATGTCTAAACAGATGTCTTGTCATCCTGTCCCTTCTTCTTATCGGTGATTTCCACATAATCCTTTCCTCTCCGATTCTACGCTGAACCTCCTCATCCCTTACCTTATCAGTCCACCGAATTTTCAACATCGTCTGTAACACCACAACTCAGATGCTTCGATTCCCTCCTGTTCCGGTTTTACCACAGTCCATGTTTCACTACCTTACAATGATGTACTCCAGACGTACAATCTCTAAAACTTCTTCCTCAAATTAAGGCTGATATTTGATACTAGTAGACTTCTCTTGGCCAGGAATGCCCTTTTCGCCATTGCTAGTCAGCTTTTAAAATCTTCCTTGTTCCGTCCATTGTTAGTTATTTTACTGCCAAGGTAGCAGACTTCCTTAACTTCATCTACTTCGTGACCATCAATCCTGATGTTAAGTTCTCGCTGTTCTCATTTCTGCTTCTTCGCATTGCCTTTGTCTTTCTTCGATTTACTCTCAATCCATGCTCTCTTATCGTTAAACTGTCCATTCCGCTCAGGAGATCACTTAATTCCTCTTCACTCCCACTCAGGATAGAAATGTCATCAGCGAATCGTATCATTGGTATTATTTCACCTTGAATTTTAGTTCCACTCCTGAACCTTTCTTTTATTTCCATCACTGCTTCCTCGATGTGCAGATCGAACAGTTACGGCCAAAAGCTACATCCTTGTCTTACACCCTTTGTAATAGAAGCACTTCGTTCTTGGTCGTCCCCTTTTACTATTGGCTCTTAGCTGTTGTACATATTTATATGACCCATCTCTACCTATAGCTTTCATCAGAATTCCGAACACCTTGCACCATTTTACACTGTCGAAAGCTTTTTCCAGATCGACAGATCCAGTTCCTATGAACGTATCGTGATTTTTCTTTAGTCTTGCTTCCATTATTAATCGCAACGTCAGAATTGCCCGTCTCGTGCCTCTCCCTTTCCTAAAGCCAAACTAATCGTCATTTATCGCATCCTCAGTTTTCTTTACCATTCATCTGTGTATTATTCTTGTCAGTAACTTGGATGCATGAGCTGTTAAGGTGATTGTGTGGTAATTCTCGCACTTGTCAGCTCTTGCAGTCTTCGGAATTGTGTGAATGATGATTTTCCGAAAGTCAGATGGGATGTCTCAAGACTCATACATTCTGCACACCAACGTGAATCGTCGTTTTGTTGCCACTTCCCCCAATGATTTTAGAAACTCTGATGGAATTTTATCCATCCCTACTGGTTTATTTGATCTTAAGTCCTCCAAAGATCTGTTAAATTGTGATTCTAGTACTGGATCCACTATCTCTTCTAAATGGACTGCTGTTTCTTGTACTATCAAATCAGACAAATCTTCCCTTTCATAGAGGCTTTCGATGTATTCCTTCCACCAATCCGCTCTCTCCTCTGAATTTAACAGTGGAATTCCCGTTCCACTACTAATGTTATCAACCTTGCTATTAATGTCACCGATGGGCGATTCGGCCTTCTAGTATGCAGAGTCTGTTCTTCAAACAATCATTTCCTTTGCGATGTCTTCACATTTTTCTTGCAGCAATTTCGTCTTAGCTTCCCTGTACTTTCTATTGATTTCATTCCTCAGCGACTTGTATTTCTCTCTTCCTGAGTTTCCCGGAACATTTCTATACTTCCTCCTTTCATCGGTCAATTGACATATTTCTTCTGTTACCCATAGTTTCTTCGCAGTTGCCTTCTTCATACCCATGATCACCTTCCCAACATCTGTGATGGCCCATTTTAGAGACGACCATTATTCTTCAACTATACTGCCTACGGAGCTATTCATTATTGCTGGATCTATAGCCTTCGAGAACTACAAGCGTATCTCGTCATTCTTTAGTACTCCTGTACTCCACTTCTTTGTGTTTTGATTCTCCCGACCAATGTCTTAAGCTTCAACCTACTCTTCATCACCTCTATGTTGTAATCTGAGTCTGTATCTGCTCCTGGTTAGGTCTTACAATCTAGTATCTGATTTCGGATTCTGTCTGACCGTGATGTAATCTAACTGAAATCTTCCCGTATCACCCGGCCTTTTCTAAGTATACCTACGCCTCTTCTGATTCTTTAACAGAGTTTTCGCTATTACTAGCTGAACCATGTTACAGAACTCAATTAGTATTGCTCCTCTTATTGCTCCTCTGTCGTTCCTTTCCCCAAGCCAATATGCTCCTGTAACCTTTTCTTCTACTCCTTCCCCTACAACTGCGTTCAAGTCTCCCAACACTATTAGATTTTCATACCCATTTACATACTGTATTACCCCTTCAAAATCCTCATACTCATTCACTATTTCTTCATCTTTAACTTGCATGTATACCTTAACTATCGTTGTCGGTGTTGGTTTGTTGTCGATTCTGATACGAATAACCCTGTCACTGAACTGTTCACAGTAAACTCTCTCAGCCCTACCTCCCTATGCATAACGATCCTACTCCCGTTTTACCATTCTCTGCTGCTGTTAATATTACCCGATACTCATCGGACCAGAAATCCTTGTTGTCCATCCATTTCACTTCACTGACCCATGCTATATCTAGATTGAGCCTTTGTATTTCCATTTTCTGATTTTCTAGTTTCCCTACCACGTTCAAGTTTCTGACATTCCTCGCTCCTATTCGTAGAACTTTATCTTTCCGTTGATTATTCAGTCTTATTCTCATGGCAACCTCCCATTTGGCAGTCCTCTGCCAGAGATCCGAATGGGAGACTATTCCGGAATCTGCTGCCAATGGTAGGATCATCATGACACTTCTTCAATTACAGGCCACATGTCCTGTGTATACACGTTGCGTGTCTTTAATGCAGTGGTTTCCATTGCCTTCTGTATCCTCATGCCGTTGCTCACTGCAGATTCTTCTGTCTTTAGGGCCAGTATCCCAACCCAGGGACAAGAGAGTGCCCTGAACCTCTGTCCGCTACTCCACCCTATTTGACAAGGCCGTTGGCAGAATGAGGGGTGACTTACGCCGGAGTTCTTCGGCCATCAGTGCTGATTATAAACCAAAATTTAGCAGCGGCTGGATCCGAACCCGGGACTGAAGACGTTTTGGTAATGGATCAAAGACGTTACCCCTATACCATGTATGAATTTTAAATATCTGTGACAGATGTTAGTAAGATTTATAACGGAAAACGTGGAGCACTTGCAGTAATCGATACATTGATGAGTAATTCACCTCCTATGTGTTACCTACTACGAGTATCCCGGGTTTTTGTTGTAAATATTACAAGTATCGTAACAGTTCTTACAAATTCATAAGCACATATTTTCAGGACAATTCGTGTGGGGTCTACAACTTCAAAAATTGTTTTTATTGACATAATTGTATTTCTGCATTTTAGTCTTGTTGGTGGGAAATTTCTCAAGGATATAATATTTTTTATTTAATCAGAATTTTACCCATGAACATGTATATCACATATGTTGGACACATCTCATCGTCCCATCCTCCAACTTTTTCTGACCTTGTCCTTCTCCCACTCCCCCTCTCTCTGCTCAGCCGTGCACGTCAACTCACATATAGTCTGAGATGCATTTTGATACCTCCTACTCAAGACGTCAGTCCTGCAGAACTGCTCAGATGACAGGTATTACCTAAGTTTGTCACCCTCTCCCCAATCTGACAGATGCACAAGAAACCGAGTTGGTATTGCATTATCCTCTTCAACTGAGCCACGTTTAAATTTTCAAGTCTCTAGCGCATCAGGAAATTAATTTGAAATGGGTTGCAAAATTTGTATGGGAGAGACAGACAGACAAGAAAGCGACCGAGAAGAAATGTCTTTCCGAAACTCTAACCAAGTTCTGTTTACTGTCACAACATGGGTAACATCAAACACACACACACACACACACACACACACACACACACACACACCCTCTCGTCTCTCTTTGCCTGTTTCACCTGACACTGGGACCTTAATTCGAAATTCTCTAAGCTGTTCTATTAGCCCTGCTGAGAACGAGATGATGAGATCAAGAGAATCGAAGGATGGTAACCTGGTATAATATTTTACAGCAAGAGTCATTGAACTCCGGTAATTTACAGCAGAATAACAGTTACATGTTATTAAATAACGGCAATTTTTACCATTGTGTACACTCTGTTATGCATGACTTTTTTTTCTCTTGTACCATGATCAGGAATGCTTTCATCTGGGATGTACTGCTGAGGATCTCTTTGAAGTGCATAACAGGCTGGTAGAGGTACTCACGTGACGCAGTTAGGAACGCCAGCCTATTAAGTAAATGTTTGTAGGAAGTACAGTTACTGTTTAAAGTGGTTATTCTAATAAGCCTAATCAGTAGTTTGAAAACCGTTCTTTTATGAATAGGGTCTTGCAAAAATATTTCATACCTAAGCGGAATGGTGTCCAGCAAATGAGGCCCTGATTTCAAATTTAAAAAAACGAGACAACTAAGATCGACAGACAAGTGCAATAAGTAGTCTGTTATTGTGAAAACTGTAAGAATTTCGTGCGGATGTTCCACAGAAATTTCGAATTATTAGAAAAACTAAACTCGTACAGTGTCAGCGTTCATAATTAAGTTAGACCTCCTCAAGCAGTCTTCACAGTCACACTACGTTCTTTTGAAAATGTCCACCACTTGCAGAATGGAGGAGGCACGTACGACCAATGAAATTTGTCAACATATCCTGTAATATCTGAATGGATGTGGATTCATATGCCAAACACGTCGCCGATTCCACCTCGTCCAACATAGTGGGATGGTTCCAGTACTAAGTATCCTTTAAAGCAATCTACAAAAAATATTTAAAGGGAATAAATTCGTGGTAATATGGAGGAAAATCGATCTTTGCGCCAGTAAATTTGTAGTAATCCAATTCAATAACTCTATTTCCGACGTGTTCATCAAGAAATCAAAACACCTGTCCCATTGTCAGGCCCCAACTTTCATGAACCATTCGGTTTACGCAATTTGGGATTTTCGGAATCTAAAACCACCAGTTTTGTATCTTTACAACTCAGTTCAGGTGGAAGTGTTCTTCATCTGTGAACAAGATGCAGCCAACATCAAAGTCGTCGTCATCAACCATTACAACCGTTATGATAATCGGCTTCGCAAAGTCGGGCCTCCATCGCAGAGCTCGTACTGTGGGCTTCAGATTGTGTTGGCTCTGTCTCACTATTTTCTGCGAAGTAGAACGCTTCAATTCTTTGGTCAGATTTCCTTGGTGAAGTGCCTCTTTGGGTTAATACGGCGCCGGGTGCAGCGCTAGTGGCTGTGGAATGGAATGCTGTACCAGGAAAACATGCTAAGTCAGCGGCATACATAGTTACAAAATTTGGTTCAAATAGCTCTGGGCACTATGGATCTAAACATCTGAGGATATCGCTCCCCTAGAACTTAGAACTGCTTAACCCTAACTAACCTTAGGACATCACACACATCCATGCACGAGGCAGGATTCGAACCTGTGACCGTAGCGGTCGCGCGGTTCCAGACTGAAGCGCCTAGAACCGCTCGGCCACACCGGCCGGCATACATAGTTACACACACTGCCTGTATGTAAATAAGATTAGAATTTAGAAACAACCTTTCATGCTGGATATAACGTAACATTAAAAAGTAAAGAAAGAGAATCAAAATAAAAAAGGAAATTTCCTATCTCCAAGGAAACAGACGGGTCCACGGCACAGCCCAAGAGACTCGGCCGCACAAGAAACCCACTCCGGCTGTAGTTGCCCCACCGGCAACCCGAGCAGGTTTAACGCCCATGGCCGTCCGGATTAAGGCAGCGTCCGCTGCTCACTGCCCCTTGCAACCCGCTGAAACTCCTCCCAGCTGCGCGAGAGGCCAGCGGACGGCACTGTGGCCGAAGCTAAGTGCCCAACGGCAAGACAGCACGAAGTGCCTACATCGACATATCGCACGTGACCCAACCAGCACACCTATATTTTTCTGAACAATTTCTGAAAGCCCGGGGCCCACATTACTCACTAGATCCCCAGCCATACTACCTGTCCGCGTGAAGTGGGTGTATATCTTGCTAATGGTTTTTGCATCAGAACCTTTTGAAACGCCGGCCAGAGTGGACGAGCGTTTCTAGGCGCTACAGCCTGGAGCCGCGCGGCCGCTACGGTCGCAGGTTCGAATCCTGCCTCGGCCATGGATGTATTTGATGTCCTTAGGTTAGTTAGGTTTAAGTAGTTCTAAGTTCTAGGGCACTGATGACTTCAGATGTTAAGTCCAACAGTGCTTAGAGCCATTTCAACCAATTGTAATTATGGCCAATAATAGAGAAACTGTGCTCATTTGCTTGCTGCCCTCTGTGAAACATTCGTAATTGCAAAGAGCGTACAGTAGAAGAGATGTGTTTTACAGTAGGGAAGATAACAAAAAACTGCTCGTAGCTCTTAAGGTACGGATTTGAGTCAATGCTGCTGGGCATACATCCCTCGTTTGGTCTATACAATCACCTCTGAAAATATGCAGGGTATCACAGAAATGTTGTAGAGGTTTCTTGAGAAACGAATCGTGGATAGGAACCTGTGTCCAGAAACATCATCCAATGAAGCTATACAATGACGATATTATAGTGCCGGCACGTGCCATTAAGCCACCCATTCAGCAGCAAACGTGACTTTGTACTCTGACGGCCCATAAGCAGAACGTCTCGCACTGTTGTCTGTTATTCAATGATTGCGACTAATTGCTATCATCACCAGTGGAGAGGTAGGAGCTAGCTTCCGCTTATAAAAGCCTTTTTCCCTACGAATCTAAGAATTCTTACCTATGTTGCTTCAGTAAATGCTTTCGGACACTGGTTTCCACCTGCAGTTTAGCTTTCTCCTGGAAATCTCTATGGTCTCCAATTTGCTTCGGCATCCAAAAGAGAAATAACTGCAGATGGGAACCCATGTCATCCACAAAGGCAAGAGAGCATCGGATCCGTAGGAGACAAGCTATGGCAACTCGGCAACTTGTTCCTCCTCCTCCTCCTCCTCCTCCTCCACTGGAGACCATGGCAATCAGTCGTGATCAATGAATAACAAACATCATTCCGAGAACTTCTGCATGTTGTCCGTCGGCATATAAAGTCACGTTTACTGCCGAAGGGGTGGTCTGGTGGCAGACGCTGACACCTGTAACTTCGTCGCTCTGTATCGTCATTGCATTAGTTTTCTCGACACTCGTTCCTATCCTCTATTTGTTACTCGAGACACCCTTTACAATCAAGCAAAGTATGTCGCAATATTTCTGGGGCACCCTGTAAATTTTAGTTTATTAATCGAGCGAGGAGTCCTGAAGACTGGGACTACCTGAATATTGCTAAGGAGTGTAGAAGCTACATGAAGGTGTACATAAATGCTCTCTTAGTGCACTTTAATTTATATGTAACTATTTCTTTAGTTTCCTAGGATATCTCGACTTCATTAGTTTTAATAACGATTTGTGATCTCCCCAGGATTCAAATTATCTGACCACTCCCTGCCAAGGTAACAACTCACGTTTCTGTCGCAGTACTAGCTTAAATTTTCCCAGTAATCTCGCTGCTTTCAATTTCGGGCTCTAACCAGCTTTTTGTATGTAATACAAGGTGTATCAGAAGCATCATCCAATTTAGTATATCTATATTTCTGAAACTAATAAACATATACAATGAATTTGGTTTCATGATGAACGGCAAACTCAACAGGTTCTTTTTCATACCTTTTCATAGGTGTTCAATATGCCCCCCTTGAGATGCACGGCGTAATTAAGTCAATGCGGTACTGAAATAGTTCGCACACTGCAGCGAGCACGTCTTGCGTTACAGCTTTCACAGCTGCTGTTAAGCGCTGTCTCGGTTTATTCATTGTTGTTGATAACGGAGGAACATAAACAGAATCTTTTATAAGCCCCCACAAGAAATAATCACATTCAATGAGGTCCGGTGACCTTGGAGGCCAGTAATGTAAGGCTAAATGATTTGGTCCGGTGAGACAGAACCATCGTTCAGTAATCATGTGATTTATAAATTCCCGTACTTCGACATAGCTGTGTGGTGAGCAATGGGTGAGGTAGTTGATGTGTGTAAGAAGCTCGAAATCTCGCTGATCACTGTCAGACAACTGGATGAATGTGCAGCCAGGTGTGTCGGGAGAGCTGCCGAGAGTTATGTAACATAGACACGAGAGGTACCGCCAGTATTCTCCTATCCTACGGATACTGTCACGACTAGAGGAACTACAGTCTCTCTCATTGTACGGCCACTTGAGCGTTAGTGATACGTCACGTCTCGGAGTAGACGACCTGTAGAGCAAAGACAGTGACTAGGGAGAACTCACGATGTTATACCCATTCCCCCAACCAAAAACTTCCAGACGCTGCCTTCCACTGACACTGAAACTGAGTTAGTGTGCTCACTTCACCCTTTGGGAAACCTGTCGTGTCTGTCGCAGGAACAGCATAAGTAGAAGAGGGGATTTTTTTAAATCTCCAGCACTTTAAATATATGGCGAACTATTGTACCTCTTAGGGAAATCCCAGCAAGCGTGGGAAATAACACCAGGGTGCAATCTGTGTGTATGTTTGTGGGTCCTGATAAAACATGCCCAGGCAGCCACTGAGGGAACAGGGTTTAACAAAATGCAGACTTTGGAACACGTTCGAACAAATTATGCTTGTCGATAGATTTCTGAGGTCACAGTGGGAATATTCCAGCGACTAGCAGTAGAGACTAAGAAGATAAAACTTTCTCATGCAGTTTGAACGATACTTAGGGTTTGACTCATGTTCCTAGAACTTAACGTGAGCCCCTTGTTCTTAGTCGAGTGGAACGCTTGAACCAGAGACTTCGAACTTTCCATGGTAAACTCAACTTTGACTTCCTATACTTGCGTCATAGTTGTGAGAATGGTAGGATCCGTCATAAATGGTTCACAGTGCACAGCACGTCAGTGGCTACTATCCTAGTATTGTATCTGTGCGGGTTACTGACAAGTGATTTTAGATCGGGCGATTCTCCATCCTGTTCAGATAACGATAGCTATAAGACTTATCAGTGTCAGAAGCAAAGCAATTCCCTCCATAGGCAAGATTATTGAAATCCTACTGATCAACTGCTGAAGAATTCGTAACGAAGTGCCAGGGGTTGAAGTGTTCATAAGGAGCAGTGGAGCTCATTAATACAATGTGTATAAAAAAGAACCATCTAAATCAAAAAAATCGTAACTATTATGTTGTTTGAGATCAGGTGTATGGTCCATTTTTCCTTGCCGAGAACACTGCTGCTGGAAGCATATCAGCACATACCTCAATATACTTCAGAACGTTCTTTTCCCACAATTGGAGACTGATTCGAACGAGATCATTTACTAACAGGATGGGACACCACCACACTGGTATCTGGTTCAAATGGCTCTGAGCACTATGCGACTTAACTTCTGAGGTCATCAGTCGCCTAGAACTTAGAACTAATTAAACCTAACTAACCTAAGGACATTACACACATCCATGCCCGAGGCAGGATTCGAACCAGCGACCGTAGCGGTCACGCGGTTCCAGACTGAAGCGCCTACAGCCGCACGGCCACACCGGCTGGCTGGTATCAGGAAGTACGGGAATTTTTAAATCATAGAATTACTGAACGATGGATCTGTCTCACTGGACCAAATCATTTAGCCTTACATTACTGGCCTCCAAGGTCACCGGACCTTATTGAATGTGATTATTTCTTGTGGGGGCTTATAAAAGATTCTGTTTATGTTCCTCCGTTATCAACAACAATGAATAAACTGAGACAGCGGTTAACAGCTGTGGAAGCTGTATCGCAAGACATACCCGCTGCAGTGTGCGAACTATTTCAGTACCGCATTGATTTAATTATGCCGTGCATCTCGAGGAGGGCATATTGAACACCCATGAAAAGGTATGAAAAATAACTTGTTGAGTTTGCCTTTCATCAAAAAACCAAATTCATTCTGTATGTTTATTACTTTCAGAAATATAGATATGCTAACTTGGATGATGCTTCTGATACACCTTGTATTACATACAAAAAGCTGGTTACAGCCCGAAATTGAAAGCAGCGAGATTACTGGGAAAATTTAAGCTAGTTTAGAAAGGATTCACTACTGGTATATGAAGAAGGTTTATTTTTTGTAGCTGAGAAAAAACGCATGTAGAATGAAGTAGAAATTGAAGCTGCATTCAGTAATATTTGAGCAAGACTCAGTATCGAGGGCGACCATAAACTTAATAGTTACGTCTTTTATCGAACATGTTACACACACCGACAGATGCAAATGAAAAGTTTTGAGGATGCCTCAGTTCGCAATTACGTTTTCCAATCGTACTATCAATCTAGGATGAGGGTTTAATCTTCCAACGATCTATTGGAACAGCTATGACACGTACGTTATTTCGTGAATTAAAAAAGTCAACAAAGCACATCCAAACCAATATTTGGCAGACTTTACGCACTGACAGACTGGAACCATAGAGCATAGCGTAGGGTGTTGTAAAAAACGCATGAAATCAGCGGAAGGAATCATGTGTGAATTCGAAGGCTCAGCCAGCAGATGGTATAGCACAGTGATTGTGTTTAGGAAGTTAAGATGTATGAGGTACAATCGTCGAGCAGCTCCTCATAAGCTAAACTTCCCTGTAGTCATTCATAAGCGACACTCCAGGCGGTGTAAAGAACAATGCCAGTGGGCAATGAGTAAATTAAAACGAGTGATTTGCTGCACTGAATTAAGCTATAACTAGTGGCAGTTTGGATTTGGAGAATTCCTGAAGACTTACCTGCCACCATGTGTAGTGCTAACAGTTACGTACAGAGGAGGCGGTTGGGTTGTGGTCCCCCTATTGCGCTTAAGAAATCGCTAAATTAGCAAGGATGCGAAGTCATTTTAAGACGCACAAGATTTGGTACGTAGGACATCCGCAGCTGAGAATCAAGATAGTTAATTTCGAGAGATCCGCTTCAGTTGTAATAATAATGGTTTAAACCACGACCGATTTTGAGACTTTTAAATACCATCATCAGGTGCATGAAATTGCAGTAGTGGTTGGCGTTTCTATCGTGCTTTTTCCTGGCTGCGGACAGTTTCCTCTAACACTGGAACTCCTGGACTGACCTACCCGACCACATATATTGTGCTATCAAATACGAGGGCTGTTCAATAATGAATGATAATAATTTTGTTTTTGACAACATAGCGTTCTTCTTCCTCATAATTTTGATGCTCCTTCTCAAAGTAGTCTCCCATGAATGTGATGCACTTTTCACAGCGTTCCTGCCAGTCTTCAAATACATGCTGGAAAGCATTTTTGAAGAGGTTCTTCAAAATCACCTCCGCAGCCTTCACTACTGCGTCTGATGATTGATAATGCCTCCCACATAGGCGTTTCTTCATGTTAGGGAATAGAAAAAGGCACATGGGGCTAACTCCGGAGTATAGGGAGGGTAAGGGATGCACTTCACTTTGATTTTTGCAAGATATTCAGCAACAACATTGACAATATGTGGCCGCGCATTATCGTCGTGCAGGATCCAGCTTGCTTTATGGAAATGTGGTCTTCTCCGCCTGATATGTACTTAAATGTTTTCAGGACATCCCTGTAGTATTTCCCAGTTACTAATGTGTGTGTAGGTACAACATGCTTATAAACCATTCCATGAATATCAAAGAATTAGATGATGATAACTTTCCCAGCAGAAGCAATCACTTTTGCTTTTCAGGGGGTTGGTGATGTAGATTTCCACTCTGAGCTTTGCTGTTTCATCGGCAGTTATTGCATCGAAAGAAACTTCGTATCATCCTCTAACATCAACTTTAACTGCATGCCGACCTGCATGTGAATGTCCTTTTGCTCGGTAATCAACAATCTTTGAACACATCGCGCTCAAACACGTGTCATGTGTAATTTTTCTGTCACCAACGTGTGGCTGGCATCCAATGAAGTGTTTAGTATTCCAGAAAGAGATCTTAAGGTAATTCGTCGATCCACTCTCACAATCACAGGAGCAGTGTTGATGTTTTCTTCCGTAAGAGCAGTAACTGGAGCACCGGGTCCACCTTCCTTTCTCCCTTCTTTAAACATCTTAAATCACCTTTGCTGTGCTGTAGGGAAGAATGACTCTCCATAGGCCTCCTGTAAAGTTTTATAAGTCTCAGCTGAAGATTTGTTGAGACGAAAGCAGAATTTCAAATCCGGATATTGTTCCTCACGTGTTACCTCCATTGCAGCGGTTGGCGATACTGAACATGTCTGACTTTGCTTGCCTCTCACAGACGGGATCCAGGAGCCTCATCAATGAAACTACTACAGCCTGTTTGTTGCACATTAAGCTAACAGAATATCATAAGATTAAAAATTAGAGCGAGAAACTATTACCATAAAAATTATCATCATTATTTATTGAACATCCCTCGTACTATAATTTCGTACTCTAGAAGGTGGGATTTAAAAATCTTACAACCAGTCGTGGCTTAAATAAATACTGGTACAGCTGGAGTGGATCACTCGAAATGAATTAACGTTTTACAGGATTCTGTGCAATAGAGAATCATTTCAGATATGATTATCGTTTCTATCAGCATGACTATGCACTCTCTTATATCATTCCAGAAATTGACTAGCCTACCCTGAATCGTGACTTGAACGCAACTGAACACTTTTTGGGATACGTTAAAACGTTGACTTCGATCCAGCGTCCAGTCTCTTGTTTCGGATCTTGAGGAAGATTGGACAGCCCTTCCTCCAAAGAAGTTATTAGGGTGAGGGATGGACGGACCTCATGTTAATGTCCAATGATAGGTGTCCGGAAACTTTTCATCACAGAGAGCATATTGGATCTAATGGCAACAAAATCTGACACGGTTCAAATGGCTCTGAGCACTATGGGACTTAACTTCTGAGGGCATCAGTCCCCTAGAATTAGAACTACTTAAACCTAACTAACCTACGAACACCACACAGGAGGCAGGATTCGAACCTGCGACCGTAGCGGTGGCGCGGTTCCAGACTATAGCGCCTACAACCGCTCGGCCAGACCTGACATGTTTGAGGATGTGTATTTGATATTTTTTTCAGACACCACGAGGCATTTTGATCAACAAAGATTATCAGAATACAGAGCGAAAAATCTAAATTAAAAAGTTGTTTATGTGTAGCAGACTAGATAAAGAATCACTAATGTCATATTTGTGTGTGCAACATTCAGTTATAGCCATGTGCATGTAGTGCAACTATGACTCGTGTTTAAAAGAATAATTGTCAGCAGCACTTGATTAGCGTTATACATTCCACAGATGAGACGAGGTTACCACAAAAAGGATAAAAACTCAGAGAGGATAAGACCTAATAAAAAAGAGATGGTGTTTTCATCAGCTGAACCATATCAGCACTCACCGAAGGAAATTACGGTGAACGAGAATGTGGATGAGCGATGTAGCATAACTGCTTTCGTCATACGCAGTCGAAGCCTTTCGTACCAACTGACTGCGCAATTTTGTCCGGCAAGCGGCTGTTGGTATTCCTCTTGAATTCCGTTCGTTGGAGAATACGTTCTAAAAGTAGAGGTAATATCTGCATGCCTGAACAAACTGCGCCAATTTAACTGACTGCCTTGAGAGCAGTATTATCACCTCTTCCAAATAAAGTAAGTAATTAAAAAAATGTGAATGTGCTGGTAATACTGAACTCTCTAATAGCAGCAAATATCTAATCCAGAGCTATCCGCTCGCGCTGCATGGTAATTTCGTTAATGCAAAAAAGCAAATATCTGATTTTCAGTAGAAGTGGCTCTTGGTACAGGTTGTTTATTAAACGATTCTTCCCATCTGATAAGAGTGCACCGTATAAAGATATAAACTTGGGTTAGGCTTTAACTTCGTTGACGTAGTTTCTGGGAAGGATTTCAACGGTACAACTAGCTCAATGGCTCGCTCGCTCTCTCATTTCCAATGCTCGTCCATTCGAGGCGGCTGTAACAACAAGAAAATACGTTTTGTGTTTCAACAGGTGCAGTTCACCAAGTGGTAATACACCTGTCTTCGTCTTGAAAACTTCTTTTAATTTGTCATATCATGACATGCTTCAACTGATATCTATTAGCATCTCTATTAAATTAATGGGAAATACCTTGCTGGTATCGTCTCCACTCTGCAACAGCACCAGTGCAGGTTCGCGATAAATCCGTCAGACTGGCTAAAATCGATACAAAGTATTTTCTCATTTAATACTCCATTCTGTAACACAGTCAGTGCTAAAATTCTGGGCACGGTTGTGTTACCTAATGTACGTAGTAGGAAGCAAACTAATCCTTTATATTGATTTTAATACGTCTTGTGTGGTAAATAGTGAAAAGGTTCAGCGAAAAACTGTATTACTACTTAGTGCAAAAAGTGGTCGCAGACGTCCTGACGGCTACTTCCCAAAGTGGTAAAAGATGTAAACCACTTACAGCTGTGTCACGTGACTTTTGTTGAGGATACGGAATTTAGTGATCGTGACAAAGAAGAGAAAAACACTGCGATTGATGTATGTACGTAGCAAAGAATAAGTGTACATTTAGTAAGAATAATCAACAGAATACAACTGTACACTTTCTTGGGAGTTGTCTCTCACTACCTGTTTAATGCTTAAAAGACACTGTCGATGAACTGGAATGTTCTTACCGAGACCAAGTACAGTGATGATCGGCAGGGTGTTCGAGGATGGACGAAATAAACAGACAACGATCGTTGTTGAGAGACAAGGTGCTTGAGATTCCTTGGATATTGTGGTGAGGTATTTCTTGTGTTCGGTCGGTGATGTGAAAACCTGTTCACTAGCTTCTAGGCACAGCCAACACAGACCCAGAGCGTGCACTCAAACTGAGCAAGTACCCTGGTTGATGGCCTCCTAGATGAGGACAACGTTACGTCTGGATTGTGCAGGCCTGACTGCAGAGGGGTAATGAGGCGATCTGAGTGTTTACTTGGAGGAGGGATATGGGCGGCGGCACTTGACACGTAGAAGCGAGGTACTGCCGCGACGGCAGCGCCGTTCGTGGCAAAGCATAGCCTCCAGCGGCGTGGATGGTGCAACACGATACCGTGGCGGCCTTTGGAGGTTCAGATGAAAGCGTCATGATTTGCTTTGTTTTCGTCTACCCTTACTAGGGCAGATCATTAGTGGACCAAACTTGGACGAACCAGTGATAGTTGATTATATGGGAGGTAGCAGTGGTACAGGCGATAGCCAGGGGCCGCAGCCCTCGTCAAAGTATTCGACAGGTTCAAAACACAGTTATATAATGAGGGCAATATAGTAGTGTGTTCCTATAGGTGGTACGCCACAATCATCAGTCATTTGTACACAGTCCACAGAAATCTACTGGTGAGGCCAACAGCGGTATAACCATTCCTCGTGTGTAACTCTATATCTGGCGCCATAATTATCGGCACTGTGAGATTTGTTTTTCAAATCGTATAGTATTCAATTGCTAGAGGTCATTCGTGACGGTGATAAAGAACGGTTAGAGTTTTGTGAGCTTAATATGCGTGTGGAGACATCTTCAGTACTTTACTTCTAACCTGAAAAAGAATTGTTCTCATCTACATTTCATTATAGTGAACACTGAGCCGCGGCAACTTAAGATTTTATCCAACGCAGCAAGCAGGAAGAGAGAAAAGACTTATTCTTTTTTTTTGTGGGATAGACGCTTATAAGCATCACACACCCGATTTTTTTTTTTTTTTTTTGGGCGGGGATATCTCTCTGTTCCACAATGTCGACAACACCTTCATTTTTCAGCTGGATAAGCACCATTGCCTTGGATGTAAAGGGTATTTACATTAACATCATTAACGTCAGTCGGAAGGGGTACGGATATCGCAATGCATCATAGCATCCAATGTTACCCGATGTTACAGTATTTGAATGTTTTCCTATCGAGGATCTGTCAGAAGTATCGCCAATGCCTCTCCTTCTTCAGTACGTTTGTGTGAAATGTGACGCTACCTAGAGATTCAATGGTCACAATAACCGATAACATGCTGGACGAAGTACGGAACAAGTCTGACTGACCTCTGCGTACCTGTCGAGCTGCCGCTGGAGGGCTTATAGCCCAGCTAAGAAGATAAATGGAAAAATTCAGTACTAAACATAACTAAAAAGTTACCTCAAGATTGCATGTTCCATCATGCAAAAGATATAGCCTCAGAAAATTGTATGGTTTGCTTGATTTTAAAGCTTGGAGTCCTACGATTGAGTTAAATTCGTCCTAAGTAAATCACTTTCTGCATGAGGGAAATGCAGTCATGTAAAATCGGATGAGTGACTGAATCACCGGACATCATACGTTGTGGTCGAGTATCAGCATCTTACGGAGTTTCTTTATAGCATACTTTATACCATGGTAAGGTACACTTGGTGTTTATGACTGCTGTTCCTGGCGATAGGTCCCTTGTAAATGGCACTGTAATCATCGTTGTTACACCGCGGCGATGACTTCCTTCTCCTCGAGAACCACTGAAGAATACTTAACTGTATTTCCGGGTTGTAGCGGTTCAAGTGGCTCTGATCACTATGGGACTTAACATCTGACGTCATCAGTCCCCTAGAACTTAAAACTAGTTAAACCTAACTAACCTAAGGACATCACACACATCCATCCACGAGGCAGGATTCGAACCTGCGACCGTAGCAGTCTCACGGTTCCGGACTGAAGCGCCAGGTTGTAATTCTTGATTGCTTCCCACCTATGAACCATGGACCTTTCCGTTGGTGGGGAGGCTTGGGTGCCTCAGTGATACAGGTAGGCGTAGGCGTACCGTAGGAGCAATCACAACACAGGGGTTTTTGTTGAGAGGCCAGGCAAATGTGTGGTTCCTGAAGAGGGGCAGTAGACTTTTGAGTAGTTGCGAGAGCAAACTCTGGATCATTGACAGTTGTGGTTTTGTACCATTAACTACAACGGCCTTGCTATGCTGATACTGCGAAAGGCTACAACCAAGGGGAAACAACAGCCGTAATTCTGTCCGAGGGCAAGCAGCTTTACTGTATGGTTAAATGATGTTGGCGTCCTCTTGGCTAAAATATTCCAGAGGTAGAATAGTCCTCCATTCGGATCTCCAAGCGGGGACTACTCAGGAGGACGAAGTTATCAGGAGAAACAAAACTGGCGTTCTACGGATCGGAGCGTGAATTGTCATATTACTTAATCAGGCAGGTACCTTAGAGAAGTTAAAGAGGGAAATGGATAGGTTACTGTACTACCACCTCGTTCTTTTAATTTCAATCACTGGTGACACTGAGTTGCCGCCTTACCTGCTCGTGAGCGGCTGCAGCGGCGCCTATCGTTATAAGCCCTGGCATATTATCCTTTCTGACTGCTATTAGTTATCGGTTGTCATGTATTGGAAGTGAGTTCGTATCTGGCTGTCAGTTGTGACGTGCCTGCAGTGAGTGAGGACCTGGTAGTGTTTGAGTTGGCACGCGGCACAAGTTCAGTTGGAGCGTGGCAGCAGTAAGGTGCGGACCGCCATGACTCGCCCGACGGTTACCTCCACACATGACTCGAGTGGCGAAGACTTTCGTTTGTCGTCGGTCGGTCGTCTTGCCGGACGACATGTATTTGGCCGGCGATCGCTGAGGGGTTGCCTGTGTGTGCCGACTTATGAATCGTCCCTGTTATTGCACAGTCACTGCCATTAGCATTGTCTGGTTTTTCATGCAAATGTTCGTGAAACAGAGTGTACTTAGTGTGATTCTGAGTGACATGTTATTTTTAAATGATGTCGGCGTACTGGCTCTGTGGCAGTCGGTCGGTTGGTGTGGATTAGCAAGGAAATCTCCCAGCGGTGCAGTGGGCCTGGCCCGCTGGCAGTTTCTACGCAGTGTCGAAGTGTGTGGGAGCTGTTCCGATTGCTACGAGGTTCGTGGCTTACCGACCCAGGACATCAAAGTTGAGTGGTGACTTAAGGACCGAAGCCAATCTGTTCACATTGTGCAGCTGGTTTTCATGGTTGGCTGCTGGGGTATTCCTGTGAGCAGAAGCGAGTGTTCGAGTAGGCGAATGTTTGGCACCATCCGGTGGAGTTTACATGTATTTTGGTTATTTGAAGTCCACCAGCGGAATTTTCTGCCTTGTGTCCATCGGCGTTCCGGTTACCTGCCATGGCCGCTGATGTAGAATTCAGGCAGTGTCCTTTCCTCACCGTGTTGTCGCTGTCCAACACGTGTGTGTAGTTATGACAGCTTATTCATACTTAGTTGAGGGCGGCTACGCTTCTTACGTTTTGGTTTCCGAGTTCCTTGTGTACTGGTTGGGTGGAGAGCAAGTTGTCTTGTCTCTGGGTATGTTGACTGTGTCTTGGTTGGGTTCCGCCGGCCGAAGTGGCCGTGTGGTTAAAGGCGCTGCAGTCTGGAACCGCAAGACCGCTACGGTCGCAGGTTCGAATCCTGCCTCGGGCATGGATGTTTGTGATGTCCTTAGGTTAGTTAGGTTTAACTAGTTCTAAGTTCTAGGGGACTAATGACCGCAGCAGTTGAGTCCCATAGTGCTCAGAGCCATTTGAACCATTTTTTTTTTTTTTTTTTTTGGTTGGGTTTCCGACGGATCGGATATAGTTGGGCCGACTACATGTCTCCCTAAGTGAACGTTAATATTTCAAGTGCAGACCTACCCCTGAAACTGTTGAGCGCCGCTGGTTGTACTGCCTTTTCTTATTGGTGTTTGATTGTGTATTTCAGTGGCCCATAGCCGATGGTTTGAATTTGGTTTTTGGTTGGGTTTTTAATAATGGGCCTTCAGCCGTTTTAAAATTGAAAGTTCCTTACTTGTCAAGTCTGGAATTGTTTGGGCTTTTAGCGTCATCTAACTTTTTCTTCTTATTTTTTGGATAAAACTTTCGGCACTCTGCCTTTTGAAAATTTATTGTAGTTGTGTTTTAAATCATGGGCCTGCAGCCGTTTTAAAAATTAAAGAGGTTGTTCCCTTAAGCTATAATTTTGTGTGACATGTTCAGTCGATAGTTAAGCTTGGAAATATGCGCTGTAATGTTTGGGCAACTAAATAAAGTTATATACGTTCAAGTGTAACTGACAGCCACTTATTTTTGGCCCCGTTCCACAATTCCAACTACCTGTTCTGTCCTGCGGATTTAACAAGGAGTTCCAGTTTGAATTAGGGAAGTTCGGTGGTAGGAGGATCTAGACTTCCGGTCAGATGAATACATGGCATTAAACACAAAACAAAATATGTGTAATACAGGAGTAGGTTTAATAATGAATAAAAATTGGGATGCGGATAAGCTACTATGAACAGCATAATGATCACATTATTGTGGCCAAGATAGACACGAAGCCCACGCCTACCACAGTAGTACAAGTTTCAATGACAAATATTTTGCAAATGATGAAGAGATTAAAGAAATGTATAATGAGGTAAAGGAAATCATTCATACAGTGAAGGGAGACGAAAATTCAATAGTCATATGGGACTGAAATTAGATGGTAGGAAAAGGAAAAGAAGAGAATGTAGTGTGTGAATATGGAAAGGGGGAACGTAAAAGAAAGAGCAAGCCACCTGGTAGAACTTTGCACGGAGCATAGCTTAACCACACTTGCTTCAAGAATGATGAAAGAAGGTTGTATACAGGGAAGAGGCCTGGAGACAATGGAAGGTTTCAGATAGATTATATAATAATAGGACAGAGATTGTGCAATCAGGTTTCAATTTGTAACACATTTCCAGGGTCTGCTGTGGACTCTGTCACAATCTATTGGTTATGAACTGTTGATTAAAACTGAGGAAACTGCAAAAAGGTGGAAATTTAAGGAGATGTTACCTGGATAAACCGAAAGAACCAGAGGTTGTAAAGACTTTCAGGGAGAGTATAAGGGATCGATTCACAAGAACAGGGGAAAGAAATACAATAGAAGAAGAAAGGGAAGCTTTGGGAGATGAAATAGGAACTCAGCAAGGGATAGATTAGGTAAAAAGACGAGGGCTATTAGAAATCCTTGCGTAACAGAAGAAATAATGAATTCAATTGATGAAAGGAGAAATAATAAAAAGAACCGTCAATGAAGCAGGCAAAAAGGAATATAAACGTCTCAAAAATGAGATCGACAGGAAATACAAAATGGCTAAGCAGGGATGGCTAGACGACAAGTGTAAGGACGTAGAGGTATATATCACTACGGATAGGATACATACTGCCTACAGGAAAATTAAGGAGACATTTGGAGGAAACAGAACTACTTATATGAATGTCAAGTTCTAAGCAAAGAAGGGAAAGCACAAAGCTGGAAGGAGTACATACAAGGTCTATCCAAGGGCGATGTACTTGAGGATAATATTATGGAAATGGAAGAGGACGTAGATGAAGATGAAATGGGAGATATGCTGCTGCGTGAAGAGTCTGACAGAGCACTGAAAGACCTAAGTAGAAACACGGCCCCGGGAGTAGACAACATTCCATTAGAACTACTGATAGCCTTGGGAGGGCCAGCCCTGACAAAACACCATCATCTGGTGAAGCAAGATGTATGAGACAGGTGAAATACCCTCAGACTTCAAGAAGAATATAATAATTCCAATCATAAATAAATCAGATTTTGACAGGTGTGAAAATTGCCGAACTATCAGTTTAATAAGTCACAGCTGCAAAATACTAATGCGAATTCTATACAGACGAATGGAAAAACTGGTAGAAGCGACCTTGGAGAAGATCAGTTTGAATTCCACAGAAATGTTGGAACGCGTGAGGCAATACTGACCTTCCGACTTACCTTAGAAGAAAGATTAAGGAAAGGTAAACCTACGTTTCTAGCATTTGTAGACTTAGAGAAAGCTTTTGACAAAGTTGACTGTAATACTCTCTTTCAAATTCTAAGGGTGGCAGGGGTCAAATACAGGGAGCGAAAAGCTATTTACAATTTGTACAGTAACCAGATAGCACTTGTAAGAGCCGATGGGTATGAAAGGGAAATACTGGTTGGGAAGGGAGTGAGACAGGGTTGTAGCCTATTCACGATGTTATTCAAACTGTATATCGAGCAAGCAGTGAAGGAAAGAATAGAAAAATTCGGAATAGGAATTAAAATCCATGGAGAAGTAATAAAAACTTTGACGTTGGCCGATGATATTATAATTCTGTGGGAGACAGCAAAGGACCTGGAAGAGCAGTTGAACGGAATGGACAGAGTCTTGAAGGGAGGATATAAGATGAACATCAACAAAAGGAAAACGAGCATAACGGAATGTAGTCGAATTAAATCGGGCGATGCTGAGGGAATTAGATTAGGGAATGAGACACTTAAAGTAATAAAGGAGTTTTGCTAATTGGGGAGCAAAAGAACTGACGATTGTCGAAGCAGAGAGGATAGGAAACGCAGACTGGCAATGGCAACGAAAGCGTTTCTGAAGAAGAGAATTTTGTTAACTTCGAGTACAGGTTTGTGTCAGGAGGTCTTCCCAGAAAGTATTTGTATGGAGTGTAGCCATGTATGGAAGTGAAACATTGACGATAATTAGTTTAGACCAGTGGAGGATAGAAGCTTTCGAAATGTGGTGCTACAGAAATATGCTGAAGATTAGATGGGTAGATCATGTAACTTATGAGGGGGTACTGAATTGAATTGGAGAGAAGAGAAATTTACGGCACAACTTGACTAGAAGAAGGGACTGGTTGGTAGGTCATATTCTGAGGCATCAAGGGATCACCAATTTAGTATTTTAGGGCAGCTTGGAGGGTAAATGTCGTAGAGGGTTACCAATAGATGAATAAAATAAGGAGATTGAGAAGGATGTAGGTTGCAGCAGGTACTGGGAGATGAAGAAGCTTGGACATCATAGAGTAGCATGGATAGCTGCATCAAACTAGTCTCTGGACTGAAGACCAACAACAACAATGTTTGATGTGGAAAGCGTTCCTCAGATGCACTTGTAACACTACAGCAACGTGCCTATTGTATTTTTCAGCTACTTGATTTCTCGAGTATATAATCATTTTCGTAAATATATGTACTAATCAATTTTGACAGTAATTAGTGTTAACCAGATTGTAACTTATATTGCTAGGATATGTTACAATTATTTATGTCAAATCATTGTTGTAGACATCCTAACCGTGTCAGCGAAATGTTTATTGTAAAAAAAAAAGTTGAATATCTTTGATGTAACAGTATCAACGTTGGCACGAATATGTATAGTCGTAGAGATGAAGGCAGAGCAGTGATTGCGGAATGTTCGTGCGGTGTAACAGACGTATGGGTGGGCTCGCAAATACCACAGCGTTTTGCATCAAAACCATTGTGTAATTATATATAGGCGATCAAGTATACGGGCACTGTATGTTTGCGAGAAGGTTTCCCGAAGTAACGAAGAATATTGTATGCCGCAATTTTATCCCAGTCGTTCCCTATTCATGAGGAGTCTGTTGTAAATAATGAACCTCACAATAAGCACTACTTCTCAAAACTAGACCCAGTCAGTATTCTGTAGCTGTGTAACATTTTAGAACAGTGTAATGTGTTTAGTCGGACATCAAATTTGTCCAGAGAAACTACATTGCCTCGAATCCTTAACCGTCAGCAGGTTCCTACGCTTTAACAATGAATTCCGAGAATGTGAAATGTGAAGGAAATTGTCAAAAGAAGTTAAATCTTACTTAAATCATAGTCCATTTTCGTTCGAGTGATTATTGTAATAAAAGGCAGAGGTAACGATAGTTGCTCATATAGTATTGGACTAAAACTGTACTCAGTCACTTCATATTGAAAGTGGTTTAAAGTGAAATTCATAATCATCATCATCTTTTAAGACTGATTATGCCTTTCAGCGTTCAGTCTGGAGCATAGTCCCCTTTATAAAATTCCTCCATGATCCCCTATTCCGTGCTAACATTGGTGCCTCATCTGATGTTAAGCCTATTACATCAAAATTCTTTTTAACCGAATCCAGGTACCTTCTCCTTGGTCTGCCCCGACTCCTCCTACCTTCTACTGCTGAACCCATGAGTCTCTTGGGTAACCTTGCATTTCCCATGCGTGTAACATGACCCCACCATCTAAGCCTGTTCGCCCTGATTGCTACATCTATAGAGTTCACTCCCAGTTTTTCTTTGATTTCTTCATTGTGGAAACCCTCCTGCCATTGTTCCCATCTACTAGTACCTGCAATCATCCTAGCTACTTTCATATCCGTTACCTCAACCTTGTTGATAAGGGAACCTGAATCCACCCAGCTTTCGCTCCCATACAACAAAGTTGGACGAAAGATTGATCGGTGCACAGATAACTTAGTCTTGGTACTGACTTCCTTCTTGCAGAAGAGAGTAGATCGTAGCTGAGCACTCACTACATTAGCTTTGCTACACCTCGCTTCCAGTTCTTTCACTATGTTGCCATCCTGTGAGAATGTGCATCCTAAGTACTTGAAACTGTCCACCTGTTCTGGCTTTGTTACTCCTATTTGGCACTCAATCCGTTTATCTCTCTTTCCCACTGACATTACTTTCGTTTTTGAGATGCTAATCTTCATACTACAGTCCTAACATTTCTGATCTAGCTCTGAAATATTACTTTGCAAACTTTCAATCGAATCTGCCATCACAACTAAGTCATCCGCATATGCAAGACTGCTTATTCTGTGTTCACACATCTTAATCTCACCCCGTCAGTCTATTGTTTTCAACATATGATCCATATATAATATGAACAACAGTGGAGACAAGTTGCAGCCTTGTCTTACCCCTGAAACTACTCTGAACCATGAACTCAGTTTACCATCAACTCTAACTGCTGCCTGACTATCCATGTAAAGACCTTTAATTGCTTGCAAAAGTTTGCCTCCTATTCCATAATCTCGTAGAACAGACAATAACTTCCTCCTAGGAACCCGGTCATATGCCTTTTCTAGATCTATAAAGCATAGATACAATTCCCTGTTCCATTCATAACACTTCTCCATTATTTGCCGTAAGCTAACGATTTGGTCCTGACAACCTCTAAGAGGCCTAAACCCACACTGATTTTCATCCAATTGGTCCTCAACTAATACACGCACTTTCCATTCAACAATACCTGATAAGATTTTACCCACAACTCTGATTAAAGAGATACCTCTGTAGTTGTTACAATCTTTTCTGTTTCCATGTTTAAAGATTGGTGTGATTACTGCTTTTGTCCAGTCTGATGGAACCTGTCCCGACTCCCAGGCCATTTCAATTATTCTGTGTAGCCATTTAAGACCTGACATTCCACTGTATTCGATGAGTTCCGACTTAATTTCATCCACCCCAGCGGCTATATTGCACTGCAATCTATTGACCATTTTCTCCAATTCCTCAAATGTGATCCTATTTCCATCCTCATTCCTATCCAATTGTACATCGAAATCTGAAACATTACTGATCGTATTTTCACCTACATTGAGCAATTCTTCAAAATATTCCCTCCATCTGCCCAAGGAATCCACAGGATTCACAAGCAGTTTTCCTGACCTGTCCAAAATACTTGTCATTTCCTTCTTACCTCCCTTTCTAAGACTGCTAATTACACTCCAGAATGGTTTTCCAGCAGCTTGACCCAAAGTCTCCAACCTGTTTCCAAAGTCATCCCAAGATTTCTTCTTGGATGCTGCAATTATCTGTTTGGCTTTGTTTCTTTCTTCAACATAACTTTCTCTGTCTATCTGAGTTCTAGTATGTAGCCATTTTTGATACGCCTTCTTTTTCCTTTTACAGGCTGCCTTGACTGTGTCATTCCACCAAGCTGTTTGCTTCATCCTACCTTTACACACTACTGTTCCAAGACATTCTTTAGCCACTTCTAGTACTGTGTCCCTGTACCTTGTCCATTCCTTTTCCAATGACTGTAATTGACTACATTCAACTAACTGGTACATTTCTGAGATCATTGTTATGTACTTGTGCCTGATTTCCTTATCCTGAAGTTTCTCCACTGTTATCCTCCTACATATGGACCTGACCTCCTGCACTTTCGGCCTCACAATACCAATTTCGCTGCAGATTGAATAATGATGTCATCAAAGAATCCCTTGAATACACGTGTGTCCCTCACAGCCTTCCTGAATTCCTGATCTGTTATTATATAGAGAATGACAGATCTGGTTCCCCTGCCTTCCCAAGTATACCGGTGAATGTTCTTACCTTTAAAAAAGGAGTTTGTGATTACTAAGCCCATACTGGTACGGAAATCCAAGAGTTGTTTCCCGTTCCTGTTGGCCTCCGTATCCTGTCCAAATTTACCCATAACCTTTTCATACCCTTCTGTTCGATTTCCAATCCTGGCATTAAAATCGCCCATGAGCAGAACACTGTCCTTGCCCTTTACTCTAACAACTACATCACTGAGTGCATCATAAAAACTATCCATTGTATCTTGATCTGTACCTTCACAATGTGAATATACTGACACAATCCTAATTTTCTTGCTAGACACTGTCAAATCTATCCACATCAGTCGTTCGTTTACATACCTTATTGCCACTACGCTGGGTTCAAATTCTTTCCAGATGTAAAGCCCTACACCCCATTGTGCTATTCCTGCGTTGACTCCTGACAGGTAGACCTTGTATTCTCCCACGTCCTCTTCTTTCTCACCCCTTACCCAAATGTCACTAACAGCTAAAACATCCAGCCCCATCTTACTTGCAGCCTCTGCCAGCTCTATCTTCTTCCCATAGTAGTCGCCATTGATATTAATAGCTCCCCATCTCATTACCATTTGTTTGCCGAGTCGTATCTTAGGAGTCCCTCGTTTGTCAGTTAGAGGTGGGACTCCGTCACCTCCAAAGGTCCGAGGCATTTTGCTCTGATGGTTGCCAGCATCATATTTAAAGTACCAGGGAAGCAGGTTGCTAGCCTTACTTGCCCCGAGTCGTATTGAGTTTTACCCCTAACGGTTGAGGGACTAACCGGTTGATTTGGTAGTCTTTGCCGTATGAGCACAAAAGTCACCACAACTCAGAATATGTCCGAGATGCCCAGCCTTATTCCAAAGTATCTGGTACCCCGACTGTCGGAACCACTTACTTGGCCACTCATACGTTGCCCGTGGTTCATGAACTAGGAAATGACTACAGGAACCCACACCATGAACCACGTGAAATTCATAATTTATGAAAAAATCATGTAGCCTTTCATGTGGTCAAAGTTGTTTTGGAATTATATGTTGAATTTAATGTTGTAGTTTGTAAGCGACATTACATGTACGTCAACGTAACATTAATACAGAAAACTAGTTATAGCCACAAATGAAAGTTATTGCTGCATTCATCTGAAAAAATTCAGACCGAAAGTAATAAGCATAGAATTGGAAATAGTTTTGTAAGAATTAATGCTATCTCCGAGCACACAGCATTATCGTTAGTCACGTAACACAGTATGGTTTCCATAAAGTGTTGCTGGTCATTGTTTAATATTGGTGATCACTAAAGTAAGTAACACTATAGAATTCCAAATTAACATCAGTTCTTTTCATGTCAAATGTGTCGTTTACATATATGTAGGTACGTGAGAATTTTTTACAATTCCTCCTTTCTTTCTCACACAGTTTTTACGTGGTTTCAAAGTCATTTCAATCATTTGCCAAATTAACGTTTGCTCACTTTTAGAGCTGTCCACCGTCTTTTTCTGCAATATAAGTTCATTTAAACTAAATTTTGTCATTCAAAATTACAGCTAACTATAGTGAGATTTAATTTCTTACCTTTTTTTACATTTCAGTTGTTGTTGTATGTTGTAACAAAAACAGGTTCCATAGCGATCAGGATATAACTATCTGTGTTCTATAGTAAGCACTGATCTTCGGAATCTTCGCCTTCTTTCCACTAATAGCGGAACCATAGGTACACGTGTCATCATAATAGCTTGCATACACCGTGGAGTGTATGTATGTTATACGCTAGTGTGCCAAAACATGGTCACCAGCACGACAGCGCGTAGGTCCACATTTGGAACGCATTACAACATAGAGTTTGCGTGGCATGGATCTCGTAAGTTCTGGGCAAGTTTGGAGGTACGTGGCTCCAGGTGTTTACTTACAGGACCCTATTACCTTAAATTAGCCGCCGGTTGCTTTTTGGGTGCAAAGTTTGCTCGTCATAGCATACCTGATGTTTTCTATTGGGTTTAGGTTAGGCGAATATTGTGGCCAAGACTTGATAACAAGTTCAATGCTATGCTCCTCAAACTACTATAGTATCAATCTGATCGTGAGACACAGACAGTTATCCTGCTGAAAGAAGTCGTTCCCGTGGGGGAAGACATTAAGCATCAAGGTATAGAGGTGGTCCGCAATAATTGTCACGTAGTCCACAGCTATCAAGGTATCTTCTGTTACTACCACATATGAAAAGGGTGCTCAGATGAATCTTACCCACAGCAGAATACTACCCCCTTCGACCTGCGTCCCGGGCGCAGTGCAAGTGTCAATCAACCACATAATTTCTCGACGACGTATCCAGGTTCTACCACAGATCTCGTGTGAGAGTAAACATGTTTCATCCTACCTGGCGACACTCTTCCATTGTTGTGCGGTCCAATCTGAATAATCCTGTACCTACTGCGATCGGAATTGACTATATCGTTGGATCAGCACGGAAACAGGCAGAGGTAGTGTTCTTCGGAGCGCCGTGTTCAAGAAGTACACTGAACGGAGCGCTCCGAAACACTGATGCCTGTTCGAGCGTTGTACTCTCTCGTCAGTGGTACGACTGTTCGATGTCCTTCCTACTTTACACCTTGTTGCCTACTGGTGACTTCATCGTCTTTCATCTAATTTCAATACATGATCACGATGATCTGTCTCACCGTTTCCAAGGCACTCGTTCGCAGGTGTGATGCAGTAACATCACCCCTTATGGAGGTCTCTTATTACAATGAGTATAACCGTTGGCGGCCTGTATCTCCAAAGGATGAATCCCTATTAGCCACTGCTCCACTGTATTACTTTCCTTACCACGTTACGTGCCTGCAACGTCACCAGGCAGGATTGAATCACCCGGTGATGTTATGGCTCGTGATTGTGGAGGAATCTAAATTAATGAAAGTTATACTGATGAAGACGGAAAAGTAAATTTATTACAGAATGCGCATGTTTAAGAAACTATTAATATAAATGTCAGTAAAACAAATCTGTATATTCTTTCGCACCCTAGGTAATAAAACTACCACCGTTTTCGCTGCTATCGCAAGCAGTCCTCATTATAGTACAACTGCTGACAAAATTGTGGTAAATGTATTACATATGACTCGGAATTTTACTTAAACAAATTCTGGCGACGAGAACCAACTCTCTTATACCAAAATCAACACTACCATCAGCATAACTTTTTTAACCAGGCCAATACGGCTACCTTCAACATTAAATCGAGTCGATTACAAAATATATCCAAAATGTATAGAGAATTCGTGGAAAGTAGTAAAAGGAATTGTATGCGCCTGCCAACTGTATTTTTAAGGCGTGCTGTTGTTTCCACTATTAACGTCGATGACAGATTGAAACAATGTTTCCCATGCTGCGGTGACAATCAACAGAAAGAATGAAAATGACAGTTTTAATAAGTCAGTGAAAGTTGCGCATCATTCACTTCGCAAAGGCCATTATTGGTTTATTGGTACTGAATAGTACAAAAGAAACAAAGAGCTAATGCTAAATGAGAATATTGTTTTTCGCTACTTTTGGTTTACAGAGTGTTTCTGAATGATACCGTGGAATGAGTATTGGGCATCATTATCCTAATAGGCTAAATATAAGGTAAATATTACGACTAAAAGCCTGTCAAATTTTTAGTGTTAGAAATTCATAAGCATTTGAGGAAACACGGTGGATTCAAAAGATTTAAAAACACTGTCGGTGGAAGACTAGGTTGACGCGAAACACTATATGAAGGAGCCGGCATTGCACCTAGGAGAGAGCACAGCTGGTGTCGGGCATGCTTTACTGCTGGCAACTATGCCTGTAGTGCTGTTTGCTTACTTACAGTTAAAGCTTTAATAAAATAGAGGTCAATTGTAAGCTGATTTGTAAGTGTTTTCTAGCAGAATAGACATACCAAACGGTTAAAAGCTTTTATTTTACTATCCTGCAACTAGTGTCATACTAACCAGTCATCTTCTGTCCGAACCTGGATATGAGAAACAATAAGGGCATACAATTATTTTAGAAAGAGACAAGAGAAAATATTATAGCAGTAAGATATTCATTAAAACCGTTAACCATTTCCTGTTAATATATTTAGTGGCGCATATCACTTGTCTGCAATTCTGAAAAGGAATCCATGATTGCGTATGGCTTACTAGCAGCAAAAACAAAAGAACATACATTACACATTTAGTACATTTAGTCATAATATACGTACCATATAGCATGACATTGTGAAATATGGAACTCAGAGTTCTACTCTCGTTCAACTTACAGGCGACACAAGGTATCGGGGAATTGTCAGTGTGAAGGATAATTGGCCATTAAACCTGCACATTCGGTACTTGCGTGACATATAATAATATACACTGAAGAACCAAAGAAACGGGTACACCTGCCTAATATCGTGTAAGGCCCCCGCGAGCATGCAAAAGTGCCGCCAAACGACGTGACATGTACTCGACTAATATCTGAAATAGTGCTGGAGGAAACTGACACCATGAATCCTGCAGGACTGTCCATAAATCCGTAATAATACGAGGCGCTGGAGATATCTTCTGAACAGCACGTTGCAAGGCATCCCAGATATGCTCAATAACGTTACTGCCTGGGGAGTATGGTGCTCAGCGGATGTGTTGAAACCTAGAAGTGTGTTCCTTAAGCCACTCTGTAGCAATTCGGGACGTGTGGGGTGTTGCATTGTCTTTCTGGAATTGCCCAAGTCCGTCGTAATGCGTAATGGACATGAATGGATGCAGATGATCAGACAGGATGCTTACCTACGTCTCTCCTGTCAGAATCGTATCTAGACGTGCCAGGGGTCCCATATCACTCCATCTCCACACGTCCCACACCGTTACAGAGCCTCCACCAGTCCCCTGCTGATATGAAGCGTCCATGGATTCATGAGGTTGTCTCCATACCCGTACACGTCAATCCGCTAGATAAAATTTTAAACGAGACTCGTCCGACAACGCATTGTGTTTCCAGGCATCAACAGCACAATTTCAGTGTTAACGACCCGAGAATAGGTGTAGAGCTACGTGTCGTCCTGTCATCTGGCGTACACGAGAAGGCCATCGGCTCTGAAAGCCAATATCGAAGATGTTTCGTTGAATAGTTCGCACGCTGACACTTGTTGATGGCCCAACACTGAAATTTTTAGCAATCTGCGGAAAGGTTGGACTTCTGTCATGTTCAACGACTCTCGTCAGTCGTCGTTGGTCACGTTCTTGCAGTATCTTTTTCCAGCCGTGGCGACATCAGAGATTTGATAGTCACAGTACACTCGTGAAATTACCGTACGGGATATTCACCAGTTCATCACTTCCTCGGAGATGCTGTGTACCATCGCTCGTGCGCCAACTATAACACCGCGTACAAACTGACTTAAGTGTTGATAACCTGCCGTTGTAGTAACAGTAACTGATCTAACAAATGCGCCAGACGCTTGTTGTCTTATACAGGCATTGCCGACCGCAGCGCCGTATTCAGCCTATTTACAAATCTGTGTATTTGATTACACATGCCTATACCAGTTTTTCACTGTATGTGCATACGTCCACAATAGGGAATAAATTACACTACTGGACATTAAAATTGCTACACCGCGAAGATGACGTCCTACAGACGCGAAATTTAACCGACAGGAAGAAGATGCTGTGATATGCAAATGATTAGCTATTCAGAGCATTCACACAAGGTTGACGCCGGTGGCGACACCTACAACGTGCTGACATGAGGTAAGTTTCCGACCGATTTCTCATACGCGAACAGCAGTTGACCGGCGTTGCCTTGTGAAACGTTGTTGTGATGCCTCGTGTAAGGAAGAGAAATGCGTACCATCACGTTTCCGACTTTGATAAAGGTCGGATTGTAGCCTATCGCGATTGCGGGTTACGTATCACGACATTGCTGCTCGCGTTGGTCGAATCTAATGACTGTTCGCAGAATATTGAAATCGGTGGGTTCAGGAGGGTAATACGGAACGCCGTGCTGGATCCCAACGGCCTCGTATCACTAGCAGTCGAGATGACAGGTATCTTAACCGCATGGCTGTAACCAGTCGTGCAGCCACGTCTCGATCCCTGAGTTAACAGATGGGGACGTTTGCAAGACAACAACCATCTGCACGAACAGTTCAACGACGTTTGCAGCAGCATGGACTATCAGCGGGGAAGATTATGGTTGCGGTTACCCTTGACGCTGCATCACAGACAGGAGTGCTGGTGTACTCAACGACGAACCTGGGTGCACGAATGGCAAAACGTCATTTTTTCGGATGTATCTAGGTTCTGTTAACAGCATCACAATGGTCGCCTCCGTGTGAGGCGACATCACAGTTTACGCACTCTGGAAGCGTGTATTCGTCATCGCCATACTGGTGTATCACGCGGCGTGATGGTAGGGGGTGCCATTGGTTACAGGTCTCGGTCACCTCTTGTTCGCATTGACGGCACTTTGAACAGTGGACGTTACATTTCAGATGTGTTACGTCCCTTGGCACTACCCTTCATTCGATCCTTGCGAAACCCCACATTTCAGCAGGATAATTCACGGCCGCATGTTGCAGGTCCTATTCGGGCCTGTCTGGATACAGAAAACGATTGACTGCTGCCCTGGCCAGCGCATTTTCCAGAGCTCTCACCAATTGAAAACGTCTGGTCAATGGTGACCGAGCAACTGGCTCGTCACAATACGCCAGTCACTACTCTTGATGAACTGTGGTACCGTGTTGAAGCTGCATGGGCAGCTGTTACTGTACACGCCATCCAAGCTCTGTTTGACTCAATGCCCAGGCGTATCAAGGCTGTTTATATGGCCAGAGGTGGTTGTTCTGGGTACTCATTTCTCAGGATCTATGCCCCCAAATGGCGTGGAAATGTAATCACATGTCAGTTCTAGTATAATATATTTGTCCAATGAATACCCTTTTATCATCTGCATTTTTTCTTCGTGTAGCAATTTTAATGGCCAGTAGTGTATTATAGTTTTGTTGATTTATTTATTTAATCGTATGGCTAGGGGCCCCTGTCGGCCAGACAGTTTGCCGGGTACCGTTCTTTCAATTTGACGCCACTTCGGTGACCTGCAGTCGATGTGGATGATAGGATGTTGATGATGATGATGATGACAGCACAACACCCAGTCCCTGGCCGGAGAAAATTCCCCGACCCAGCCGGGAGTCGAACCCTGACCCAGACGATCCGTGACAATTCGTCACGCTGACCATTCAGCTACCGGGCGGACACTTTCGTCGATAATAAATTAATAATAAAATTAAGTTCTTCTTAAAAAGTTTGTGTCATAAAATGCGAAAAAGAACTTTAAGCGATGGATACCGTAAAAGAATACAAAAACTGTAGAATCGTCGTCTTGTATAGAGAAATTCAGTAATAGTTATAATGCGTATTAATGTGGGTATTATGTTAAAACACGCAATGACGAGCAAATGTTCAGTGCTCCAGTACTTCCGTAATTACGGCAGTAACGCACAAATTGTAAAGCAGTAATGTAAGCCAAATACAGTCATTATTTCAGAAAAAGAA
Organism: Schistocerca piceifrons; assembly: GCF_021461385.2. Lineage (NCBI taxonomy): Eukaryota > Metazoa > Arthropoda > Insecta > Orthoptera > Acrididae > Schistocerca > Schistocerca piceifrons. Next base: position 402,650,953 of record NC_060140.1, read on the forward strand.
GCTGTGGTGCAAATGTGCATTATGAAGTTTAAATCTTGTAATATGATATTTTTCAGTTCGCTGGGAGCTGGAGACACTTAGTGCTGCCATTTTCAGGACTGTTTTCGTGTTTCTGCAAATATTCCACAGACACTTTGTTTAGTTGTGTAGATTTTTTGGACACAGCGTTTAATCAACATTTTTACGTACTGTTTTGAACAAATCTCTGGATTTGCTGGAAGGATAGGAAAGTGATTTACAGGAACCTAAATAGCCAGCGAGTTTGTTACATCAGAAGTCTCAAGTTGTACAGCCACATCGACTGCAGATACTTACGCTATTAAATACTCTGCTTTGGATAAAATAGAGGATTGCTACAAAAATGTATTCGAATACGTCGTCCCTGAAATAATGTATAACAGTGTGAAACGTTCTGATGGTTAATACCTTGCAGTGCAGTGAGACTTCTATAGCAGCATCCTTCGAATTTAAATATAATTTTTGATTTGTTGACGTGTTATGTAGTTTGTGTATCAACCGAAGCTTATTGCGTTACCATATTACGTACTTCCGGCACCCTTTTATGTTTTTTACGTGGCGACAAATGCGACAGTTCGTTACAATAACTAATTTGAATCCTAAACCCCTCTGTGGGAATTACGTCACAGATATTATTGACGTCGTATTCAAGAAACGATTCCAAAGCCCACATGTGAAAGGTGAAGGTCGAATAATGCGTTTTAGATAATGTTATTTAATAATTTTAGGTGAAAACCTTGCTAACATCTAATTTAATTCTGAAGCTAATTTTGTGGAATGTAACCACGTATGGGTGTCAAACATGAATGATAAACACTTTAGACAGGAAGAGAATAGTAGCTTTTGAAACGTGATACTACAGAGGAATGCTGAATATTAGAACGGTAAATGTTGTAACTAATGGGGAGATACTGAATAGAACTAAGGGGAAGAGAAATTTGTGGCACAACTTGACTGAACGAAGAGATCTATTGGTATGACACATTTTGAGATTTAGACGTCGTAAGATCACCAGTTTAGAGCTGATATAACGTGTGTGTGTGTGTGTGTGTGTGTGTGTGTGTGTGTGTGTGTGTGTATTTAAATGGTTCAAATGGCTCTAAGCAATATGGGAATTAACATCTGAGGTCATTGGTCCCCTAGACTTAGACCTACTTAAGCCTAACTAACCTAAGAAAATCACACACATCTATGCCCGAGGCAGGCTTCGAACCTGCTATCGTAGAGCAGCGCGATTCCGGACTGATGCATCTAGAACCGCTCTGCCACAATGGCCGGCTCTCTCTCTCTCTCTCTCTCTCTGTGTGTGTGTGTGTGTGTGTGTGTGTGTGTGTGTGTGTGTGTGTGGATGGGAGGGTGTGTGGGTTTGGGGGGGGGGGGGGGCCTTAGAATCGTAGAGGGAGACCAAGAGACGAAAACAGTAAACAAATTCAGAAAAAAGTGGGCTGCAGTGGTCATTAAGAGGTGAAGAGTATTTCACAGGATAGGGTAGCATGAAGAGCTGCATCAGACCAATTTTCGGACTAGGGACCACGATAAAACACGCGCACACACACACACACACACACACACACACACACACACACAAAATAAAACTGTGTAAGGAACAAATCATTTTTCTCTTAGTGAAAATTCACAGGAGTTTTGTTTCGTGTACGTATGCCATATGCGTATAACTGACCATATGTACATACCATTATATAACTTGGTAACAGTATTCTAATACATATTCAGTAACTTATGAGCGTATTTTACTCGTCAGTGACCAGAAGCATAAAAGGTAGCGAAATATTTTGAAAATGAAGATATACTCTCTGTGTACACCTTACAAAAACGAAGTCAGTTCTTCTATAGGTTACGGTTTCCCCCTGTACCATGAGAGAAGCTTCGTGAAACTTGTGGAACTCGTGTAGGCTGCTAAGCCTTTCTGCGTCACCTGATCGCGTGATTCTTTCATAAAGAGAACTTGTCCCCACTGATCCATTGTCCAGTTTTGATGTTGAAAGCACCACCAAACAGGACATACTCGAGTTCCATGGCGAACATGAGCCGTGCGCGCCATCATATCGATTCCCGTCCTTGCGGAACCTCTTAGCCTGACGTTGCTTTGTCACGGTTTCTCTGGCGACTGAGGTGGTGATATCTTTGCAACCCGAGAGCGGATTTCAACGCGCCCGCAGCTCACTTTGGATTTGTCTGCTGGGAATCGAGTATCTCGGAAGAAGCCTTGCAGGATCGGAAACCGAACTTGCTAGTCGTGTATTTGTGCGGCGCGTGATTACTGTGGGGAGTGTACCTATGCCTACTGGAGCGTAGCCGCTCCCCTCTGTCTTTGCGGCGCCGAGCCATACCCTGCTCTTCGACCTGTTGCCTAGCGCGGTGTATGTGCACACGAGCGCCGTTCTTAATTCCCCTGAGCCTGACGCAGGAAATACGATTAGCATCACGCACTAAAGCGTCCGCCTCTGGTCGTGAAAACCTTGCCCTTTTGCAGCTGAGTTTCGTTTCGCGTTCCTGCCGTAAAATGTCTTCATTTATTCTGGTGGCCGTTGTTTCGCAGGACGCCTTTTATGTGGACCAGTATCCGGATAGGTGGAGCGTACCTACGTGGAACGTCGACTTTGTCATAGAAGCTATTGGCGAGGAATATGTTATATGTACACTACTGTTGCGTGTATTTGACTTAAGGTGCAAAGATTTCTCTTTGTCTGCACTAACAGTGCGAGTGATTTATTGTACGTAAATTTAATTTTTTTTTTTCGTCGACGACCCTAAACTTTAATCTGAAAGGATTAAAATTTATTTTCACTATGCGTGTTTTTTGTGTTCAGATATTTTTAACTTTTGTCATTTAAGTGTAAGAGCCCCTTGTGTATTACAGTGTATTTACTTACGTAAATTAGCAATCTGCTGAAGTACTCGTTGATCGAAAGGACGTGATGGTCTGCATGTTTGTTGCATGTTTGGGCCCAGGTGCTATTTTCCACTTACATTATTTAAATCTGATGCATTTTTTTTATGTGTATCTTTTAGAACCTGTACCGAATTAAGCCATCGTTCGGGGCTTCAACCAAACAGTCACGTTGCCGTGCTGTAGTTATTATATTCGTCCTAACCCAGTTACTTTTAGTGTGTCCTTGCTTATTTATGCCTGTTGATTTACGAGTACTAATGATCACATTTTATTTTAAAGCCAATACAGGAGTATTAGCTATTTTGCTTTTTCTTACTTTGAGAATATCTCTTATGATTAAAGTGTATGTGTATTTGGGCCTTTGAAACATCGATTTCTAAGTTAACGAAACGAGCATCTAATGAATTTCAGATATGACTTCTGTGGCGATTTTCTAATATTGCTGATACTTTGATTTCAAACAGCTACTTTACTTACATTTTGCAAGGCACTCCTCAAAAATCTGTCAGTTCAAGTTTTTTTCCTTCAGAGCTATACGGCACGGAAGTCTGAACTGTCATGGAGTGGTAATTTCTTGTTTTCCTCCGTGTCTTTAATCTGGACTGCCAAATTGTTGATAACGATTCCAGAATCTTGATATTATGTATCTTCCCGTATTTGGAGTGCTTTCAGCATGAGTTGTGCTCCGAAGTTTTCAATTAAAACGTCAAACACTTCATCATGGTTTAAATCATGAAGTTGTTCTATCATTAAATCTATTCTTAGGTGTTCTTAACCGTTTATTACTATTTTATACAGTTATTAGTCACTTAAGTCCCATATTAACTAACGCTTCCTGCTGTAAAATTATGAAACTACATAGGTTACTGTGATAACTTAGTACAACGAGGAATGGCTAGTATTTCAGTATTGATTTCCGTTCACTTTTATAACGTCGGCAATTTGAAACAGAGGTTCTGTACGAAAGATATCTGAGGGTAAAACATACCATACACAGAACTACTGCTAGGTCGCTAACTAAACACCTGAATGCTGCCAATTCTGAGTCACCCTCACTATAAGATATCGAAGTATAAAATAGGTTTACAAGCTGCAACATGGTCACGAATCGCACAGCGATCCAGAAAGTGTAGAATAAATCTTCTGTTTCCGTCTATGTACACATAGGCTACCGGTTTCAGTTGTTAGGGACCATCTTCAGATCTTCCAAAATCATGTCCTAATTTAATAGCATCGTCAAATAGTAAACACAGAATCAGCTGAGCATAGTCTGAGGACCTAACAAATTTGTCATCAAAGACGGCAATAAAGAAATTTATTGTACAAATTAGAGCTACAAAGAGAGCGAATTCTTTCTGATGAATGCCACGGTACTCTCGACGTTACCTCAGCACCCAATCCGAAAAAGGGAGGATAACTTTCAATAAGCGCCTCGACTAGGCAGATACTACTGTCACCAGGCGCAGGAAGATTTCGGCTTTACTATCTGGCCGCGAGAGGTTTAGGAACATAGCTTCACACGATGTGAAACGTAAATATGTGCAATCACTCATTCTTCTGGATCCAAAAAGCACGAGCGGTGAAAGCTTTAGACGTTTTGAACTAACCATGTGCGATTGATTGCGTTACATCTGCATCGTCTGTCCATTTAACGTTTCCGGTAATTCATACGCCCAATTGGGCCGGTTGCAAAAAGACTCGCGACTACCAGATACCATCACTGTTTCTTCGGATCCTTCTTGCGTGTGCTCCCTGGTTTCTAGCACATGAAATATCTTTCTTCTTATGTAGTCTCAACAAATAGTCTCACTTATCTAGTATCCCAGCAGCGCCCATCAATGGAACTAAAACATTCGCAAGCTTTTTCTCTGCAGCTACAGCCAGCCCTTGGAACAAGCTACAGTGCACCCATTCATTGCGTTTAGCAAAAATCTGAAGCACTTCCTATTGGCAGGCTTACAAAAATCCCTAAAAACTGAGGAATGTTATCTGTCAGTCTCAGTCAAACTTATAGCAGACGCTTTCCTCTTCTTCCAGTAACGTTGCTTTGTGTATTCGCTTTCCAGTCACGCTACTTGCGTTTCTGTTTCTACATTATTTTGCTCCCACGCACACTACAGCCAACGCCCTGCTGATAAATGACTGTAATTATTGTCTACTTTTAATGATCTAATATAACTGAGTTTCTTTCCGTTATAGCTTTTCTGCACTATTAGTGTTATAATTATTTGTAAAATATCAGTCTTTTTGCATGAGTTGGAACCTAATGTAATCGCTTTATGTCCAGTATCTCTTAGACGGGACCGTATTAGTATGAGATCGCAACCAGACGCACGGTCTACATCAGTAATCTGCTCCAGCGACTGTTTGGTTAGCATACTAACCCCTTTTATTGTAAAGGTGGCAGAAGAATGTGTGTTGTTGTCACCATGCAAGTGCGGGTGATACGTAAAACAAAATACGTAGAATTCTTGATTAGTGAAAGATTAACAGGCATAACCTACTCGGGATAAAATTCAATAACTAAAGCTGCGTAATTGTCATGAGAGATACCGCATCGTAATTCTTTGAAAACAGTTATTTTAACGGTGACAGTTGCAACTAGTCACACTTGATAACTGGTTTCGACCACATTTAATGATCGTCTTCAGAGTCACAAATAAAAATAAAGTAACTCATTAATAACCATTCTCCAGCTGCGTTACATGACCACCTGTCAGAAGCCTGCATTACCACCTTCTGCAGCACGGACTTCTGCGAAATATGCAGGAAGACAGTCAATGATATTCTCGAAGGAAACGACAGGGATGTGGAGCTATGCCATCTCCAGTAACGTGGCCAGTTGCGTAAGAGTCTCCATTGAGGATCCATAACGCAAACATTCCGATCGAGGTGGTCCCAGAGATTCACAATTGGGTTTAACTACGGGGATTGTGGAGACCTGTGGAGTACGATAAACTTACCTGATGCTCTTCGAACCACGCACGTACAATGAGAGTTGTGTGGCACGTTGAATGGTTCTGTTGCTATTTGCCATCGATCATAGGATAAACAAACAGCATACTGGGGTTGATATAGTCCTCAAGGATAGCAGCATCCTTGTGTTAATCCTTTGTGCCTACCAAAATGACGCAGTCATCGAGGAATGCCATGAAGACATTTCCTAAACCAACTGTAGTGTTCTTAGATTTATTTGAAATAATGAAACTCAAACATTCGCAAACTTTTTCTCTTTAGGTACAGCCGGCCCTTGGAACAGGCTACAGTGCACCCATTCAGTGCGTTTAGCAAAAATCTGAAGCACGTCCTACTGGCAAGCTCATAAAGATATCTAAGAACCGATAAATGTAATCAGTCCGTCTCTGTCAAACTGTATAGCAGAGGATTTCCTCTTCTCCCAGTAACGTTGCTTTGTGTATTGGCCCCTGCAACTTTCAAAGAATTTTGACGTTTGTCAGTGATTAATAAGATACAATATTAAGTATCGTAAATTTTAAATATCGTCCGTCTACGTTATCCACTTATTTATTTCCTGAATTTTACATATTATATATTTTGAATGTATGTTATCCACAGAAGTAACATTTGTGTGACCATAGAGTATGTTCAATTTCAATGTGCAATAAATACTCACAGACAACATGTGTCTGAACAAGCAGTGGAAGGTATATAAACCCTGGGGGGGGGGGAGGAGGGAGGGGGGGACGCGGAAAGCAATGCAGTCGTTTTCGTAATGCGAGAACGGAGCCATTTATCTGACGTGCAAAGGGTGTGACAATTGGCTTTTGTTTGTAAACTGTTCAGGTACGGCCTTGGTTAAATTAAACCATGCATGGGAAAATGGCTCGGACCCAAGCCAGCTCCGAGACTAGTGAAGCACGGGGCACAGATTACAAGGGTGAACGACGGATGCGGAGCTTTGTTTGGACGAAGAGACATGCAACTGTTGAGCAACTGACCGCCTATATGATCCAAGGGGCTACAGCAGTGTCCCTCAGCGACCGTTCAGCCAACGTTGCTGCGTATGGGACCCATCAGCAGATGCCTGCTACCACGTTGGGTGCTGTTCATCGCAGACGAAGGCTAGAATTTGCACTCACGTACTGCAACTGTGCGACCGCTGAGTTCCGACAGATGGCCTTTTCAAGTGAATCACGTTTACGCTAAAACAAAATTTATATATATATATATATATATATATATATATATTAAATTAAAAAAATAAAAGAAGGCTCAAATGGCTCTGAGTACTATGGGACTTAACATCTATGGTCATCAGTCCCCTATAGCTTAGAACTACTTAATCCTAACTAACCTAAGGACATCACACAGCACCCAGTCATCACGAGGCAGAGAAGATCCCTGACCCCGCTGGGAATCGAACCCGGGAACCCGGGCGCGGGAAGTGAGAACGCTACCGCACGACCACGCGTTTATGCTCCATCAGATACATGGCCGATGGCGTGATCGGACGACAGGAATTACACTGAAATAATCACGTATAGAGTCCAGGTCGTGGCATCTAGCATTTCACTAAGCATACCGATGATGGGTAGGAGAGAGTAGAACTTTGGAGCAGTTCAGTAAAATCACTGATAACAGTTTATTATACTTAAATGTATCGTACATTTTGTCTAAAATATATAATCCAGTTAACTTTAAGCAAAGAGGTAATTGAGACAAAGTACCTATCACTGATACGTGAAAAATAAAATCGTTAAATTTCATAATTAAATTAAAACGCCGATCTAACTAACTAAGTGCACACAGATGTCACTAGAAGGCTCGAATGGAGAAGTACAGAACAACCGGCAACAGCTGATAAGTACTGAAATGTGTCGACCATTAGGAAACGTGAATCTGCTGGTTAACGTGTGTGGACGATGTAATCCGCCAACGAATCGTAGTAAATGCGATGCCCTCTTTAAATTAGTAATTACTTCATTTACTACGACGCCGTACACGTATCCTCAATTGCGCCTCTTTCTTGAGAGCCACAAAGCTGCACAGTGGAACTCGGCGGATCTATCGGCCGTAGTGACGGTCCTTATTAAATTGTAAAGCGTCGGGCCAGGCTCTAAGCCCAGGGCTCGACGGGTCGTGTCGGCGCGGGCGATAAACATAATGAATGGGCCAGCGGGGGTTGGCGCGCCGTTATTTATGGAAGGGGTTGTTGGCGAAGGGATAGGGTGGAGCAGCCAAGTGATGGCCGCCGGGGATCTAACGTGACCGCTCCATCCCGGTGGGACAGAGCACGAAGCACTAAATCAATTAATCCCGGCCAGCCACACTATCCGTTACTTAGGCAACAATGTTGTAAGTAGCCTCTAAGTACCTATTAGCCAGACGCATATAACTTCGTTCTTTGAGTTGGCAGTGAAGTATTGTAGCATAGCGCAAAGGTATGTTGCTCTGTAGAGGTTCCTAGCAACAACGATTTGGTGTGAATGAGATGTGTCGAAGTGTTTTTTGATATCGTATATTGAGGTCGAGCCGTAGTTTTTCGGCTGTTTTTGAGAGAGACAAGCAAAGCAGCTGGTCTGTATAACCGATATCTGAGTATTGTAGAGATGGAGCAGGAGGGCGTTGAGTCGAGAGCGGAGGCGCGGACAGAGTGGCGAGCACTTAACGTGACATAGCTGTACGGAAGTAAGTGTGTGGTCACAAAGAGAGTGCGCACCGAGTCGAACAGTTCACAGCTGCTGGTCACCGACACACACAGCAACGAGAGCGGTGGCAGCAGTTAGCGAGGTGGACAGCGCGGGGACGAGAGTTGTATCCCTTAGTTGCCGCTCGGCAGTCCTAAATCGCCATGCGTGGATTGGCAAGGCATCAACTAGGACCGAGGAACGCGCAGATGGCAATCGACTAGGTGTAAGACAGACGCTGCGTGAATCTGGGGAATCGTCAGATTTAATAACCAGTAGAGCGAAGCTTCTGCCATCTGACTGTGCTCTCAAATGTTATTAAAGTATATTACACATCTACTAAGTATAGGTAGAATCTGTCAAAAAAGTCGGGATTTTACACTGCTGTAGTTGACGAACGAAATTTGGTGAACTATGTTCAGCTTTACCGCCTTGATCGTGTAAAATCTGAGAGAAAGGGTAGCATGGTCTGAAGTTTTGAGAAACGGACCGGTCAGAGGAGTGGTAGTGATTAACCAGTAAACTGCTTTTAATTTTCAGGTTTAAGTTGTGTGTGAGCCATGCCCGTTTTGCGGCTGTCAATATTTGCTCAGAGTTGCCAACCTTCTGGCGCTGGTGAGTCGGTCGCCAGGTGGCGCGGCGGTGAACGGATCGGCGGGTGAGCGCGTGTGAGTTTGCGTTGAAAGGTGCACAGAAGACGGTGCGATTGCCCAAGGAGGGGAGGTAGCCCGGAAGGTGAAGAGGTGTTTTGAAAAGGCATTGTACAAAAAAGTGTTCAAATGTCTGTGAAATTTTATGGGACTTAACTGCAAAGATCATCAGTCCCTAAGCGTACACACTACTTAACCTAAATTATCCTAAGGACAAACACACACACCCAAGCCAGAGGGAGGACTCGAACCTCCGCCGGGACCGGCATTGTACAGGCGACAGTTGTAACGGCTGTGTCTTGAGATGGTCTGCGCAGCCAAGCAGTTGGTGGCCATTAACCGATGAAATTTTATTGGGAGATCGTAGTGGCGACCTGCTTTTCTGATGCTTTGGGACGGTTATTTCGCTGGACTGCTAAGTTGACGTCGTTGTACTCATGTTTTTCACTGGCTCAGCACCATCTGCCTCCCGTATTGCGAGTGTACCTCACCTGAGACAAACTATTAGCAAGTGCTGAGTTACGAAAATCTGTTAGTAGTCGATGTGTGGTATGACCCTATGCAATTTGTTGCACCATTTTGTTGCTTCGTGTCTAGGAGCGTCGGCATTCTGTCTGACCATCCCAGCTTGTTGTGTATAACGTTTTAAAACTGATTGTTTAGTTTGTTCCAGTCAATCTGGTGGATCTTGAATTGTATGATGTACCAAAGTATGCTAGCTCCTTGAGACACCTGTGCGAAGGCTGGAATGCCGGAAACCACCAAGATGTCGATTATCGTAAGAATAAAACAGTATTTGGTGTTCTTTTTTCTGGGGCGTCAAATGTGGAAGTGAGCTCAATCGGTTACTTACAATATCTCAACCATGAGTTTGTTTAATTGTCAGTTGTAAGCTACATTTAGCAGTCCCAATTAGTTTTAACTTTTGTGATATTGCTGCTGTGTCTTTTTATTTAAAGTGGTTCTAAGTGATTGACTTTGGTCTTATTAACAGAGCACTGTTTGAGACATTTGATTGTAGTGTATTGTTGCAGCATCTGCACATGCGATTTGTCGGACTATAATTATGTTGTTCTACATCTGTGTCTAGGTGTTGGATCGGGCTACACCCTCGGGTTCTCGATTGTTCTCAAATCTGACGGAATTAAACGTTTCGTTAACACCCACGTGTACCCAATAACAGGCCTCTGCATTAACCGTTTGATGGTGAGGAGCTCCCGGGAGGTGAAGCAGGACGCACCAATTGTAGTCCGCGCCCTCGGTCGAGCCGATAAGTCGGGTCCGAACGGCGCAACCAGATGTGGCCGGTGTTGGCCGCTCCGCAGGACGTTCTTGTCCGCATTTGGCAGATGCCGTGAACTGGGAACTATTTGTAAGAGAAGTGGCTGATGTAGATTATGGCCGGTCTAGTGGAGAGTCGGTATGTAAGGTTACTCTTTCTTTTAAATGAATATATTTGGGCAAGAAAATTTTTGGGTGTGAGGTCCGCCAGTGATGCAGAATACCGTTTTTCTCAGTACCCAAACATGTTTCGGCGCCACTGTGCCATCATCAGTGGTTTTAGTATTTATTTATTCTGCAATGTGAACATTTTTTAAATTAATTATAAAATTATGCGCCTTTTTAGTTCAAATTGTTCTTTGAACTAAAAATGTTCACATTGCAGAATAAATAAATACGAAATCCACTGCTGATGGCGCGCTGGTGACGAAACATGTTTGGGTACTGAGAAAATCTGTGTTTTGCATAACTGGCGGACCTTAATCCAAAAATTATTAACTGCAAACGCGGCCAATACAAGGAGCTGCAAATCAAAAAGATGGATATTTGGGCAAGGTTTCACAACTGTCTTGAAGAGAACATACGATAGTCCATCGGGAGTGCAGTGTTTTCTATTTTCTGTAAAAAGGTATTACCTATCTCATTTCAACATTTGTTACACATTTGGTAGTAACTGAATCCAACTGATAAACTTCATGCATAAATGTTCTCTGACTGTGAGTTTATTATTATAATTGTTACTTCTTCACTATTTGTTAAAACAAAATAGTTATTCACAGTTCATGTGTAAAGTTACTCTTTTTTTAAGATATTGTCTTATTTGAAGAGTTGTCATATTTGCCTGGGTATTGAAAGCCGACTGATAGGCATCATGTACATATGTTCTCACTTGAAGTTTATAACAATTGTTATTTCTGTTCATTGACTTTAATAAGTATTGTGAACAATATAAGGTCCATTCCTTCCCCTTAGTCGTTTGGGCGTTTTATGATACGACTACTTAACACTGGATTCAGTGTGTTCAGTGTATACACCGATGAGCCAAAACATGATGACCATCTGTTTAAAGGCATATTGTTCCATTTTTGAATCACAGTACAGCAGAGGTTCTGCTTGGAAGGTATTCAAGTCCTTTCCCGAACTATGTGGCGCTTATATCTACTTACAGGTCGTTAAATTCCCGCAAATTACGGAACGGTGGTTTGTGGGTATGCTGCTGTCATCCAGTATGTGTTCTAGCAGATACAGATTAGGAGCATTTTTTGGCTAAGAAAACAGTGTGAGTTCCCTATAATGCACCTCAAACCATTGCAGCACGGAGAGTTATTCCGCTAGAAGATGTCATCGCCGTTGGAGAATAGTTCAACCATGAAGGGATGCATGTGTCAGCAATGTTCACGTTGTTCTCTGCTTATATGGTGTCTCCTAGTACTACCATAGGTCCAATACAAGCCCAAATAACTGTACCAGATAGCATAATTCTGGCCTTACCGGCCTGCATCTGCAGAGCCGCGAACGTTTCAAGCAGCCATTCGCGTGGATGGCGAAGTGTAAGGAGCCAACCGTCGACAGACGACACGTCTCTATTGCTCCACGGCGAAAACTCAGTGGTGCTGTGCCCACTGCAGTCATAACTAACGATGTCGGTGGGTCAACACAGGAAAACGTAGAGGTCGCGATGTGGAACTTGACATTCAAAAATGCTCCGAAACATTTGTGGCTCTACCAGCATTGTACTCTGTGTAAGATCTGCCACAGATCGCAGCCTATCCTGGAATACATAGCGGGGGAGGTATCATCCGACCGCTAAGTTTAATGATGAGATGTGGACGTCCAGTACCATACGGCCTTCACGTTTATTCACCGTCCTTCAGCCATTTTCCGTAGTTGCTCACGACACTAGTACGCAAACAGCCGACCAGCTTCGCCGTTTCAGAGACGCTCATTTCCAGCCACAGCGCCACAGCGATGTGCCTTTGGTGAAAACCGCTTGTATCAGGTGATGTCCGCATTTGCGGCCCGTGTCTTCGCTGTAATGATCGCCCATTCTCCTCTCTTCCGCTTGCATTCCTCCCTTACTGCATCACGTGCCAGCAGCACCACCAGGAGGCATTTAACCACGGGGTGGGTATTTCTCATAATATTTTGCCTCATTAGTGTATTGCATGTGGTTTTTAATTGGTATAGACGCTTGATAATGACAAGAAAACTTTATAAATTTTCTGCCTTACTATAAAACAAATGTGTTTAGAAAGTAATTTTTCAAAGCTAAGACAGTTACCAGCACGGGAAGTTTAATGAAGTTGTAATTTTTGTTAACTGGTATTCTACAGTGAACTTCAAATTTACTCGTGCAGACACTATTTCAAAATTAATCTTTTCCCTAATAACTAAGTAAAACGATGGCACACGGTAGAATTGTGGAGCAATGCCTGATTCTGTTTACGCTACTGATGTCAAATAAATGTTTTTGAATGTTGCTCTTGACAATTAGTAATTCTCCAGTATGTTTCAATTCCCTACATCCGTGTCCTGTCAGTGTTCAATCACGTTCTGGATTGCTAAATAAAATTGTTCCCACTGGATGTCAGCCGGCCGCGGCGGTCTCGCGGTTCTAGGCGCTCAGTCCGGAACCACGCGACTGCTACGGTCGCAGGTTCGAATCCTGCCTCGGGCATGGATGTGTGTGATGTCCTTAGGTTAGTTAGGTTTAAGTAGTTATAAGCTCTAGGGGACTGATGACCTCAGATGTTAAGTCCCATAGTGTTCAGAGCCATTTGAACCATTTGAACTGGATGCCAAAATACTTTTATTAGACTTCACTACCATTTTCGCATCACTAGAGATGGATTTTCGAGTGACATGCAAATCGATGGCTTACAGCCCAACCCGTCGTTCATCGTCAAGATAAAACAGAAGGTTTAATCAGCACTAGCTGTAAAATAATACATTGAGGATTACCAATTATTTAGTGAAATGTTCTGCGCAATAAGAAATAGATGCAAATTATAATAGTCTTGCAAGTCACCGAGAGCAAGACACTACACTAAAATTAGATTCATGTTAATGTTTGATGTCCAAAGGAACAGACGCCAAATGTTCATATAATTCAAATAGTTCAAATGGCTCTGAGCACTGTGGGACTCAACTTCTGAGCTCATCAGTCCCCTAGAACTTAGAACTACATAAACCTAACTAACCTAAGGACATCACGCACATCCATGCCCGAAGCAGGATTAGAACCTGCGACCGTAGCGGTCGCACGATTCTAGACTGTTGCACCTAGAAGCACTCGGCCACCAGCGGCCGGCGTTCATATAATTAATTCGTCTCGATGGATAATTACTCCACCATCTTCAGAGTGGATGTGAAATTACGTCCGACCTCTTGAAAGAATCTGTTGATAGCGAGCGTGGCGGACACTGACAGGGACTGCGGGTAAGTGGGTCGGCAAAACGTGTGTCGAAATAGTCCAAGAAATTGCGTTGAAGAATGTGTCAGTGTGGTGTAGTGGTTAGCATAAATGCCTAGTAAGCAGGGCAACCCGGGTTTGAATCTCGGTCTGACACACATTTTTGACTCGTTGCCTCTGATTCTGCATAAAGTCCTGATGTAGCTGACATCAATAGTCACTTATTCCCTTCCTCTCTCCCCCGTCCACCTTCAATTTACGTAATACAAATTAAAAATACAGGTCGACAGCGTGAGGTTGAGTGTAATCTGCACGAGAATGATTGTTTACGAGAACAAACGCGTTTCGACCTGCATCATAGTTACAGAATTTGTTTGATTAACAAAAATAGAAACGACATCAGACTGAATGCCCCGTCAATGACCACGTAATTAGTGACGACCATAAGTTCGTATTCTGTCCAGGATGAAGAGGCGAGAGACATCGGCTGTGAACTTACAAAGAAACCATCCTCGAATTTATCTGGAACGATTTGGGAAAGTCAAGGAAAAATTAAATCAGGATGGTCGGACGTGGACTAGAACCGTCGTCCTCCAGAAAGCGAGTCCATTGTGGTACCACAGCGCCCCCTAACTCGGCACATTGTCAGCAACGTGGTTGACTGAAATAGCAGTTAACAAATCAGAGGGAGGTTTTTCTTTGTTAGCTGGAAATGGAGACATTTTATGTGCAATCGGAATAACGTCGTGACAAGATATATTAGGATATACGGCACATCCCTTTATTTTTAAACTACGGTGACACTGCTTGAGAGTTTTCAAGAAAAGCACCCATAAAATAACTCATATTCCTAATAATAGCTTAATATAGTACTTTAGAGATGAGAACTTCGCCATACACCAGCCGTAAATTACGACTTGGCATGAGGAAACTTCGTGTCTCTTTGGTTCCTTGATTACTCAAGTCCCATCAAAACCTATTGAGAAAGAGATGCTTACCGCAGAACATGAGAGGAGTTGGGGTAATTCTCTAAGAGCTTTATACGGATTCATGATCGCTGGGGGAAGTTAAATCCATCATTACACAATAGGATCTGCGGAAAAAGTCGTAACATCCAGGTGAGAGTGCGGCCAAGGTGACGCAGACTTTGCAGAAGTGAACCCATTGTGATGGAAAGCTTAAGTATACTGATGTGACAAAAGTCATTGGATACCTTCGAATTTCGTTTCAGACCTTTTTTTCGGGAGTAGTGCAGCAACCCGACGTAGCATGGACTCAGCAAATCGTTGTTACTTCCTCTGCAAAAATAGTCATGCTACCTCTATGGCCGTCCGTAACTGCAAAACTGTTGGTGGTACAGAATTCTGCGATCAAACTGACCTGTCGATTATGTCTGATAAATGTTCGATGGGATTCGTGTCGAGTGATCTGTGCAGCCAAATCATTTGCTCGAGTCCAAAACAACTGCAGCCCGGTTGTATGGTTCATTGTCATCCATGAAAATTCTATCGTTGTTTGGGAACATGAATTTCATGTTTGGCTGGATATGGTATCCAAGTAGTCGAACACAACCATTTCCGGTTAATCATGGTTCAGCTGGACCAGAGGATCAAGGTTGTATAATGTGGATACCGCCAACATAATCATGGAGCCACCGACAGCTTGCATAGTGCGTTGTTGACAACTTTGGTCCTTGGCTTCGTCGGGTCTGTGTCACATTAGAATCCTACCATCACCTTCTACCAACTGAAATAGGGACTCATTTGACCACGCCACGCTTTTCCAGTCGTCTGGGGTGCAACCGCTCACCAATCCAGGAAAGGTGCTGTAGGCGATGTCGAGGTGTTGGCAAAGGCACTCGCGTCGGTCTTCTGCTGCCATAGCCCATTAAAGCCTGATTTCGTAGCACTATCCAAACGGATACAATCGTCGTACGTCCCACATTGATTTCAGAGATTATTTCACTCATTGTTGAAGAACCGTTAGCACCGACAACTGTAAACAAACGCCACTTCTCTCGGTTGTTAAGCGAAGGCCTCGGCCACTGAATTGTCCATGGTTACAGCTAAGGCATGAAATTTGGTTATCTCAGCACACACGTGACCCTGGGGATGTCGGAATATTGATTCCCTAACATTTCGTAAATAGAATGTCGCATGCGTCTACCAATGCGCGTTCAAATTCTGTTAATTCCCGTCTTTTGGGCATAATCAAGTCACATTCACACATCAAAAAAGTTTTCTATGAGGCCGGTTTCCAGAACTGAAGATACACGTTGACTGTGGATACTGAATCACAGACACAGTCCTTTTGACTGTTTTCAGATATGTCACTAAGCCCACCCAAAGACGTAAACAACAATGCATAAGCAGCGCCTATTGGAATGAAAGTGTCAGTTCCAGTCGTTCCACCAGGAAGGAGGTACACGGCTCGAGTTGCCTGTAGTTCAAAAATGCCTAGACGGTCAATACCGTGGTTCGACCGCGTCCATATTGTTACTTGGTGCCAGCAATGGCTCTCAACATGGGACCAGGCGTCTCGGAGTGAACCAAAGCGATGTTGTTCGGACATGGAGGAGATACAGAGAGACTGAAACTGTCCATGACACGCATAGCTCAGGCCTCCCAAGGGCTACTACCGCAGTGGACGACCGCTACCTACGAATTATGGCTCGGAGGAACCGTGACAGCAACCCTACCATGTTGCATAATGCTTGTCGTGCAGTCACAGGTGGTCGTGTACGACTCAAACTGTGCGCAATAGGCTGCATGATGCGCCTCTTCACTCCCGACGTCCATGGCGAGGTCCATCTTTGCAACCACGACACTATGCAGCGCGGTTCAGATGGGGCCTACAACATGCCGAATGGAGCGCTCAGGATTGGCACCAAGTTCTCTTCACCGATGAGTGTCGCATATGCCTTCAACCAGACAATGGTCGGAGACATGTTTGGAGGTTGAACGCCTTAGACACACTGTCCAGCGAGTGTATCAAGGTGAAGGTTCCCTACTGTTTTGGGGTGGCATATGTGGGGCCGACGTAACGACCTTACGATATATGAATGCCATCCTCCGACCGATAGTGCAAACCTATCGCCAACACATTGGTGGGACATTCTTCTTCGTGGACGGCATTTCGCTCTCTCATCGTGCACATCTTGTGAATGACTTGGTGCAGGACAACGACATCGCTCAGCTAGAGTGGCCATCATGTATCTACAGCCATGAACCCTACCGAACACGCCTGTGATAGATTGAAAAGGGCTGTTTTTGGACGATGTGACCCATCGACCACTCTGAGGCATCTACGCCGATTCGTCGTTGAGACGTGGGACAATCTGGACCAACAATGCCTTGATGAACTTGTGGATAGGATGCCACAATGAATACAGGCATGAATCAATGCAAGAGGACGTACTACTGTGTATTAGAGTTACTGGTTTGTACAGCAGTCTGGACCACCGCCTGTGAAGGTCTCGCTGTATGGTGGCACAACATAACTTGTGTGGTTTTCATGAGCAATAAAAAAGGTGGAAGTGATGTTTATGTTTATCTCTATTCCAATATTGTATACAGGGTCAGGAACTTTCAGAACCGAGACGATGCAAAACTTTTTTTTATGTGTGTACTTTTCACGTGAATCACCTACATATAGGTGACAGCTTCCTCAATGCATTGCCCTTTTATACCATGCGTATGCGATACTACTGATTTTTGCATAAGAGCATTTCCATGTTATATGAATTTCGTCACCTGTGTATAATGGGTACAAATAATGGTCACCGAATCTATGGAACATCAATTGATCAAAACACCACTTACATTGACAAATTATTAGTGTTCGTCAGTCGAGAGGTGCGAGTTCTTCTGTTAGGAACCACTTCGGCGACTTGCGTGATTGGTGAATCGACAACAGTCCCTCACCAACTCAGTCGTAAGCCGAGCTCGGGGCCTCGGGACCTACAGGTAGAAACGTTAACCTCCAGACCAAATGCGGCTGACATCATGTGCCCTATAAGAAGTAAAATGCTGCAGGCCCATATCGTTAAATAAATTTTACATATTAAAGATTTCAGGTGGAAAAGATCATTATGATCGCACTTTAATAACCATACACTGGAAAGTATGATATTGAACGCGATGAAAAATTGTAGTAGAAAGGTATAGTTGTAAAAAAATTCGTTCGAAGTAAAGCTCTGATAGTTCTGACTTTAAATACGTTCTTGTTCCCATTTGTTCTTCTTCCTTAAGTCAGTTTACCTGATAGGTTGCTTCCAACGTCAGTTCTTAACACATACCTCTCTCCCTACATGATTACTTCGCGATTCGCAATTAAGTTCCTGTCAAAAGGTTCATAGAATTATCTCCAAACACAGAAATACCCCAGAAGAGGACGGACAAGCGTAGTGTAGGCAGTCTCTTCGGTTGAATTATTGTATTTTCTAAGCATTATACCAAGAAGTCACTGTCTCTGGTTCGCTTTCCTCACAACATTATGTATGTCGTCGTTGGAATTTAAGTTCTTGTAATCTTAATCCCCATGTACTTAGTTGAATCCACAGATTTTTGCCATGTGGATGACCTCACTCATTTCATTATTTAGAGCCAATTGCCTCCTTTCCCTCCGTATAAATAACTTGTGTAATTAGTTTTGCAAATGGGTTTCATCATCTAATGCCTTAAGAAGACAGTAAGTGAGGGCATCATATGCAAACAGTTAAATATTGCTGCTCCGATTGTCTCCCATTTTACTTTTGTTTTACTTGTAATCTCTCCGCCACTTCTACGAACTGTGAAAATTCTGACAGAAATCAAGAATTTATTAGCACAACTCAGACCATAGCCTGTAGGCACGCAGATATTATTACCAACAATACGTCTTAGTTTTACTAGTTCTATTGCTGAAATTCAAGTAGCAACGGCTACCTCTGTTCCAGTACTTCGGCTAGTGTGAGAGTCTCCCTTGCTGAAAGATCAAGAGCTGGAATGAGATTTTCACTCTGCAGCGGAGTGTGCGCTGATGCGAAACTTTCTGGCAGATAAAAACTGTGTGCTCGACCGGGATTCGAACTCGGGACCTTTGCCTTTCGCGGGCAAGTGCTCTACCATCTGAGCTACCGAAGCACGACTCATGCCCGGTCCTCAGAGCTTTTCTTCTGCCAGTACCTCGTCTCCTACCTTCCAAACTTTACAGAAGCTCTTCTGCGAACCTTGCAGAACTAGCACTCCTGAGGACCGGACGTGAGTCGTACTTCGGTAGCTCAGATGGTAGAGCACTTGCCCGCGAAAGGCAAAGGTCACGAGTTCGAGTCTCGGTCGGGCACACAGTTTAATCTGCCAGGAAGTTTCATATCAGCGTACACTCCGCTGCAGAGTGAAAATCTCATTCTGGAAACATCCCCCAGGCTGTGGCTAAGCCATGTCTGCGCAGTATCCTTTCTTTCAGGAGTGCTAGTTCTGCAAGGTTCGCCGAAGAGCTTCTGTAAAGTTTGTAAGGTAGGAGACGAGGTACTGGCAGAAGTAAAGCTGTGAGGCCCGGGCGTGAGTCGTGCTATGGTAGCTCAGATGGTAGAGCACTTGCCCGCGAAAGGCAAAGGTCCCCATTTCGAGACTCGGTCGGGCACACAGTTTTAATCTGCGATGAAGTTTCAGATGAAGAGCTGGTCTACAAAACTTCACTGTTATCTTTTAATACACAACCGTTGTGGAGTTCAATCACCGAATGGTATATGACAGCGCTAGTACTAGTGCTTCGGCTACTATAACTGTTGCGATAGACACAGCTATTATTGCTGCAGCTGCTGCTACTACTACTAATACTACTACTACTACCACCACCACCACCACCACCACTTTTTCTATAAGATACAGGATGATAGTTATTGAATTATATGAAATAAAACGTAAATTAGTTACTAACTGCGGCGTGAACACATTTTATTGAACATCTAAACATGACAAAGTAATTTGGATTTAGATTATGACATGTTTGATATGCCTGTCATCCTTGGCGGTGATGTGGTGAATAGCGAAATTCTGCATGACCCGCTGAAGTGTCGGGACATCGATGCTGTTGATGACCACCTGGATCGCTATTTTCAGCTCTGCAATGGTTTTGGGGTTATTGCTGTACAGTTTCTTTAACATAGCCCCTCGAAGAGGAGTCGAATGTGTACAGATACGCAGAATGTGGCGGATATTCGTGGTCCATTCCAGTAGTATCTGGGTATACAACAGCCAGGATGCGGTTTCCAAAGTGCTCCTCCAGGACATCTCACACTTTCCTGCTTCGATAGGATGGAGGTCTGTCTTGCATGAACCATATCTTATCGAAATCAGGGTCACTTTGTATAATGGGGACGAAATGATCTTACAAAACGTCCTACGACAACCGTCCAGAAGTTATGACGATTTTTTTTCATGTAGTTCAATTTTTGGCACTGTATTTACATTTTCTACTTAGTACGTATTTGATAAGTGTGTTATTCTTTCTCCCAACTTCACTAGGTAATCGCTGTCTTATTACTGACGATGATAGTTAATATCACTAAGTATTTATCTTGCGCGTGTACCATTTCGTGATTTCTTACCTCTGTTTCTTCACCAGTATAAGACAAGCACTTTCACTTCTAAATTTGTGTCATGCTTTGTATATTAAATATTGCACGAACACTGCACTTGCTCTCCTCCTTCCCCACTTGCGTTCCTTGTCTCTTAAGAACTTCATACTCCTTTCCAGTTTGCATACATCTATGCCCTTAAAATCTGTAGCCCTTTCAAGATACATTACTAATAGAACCACCGTTCTATAACAAGTGGGTTCTGACTGTCCGCGAGATGTGTTTAGTAAAAACTAGCCATTCATAACAATGCATTTGTTATGGAAGATTTCGATGGTTTATCGTATAAACTAGATAATTCGTTAGAGGCGGAAATAGTAAACCAAAACAATTGTAAACGTGTTTCAAGATTTAATTAATTGTATGATATTAGTTGTGCGAGATTAGTACAAAGTATGACAGGAGTAGTAGTCAATATTCAAGAATATAAGAGGAACGATCAACTCAAGCTGAAAACTTGATAACGACTTGCACCGTATTACGAAAGATTTCCGAAGTAGAATACAATCAATGTACATTGTTATTTATTTTCTGTTATTCAGCACATTGCAGTTTTGCGCGTGTACTAATGCACAACTATCAGCAAACATTACTACGTGCGTTATACGGAGTTTCTATGGATAAATAAGTATTTTTAACACATTCACATACGATTAGGAAATCAACGTGTGCTGGTAATAGGACTACTATGCAGCATTTCAACAATTTACTGTATTCATGTTCCTATACATGTCAGAAGAAAACTGGGAACTTGGAATAATACGTTTTTCACGCAGTACCTGCAAAATCTGGCAAATATTGTTCGATCAGGAATTCAACGTGTCAGAAAACTTCGATGCTATTCTTCGACAGCATCAAAAGCACCACTACTGCGAATGCCGTCAACATACACCGTATCTGCATTATTGATGTGTGGCATTTTAACCGGCACGTGCCCAAAGAAAACCAGCCCATGCTTTTCTGTGATACTCTCTCACTACTACGAACTATTTCACTCACAACACAGGCAGAAATACATTCCGAGCGAAGACGTTGAAAGGAACGATGTACGTTGGGCTAGAACAAAACGCCACAGAGGTTGTTTGGGCATGACAGATACATGCGCTCAACCATCTCAAAACCAAGCATACATCAAATGTGCTATGCCTCGAAAACCATTCAGCCTAAGTCACGTATCCATATGAACCTTTTTGGTTCAGATGAGGTTTCCTTTGAAATCTCTGAATATTCACCATCTCTCCTTCGACAGTCTAATAGCGCAGTGCAAAATGGACAAATTATCCGATAGTCATAGGTTCTTTAAACATCCTAAGCAATTACGGACGTTTAAGTTTAACGCTTTGGTCTACATGAGGATAATTGCTGAATTTGCAAACATGAGTGTTTCTCGTATGCCATTACTATCATATCCAATGTGTCTGTGTTGATTACTCAGCAAATCGCAATGATGATTATCCTCAGCTATATCCATCATTGTCAATACAAGTTAAACGTTTACAGCAATTAACGAGGGAATTAGCATCTGGACTGTCACTGTGCTGGTTCATAAATTAGACTGCTAACCGAAGGTCTGTCCATTAATAGAGGAGAAACTTGGAGAAATAGCTCCCACGTCGCTACAGAGATAGCAGTATCGTCTGAAGAAGTATAACAATTATTCATAACCTTCAAATGAGGCAGACCTCGACCTCGAAACAACGGCCGGAAGAACAGCACCAGAATTCGGGAGGTAGAAGCAGTATACCATCGAAGTAGGAACCTGAGAAATGCTGCTAGATAAGCCTGTAACATTTAGAGTGGTTTAGGATTTTCTGGAAGTTTTCGTTCTGGTACTGAGCCGAATAAATTCGGCTGAGCCATATGAAGCTGGGCCACTTTCATGCCTTGAAGTGGTAAACCATTCTTAAAGGTCGGTAAATCTGCTAACATTAACGGCTTAAGGCGCGGAAGGCAACAGTAAACTTTAATAAATCACATGAAAGACTGTTGTGCTTTCGCTTGTCCCATCGGACGAATTTCACAAGTATCATATGTTCTTAGAAGAATTGATAGTCCCCGTATTCGGATCACCAAGGGAATACCGAGCACTTTTGAGAATTAGAGATTAGGAAGAGAAAAGGAAACCATGTTGATTCTTCCTGTTGCATGGACCAATTCTTTCAAAAGTATGTCCAAAGGAAAAATGGTGTGAGAACAAAAGAGATAAGGAAAACTTCATGTTAATCTAAAAACACCGATTACCCGTAGTTGTAAATAAATGTGAAACTGCAGAGAGAGAGAGAGAGAGAGAGAGAGAGAAGAGAGAGAGAACAGTGAAATTTATTTGATGGTCTGAATGGAAAATTAAATGTAATTATGTTTTATCTAAATATTGTAACAGAGAAAACTAGCCATATTCTAGAAAGACCGTGAAAATCAACCATATGTCTGATGTTAAAGACGAATACTTTTACTTTTGTTCTGGAAGCGGAAAATAGGGAAAAGAAGCAATATTCTATAAAGTCCTTGATAATGAATCATATCTATGATGATAAGGACCTATGCTTTTACTTTTGAACTGGAGTCGAAAAACTATAGACGTATTTTCTCGGAGGTCAGTGTACGTGTCTTTTCACACTATATGTATGAAATGTAATTGCGTATTCCTTCATTTCGTCTCCATCAGTGTGAAATAGTATAAAAACAACAATTAAATAATCTGCTATGATGATTCTTTTGGCCATCTGTTTTCGTTCGACCTTATAGAGCACAGGCAGCCACAGGTTAGACTTGGATACGTTAATTATACACGTGCTTCATCCGATCAGATAAGCATAGGAATATATTTCAATAAGCTTTGAGTAGTATTTGATGATTATTATATTAAAGTTAGACTGATTGCAATCTGAACTTAAGTAACAATAAACTTCAAAGCTCTAGCCTCTATCAGTAATAATATCTTTGGTCAAAAACAGTGAGATAGCAGGTTTAATTAAAAAAGTGAATTTAATCTCTATTGAAATAATTAAAAGCATTTCAATGTAAAATCACATCACAATAGGGTATTATCACTCTGATCATTGTCACAATATAGCTACGTGGGTAGTTCTATCGCGTGTTTCCTTACCATTGTTTAGTACAGAACAATATTAAAACCATTTTAACAGGCTTCGTGTATGGCATATGGCTGTAGAGTATTAGTATTGGGAAACGAAATTACGCAAAGGACTAATTTAATACGTTTTTGCCTAACTAGCACATTACACTGCTGCCAGCATATAGAACTAGCCGTTCGTGTGAATGTGTGAAAACCCACGTGGAAAATTATCGACACATTTACTTGGAACGTCGAATGTCAGAAAGATGAATAGAGGATGAGAAATGGAAAATGTTATAGGAGACCGTAGATCGTCTACATTTATACTGTAGGATTAAGGAAAGTGCTGTGATAAGGCGAAGGAGAATTTGAACATGGAGTCTACGAAAGTAAATTTCTTAAAAGGAACGGTTATTTGTAAAATCAAACGTATATGCGGACATGTGAATTTGATGAAGAGTAAGCAGACGATGTGCATGAAAAATAGCGAAAAATGTTTGGCTAAAATCTATGTCTGCAATATTAAGTATCATAGTATACAGAAGAATATGGACGTACGAATATAAAAGAGGGTGAAAAACAAGTGGCCTTTTTGTACTGCTTTGACCGTATTAGAAATACTCATAAGAACCATCATGGAAATATGTATAATGTTCTTGGTGATAGTGCTTGATATAAGATGTATTTTACTTTATCCAACCAACTATTCAAACAAAATACCAAAATGACGATAACGTTACATGGGGTAAACACAAACACAAATCATTACTCGTTGATGGGCGATGTATGATTAAAACAGAGACATACTACACGGAAACGACAGGAGAGATCAGAAAGTTTGGAAGTAATACGGTGAAGAATTGTATTTCACATAAAGAAGTCAAATAAGTATGAGATATCATCATAATTTGGAATACGATAGAATTGACTTAGAACGAAAAGTATTGAGAAAAGAAGTGAAGCGATAAGTTAAGTGGGTCAGAATGGGAAAACCAAAAGGCTCTGATAAAATAAATGCTCACTTTGCAAAGAAGCTGTGAAGCGCAAACATCTCACGACCGACCAAGTTTTTTCAATACGATATGTAACGAGGTCATTTGGCCTGAAGATTTAATGTAACCCAAAAACACAACACCAAATAATGCAAAGATTGTAAAACAATAAATTTCGTATGTCACATCAAAAAGGCTCGATGTATCCTTTTACGCAGGAAATTGGAAATAAAAGTTGAGGAAAACATGGTGGAGTATCAATTTCTGATTCAGAAAACGAAAAGAGACATGTAATTAGCCGTTTGAAGAAGGTAGCACAAAAATTCCTTTAGTTTATCTTTCAGTTTTCTACCTAATTCACATTAGCGTTATACTTTCTACTTATGTTTTGCTGATTGGGAAAATGCATCTGAAATACTGGAGGAACGAGTAACCTTCTGATGACCTTGAAAATGATAGACTAAAAAGCAGAAGACTGATAATTGAACTTAAATTAGACAACTTGTTGTGCTAAGGATGCATATTGAGGAAACAAATGAGGCAGGTTACGGAAGAGTTGTTAGACAATATTGGTTTCTGCCAACTGTTTCCAATATTTGTCGCTTCACAGTAAACGACAACGAAACGTAAGAAATGGTTCAGATGGCTCTGAGCACTATGGGACTCAACTGCTGAGGTCATTAGTCCCCTAGAACTTAGAACTAGTTAAACCTAACTAAACTAAGGACATCACAAACATCCATGCCCGAGGCAGGATTCGAACCTGCAACCGTAGCGGTCTTGCGGTTCCAGACTGCAGCGCCTTTAACCGCACGGCCACTTCGGCCGGCCGAAACGTAAGAGGTATACTGCTAGCAGGAGGTAGGATAAGATTAATTAAGCACATAGATGATAAGGTAGAGTTGGCTGAAAGAGAGAAAGAATTGTAAAATTATGTAGGATAGCATAATAAAAGAGTGAAAAGTGTTTGGAAACTGAAATCGAAAGATCTAAGATTCGGCGAACATTAAATTTCTGTCATCATCAGGACCATTAAAAACGTTGGCTCTATTATATTTTCAGTACTATGAGTAAAACAGCTCTTTACAACTTGATATATGTTTTTTTTTGTAGTAAAATTCATTCTGACAGAATTAAGGTACTTATTTCTCAAGGACTGTGCGTAGTGTACAAGATTCTGTTTCAGCAAGCCAAAGGAGAGTCAAATAGTAGGACAGTCTTAAACTTCCATTAAATTTCTGGCATGTAGCCTACCAAATACTACTTCTTCAACTGATATTTCGGATGCGTATTGTCCGGCCATCATCAGAGTGAGTCGCAAGACGACGGGTTGCCATGCGCGTCCTTATATGCACCACCCGGTGGTACTGCGCATCACATATGCTGGTCGGTAGCAAAGAGGTACTTTTAAACGCGTGTCACCAGTGCCGAGAGCAATCAGACATTCGATTCGATTACAGATGTACATTCAGCGGTGGTAACACCTTGAGTACTTCATTGATATTTATTTACACCAAATCACAAATTAAAACCATTACCTCTGTTTATTAAGTTACCGTTTAATCTATCTTCTGTGGTTTCCTTGAAAATAGAAGCCCAAAAATAAGATGCGTATGTCGAATGACCTGTATTTATACAATAATCTGCCACAGCTGACCTGTCTGACTGTACTAAGAGTGTGTTTCTTCGGTATTGCACGCACCTCCCATGAGCGGTGCGTGTTGTCTGACCTGTATAAGACTTACCACAATTTCCATAAGGAATCTAACAAACACCCGTCTTGCAAGGCAATGGATTATCCTTCACTGAACGAGTAAGGCTGCAATCTTCACAGAAGGCTGGAAAGCCACCTTAACACGGCATTTCTTGTGAAGGTGGTTTATCTTCGACAAAAGAGCACCCACTAAAAGTAAAAACTCTTGATCTGAAGGTATTTCTTCTTTCATATCAGCTACTTGCATTCTACAATTCACATCGAATGCTCTGTGAACCTGGTGCTGGGAAAAGCTATTCTCTTGAAAAACACAGATGTGTGAACTCTTGTTGCAAATTCTGATTATCGGATGTATAGTGTGCCCTTGCACTAAGGTCTTACTGATGAATTACATCAATTTCTTGAGCATCCGATTTCTATCAACGTTAGTATCAAATTTATTATGGGAATTGAAAGACATGGCGGCCTTCCTTTTTTGGATGTTTTAATTTGTCGTAAAGTTAGCGGCTCCTTAGAACATACTGTATATCGCAAACCAACGCTCGTGAATCTACATGTAGATGCCAATAGCTGCCATTGCACTTCACGAACCGTAGGGGGTCTAAAGATCTTATTACAGACGCCATACTGTATATCCGACAATAAGGAGGGCTCAGACAGTTCATGAGCATTTGTTAAAGCGAGGCGATGTTCCCAGCAACAAATTCGGAGAGCATTGGATGTTAATTCTAGGATACAAGTACGTGATATGGAAAAGAATTTAATAACTTGAGATCAAGAGCGTTTTTGCCTTAAGTGGGTGCTCATTCCTCGACAGTAGGCGGCATTCTCAAGAAAAACTATTTTAACGGGATCTCCCGGCCTCCAACGAACACTGCTACCTTACTCGGTTCCGTGAAGGATGATTTCTTGCTATGTAAGGCATGTGTGTATCAAATTCATTGCGGAAATTGTGATAAGTCACATATAGGTCAGACAGCACACGCCGTTCGTGGTTGGTTCGTGGAACACCGAAGACAGGCAGGCTTTCTACAGCCAGAAGAGTCAGCTGTGGGAGAACCGGTCACTCGATGACCAACGGGTGTCCTGATGGTTTTAACATCCATCACCTCCTTTTGGGTTTATATTTTCAAGGAAGCCATAGAAGTTAGATTAACCGATAAATCAGTTAACAGACATGATGGTTTTAATTTGGACAAAGCATGAAATCCGGCTGTTGGTGTAATTAAATCGCAAATAATTATTCAATGTGTTACCGTAGCTGAATATACATCGATAAGCGAATAGAATGTCTGAGTGCTTTCACCATTGGTGAGGCAGCCGACCTACATCTGTGACCCGCAAGAGCAGTACCGGCGCGGAGGAGTGTGTAATGTCGCGTTTGACACCTCTTCGTCAGTCTTAGGACTCACTTTGAGGACGGCCGGAGAATACGCTGCATAAATATCAGTGAAGTAGTGCATCCACGGCTGGGATGCCCGAAATCCAACGGATTATTCATTACGCCTCGAGAGATTGAAATTGCTCGATCTTCAATTTGTTGTGGAGCGAATTGGTAAAATTGAAATGGAGTGACAGAATGACAAGTGGAGAAGTGCTTCTGAGGGTACAGAAGAGCGAAAATTAGTTAAAGTAATAAGAATGAGGAAAATTGCCGGGGAAAAACTGCTTACATCGAAAGGCTATTAAAAGAAAATTTGAAGGGAATAGAAAGTGATGGAAAAAAATTGTCTTAATGCTGTACGACATTACAAATTGATGCAGATTTCTAAAGGGTTACGAAAAAGTCACATATCATAAGAATAGGAGAGTGTCAATTCAATACTTGTGGAGAGACAGATATCCAAAAAAGATTACTCACTGTAGGCAGGAAAATCAGATTGTAAAGTATAATCTAAAATAGCTTAGCGATTCGACGTTCGAATGTAGTAGACTGTGGGGGCACTGAGTGCTTAGACTGCAGCGAGGAAATGTTGATAAATTTCAAGCCAACCTTGTGATACATTCTCAGGCAGTCCGGCACATTCTGCCACGGACTGTGATAGTCAGAACGGCGTTGATGTGGGAACACTTTCGACGCAATCGATCTGTCAGAAGATTCGTAAGCAATGATAATCTCCTACATCTCCCTTGAAGCAGCAATCCTGATCGCAAGTACCAACAAACCGTACAACACGGCGACTTGGGACGAGAGCTGAGATGTCGACATTGCAGTCCCTGTAACAACAAAAACTGGTGGAAAGCCAAACGGAAAGTGGTACAACATGAAGCACCATTCCGATACTGGTAAAAGTTTTGGAGACATTCATCACATAACTACAATTAAATTATTAATATCTCACTTTAATTGGAACACTTGTCCATAATTTGCAATAGTATGGCATGTGAACGAACAGCCGGCCGGAGTGGCCGTGCGGTTGTAGGCGCTACAGTCTGGATCGGAGTGACCGCTACGGTCGCAGGTTCGAATCCTGCCTCGGGCATAGATGTGTGTGATGTCCTTAGGTTAGTTAGGTTTAATTAGTTCTAAGTTCTAGGTGACTGATGACCTCAGAAGTTAAGTGGCATAGTGCTCAGAGCCACTTGAGCCTTTTTTTTTCATTTTTTGCGAACGAACATCCTCGAATATGCATTTTAATTTACTGTAACACGGGTACAAACGCACTTCCAATATCATTTTGAGCATTTTCCTGTCGAAACTAAAACACTAACTGTGTCTGCACATGAAGACTGTAGGCTACGGGCTAGCATGAAAGTGCACTTTACACCTCATCCCAGAGGATTTCTTTGAATGAGAAACGAGAGAACTAGACATGCGAGCCATTATTCAGTAAATTCCTCAAGGCTCTCCTGTAGTGGCTTGCATTATACTGTCAAAATATGCAATTTGGTATCCTATGAAAGTTATGACATCAGGGTTTACTGTTGTTTACACATACCGGGGAAACTCATCTTCCTTCGATAATTACCAAAGGCTCGGTGGCCATTGGCCCCTACATTGTGATCCATGAGTTGGACATGTATGGGTACAGAGAATAGCTGCTTCCCGCTAGCTTCCACCTGGTCATGTAAGAAGCATCTGCAATAGAAAGCGAGACCGGCCGCTGAACACTACAGAATGCCATTCAGTCTTATAGTTGACTCTGATTGTTCTCCATGTTAGCCCCTGTTGTTTGTGGTGTGACGTCAGTCGTGAAAGACACATGACAACTGGAAGTCTGAATACACCTTGTAGAAATTGTTCCCCAACGGTTTACGGTGACAGACTGCTTCTTATCTCTGGTCAGGTTTTCCGTTGTTTTCATCCATCTATTCGTCGCAGCCAGTCTAAATGTTGTATCACCTTCTCGTGGTGTAGTCTTTCCGGAATAGGTCTTGCCTGTCCTAAGTGTCACACTGTCATCCGATTGCATCTTGCCACCGTCAGTTCTGTAGTCATTGTGTTACAAGTGGCTGTCTGTGTGACTGTGGATATGATGCTCCTGTGTTCCTCATGCAAATGATTCAATCTTTCTCTTAGTACAAAACACAGGAATAAGTCACAAGTTTGCGTCTTTTAGATGATGCTATGATGCGATCTCCGCCTGAAAAGTAACAATAACTACGAAAGAATCTCAACAAATGAAATAAAATTTAAACCCGGGTCTCCGTACTTACCAGTCAGGTGTGTTAGCCGCTGTACCATTTGAACACTGAAGTTGTCACGGTACAGACAACCCTAGTCCAAAGCCTCCCTAACACAAACTTCAATTCACATCTTCAGCTGTTTTTCCCCTCCTTAGATCGTTACTGTTGCCGAAGCTCTATCATTATCGTAGATAAAGTAGCGACTCAGGTGCCTCAACGAAAATTTAATAATATTAGTTCAAGTAACGTTAGGCACACCCAGTAGCCGCCATATACTCACATTATTTTTCTTCTGTAGGACTCACTCATTTTTTCGCTAAAAATAACCGCTTAGTGATGAAAGTTTGACCAACGCGTCCCACAGTTATATAAATACTGGAGGATCAGTTTGATACAGTTCGATCAAGTTATTCAAGGTGTAACAATATTTATTTTCGTAGATGTATAATCACCAGGAAAACTTAACAGCTGTCATTTTGCCTCAGCCAAGCGATCCTCATAAAGAATACGATCACAATATGTCATGTTCTGATTGCTTAACATAAGGGGCGAACAAAAAATTTCAGTTCTGAGGCCGTACCGTCCAGAATCTGTATGCCAATCAGCTGAAGTAGCGGTGAGCATTAAGGAAATCATCACCGATGCACCATGTAGAAGATACCACTTTGGTAAATCATCCTGTGTAAATTAGTCCGTAACTGTATGTTGCGCATACTCGTCCGGCAGGAATCAACGATCTTTCACGGCCCTTCTCAAGGGACGGAAGAAGTAAGAGAGGCACGGGTCGCGATCAGAAGTATAGCGCAAGTGCTAGAGTGGCTCCCACCCCAGTTGGAGTAACTTCTACTGGCTCCCGGATCGATTGGCGTGTTGTGTCGAGTGATGACTAGCTTGGAACTTGCCTCACCATCCCACAATGGTGCTTCTCAACAGGAATGCTACCCTTTACACGTTAATCATTCTCTGATGGATATCCCATGGGTGTTTGTCCTTTGGCAGCCAAGAAAAGAATAACAGCACGTTGGTCGTGTGTAGACGCATTTGGTGGTATCGCGCCAGAGGTCACGTTTCCGAATTTACCGTACGCACTTCCTAAAGACACGAATGTCGCAGTAATCCCTTGACTACATGTTGGTGCTTATATACCCGGACCGGAGTCGCGCTACCTTGAATATACGCAGCAGCAACGCCGTCCCACGGAAGTGTTTCGACCGGCCCTTCATAACTCCATTGCCCATTTCTAAAAGGAATAATAATTTCAGTATAACTGTGTCCACCTGCTTAGCTGAGCCGTAACGTGCTTGCCTCCCATGCTGCAGGCCTAGGTTCAATTCCCGGCCGGGTTGGAGATTTACTCCGCTCGTGGACTGGGAGTTGTGTTGTCCCCATCATCATTTCATCCTCATCATCGGCACACAGGTCGCCCAGTGTGGCGCCCACTGAAATAAGACCTGCACTTGGAGGCCGAACACGAATGGAGCCTCCTGGCCAACAATGCCATACGGTCATTCCATTCATTTATTTCCAGTATAACTGTAGGCAGTGAGTTAGAAGTCTCACGGCGAAATAGTTCGTATGTGTTGCAGGAGATAACGTTGCATCGGCAGATGTGTCATTTCAGTTAACTGCCTCTGTGGGGTAGGAAGTTTAAGCTGGAAAGTTGAAGCACTATCTGTTGTCGAGCGATTGAGTCTATATATCACTAGTACCGGACCATTTAGATTGTGTGTGTGTGTGTGTGTGTGTGTGTGTGTGTGTGTGTGTGTGTGTGTGAGAGAGAGAGAGAGGGAGAGAGAGAGAGAGAGAGAGAGAGAGAGAGAGAGAGAGAGAGAGAGAGAGAGAGAGTGAGTTCAGTAGTTCACTATACCGTCTAAACCACTGGTAACCAATTCCATGCAGATATCGTGAGAAGCATTCTTTGGACACTAAAATTAACTCGGATACAGCTCCCGTGGAACGATGGAGGTGTAGTGGATGCTACAAAAACATAACTGTCGTTAAGGCGGAGGTAGGATAGGGTTTTCTTAGCCCCAAAGAAGTGTTCTTTAAACGTAAGTACGAAGAGTCCTTCTCGCCTCTGCCCCTAGCTTTCTAACACAATTTTTTAGATGAGTTTTCTTCTTCCTATAAGTACACGTCTGAGTTCATTAATCTTGAGTTACCAGTATCAGGAACGTGTAAACAAAGTCAGATCTCCACAGAAGCTTCCTATAGGTCTTCCACTCTGGCCCAGTAGTGGAGTAATTAAAATACAGCAGCTATTTTGCCGTTCAGTATTATAATAATGTCAGTAATGTTTGCCAACATTTATTCAACGGTGGCGAGACAAACAAGTCAGTGGATAAATTTCCGGTTGAATATAGTCTTAACAGACAAGTAAGTATCTCTATACTCCGGTGTCCATAACAAATCTGTGATAAATTTCAGGTTACGTTCTCGTTCTGGATTTCTTTTCCTTCGTGACATTTTCTATATTTCTGCAGCTCTTTGAGCCAGAATCTCTCTGATGTTTACCGCCTCAGAAAGTTATTATTACGTGTCTTACTGATACGAAAATTGAAATAACCGAGCCATGATGAAGTCGTCGTGTCACGTCGTCTTCGTTATCGAAGGTGAAGGCTGGACTACTAAAACTTCTACGTATTATTTTCATAAAAAAAATGCCAATACTACATGAATCATATTGTAGCCCCTGACGAACACACATAAAAATTGGTCCCGCTGGCGACACTTGATGTCCCTGTCAAGAACAATAAATACGACATTTTAAGTACTAAATAATTTAGTTTGCTAGTTCACTAGTTTACCTACTGCTGGGGCAGTCGAAACAAGGAATTACTTTTTCGTTAATTTCTGCAGACTAAGACAATTTGATCCAGGAAACATTATCCTCGAAGCAATGAGGTAGCCGTAAGGCTGCATGATGAAGCTGCTTACTAAAGAAACTTGTTTTCCTTGGTGCTACTTTATCAATAATTTACTCGGCTCGGCTCTGAGCAGTATGGGACTTAACATCTATGGTCATCAGTCCCCTAGAACTTAGAACTACCTAAACCTAACTAACCTAAGGACAGCACACAACACCCAGCCATCACGAGGCAGAGAAAATCCCTGACCCCGCCGGGAATCGAACCCGGGAAGCCGGGCGTGGGAAGCGACAACGCTACCGCACGACCACGAGATGCGGGCAATAATTTATATGTCTTTACATTAAAAAATACAAATAAATACTGTAAGATAAATCTCGCGTTGTATGGTAATTATTTGTTGCAATGAACAAACATTTACGACTAGGCTCGTTACATGTGCACTGGTATCTTGCGCGTCTTCCATGTCGACGGATATTTTTCGTCAACTTCTGTTTTTACCACGACCCTCAAGTCAACACATTATACAAACGAAACTTAGAAAAACATACATGCAGCAACATCCTCATGTTCCTGATGGAAGCCGAGAATACAGTATATAGTGACCGATAATGTTATTTTTTATTGCTACGTTTCTCAGTCGGTATAAACGGAACATTTGACGGAAAACTTTGTTGTCCGTCCGACTGCCTGGCTGTCTGCCTGTCTGTCCGTCTCTTACGATGCCTGCTCCTCTGGAAATAGTTGAGGTATCAAGTTGATACACATCTCAAATAGCAGGGTCTACGGTCACTTGTCGGTATAAAACAATTAATCTTATAAGTGAAAGCAATAGATACGACCATTTATAAACGTATTTTGTTGCCCTCAAACTCCCCAGTCAAACACTGTAGCGTACTTCCTGTTACACTGGAATAATGAATTCTAGAAAATAGCAGCATTTTACAGTATAAATATAAAAAAAAATCTTAAAATGGTTAATTTCTGATTCTAGACAATCATTTAAAGAATTTGTTCTTGGCCAGTTATTGTCCGTCTGTCTCTCGGTTTTTCCGTCCGTCTACCTTTTAAGACCCCTTTCTCTCTCTAACGGGTAGATGTGTCAAGTTGAATTTTATGTCAATTACTAAGGCTTACGGACCCTTGGCTGTAAAAAAATTTAAGCCAATGCAGTCAAGCGATACAGCCATTTATATCACATATTTTGATACTCGCAAACCCAGTCACCAAAACCTATGAATGAAATATCTGCATACATTATTAAGTTACCAGGGGTCCATTAGAGCGCGAGCCCTACACGCACGTGACCTGTTTCTTATGAACTGGCAGCTGTTACACGTATATTCATCCTAAAGTCTCACCCAATATGACAGTTAGAGGCAAAACAGACTAGGCATATAAAGCTTTGTATAGGACCAGGAATCGAACCTGGATACTTACCAGGAATGTAGGAGAACTTTGGTGAAGTTTGGTAAGTTGCAGAAAAGAACAGGCTGAGATGTAAGGTAGCGTTGTGAGTCGTGCCTAGATACTTCAGACAGCAAAAGTGTTTCCCACTAGAGGGTTGGTCCCAGTTGCGAGTCGATGTCGGCAGCACAGCGTTGATCTTTCTAATGTTAGAAACCAGCTCGCTTCATTGAGTAATAAAATATTTTTTTATGGAAAGAAACCAGTTAACTGTAAATACGGGGTTTGAAGGGTACCCGCCAGTCTAGCCAAGAGCGCTAAGGGCTGCTTCCTGGACTCGGGCAGGCGCGCCGGCCACGTATCGTATCGCCAGCCAGATCAACGACGAGGACCGGTCTGCTGGCCAGGCTGGATGTGGTTTTTAGGCGGTTTCCC
Organism: Schistocerca piceifrons; assembly: GCF_021461385.2. Lineage (NCBI taxonomy): Eukaryota > Metazoa > Arthropoda > Insecta > Orthoptera > Acrididae > Schistocerca > Schistocerca piceifrons. Next base: position 402,685,613 of record NC_060140.1, read on the forward strand.
ACATCCCGTTAGGTGAATACCGGGCTGGCCCCATGTTCCGCCTCAGTTACACGACTCGCAGACATTTAAAACTGTTTGCCCTATTCCATGGCTTCCACTAAATGAAGACAGCTGGGGTACACTAATTCCATCCTGGGGGGGGGGGGGGGGTTCGGTCTCGGGGTAGCGGCAGGAAGGGCATACAACCACCCTCTGCTACTAACACTGCCAAATCAATAGTAAGACGGCCTACCCCGCGTTGAAACGGGGAAAAGGCCCCAAGAAAGAAAGAAAGAAAAAAAAAAAGAAATGGGGTGCTAGGGATATAAGTGCAGATATTATTATTGGTGAGTAGGGAAATTTTACTCAACACCATTAAATCAGTATTTATTTTATTTTCAGATTAATAGTTACAGCTATTAGGATCAGCAAATTGGTAGGTGGTTAGTACCACCTAGTACATATGGCAATAACAAGTCAATAATGCTTATTTTTGCCTGGCTAGCATGGTCAGGTGTTAAAGTATGGATGAATAGCCGCAAAATGGGTAGTTTATACTGACAGACGTAATACACTTAGTGGCGTAGTTGCGACCCAGCAGAAAACAGGTAGTAAATAGTGTGACGTGTTTGAGGGAAGACTGGTAGATGCAGAGATAAACCAACTGAAGTCTGTACCTATTGAGGTGCCAATCACCAAAGTACATGTACTTACGTTCAAACAACCTCTGTGTGTTCATTAACCATTTAGCCACGCAGGGTAACCGCGAGGTCTTAAGGTGTCTTGTCACAGTCCGCACGGCTCCCCCCGTCGGAGGTTCAAGTCCTGCCTCGGGCATGTGTGTGTGTGTGTGTGTGTGTGTGTGTGTGTGTGTGTGTGTGTGTGTGTGTGTGTGTGTGTGTGTATGCTGTCCATATCACATGTTAGCTTAGATTACGTAGTGTGTAAACTTAGGGACCGATGACTTAAGCAGTTTAGTTCCATAAGATCTTACCACAAATTCACAAATTTAACAAATTAAGTTAGATTTTTTCCAGATTTAATTTCGTGCAGAATATAGTCTATAAGAATTAACTTAGGATATTTATGCACTTATATTATTAGAAACTACTACTCGCCAGCCTACGCTGCATTTATGTCGCTAGGGACCTACTAAAATATTGCATTCATTTGTAATTTCTGTCCACTCGTTTCGTTCGTCAAAGGCAAACAGCACAAAATAACATGCCTATTTTGGCAGTTTTATTATGTATTTACACTTTTAAACCAAACGTTTAACATGTAAATTCAACGTTTATTCAAAGATTGTAAACTAAGTACCTGGACCGCTAACCAGTTGCTGACGATCCATAAAGAAATTAGGAAATTTCCAATATTATAACTGTTTCATAATTTAAAATAACTACTATGCTCGAGCACAGGGCGACAAGTCATCTCCGGAACGTGATAAGCGTAAGACATAAAACTTGGCTATTTCATCATGTGTGCTTTCTTGTGACACTTGCGTTTGCTGGGACGCTTTTGAAAGTATTTCTGATCACAAAACACTGAGTCATATTTCTCCACCCCCTACTCGATTTTGTCATGTATCCTAACCAAAAAAACGACCGGACACTACTTGCCATTCTGCGTAAATGGATTAGAGGGCACGGTCTGACAGCTTTCAGAGGCTGTAGCATGCCGTTATATGACGACCACGGCCGCACTAGATTCTTTACGCATAAATTCTCGCCCGTTTGGCTAAATTGAGATATACTGTTTGTCATCAACAGCTGGCGCCATCAGTTAACCGAGAGCCTTTTGAAGGACTGCAAATCCTTCACTGATGTTTGGCAGCCGTCACCTAAGTTTGCTGTTCTGAGAGGCATATAGGGGAAACGAGAATCACTGTTGAGGTACTGATTGCCTGATGAATTTACGGAATAAATATGGGGTACACTTTTATGCCCAAAATAGTAAGCTAATGTAAATGAGATTTACTATGAGGCTGAACTGGTTAGAGTATGACGAATATTTCAACATCGATAAAGTGGTGTTGTTATTATCAGTTAATGAACGCAGAGAATGAAACAATTTCCTACAAAGACGGTAACTAAAATACTAATTGCATTCTTCCGGAAGCAAAGGGTGGATTAATATTGAGCGACCTTCACCGTCTCTACAGACGGAATGTAAGGTACACTGGACAAGTATGTTGTTACAGAAATAATCCTCTCATTTGACTGATATAATAAATGGAAAAGTAAAGACACTTCTTGTAAAAGGGATTCTGGAGCAAGGTTGTCTTATGATGATTTTATTAAATTGGCTTCCTAGGTTATAATTTTTATACTACTTAGATCTGAATGTGAAACTTATACGAAGAATAATAAAATAGTTTTTCAGTATCACAACATATTACCCTGTTATAACATTTTTGTTTATTGAGAACTTAGCAGATAATCTTAAGTTACTCTATTTATATCAGCCATTGTGAAGGGATGCTGATTCAACTACACAGACATTAAAAATGGATGTTACGGTATTCGAAATGGAAACCAGAATATATCGTCACGGTCCTTACGTCAGCTGTTAGTGTGTTACGTGTTTTCATCTATTTGTGTTAAGTGGTGAATAATCCGTGAAAAACCATCTTTTTAGATTTTCATGTGTGCTTTCCAAGATAGTGCTAACATAACAGTATTGCAAACTATTGGTAAATTAAGCGAGACTGCAGAGTTGCTAGGAGACAGATCGTGTTTTCTGCAGGTGGAAGCTCTAATCACCCTCCTTCTATCAATATTGAAGCTGTTGTTTCTCTAATTACGTCTGGAGAATGACAGGTTTATTCCAACAATTGTCCCATCGTTGTCTAAGGAGACCTATGATGATTTAAATGTCTGTAAATGTAAATTATTTTTGATTCTCAAACTGTAATACCATGTAAACGTTATTCACGGACGAATAAAACTACTACTACTACTACTCAAGTACTCCTACCCGATGAACTCTTGCGATATGAAACTAAGAAAATGTTTTGATACGAAAATCACATTGCCTTGCAACTACTATTGCAGATTTTGGTCCTTATTTGAACCCTCACCCAATGGAAAGATTTTTCGGTTACATACCACTTATTCCCCCCCCCCCTGTAAATGATTTTAATGCCAATAATGCCAGGTGGCATTGTGATACGCGTACATAAACTTGATATCGTCATTTAATCGTCTAGGTAAATAAGTTCAAAGTACGCAGGAAACGAGCAAGCCCAAAAATTAAACATTGTGCAGCCACAACGTATATGTTGAGTCTTAACGAATGTGAAATATGTGTTTCAAAAACTCAACGTACATATGTAGTAAATGGCCTGGTGTTTTCAGTTTTATGAGAAATATATCTGCACTCACACGCACAGTAACTGTGGACGCTATTTAAGTAGACACCGATGCAGACACTTTTGCTGTATAATGTGCAATCGATGTGTTTTGTGTAAAATACTGGTAATCGGTAATGGACTAAGACAGGTATTGTACAGTCGTACAGCAAGTAGATGAAAAATGACAAATGCGGGTGGGACTAAACAATATAAACAACAATATAATCTTACAACTCTTCCACGCATAATATGATTAACGAGAAGAGAAATAGGTGAACAGATACTGTATTGTATGACAGTGTTTGCAGGAGATGAACAGTCGATTCAAACATCGTATCGTTCCTGATACCATTTGTAAGTAATGCGTACTGACTTATTTGGCCCTTACTCTTCTGACGAGTTTTCATTATCGTTCTTGGCACATCCACATCATAGCCAGCCCGCATAACAGCTTCCGGCAAGGAAACTTTATGACTTCGAACAGGAAGGCATCCGCAAGAACATTGACTCCTTATGCGTAACTTCTAAAGATTTCTCCACGCAAAAGACTAGAACAATGTAAATGTAAGCCATTAATATGATTTTATGTTCTTTGAACTACCCATTAATTCCTACGACATATCTTACCTCACACTGCAGCAAAATAAAATTCATTGTGAGGTTTTGGATGGAAAACAACTCCAACGGCACAGAATCCAATTACAGATGCCTACAGAGAGTACACCATAGAATATTCTTCATAACAGCGAGATTCTTTATTTCCACTTCTAGGTACAACGATCACTTTGGATGTAGTTCCAGCTAATTGTAGGCACGCTCTGACCTACCATCAGTCCTCTAGCTCTACGTAAAATAATCGCATGAAACATAGGTACACTATTGCTAACAGGATGTAAATATTATTATGACACTTAACGTAATTACTAGAGGAGATTAATCCAAAGCCACTCAATTATTATTCTGATATTTTTTATCACAGTCCAACACTTCATTTGTCCTTAAAGTGATAACAGGACTGTTAAAATAGACACGTACGAAGTTTGAGCTTAGGTAAATTATGTGACACATTCATATGATAAATATAATACAATGGCGTGCAAAACTTCCGGACGAAAGTAGCTTTCACATGACGTGTCAGTGCCAAGTAACATAGATGAAACTTTGACCATACGTGAAAACAACTGCTACAGTAGGATACAAGGTAATTGAAAGTAGTACACGATGAGACTAACAGAAGTGATACTCTTTTTCTAAGACACGTCACCACTATTCATGATGGCCCCCAGGACATGGAAAAATGTGACACATGGTTCGTAGTAGGGTGTATAATCAGCATGGCCAGCGATGGATGCCCTGCATAGTGACTTGTGCTGTCCAAAAAGTTGATAAATAAGCATTTTGTACTGTTGAGGGCTGCTGGATGGACTTTGGTATATGTGGACGTGCTGCAATGCTTCTCTCCTAAGCATCGCGTTCGTACTCGATGAGATCTAAGTCGGTAGGACGGGCAGCGCATTCATTTGCCGAATATCCTCTCATTTTAAGAGCTCGCCCACCTGCCTTGTTGGATGCGGTCAGGCATTGTCATTCATAAAAATGAAGTCACGGCCTAAAGCACCCTTGAAAGACGCACACGGGGAGGGAGTGCAGTGTCACAGTAACGTTGACCGGTGAGTATACAATGATCGATTTGGAGGTTACTAAGCCCATGCAACATCATGACTCGCCACACGATAACATCTAGACCACGATCATGTTCGAACGTATGCCAGAGTGCATTATGTACCCTAACAAGGCGACAACTCATTCCTAATACACTGAATTTTCAACATCATTCTGTAGGAATTCATTGCAAACGCTTCGATCCTCTTATGTCCCGGGTTTCTCACTATCTAAAATCTACTATCATACAGTGATGTGCTCCAAATTCATATTATAAGGACTTTCTTCCCATGTTAAGGACTCTGATACCAGTAGATTTTTCTTGGCAAGCAGTGCCCTCTATTTCTGTGCTAGTCTCCTTTTTATGTCCATCATCGATAATTTTGCCACGTAGGTAGCATAATCAATTAACTTCGTTTACATCGTGATCCACAAATACGATCAGTTTCAGGCTGTTCTTTTTTCTGCTACTTCTCATTACTATAGTCTTTCCTTGATTTACTAACAGTCGATATTCAGCGCTCATTAGCTTATTCGTTCCATTCAACATATTCCGTGACTCTTCCTCACTTTCACTAAGGACAGCAATGTCATCAGCGAATCATATCGTTTCACCTTCAATTTTAATCCCATTCTTGAACCATTCTGACTGCATACCAGTCTTAAATTTTTCATCTGAGCGCATCGTTTTAGGTCTTTCAAACTTATTGTTTCCTCCTCGTATTGTACATTACCCGCCTTTCCTTGCTGCTGAAGTTTATTTTTCTCAGAATTTAAACATTTTGCATTATTTTACACTGTCGAACTCTTTTTGTAGGTCGAAAAACCGTGTATTGATTTCTCATCAGTCTTTCTGCCATTGTGATATGAACCCCAAAGTTCCTCCCTTGTGAATTAACCTACCCCAAAGTCTTACGGATCGTCACAAAACAGATTCTCAGATTTTTTCTTCTGTAAATTATTCCCATAAGAAAATTGGAATCAAGCACTATTAAGCTGATTGTGGGATACTTTCCACACCAATTTTCCCTAGATGTCTTCTGAATTGTGTGGATGATATTTATCTGAAGTCTGAGAGCATGTTGCGAGTTTCGCAGATCCCACACACTGACTTGAAGAGTCCTTTGTTAGTCGCTTCCCCCGATAACACTAAAAATTTCAATGGAGTGCTATCAGTCCCTTCTGCCTTATTCGATCTCAGTTCTTTGAAATTCTAATATTGAGATGTTATACCTATCGACTCTATACCTCGTCAGACAATTCTCTCTTCTGCATTTGACAGTGAAGTTCCCATTGCACTCTTAATGTTACCAGCTCTGCTTTTAATTTCAAGGGAAGGTTCTTTTGACTTATGTATATGGTGAATCAATCCTCCTTGCGGTCACTTCATTTTCGATTTCTTCACAGCTTTCATGTAACCATTTCGACTTACTGCACGCTATATGATATTTCTTTCATTCATAAGACATTAATACTGATGTATTCCTTTCTTTCCGTTTACGTTTTCGTACTTCTTACTTTCGTCGATCAGTTGAAGTTCAAATGGCTCGGAGCACAATGGGACTTAACTTCTGAGGTCATCAATCCCCTAGAACTTAAATCGAACTAACCAAAGGACATCACAGACACCCATGCCCGAGACAGGATTCGAACCTGCGACCGTAGCGGTCGCACGGTTCCAGGCTGTAGCGCCTAGAACTGCTCGGCCACCCCGGCCGGCTCAGTTGAAGTATTTGATCTGTTACCCCACGTTTCTTCGTAGGCACCTTCCTTGTAGATGCTTGTCTCTCCAGTATCTGTGACAGCACATTTTGGAATCTCCATTGCTCTTCAAGTGAACTACCTAGTATTATGTTTCTTATCTCAGTGTCCAAGTCCTCAGGAAACTAGTGCGTCTCTTCATTCCTCAATACTTCAGTATCGCACCTCCTTCCAAACTGGACGATTGCCTTAAACTTAATTACTAAATTGTGATCTTGCTCTGTATTTGCACCTGGGTACGCCTTACATTTCCATATTCGATTTTGAAATCTCTGTTTGACCATGCTGTAATCCGGCAGGAACCTCCTCCTGTTTACGGGTGATTTACAAGTATTCACTCCCGAGCCTAAACGTTTTGTATGACCACTGCCGACTGTGACTCTGAATGCTTTCTTGTGGTATTGCGGGCACGTGACCCTGTAAGGGAAGCACATAAGCGGCGGAGAGATTAATGTGCAGTTATTACAGAGAAACCACTGGCAACAATTGCTATGATCCACTGACATAAACGGTTTTGATAAAGGGCACATTATTGCGGCACTTCACCTTGAAACGAGAATTTCTGGAAAGGAGAAGCTGGTCGCCTGTTGGCGTACTACTGTCGTGAGCGCCTATGCAAAGGGGTTCAAGGATGGTGAAATAACGAGCAGGCGGCACGGTATTGGACGACATCTCGTCACAAAACGTAGAGGCCACCCACTGCGTAATCCAGGGTAGGCAACGATTTATGGGAGATCTGACGACACAATACAATGCTGATGGAGGCGCAAGTTTTTCAGAGCACAGTGTTCAAAGGCCATTGTTCAATGTGCAGCTCCACATTACACGACCTCTATGTGTTCCTGTGTTGACCTGACGACATCGTTAGTTATGATTGCAATGGGCACAGCATCTCTGTCAATAGAAATGTGCCGCCTGTCGAATGAATGACATTTCCTGTTAGCCGGCCGGGGTGGCCGAGCGGTTCTAGGGGCTACAGTCTGGAACCACACGACCGCTACGTCGCAGGTTCGAATCCTGCCTCGGGCTTGGATGTGTGTGATGTTCTTAGGTTTGTTAGGTTTAAGATGTTGTAAGTTCTAGGGGACTGATGACCTCAGAAGTTAGGTCCCATAGTGCTCAGAGCCATTTGAACAATTTGAATTTCCTGTTATACCATGTCGGTGTCTGGCCGGTGTGGTCAGAATAATGCTGTGGGTACATAGAGTTGGGCGTCCATGGGTTCTGTGGTGGTAACGAAGACGTCATGACAGCACTGAACTACGTGAACATTATTGCTAACCACCTGCTTGAAGTCTCCCCGTACGTCGATCTTCCGGTAGGATAACGTTCAGTGTTGCAAAGTCAGAATCGTGCTAGAGTGGTTGGAGAGTCATTGTAGTGAACTTACGTTTGGCCAGCAAATGTGCCTCATACCTATCCATTGGAACATATATCTGGCGCCATATGCGCGCCCGTAAACTATCATTCTCTTATTTCCAGAAATTTCTTGATCTGTGTGTAGTCATCTGGTGCTGCATACCTCTGGAATCCTGCCCAGGACCAGTATAATCTATACCAAGCAGAATATCTATTTTATTATGTCTGAAAAGTGGAACAACGCCGTATTAAGCGGATGGTCGTAATGTTTTGGCTCATCTGTGTACGCCCTCCTCTTGCGATTTTTGAACAGAGTTTTTGCTATTACCACCTAAAATGTATTGCAAAACTTAATTAGCCTGCTTCATCCCTCATTCCTACTCAAAAGCACATACTCCCACGCAACCCTTTATTCTGTTTCTTCCAGTATAAACGCATTCCTGTCCTGCACAAGTATTATTTCATCTCCTTTTACGACCAAAATTACCTGTCCAATATCCCATATATTTTCACTAACTCTACATCTGCTGCTTGCGACTTTGGCATGAATACCTGAACTATCGTCGGTGTTGGTTTCCTTTCAAAGCTGATGAGAATATCTTTGTCACTGTAACTCACTCTTCATCCCACTTCCCTACTCTGACTACATCTTTTTGTGCTCCTGTTGATTTTAGCCCACATTCGTCTGACCAGAAGTCGTTATCATGTTTTCATGTCTCTTCACTTATCCCGTTTAAGTCTCTCCTTAGAGTTTGCACTTCCCTTTTCAGATTTTCTAGCTTTCCTACCAAGTCCAAACTTCTGACATTTTACGCTTCATCAAGTAGTATGTTATCCTGTCGTTGGATTTCAATTCTCTTCTCATAGTGACCTCCGACTTTGCAGTCCGGATATGCGAATGGGCAACTTTTTCGGAATCTTTTGCCAGTGGAGAGACGATCACGACATTATTTCAGTTACAGGCCGCATATTCCGTGTATACTCTTTATATGTTTTTAATGGAATTGTTCCCATTGAGTTCTGCATCCTCACGTCGTTGATCATTGCTGATCGACCTTTTCAGGGCAGTTTGTCTTCCCAAGGGCAAGGGAGTGCCCTGAAACTCTTTCCGCTGTTCCACCCTCTTTGTTAAGTCAATTGACAGAACGAGGGTGACTTCTTAAAGCGGAAGTCTCCGAGTGTTATTGCTGATAACCTGTATTCAAAATCTAAGCAGTGGGTGGTAAAGAGCTCAACATATTTTATTAGTAGTTTCAGACACTACCACTAGACCACGATTAAAGTAGTCATACGAGCATCCTTACTCTTAGATACAAGTACGTATTTCTGCATGAGGCAGTACATAGTATCGACCTTCCATTTGTAATGTTCGTCAGCTTGTATGTCTGTTTATAGTAAATGGAATGTATGGCACATACACAGCACACGTGATGTGTGCCAGACTGAGTTAAAGGAATAAGTAGTCATCAGCTAAGATATCATTCTAGCTAACCAAAGGTGTAGGTTGATACTACCAGCATGCGATAGCTTGACACGGGATTCGTCTCACTAATAGTGCTTGTAAGGTGCAGTGGAATATCATACTTCTTAATGGATTATATCGGTAAAAGACGCAGGGACTCGAAAATACATGATTATCGTATAACGAACGCCAGGAAGAAGTTTTCAAAATTTTGCAGCGATACACACTTTTCTAATTCATAAAATAAGCGTACTATAACTGTAAAAAACTGCTGCCGTAAACTATTAGTAATGCAAATTTATGTGCCTGAGCGCCGCGGCAAGACTTTTTGCTCTGGAGTGATCGGTTTTCGCGTAACGGAAGCAGCAATCTTGAGGAGCAGTTCATCAAATGTAATAGTGCTAAAACAAGTAAATGGTTCAAAAGGCTCTGAGCACTATGCGACCTAACTTCTGAGGTCATCAGTCGCCTAGAACTTAGAACTAATTAAACCTAAGTAACCTAAGGACATCACACACATCCATGCCCGAGGCAGGATTCGAACCTGCGACCGCAGCGGCTGCTCGGTTCCAGCCTAGAACCGCACGGCCACTCAGGCCGGCAAAACAAGTAAACATATACAGTTATACGTCTGAAAGAGCACGTAATAAAGAAAATAAGATCAATAATTGGGTACTCACTCAATGCCGTCGTTTATTCGTATGGTTTCGAAATATTGTTCATCGCCTGAACGACCGTACACTTTGCAAGTCTTCAATGTACTATTTACGGACGGCATGGATGTATTTAAAACTACCGGATCTACACAATATAACTCGCCACTTAGATTTATGTCGGCGCATCAACTTCTGCCCGAGAAGCCAGTTGTTAAGCGGGTTTGATTGGTTCCGCAGCCATGCCCCTGTTACAATCTGTCAGTGGCTGTCGCAAGCGGCCACCATTTCAGATGTGAATGCCAATTCCGTGTGATAGCTTGACGGGATGGAAAACGCTTGCCACTGCGGTCGACGCGTGTTGTGTTACTGTTCCCTAGAGGCATCAATGTCCACAGTTACAATCTCGAGTAGGCTGTACATCACGATCGTGGGACGATTACTTGGTCTCTTCCTGGATGTTCTCTTTAGGCTGTACTGTAAGTTACTGTACAGATCAATCGCTAATTACAGTAAATGCATTAACTCACTAAATACAAGCCATTCAATTTTGGGTATGAGTAACCTCTGAACGGAGCTGGTAGTGTTAAAAATGAGCTTATCAATATTTAAAACGATATTACACACTGAAAAATTAAGTTGAAGGTCATCGCTATAATTTTAGTATCAACCTCGAATCGTCTTCTCTCGTATATGAAAATCAATCAATGTTTCGTCCATGTTATGAAAATGTATATTAAATAATGTACTACATATATATGTGTATGATGTCTACTCCCTCGAACACCACAAATTGTTATGATTCAGTGGCTATTAATGTCAATATTGAGGGAATTTTTTCCGACAGTAGCAGCATTAAGACACTCAACTTGCATCATACGTTACTTGCAGTGCCATAGTGTGGCCACTATCGGAAAAAAGTTCTCTGAAAAAATGTTTGCAAGAGAAATTAGCCTTCTGAAATATTGCAATCTGTCGTATTGAGTGAGAGAACACAATCCTCTCCAAATTCATTTTAAAAGAAAGTAACTGGCGCCGAGGCGTGCGTTATTTAGCTATTCTCTGTTGGCCTGTCAAAACCAGGACGGGAAGATGTCAGAAAGATTGCCGTCATGAATGCATCATGAACGAATTTCCACAAAGATCATAATGCACTTTGTGTCTCCCAGTGAACGTACCTACTCAGTAATATTACAGTAATAAACGGTTATACACAATGGAAAACGCATGCACTCATGTCTGTGCCGTCCACAGAAATTTCAATTGCGGAAACTCGATTTATATTCTCATATCTCATTCAGTAAAATGATGATTATTTGGTATAGTCAAATATCTATTGTATGGTACATCCCAAAATTAGGTTGTACGCTACATAACAATCATCACCTAGTGGTCTCGTTCTTGTTATCAATCTCCAAATATAGCAAACGTTAGATTGATGAGATGTTTACCAAATACGTCATATATAAAACAAGTATTAATGTAGTATTGATAATGTTAACACAGGCCATAATTCATTAGTACTTTCTTATTAATATGGAAATAGAGACAATGAATGATATATTTCGACAGTCGCTGCCGTTATTTTAAGAAAGGGAATACAAAGTCATGGAATAAATGGTTCAAAAGTTGATAATGGACCTACTAAGGTAATCTAACGTTACCAAATGAACAAGAATTAATATGGAGAGTTGATCGATGTGAGCTATGTTCTTACAGAGGTCGAAAATTTGTGGTACTCTGCAGGAGGTTTCTACTTACGGAAGGATAAGAAATGTAATTCTTGAAGTTTTTCTGGTGGATACAAAATTTAATGTCTTTCGGTAGTGTATCATGGTTGTCAACAATTCCTCTTGAGATATTTCGTCTGGAATACAAATTAGTGCCTCCCGTTGAAGACGGCTGTGAAGTCCACAGCCGCATTACCTCATGAGAAAGTGTTGATGAGCTAGATGCAAGCTCGAAAGATGATTTAATAATTTTATGGAAAAGTTAGGCTTTCGATGCTACTGTTTAACAAAAAATCACAAATAGCAAGTGCTTTATGTATGAAGTGGAAAACTAAGGACAACTGAGACGTATACTGGGACATACTGTTACCATCATAGGTAAATGGATAGTTGACATAAAAAGTTGTTAATAGCCACATCGGGCATTCTCGGCATATAGAGAAAAGTCAGTGTTTCAGGAAACGCTTTTTCCCCGTTAATGCCCTTCTTGGGCTGTAGCAAAAACATACTGTCACACCAGCAAGATGTATTACACACAACATTGCAAATTAATACCAATTAATACCAGCGATCGCGAAAAATGAAGTGATTTCATTGTAAGCACTGGATGCAGTCGAAATGGATGGTATTCTCTTAATGTGCTGGTACCTCATGGCCAGTGTACATGATCTTCACTCGTTAAATTAGACTTCCGTTCCGCCATACATCCTAAATTTCTTTGTCTTCTTCGTGGTAGCTGCCAACGGCATTTCTGTGGTAGTTTCTCTTGTATTGATGAGTACAATACTATCGCTTACCGGTTATAGCTGTAACAGAACTATAGTAGCATGACATAACAAAACCTGGATCCCTAAATTGACAAAATTTCAAACATTATTCCCGCAAGCTATTTCAAGTGCATTCGTTTTATAGGAATGAGATAATATTTTCGTTTTGGGGAGAAAGTTATTTTGTATCAGTCAGATTTCTAGCAGAAAGGTACCTCCTACGAATCTCGTATTTCACTTGTGGGATAGGGTGACTAATCTAATAATAACTAATGTTTGGCTCAAATCAAAGTGGTAATGATATACATTCTTTTAAAATTACGCACACATAGATTTCACTTGAATTTTTATTACATGGAATGTATTCACAGCTGCGAGTACGAATCGGACTGGGCCTCGAACGTAGATTTCTCGCTTTACATGAACGGTCGCCTTAAGCGGTTTGGCTATACGTGTACGACTCAAGGCCAGACCTAAACTTCCCTACGTATGTGTCACAACCTGTACTCGTACAAATATTATACAGGGTGGACCACTGATAGAGACCGGGCCAAATATCTCACGAAATAAGCGTCAAACGAAAAAACTACAAAAAACGAAAAGAAACCTGTCTAGCTTGAAGGGAGAAATCAGATGGCGCTATGGTTGGCCCGCTAGTTGGCGCTGCCATTGGTAAAACGGATATCAACTGCGTTCTTTTTAAATAGGAACCCCGATTTTTTTATTACATATTCGTGTAGTACGTAAAGAAATATGAATATTCTAGTTGGACCACTTTTTTCGCTTTGTGATAGATGGCGCTGTAATATTCACAAACGTGTAAGTACGTGGTATCACGTAACATTCCGCCAGTGCGGACGGTATTTGCTTCGTGATACATTACCCGTGTTAAAATTGCTAATTGCGGAAAAGGTCGATATCGTGTTGCTGTATGGCTATTGTGATCAAAATGCCCGAAGGCGTGTGCTATGTATGCTGCTCGGCACCCTGGACTACATCATCCGAGTGTCCGGACCGATCACCGGCTATTTGCATTATTTAAGGAAACAGGAAGTGTTGAGCCACATGTGAAACGTCATCCACAACCTGCAACAAATGATGATGCCCAAGTAGGTGTTTTAGTTGCTGTCGCGGCTAATCCGCACATCAGTAGCAGACAAATAGCACGAGAATAGGGAACATCAAAGCGTCGGTGTTGAGAATGCTACATCAACATTGATTGCACCCGTACCACACTTCTATGCACCAGGAATCGCATGGCGACGACTCTGAACGTCATGTACAGTTCTGCCAATGGGCACAAGAGAAATTACGGGACGATGACAGATTCTTTGCACGCGTTCTGTTTACGACGAAGCGACATTCATCAACAGCGGTAACGTAAACCTGCATATTATGCATTATTGGTCAACAGAAAATCCACTGTGGCTGCGACAAGTGGAACATCAGCAACCTTGGCGTGTTAATGTATGGTGCGGCTTTATCGGAGGAAGGGTAATTGGTCCCCAATATATCGACGGCAATCTAAATAGTGTATTGTATGCTGATTTCCTACGCAATGTTCTACCGATGTTACTACAAGATGTTTCACTGCAAGACAGAATGGCGATGTACTTTCAACATGATGGATGTCCGGCACATAGCTCGCGTGCGGTTGAAGCGGTATTGAATATCATACACTCCTGGAAATTGAAATAAGAACACCGTGAATTCATTGTCCCAGGAAGGGGAAACTTTATTGACACATTCCTGGGGTCAGATACATCACATGATCACACTGACAGAACCACAGGCATATAGACACAGGCAACAGAGCATGCACAATGTCGGCACTAGTACAGTGTATATCCACCTTTCGCAGCAATGCAGGCTGCTATTCTCCCATGGAGACGATCGTAGAGATGCTGGATGTAGTCCTGTGGAACGGCTTGCCATGCCAGTTTCACCTGGCGCCTCAGTTGGACCAGCGTTCGTGCTGGACGTGCAGACCGCGTGAGACGACGCTTCATCCAGTCCCAAACATGCTCAATGGGGGACAGATCCGGAGATCTTGCTGGCCAGGGTAGTTGACTTACACCTTCTAGAGCACGTTGTATGGCACGGGATACATGCGGACGTGCATTGTCCTGTTGGAACAGCAAGTTCCCTTGCCGGTCTAGGAATGGTAGAACGATGGGTTCGATGACGGTTTGGATGTACCGTGCACTATTCAGTGTCCCCTCGACGATCACCAGTGTTGTACGGCCAGTGTAGGAGATCGCTCCCCACACCATGATGCCGGGTGTTGGCCCTGTGTGCCTCGGTCGTATGCAGTCCTGATTGTGGCGCTCACCTGCACGGCGCCAAACTCGCATACGACCATCATTGGTACCACGGCAGAAGCGACTCTCATCGCTGAAGACGACACGTCTCCATTCGTCCCTCCATTCACGCCTGTCGCGACACCACTGGAGGCGGGCTGCACGATGTTGGGGCGTGAGCGGAACACGGCGTAACGGTGTGCGGGACCGTAGCCCAGCTTCATGGAGACGGTTGCGAATGGTCCTCGCCGATACCCCAGGAGCAACAGTGTCCCTAATTTGCTGGGAAGTGGCGGTGCGGTCCCCTACGGCACTGCGTAGGATCCTACGGTCTTGGCGTGCATCCGTGCGTCGCTGCGGTCCGGTCCCAGGTCGACGGACACGTGCACCTTCCGCCGACCACTGGCGACAACATCGATGTACTGTGGAGACCTCACGCCCCACGTGTTGAGCAATTCGGCGGTACGTCCACCCGGCCTCCCGCATGCTTACTATACGCCCTCGCTCAAAGTCCGTCAACTGCACATACGGTTCACGTCCACGCTGTCGCGGCATGCTACCAGTGTTAAAGACTGCGATGGAGCTCCGTATGCCACGGCAAACTGGCTGACACTGACGGCGGCGGTGCACAAATGCTGCGCAGCTAGCGCCATTCGACGGCCAACACCACGGTTCCTGGTGTGTCCGCTGTGCCGTGCGTGTGATCATTGCTTGTACAGCCCTCTCGCAGTGTCCGGAGCAAGTATGGTGGGTCTGACACACCGGTGTCAATGTGTTCTTTTTTCCATTTCCAGGAGTGTATTTCATGACAAGTGGATTGGTCGTCGAAGCACCATACCATGGCCCGCACGTTGACCGAATCTGACGTCCCCGGATTTCTTTCTGTGGGGATAGTTGGAGGATACTTGCTATCGTGATCCACCGACAACGCCTGACAACATGCATCAGCGCATTGTTAATGCATGTGCGAACATTACGGAAGGCGAACTACTCGCTTTTGAGAGGAATGTCGTTACACGTGTTGCCAAATGCATTTAGATTGACGGACATCATTTTGAGCATTTATTGCAGTAATGCGGTATTTACAGGTAATCACCCAGTAACGGCATGCGTTCTCAGAAATGATAAGTTTACAAAGGTACATGTATCACATACATGTATCACATTGGAACAACCGAAATAAAATGTTCAAACATACCGACGTTCTGTATTTAAAAAACCTTACTGTTCCCAACTGTTCGTCTAAACTTGTGAGCCATATGTTTGTGACTATTACAGCGCCATCCATCACAAAGCGAAAAAGGTGGTCTAGCTAAAACATTCATATTTCTTTACGAACTACACGAATATGTAATAAAAATGGGGGTTTCTATTTTTTTAAAAAACGCAGTTGATATCCGACAGCTCCATCTAGCGGGCCAACCATAGCGCCATCTGGTTTCCCCCTTCAAGCTAGACAACTTTCATTCTTTTTACGTTTTTTCGTCCCTTATTTCGTGAGATATTTGGCCCGGTCGCAGTGAATGGACCACCCTGCATAATTCCTGCACAGGGGAGGACTTTTTATTTTAAAATCGCTGCCTGGTATTGCCGGATAAATACGACATGCACACTTGTCTGAAGGAACATTGCATGGTTCATCTGAACAACAGAGTAACTGCAGTAACGGACCGTATCGTAAATGTAGTATGTTCTTATGTTGGTCGGAAATAAGTGTTGCCTTGGACTGTCTCATATTAGGACATAATTTTCATTTCCATTCAAATTGCCTTGTTCGTGCTGTTTTACACTTTAGATTGATTACGTAGCACGAATTCAATAATAAAAATACGAAGTACTAGGATTTCACCCAGATTTCCAGTTCCAAATATACGGTTATATCAAATTTTGTGATATGAAGTGGACTGCTGGGAACGAGGAAAGTGTCACATAGAGGACGTGACTACCATGTAATCCACCTACCACTGGCATCAATTACTTGCCTCATTGGATAATTCTGGAAGTATGTCTCAAAATCCACGAGAGTCTCCCATGTGTTAAACACTAGGTCTCACATTTGGTCTGGTGTGCCGGGCTCCTGCCAGTTGCGACAATCGTTGCTAAACGATTCGATAAGTGTGAGCCGGTGAGTGATCCTACTGGCACTGGATCATGCCGTTTCGATAACGCATCCTCAGTGCACATACTGATCCGCGGCGAGATAACCATGAAATCTGGGATATACTTCTGCCCCATTTTATGACATCCATCCCCTGCACGTAACTGTGATGCGACCATTACACTACTATTGTCCCACATGCTGTAGGCTCGTAATCTGCTCCCTCTGAACTGCAGAGCATCACCGCACCGCTAAATACTACATATGGAAAAATTACCTGGTTACGGTCGTTGTCTACAATCTGTTCGGTGGAGACCTATAAAGATTATGATCATCAGCCTTACGGGCTACAAGACTCTCAAGCAGTTACGAAGGCATCGTAGTATCCAGAGAAATCTGTGTAACTATTTAGTTGGGCGGAGCTTAGAAACGGACTGTGTATGCAGGTGTCATGTAACACATTGCCTCGCTGAATCTTCGACATATTTCTTCAGCCCGATTCTCGAAGTCGGCCAGCCAACCCCGTCTCACGCCATTGCTTTCCCACTTTGGGCACAGCAGTGTTCAATGCCGCACCTGGCTGCCACCGCCAAGGCTCTGTATCTCGAGGTCTGCTTTTGGTAAGACATCCTGGCAGTAAATGACTGTCATATACCCGCCTGAGGCTTAGTGTTTTACGTTCAGCGTACGTCGGCTACGTTCATACTACGCTTGCAACATATCAACAAATAATACAAGGCAAAAGTATGGTATGGAGGGACTCAAACCCTACTTACTTCAGTGGGATTCAATAGCCTCAAACGCTGCCAGGCAGTTACCACGTAGACGTACAGATTTGTTGTTATTTATTTACTCGATACGAAAGCACCTCAGCGATAAGAAACAAAGTTAAGTGTTAAATGCATATACGAGTATAGAACAGTACGCGCTAATTATATGCAATCACACGAAAACAAAACTGTCTATCAGTAAAGTCATTACAATAAGAAGGGGAAAAATACACCGATGCGAA
Source organism: Schistocerca piceifrons (assembly GCF_021461385.2). Lineage (NCBI taxonomy): Eukaryota > Metazoa > Arthropoda > Insecta > Orthoptera > Acrididae > Schistocerca > Schistocerca piceifrons. The sequence goes on from NC_060140.1 coordinate 402,703,751, forward strand.
CTGTACATAACCGAACATCATGTGAGCTGTACATAAGGAACTTGACAATTCCAGTCCCCACATGAAAGCACTCACAGATTACCTTCACCGTAATATTGAACTGACAACATTGCGGACAAATTTGTGCCAGGGGCCTCATGGTGTGAGATATAGTAGGAACTACCCAGTTTATTGGCTCTGAGGCTGTAAGAACTGTTAACATTTGAAACTCATATTTTAAAACTAATGTTGTGTCGCAATTTGATATTTTTTTTAAAATCGACATTGACGTGTCTGATTGCACACATTCAGGTCAGTCGCCATTCAAATAAACAGAACAGTGATGTAGAACAAAGCATATGACAAGGATAATGAGCCTGATACTGAGTCATTGTAACTGATTTTAATGTTTACAAACGAATCCCTTTGAGACATACACTGAAGCGCCAAAGAAATGGTAAAGACATGTGTATTCAAATACAGAGATATGTAATTAGGCTGAATACAGCGCTGCTGTCGGCAACAAGTGTCTGGAGCAGTTGTTACATCGGTTACTGTTGCTACAAAGGCAAAGGCAAATTATCAAGATACCGCATCTCCTAGGTAGCGCCGAAGTAGGGATTTTCCCGTACGGCTGTTTCACGAAAGTACCGTGAATATTAGGAATCCGGCAAAACATCAAATCTCCGACATCGCTGCGGCCACAAAAAATTCCTGCGAGCACGGGACCAACCGTGACTGAAGCCAATCATTCAACGTGACAGAAGTGCAACCCTTCCTCACACTGCTGCAGATTTCAAATCTGGGCCATCAACAAGTGTCATCGTGCGAACCATTCAACGAAACATCATCAATATGGGCTTTCGGGGCAGAAGGCCCACTCGTGTAACCTTGATAACTGCAAGACACAAAGTTTTACGCCTCGCCTGGGCCCGTCAAAAAATCGTGTGTCAAATCTTGTGGGACTTAGCTGCTAAGGTCATCAGTCCCTAAGCTTACACACTACTTAACCTAAATTATCCTAAGGACAAACACACACACCCATGCCCGAGGGAGGACTCGAACCTCCGCCGGGATCAGCCGCAGAGTCAACGACTGTAGCACCTGAGAAGGCTCGGCTAATCCCGCGCGGCTGGGCCTGTCAACACCGACATTGGACCATTGATGACTGGAAATATGTTGCCTAGTCAGTCGGGTCCTGTTTCAAATTCTATCGAGTGGGTGAACGTGTACGGGTATGAAGACAACCTCATGAATCCATAGACCCTGCATTTTAGCAGGGGACCGTTCAAGTTGGCGCAGGCTCTGTAAGGGTGTGAGGCGTGTGCAGTTGGAGTGACATGGCACCCCTGATACGTCTAGATTCGACACACGTAGTTATGCATCCTGTATGATCACTTGCTTCCATTAATGTCCATTGTGCATTCCGATAGACTTCGGCAATGCGAAACCCCACAAGTCCACAACTGCTACAGAGTGACTCCACGAATACTCTACTGAGAGTAAACTCTTCTGATAAACACCAAACTTCCTTGACGTGATCATTATTGAGCATATCTATGATGCTTTGCAACGTGTTGTGCAGAAGAGATTTCTACCGCCTCGTACTCTTACGGATTAAAGAAGAGCGCTACAGGATTCATGATGTCAGTTTCCGTCAGCACTACTTCAAACATTATTCAAGCCCAAGGCACGTCGCGTTGCGGCAATTCTGTGCGCTTGCGGGGCCCTACACGATTTTAGGCAGGTGTACCAGTTTTTTGGCTCTCCATCGTATATCTCTCTCTCTAAAGAAGTATTTCACTGAACACTTTCTCCATTTCACGAGATATGAATCTGCTGTATTGGTTCAAAGAAAACAATTTCGAATTCAGGCTCAACAAATCCAATGGCTACAAACACAGAAGAATGTACGTGTGTTCTGATGGAACCCTAGCTCTCTGCTTTGAAAGAGTTAGGAGGCACGAACACAGACATCCAGCGACCGTACATTCAAACTGCAATTATTCAAAAAAATGTAGAACCCTATTCAATTTTAACTACAGGTGCTACGTGACGCAGTTCGACACGAAGTTAATTGGGTGAAGCCAATTCCTCAATACCGAATTAACGTCTGTTAACACAGCAATACAACGTGCCTTTATTCTAATTAAACGGTTGTTTGTACGGGGGTGCGTGTTCCTAACACGGCTGACGTATCAATCACGAAATTTTATTAACCTACTCGAAAAGAACAACACAGAGAATGGTCGTTGTGATATGAAGTCGAAGAATGTGTAAACCAGCTTACCAGCAACGAGTAAATAAGATTGCACTGGTATCCAGTAACACGAGATCGACAATGCTAAGTCTGTCTGTCTGACTGGAAACGTTAGTGTTAGAATCAAGCTAACGCAAAGCCCGACAATGATACCAAGTGAAAGTATGAACTGAAGTGCTGGTAACTCTCGTAGCAGTGGAATGTAGCATTATCAGCAATTGTGGAAGTAGAATTGAATATAAGAATACCTTGTGAATTGCCATATTTTTTCATTTATCCTACATGACATCGATTAGTGGCACTGATATATTTGTAAACCTAAGTTTATTTAATGTAGAGGAAGCTATTTGTTATTATAAAGCGGTAATAGCAACTACGACTATGGGTATTGCAAAGACCGCCAGGTTAGCCGGCCGGTGTCACGTACTACTTTTCGGGAGGGAAGGCGTGCCTGTTCCCCGGCTCGAATCCACCCGGCGAGTTAGTGTCGAGGTCCAGTGTGCCGGCCAGTCTGTGGATGGTTTTTAAGGTGGTTTTCAATCTGCCTCAGGCTGGTCTCTCTTATTCCGCCTCAGTTATACTATGTCGGCGATTGTTGTGCAAACACCGTCTCCACCTACGAGTACACCATATTTACTCTACTAAGCAAACATTGGAGTTACACTCTTCTGGTGTGAGACGTTTCCGGGGACGGGTAGGGGTTGGTGTTGGTGTTGGTGGTGGTGGTCCACTGGGGGCCGAACCTCACAATAACCCCACGTTCGGTGTGGGGCGTCGTTGGCCTGACTGGACTTCTATAGCCTGTTGAGGGGTTGTGTACCACTGAGGGCTACGTCGGGGACGAACCCTCTCCGTCGTTTCTAGGTCCCCAGACCCATACATTTCATTCCATTCCATTCCATTCCATGGGTATAACAAGGAATGTTAATTTTCAGCTTCTATAAAAGGTCCAGTAGAAATGGTTAAAGCTCTGTAACACTATTCGCAAATGATACGGTTGTCTATAAAACAGTTGTAACCCCAAAAGACAGTATCGATTTGAAAAATTACCTACAGAGAAATTACTGATGGTGCAGGCTCTGGCAGTAGCCATGGACGTAAATAAATGTAACATACTGCCTGTACATCGGAAACGAAGTCCATTACTGTATAACAGTGACGTTAACTGGAATGTATAGACGTAACAAATAGTAGAGAATGCGGAAGCCAGAATGAGATTCAGAGGAAGTACCGTAAGGAAATGTAACATATCCACCATAAAGTGGCTTAGAACTTTTTTTTCGATCGATTATTGAGTACTTTACGTCAATATGTGACCCTTATAAGGTAGGACTGGTGGACGAGATGTAGAACATGCAACGAAGAGCGGCAATCCTTCAGTTGGCGCGAGAGCGTTACGGAAATCATCAATTAACTCCAGTGGCAGGCACTACCAAAGAGAGGATGTGCAACGCGAAGAGCTTTATTTTATTTATTTTATTTTCTACGTCTCGTTCCGTAGGACCATATTTAGAAGCAAATCTCCATTGTCATAGAACGTGTCAGTACAAGAAATTACAACAGAAAAGATATAACAGAAAAGAACGTTCATGAATCCTAAAAAGACGTAACACAGGAATCAGCTTAATGTATCAGGGAATTCCTCTACAGAATAGAAGGAGTGACCCATGTGGAAAGCATGTGGATAACTGCAAGATCTTTTAATTCTTGTGGTAGCGTATTCCAAATAGATGCAGCGGAATACTGATCGCCTTTCTGCACGACAGTCAAGAAGGTGCGATCCAAATGCAGATTCGATTACGACATTGTATTGACTGATTTAAAGCTCATTATTCTTGGAAATAAGCTGATATTGATAACAAGAAACGACAGTAAAGAATATATACATTGAGACGCCAATGTCAGAATACCCAGACTAATGAACAAGGGTCGACAAGAAGTTCCCAAACTTATACCACTTAGTGGCCGAGCCGCCCGTTTCTGGGCCAAAATTACTATATGACAATGGGAAATGTTACCCCAAAATATAATACGATACATCATAGGCTAGTGAAAATAAGCAAAGTAGATCACTTTTCGTGTCGAGCTATCAATTACTGCAAATACTGTTCTAATAGTAAAAATGGTTGCATTAAGACTTTGAAGAAGATCGTGAATATGGGCTTTCCACGACAGCTTACTGTAAATCCGAAAACCTACAAATTTAAACTGTTCAGTTTCACTAATTATTTGCTCATTGTGCTAGATTAAAACATCAGGTTTTATTGTGCGTTAGAAACTATGAAAACTGAATCTTAGAGTGAATTAGAGTTAGCTTATTTTCTAAAAGCCATGGACTTGTGTCTTGAGCTGCTCTATTTGAAACAGTGCCAACGTTGCATAAAGCATCCTTTATTATTAAGCTAGTATCATCAGCAAATATAAGTATTTTAGAATCGCCTGTAGCAGCAGAGGGCATATCATTTACGTAAATAACCCTTTCGTGAACCACGGGACATGTGTGTGTCACTTCACTTTTTCGTGCTTCACGACCAAGGGGCAATAGAAACCCACATCTGTAGTGTGCTGCCATCTACTGGAAGCCTTCGCTGCTACTTGAAACCATTACAGACTTCCACCAAATAGCTGCATTCAGCTGGAAGTCGTTCTACGCAGTGCTCTTGTTTCATCGCTTCTCTGAAAGTTTTCGTGTATTTTTCAACTTTTCTTTTGTAAATAAGCAGGGTAAGCATAATAACCATATTCAGGGTGATACAAAAAGGTACGGCCAAACATTCAGAAAACATTCCTCACACACAAATAAAGAAATGATGTTATGTGGACATGTGTCCAGAAACGCTTAATTTCCATGTTAGAGCTCATTTTAGTTTCGTCAATATGTACTCCAACGTGATCAAATTGTAAATTTTCACAATCAACATGTGTGGGCTGACGAGAATCCGCACGCAATTGTGCAATCACGTCATCAACACAGATTTTCTGTGAACGTTTGGGCAGGCATTATTGGTGATGACTTGATTGGGCCCTATGTTCTTCCACCTACGCTCAATGGAGCACATTATCATGATTTCATACGGGATACTCTACCTGTGCTGCTAGAACATGTGCCTTTACAAGTACGACACAACATGCGGTTCATGCACGATGGAGCTCTGCACATTTCAGTCGAAGTGTTCGTACGCTTCTCAACAACAGATTCGGTGACCGATGGATTGGTAGAGGCGAACCAACTCCATGGCCTCCACGCTCTCCTGACCTCAACCCTCTTGACTTTCATTTATGGGGGCATTTGAAAGCTCTTGTCTACGCAATGTAGAGACTCTTAATGCTCGTATTGTGGACGGCTGTGATACAATACGCCATTCTCCAGGGCTGTATCAGGGATTCCATGCGACGGAGGGTGGATGCATGTATCCTCGCTAACGGAGAACATTTTGAACATTTCCTGTAACAAAGTGTTTGAAGTCACGCTGGTACGTTCTGTTGCTGTGTGTTTCCATTCCATGATTAATGTGATTTGAAGAGAAGTAATAAAATGAGTTCTAACATGGAAAGCAAGCGTTTCATGACACCTGTCCACGTAACATATTTTCTTTCTTTGTGTGTGAGGAATGTTTCCTGAAAATTTGGCCGTACCATTTTGTAACACCATTTTTATTGTGTTTCTTATCATTTATTTGTAAATATTACGTGGAATTTCAGTGTAAAATGCATTTCAGTGACTTGGAATATAGCTTTTAGTTTTTGACTGCATGGAATATCAATCACATGACCAGTGGGACATATTTGTCCCACATATTATTTACAGTTTCCTTATACATTCGAAATTTTGACTTTACTTCTTTCCCTGTGCGATGCTACATCACTTGGCTTGGTAAAGTGTTCATACCATAACAATAAAAATAATAACGACAACAATAATGATAATGATAATGATAATAAGAATAATTTGTTGCAAAATAGAGTGTGGTAGCCGAACTGCAGACCTTATTTCGGTTTTCTTCTTAGAACTGTCACGTCTTAAAGATGAACTTCTTGAGTATTAATTTTCGGAGGAAGGAGGTGATGATGAAGCTGCAGATGAACTAAAGCGTCTTGATGCATCCTATAGTACATCTATTCATACTACACTGCCTCGGACATTGGCTGAGGCACCTAGCTATGTTCTTCACAACAATGGTGACAGTGCTAGAATGGAAGTGGCAGAAAATGATGGTACTGCGTGTGCAGTAAAGGAAAATGTCTCCGAAATTACCAGTGACACTGCAAATGAAGTTATTGTGTGTGCAGAACAAGAGGATGGGGCCGAGCATGTCAATGAAACTGAAACAGAGTGGACTGACGACGTAACTTATTTTGAAAACTTATCAACATCTCTTGATGGAAGTGCAGTTAGAAAGTTCGATTTTGGACAAAATGACAAGGAAATAGGTTACTGTTGTTACAATTTTACTGATGATTTTTTGAAGAAGACCAAAGATGAGACTAACCTCTATGCAACTCAAATACGTGACGACATTACAAGAGTTAAAAGATAGGACAGGCCAGCTGCAATTGGAATGACACTGACGTTGAAGAAAAAAAATTTTATAGCCATTCACATTCTAATGGGGATACATAGGCTGCCTGAGCTGAGTCACTATTGGTCCACTTATTACTAAAACCAGGTTCAAAAAACTGACTGAAAACATTCATTGCAATGACAATGCTACAACAGTAACAAGAGGTGAAGCCGGCTATGATCGACTACACAAATTACGCCCAATAATTGATGCTGTGAATAACAATCATGGCAGCTGATTAAAGTATGGTCCCATTCAAAGGTCGTTCTTCTACAAAGTAGTACTCTCCAATGAAGCCTGTAAAACGAGGTCACAAAATTTGGTGTCTTGCGGATTCAAAAACAAGTTTTATAAACCAGTTTGATGTGTATACTGGAAAGAAGGACACACAAGACTCATTGTTCGGTTTGGGGGAAAATGTTGTGCTCTGTCTTACTGAATCATACATGCAGTCTCACCGACTAATAGTGTTCGATAACTTGTTCATGTATTACTACCTGATGAAGTCACTAAATGAAAGAAGACTTTTTGGATTAGGACCAGTGAGGAAAAATAGAAAGGGACTTCCAGGTATGGTGAAGAAATAAGACAGATTACAACGGGGGTAGTCTATGTTAAAAACAAAGGGATGTGTCTCAGCAGTAAAATGGCAAGACTACAAGACTGTGACAATATTAAGTACTTATCATAGCCCAAAAGATCTAATCTTTGTCAATAGGAAAAACAAAGATGGTCTTCTGTCCTAAAGCAGTTGCAGAGTACAATACATTTATGGGAGATGTGGATCGCTTTGAACAGATGGGTGAGAGTTATGCAATTGGAAGGCGATCTCTAAAGTGGTAGCATCGTTTTTTCTTTTTCGTAATGGACCTGGCAATTTTTAACAGTTTCGTAATGTGGAACTGTAAGCATGGAGGAGGGCATAACCAGTTATCCTTTCGCCCTTCGCTTATCAGACAACTAACGGATGGTCTTGAAATCCAAAGAAGAGGAACACCAAATTTTCTAAGAGGTAACAAACCTGGTGTGACGAGTGTACCAAGCGAAGTTCGCCTTCAAGCTCGAAAACATTTCCGAGTAAACTACACAAGGAAACAGTGCAGGTTCTGCAGCACAAAGCAGGAGGAAGTACGACGCAACATGATGTCTATATACTGCATAGTTCCCCTTTGTGCACATCCCTTCTTCGAAAAATTTCATAGAAAATAAATGTTCATGATATTGGCATTGGTAAAATCTACATGAAACATCATTAGCTATATAATCCTTATATTTGTATAAACTGGTCACAAAAATTAATTATTTATTGTAAAAGGTGCAGCTGAAATAAAACGTTCTCTCTTTGGCTCTGTTTTTATTCAAACCTATGCAATACTCGCACCTAACGACCATTGGGACATAGAAGTCCCACTTAGAATATTAAGAAAACTGGTCGTAGCAACCACACACTTTATATAGGTTTCAGTTTAGAATCTATTTCTTTAGCAATATACAACACAAAAATTTAAAAAACTCAGCAAAAAATAATTCGGTCACGAAAGGGATGAGAACCGGGACGTTTTCAATTGAAGTTTCGAGGGGGTACTTTCCCGTAAGAGTCGCACAGAAAATTACTTCCTCCCACATACACCTCGCGAAATGACGAGAAAGTTCGAGAAATTTGAGCTGATGCAGAGGCATAACGACAATCATTCTTTCCATGTGCCATTCGCGAGTGGAACAGAGTAGGGAAGATCAGTTAGTGGTACCAGAACTATCCTCCGTCATGTACCGTAAGCTAGCTTGCCGACTGTTGATGTAGATGTCATCCCTTGCTAACACTACAGTGTAACAAGAGTGACACATTGTCAGAAAAGGGTAGGCTAAACAGTTCTGCTGCCGGGTGATAACAGGTGCATCACAGCAGGTGCCTCACGATTCCTGTGGACAAAACCTGTACATTCTCACAAATACACAGCAAAGTTATGTCGGTATGTGGGGAAAACATCCTGTGTGAAGTCCAGCCGTAGTAAAATCTCGTCAAGAATTTGACCAAGGCTGTATGTACGTAGATAATGCTTAGATCTTGCCCCGTGTCATTCCTATGTTACCAGCAAGCAGAAAGAACAGCTGGAGGAAGAGATTTGCCAGTGATGAAACACACGCAGTTCCCGGATAGCTCATTGCCAAACGATCAGGTTTCTGACGTCGAAGATTTGAACTATAGCTAGAACGTTCCTACCGTTGGTTACAGAGACAGTGTTTTAGTAAATAGACTTCTCCATTTGAAGAAACAAGCTAATCAATTCTTTACCTATTTGCCTGACTATTACCCTTTGGTTTTCATTTATTGCTAGAATAAGCATTTTTGTCTATCTTGTTCTTTGTATGCTCTCGCGTTATTATATTCGTAAATCAATTATGCCGCCTGCCGTTGGTAATTGACAGGAACGTATTGGCAGTGGATACACGTATCAGTTTGAGCCAAACTCCATAAATATCTTACCGCAGGTGAAGCACCCTTCAACATCGAATTGCTGTGTGTTAAATACCATATTAAGTTAAACGAGGTGAAAAGGTAGACTCGCAACAGGCAACGAAACTGCACCAAGAAGGAGTTCGTACAACAGTTACACAAAGCTATTTGAATATCTAACGATTCATTCCATCAAAATACCTTATTTTGCTGGGAATCTGCACTAAACGTTGATTCAAGATACATTTATTGGTTCCAAATGCAAAACGATCGTTCAGCGATTTTATTGTCTGAGCACATTTGCTTCTGCATGCGCCGAAAGTCATGAGAACTAATCGTCATATACTGCTTATCAGAACAGGTCTACAATCATGTTTTAATGTATTGTTTAGCAAGTCATGGTAGCAGTGACAAGGAATCGTAATACAGCATATTCCTCTTAATGTATTTACGACCTTTCCAAAACTTCCGAATGTCTCTGTCATTAAGCACTGAAAATCTCTAGTTCTCCACGGTCGTTTTCTTGTCGGTACAGAATCTGATTCCGACAACGTTTGTGTTTCCAAGATACCTCATTTTGATTTCCTTCTAGAAAAAAAGGCTCCTTTCACTTTTTTCAGGCAATTATTTTTTCGAAACTGTTAATTATAGCCTCTGCTATAATGGTGTCGTCAACAACGAGACGTTATAAGTGTTCTTTTCTTCTAAACAATGTGCATATTTACTTTTTCTGTGTTTCCAGTCTCCTTCCATATATTTAATAATTTTTTCGAAGAGGAATACTTTTATCTATACAAAGGCTCAGCATTCAGTTAAGCTACGTACGTGTAATTCATTACAAGTCTATTAGTATCAAGTAGTTCAGGTTTAACGATACCGTTAAGAAGAGTCTTTCTGCTAACAGAAGAGTGGTTTTGTCTTTATTATATTGATCTTTATGCTATCAATCATACAGATTCCTATTGTAATGAAATTTAGTTTATGACAGCGTACTAGTTCCCGCTGGTTCTGTTAACAGAATACTCTGACATTTTATTGAGACTCCGGTACTGTAATTTATTTCTGCTTATGATTAGGAACTATTAAACGTCAACAGGAAAATAATAAGATAATCCTAAGTATCTCCTATACAAAATTGCGCGATGCGTTTACGCTGACTTCGAAAGGTCCTGTTGACTGTAGATATCGTCAATCTTAAAGACATTTTTCCTTTCTGAATTTTGAATGATTGCTCTGCGAAGTAAAAGGTTTATATACCCTTTCCTTTAGGGAGATGAATATTTTAACCGTCTTACTGCTTTGTTAAAAATTAAGAGATCATGTACTGTTCTACGTTTAGCAGAAAATAAAATTTTGTTGAAAGTTCAGTCGAAAATGTTAGAAAAGAGGAAAAAATCGAGGAGTCGCACATTTATTTACAGCGGTAGGAGGAAGTGTCATGGAGAAGATACTAAAATCCAGTACGGTGGGATGTGGCGGTGTTTATATTGAATAACTGGATAACGGCGGCTTCTAACAAAGATCTTCATCTGTAGAGAAATATTCAACACTAAAACATTACATTTTCTACTAAAAGCCTTATTCATGAATAGTAAGTGGCTTCACACAGTGCAGCCTACTCAACAAGTGCCAGCGATTCCTAAGTGGAAGAGATTTATGCAGTCTACCAGCAACATGGTTAATGTTGAGAGAAGGGTACTAACTTTCTGTCATTTATTAATTCACCATCAAGCGACTGTGATTGAATTACATGGCTTTACAAAAAGCTGCAATGATAGATGGCAGCAAGTTGCCACATTTACAGAGGAAGTCCCTTTCCCACCAATACTTCAAAGGTCACTGACCACATCGCATTATACACTTCTCACCCGTTGTTTACAGCAACGCGATTTACATAAAAACTAGCTTAACGTACGCAAATAAGTTCTCATTTCATACTCTGATAGTAGCGCCATAATAAAAGACGAGCTCAGTGAAGTTATTTTGTTTGCTCACGTTAGAGAATTCAACCAGAAATGCTGGGGACGTATAGTTTACCTGTAACCTAACATGCGAGCAGAAGTCATGGAGGTTGCGAAGTTACCTTTACCAGAAGAACATGACAGTTGCCATACATAACGACTAATAATCATTTTCCGCTCCTTATGAGTGTGACAGTGTGCTTAGATTTATGTTATTTTGTCCATATGTTTTTCTTGCATTAGTACTGTTAGTAACTTATATCTGAATTCCATGTAGTGTTAATGCTCTTGTGAAATACGAACACTTCCCGGGTTCGTCTAACCACTGCTTTGCTGTTGATACGTACATTGATCAGCCAGAACATTCTGATCACCGACCTACTGTACATATAAACCGGTCCAGGTAGTAGCAGCGTAACCTGGCAGGGAATGACTGCTGCTCAGACACGCGCACTGTGCAGGTAGTATCAGTGAGCGTGTTGCCCGTGTGTTCCATGGGGAAGCCGCCTGATGCAACAGAGTTTGACCGAGGGCAGATTGTGATGGCCCGGATTCTGGGCAGGGGCACAACTGCTCGGGTGTTCGACGAGTGCTGTGGTGAGTTTCTTCAACATGCGACGAAACCAAGGTGAAAACACATCCAGACATCGTGGGGTTGGGCGACCACTCCTCATTTGAAATTGTCGGACGTGATAGCTTGGATACACGGGTAAAACAGGACAGGCGGCGAATTGTAGCAAAACTGGCATCAGACTTTAATGCTGGCGGAGAACAAGTGTGTCTGAACACACAGTGCACCAAAGACGGCTACCAGTCTGTAGCTGACGACGCTTGCTTGTGTCAATTTTAACACTACGATGTCTGCATTTATGATAGCAATGGACACGTGACCATCGGTACTAGACGTTGGCTCAATGGCAGTGCGTTGCCTGGCCTGATGAGTCCTAATACTTTCTTTATCATGGCGATGGGAGTGCGCGAATCTGTCCTCTTCAGGGGACCAATAGCTTGACAGCTGTACCACGGGGCGGAGATAACTTGGAGGCTGCACCATTATGCTCTGGGGAACATTCAAGTGAGGGACCGATGACCGTAGCAGTCTGGTTCCTTTAATCCCACAAACCAACCAACCAACATTCACGTGGGTATCCATGGGTCCAGTGGAGCTCGTGCAAGGTGATCGTAATGTTCAGGCTAATCAGTCAAAGTAGCGCTGCAGAGGGTCCATGTAAGTTTGTGAAACGTCCTGTACTTGCTTTCATTGACATGGTGAGGAACAAAGAGGGTGGAAACGCCAGCTCGCTCTTCAGTCAGGAAACCTATGAAGAAGCTCCCGTTTGCACATTACACCTCCACCACTTCATCCTGTTGCATCTACATAATACAATTTATCTCTTAATAATTTTACACTTAGTACACGCGTTTAAATTCGTTCATACCGCACATCTTTTAACAGTAAACAGTAATTTTATACTTTGAGAAATTATTTCCATAGTCTTGAATTTCTCTATCCCCTGCACCGCGGAAACTAAAAAAGAAATAAATACGACTTTTTTGTAGGAAATGTAATGTAGTTTAATTTTGAGCTTGTAAAAATTTTCTCTGGGAGCCGCGGTTATATAGTTCTTGCAGATGTCCCTTCTACGGCTGTCCACAAATTTCCGACTATACGACTTTTCCCGTAATTTTCTTTCATTGATTGGACCTTAAAAGAATATTATACTGTCACTTCAAAATGCTGTAAGAAATACGTAGGTCTGTATAACAAAGTGGAAGGTCAAGTAGCTACGAAATAAAAATTTAATGAATAAAAGTACGACCCAGCTGCGTGGTCTGATCTGAATACGTATGATTGTAATCTGAAAAGAAAAAGTAAAGCATTCCCTGATTGCCTTTCTTTCTTTCAGATATCGTCCTGTTCAGGCGACCGCAGATAATTACTCACGAAAGACCAGCTATTCAGCAACTACTTCCGCTTTTAGTAAGAATATTATGACTGTGATGAAATTTTTCAATAGAAAAATTAAAAATGTTAACGAACTCACCCTAACTGCGTATAGATGAGTTAACACAAGGCGCTTCATGATGTACCGCATCTTGTCTTAGTTTGCGTTTCACTACATCTCTCCGCGATGAGAATTATAACAATTTCTCTTCTGCCTACAGAGCGATGCAGCACGCCAGCGACTTTTAACTTCGATTCAGATGTATGTAACTTTTAAATGGAGGTGATGTCTTCACCTGAACATTCAGTATATAAAGGTTACAAATTTAGTGGGTGCCCTGATAAAAGGTAGCATTAAAATTATATATAGGGCTATCACAGTCCCATGTGAAGGTAAAATTAACCAAATCTCTCACGAACCACAACAGGAAAGTCATTAATATCGGTAACATTGATTAACTACTAGACAAATGAGATACCGTATATTCACGAATCAGACAGAAAATTATGACCACCTACCTGATACCCGGTATGTCTACATTTGGCAGGGAAAACAGCGGCGACGCATTCTGGCATGGAAACAATGAGGCCTCTGTAGGTCTCTGAAGAGACTTGGCATCACATCTGGACACACAAGTCACCTGATTCCCGTAAATTCCGGGGAGGGGAGCGATGAACTCTGAACACGTGTGGGATATAACTGAAAGTAGTGTCAGTCAGGTTCAAATCTGGCGAGTTGTGGAGCCAGCAGATCAGTTGAAACTTGCCACTGTGCTCCTCGAACCACTCCATCACATTCCCGGCCTTGTGACATGGCGCATTATTCTGTTGAAAAATGCCACTGCTATCAAGAAACGTAGCAGTCATGAAAGTTCGTCGTGGCCTGCAACCAATCGTACGATACACCTAGGCCGTCATGGTGCGTTGCACGAGGTCCACTGGACCCATGGATGCCCACGTGAATATCCTCCAGAGCAGAATGGAGCCGCCACTGGCTTGTCACCGCCCTGTATGACAGGTGACAAAGAGGTGGTCCCCTGGAGACGACGGATTCGAGCTCTCCCATCTGCATGATGTCAAGGACGTCGCCAAGAGGGGATTCCAAGGGGGGCGAGCAAATTCCCACCCCGACTCTTTTTCACTAAAACGAAATTACATACCGCCTAGTAGCCGAATAGTGAAATTGAAGATAATTTGATTTTGTTTAATCATACAACGGAAAATGGATACACACTATCGATAATCAGCACTGCCAAGGATAGATTTAATCTATCCATACATCCGTAACACTATTGGCTATCGCCCAGGCCTGTTTTATCCACGATCCATTGTTGGAGTCCTTGACAACAGTTGTTTTGTTAATAAGTTCGGTGCTTCCTTGCAATTCAGTTTAATATATGTGCTACCGTTTGTTGTCTTTGTGTTTAGTGCTATTGCTAAAGTTTGTGATAATGGATAGGTCTTTAACAAGAAAGACGAGGAAAACTGATTATGATTGGTCCACTAACATTATGGTAAGTTAAAGGAAATGTACACACGACTGTAATAGCCTAATTATCTATCTATAAGAGATAAATGTCAGTACTGGCGTCGTTATTTGGAAGCTGGTAGAACTTTGGGGTTACAGTATTTCAGATTTTCACAAGACAGTTAAATAGTTAATATCGTTGCAAATGGTTCAAATGGCTCTGAGCACTGTGGGATCTAACCACTGAAGTCATCTGTCCCCTAGACGTAGAACTAGTTAAACCTAATTAACCTAAGTACATCACACACATCCATGCCCGAGGCAGGATTCGAACCTGTGACCGTAGCGGTCACGCGGTTCCAGACTGTAGCGCCTAGAACCGCTCGGACACCCCGGCCGGCAAATATCGTTGCAAATATCAGTAAATTAAAATTAATGTGTAAAAGTACACTTAGATTTGTCTGTGTCGCCCAAAAGTCTCGTTGATCAACAAAATATAGTCCGACGACGATGACAGTAGTTCTTTAAAAATTTGCTCGATATTCTGTGATCAGTAGCCCAAGAGACAATACATCGTCCAATCTAATCACCCGCGCGGTACTCAGTAAAGAAGACCAGTTCGAATACGGAACGATGGGGTTTCTGGAGAGCGGAGGGGGTAGGTGCAAACAACACATTGGACAATTGGTTAGTCTCTAAAGGAGTTTTTCAGCGGTCGGCTTGAGTTCGTTCAAGCCGACTCCGCACTGCACCTTTCCTTTCTTCTTTCATCAAAAATCTGTTTACACTCTTACAGTACTACAATAACTGAATCTAGTCACTATATGCGCAATTGAAATATGCTACAAGTCATACACTATGAAATGGCGAAACACACACAATAAAGGAAAAACATAAAATGTTTAGATTTGAATGTGTTATGATGGTTTTTATTTTATTTTAAGACAATATACAACAATCGTTCAACCAAATTCTTCATCAATTTGGGGTAGCTCTGCGTGTTGGGCCGCTACGTAGTAACTCCTGTATTTGGGGGGTGAATTCATCCGCCAGTAACACTGAAAATGATTTTCTGGGTTTCCCAATTTAACTTTAGAAAAATGCGGGAGTTGGTCCCTTACTATAAGCACTAGCCAAATCCGTCTCTGTTCATCTATTGTGGACGTGAAACAGTGGCTGGTCAAAGATTAACAGGGTAAATCGTCAAACAGCAGTGCAAAATGGGGAAGTTATTTTACTTCAGTTACACAAACCGTTTCGGAAATTCGATATGACATCTTCAGTCCCCATATGAATCTCATGCAGGGACAGTGAAACAAATTACTTCGCCGACCTCTGTTTGGAGAAATTCCTTGTTAATTAAAACAGCAAATTCTTTCCGAATATCATTCGTTCCTGAGAGAATCCTATTCCCTTAAAGATGCAGCACCTCTTAGTAAATGGAAAGAGCTGGGCCGAAGGGGAGCTCAGTATCTCTTCGGAGATTTCCGGCACTAAAATCCACATGATAATTAAACAATAGTGGCAACTCTCATTATTCTCACTCATGCGTCCATCTCCTAGGACATTCTTAAAAACGGAAAATGATCTTTTTTTTATTGAAGAAACTGACAGACACATACTTAAATGAGGAAATTTTGGAAAGCGTTAGGTGGAATAATGCCAGGCCCTTTGCTTTTTTGCCTTCAAAAATTGTTCAAGCTTCTGTGTTGAACAGAGATTTCCTTATTCCAGAAGATCTGTTGGCAATAATAACGGTGTACCAAAATATTAGCATTCTCCATTCGTGATCACCTCCTCCCCTCAAATATAGACTGAAAACATAAGAGCTTGAAACGACATTGGAGGGTGAAGGGAGGTTGGAACATGACTGTTCTAAGTGGTTTGCTAAAGTACAACACTCCTAAATAATGAGACATTATATCTCCGGTTGATAGAAACTCTGAGACCATTGTCGAATAATATTCATAGTCGTCCTTATGGAACCTTTCAGAATAAATGGAAAGGACGAGTCTCGTCAAGGTGTTCCTTAAGAAATCGGACCCCCCCCCCCCCCCCCCCGCGCTTTGGCCAAACCGTGGCTACGTCCTTGGTAATGGACAAGGTATCGGGATTCATCACATCATGCAATGCCTTGCCACTGCACCATCATCCAGTGCCAATAGTCGCATGCTCGTTTCAGTGGACAGTCGTAGTTGCCGATGTCGAGGTGCTAACATTGGCACATGGAGGGTCGTCAGCTGCGGTGGCCCATCGTTGGAAATGTTCAGGGTACTTGCGTAGTCAGACAAACTTGTACTCCGCTCAGCGCTGAAGTGTGATGTGAGTTCCGCCACAGTTCGTTGCCTGTCCTGTTTTGCCAGTCTACAAAGGGAGCCGCCCAACCCCACAACGTCTGGATGTGGTTTCGCTTTGGTTTCGCCACGTGTTGAAGACACTCACCACAGCACTCGTCGAACATCCGACAAGTCATGCGGTTTCCAAAACGCTTGTACCGAGCCTACTGGCCATAGATCACGTGCCTTCTCCATTCTACACTAGGACACCACGCTCATTGATACAACATGCACCGTGCGTGACTGACTA
This sequence comes from Schistocerca piceifrons, assembly GCF_021461385.2. NCBI lineage: Eukaryota > Metazoa > Arthropoda > Insecta > Orthoptera > Acrididae > Schistocerca > Schistocerca piceifrons. Next base: position 402,720,967 of record NC_060140.1, read on the forward strand.
GTAGTCATTCTGTCATTCCGCTCCATGCAAAGCTGCTATCGCACGGTACGGTTTATATCGATAGTTGGTCTCTGTTCCGAATGGTCTGTCTGAGTGTATCTACCTTAAACGCATAGTAAATGAATACTGTACTAATTTTTTGCAATGCTGTGAAGGGAAAGTTTTGTGTAAAAGATTTGAAACTTAGTGCATACGAATCAAACTGTTAGATGGAAATTAGTGCAAAACAGATGCAGCTGTTAGGAGCTGGATTACATAACACGAAATTGTGGTACTCTGAAGACATGGTAAATTTGTACAACACATAACGTAAATCCTTAAATTCTGGAAGCTTCTCTACAAGATCTAAGCAAAAGGAAATACAGAGAATGATTTTAAGCACATGTGATTCACCTTTACCTGCATGTGAATATTTCTTCTCCCCTCTCTACTGCAGTCTTGTGATATCATCTGAAGTCATTATCGGTGTTACTTCATTCTTTGCTAAACGTCTAGTAGGCACTCGTCATTAATTTCAACATCAAGAAACTGAACTGTGAATTTTTGAAAACATATGGCTTGTATCAGATAGCCCTAAAAAGTAAATATATATGAATGACCACTAAATGTGTTGAATCTTGATTTGTGAATAAATACTAAGAATAAGATCCCATACCGAAAGTTCTAACTTGGAAAGCAAATTTGAAAATTAATAGTTACCGAAAACAGTGCTGTCCATTCCCAGTACTCAATGTTCGTTCGTTCATCACACAGCTGAATTGCTGACTTCTTGTTATTACACATTACTCGAATCATTAGATGACACTTCCTATTACAGTGTTATAAGCTTCACATATTGTTACGCAGTCTCTTTCTGAAAAATAATTACAATGCTCGATTATCTGTCATTTCAACTGGCAGCCTCTGCTAATATTTTCAGAATGTTCCATTTTCAGTTGCAGGCAGAGAAATTAATTCACTTTTATAATATGACCTTACCCCACTGAGACATGTTATTTTACAACGAATCATTATCAAAACTAAGCAATAATCTGGCATCCTTACCAGTATAACGTAATAGAGGTAGTAACAATGTAATATAATAAACGGTATTATCAATTGTGTTTGAAGTCCAAAAATGATGCTTTGTAAACCGATGTTTTTGAATAAGTTCCGACATATTCTGTCACAGTTCGACCGCAATTGCAATTTCAGATACTTACAAAGATGTATCGCTGTGTTTGAACTCGTAATTTTACGATAATTGTATGTGAGGGAGTATTCTTTTTTCATCCGAAAATAACATGTTCTGACATAGTTCAAGAGCATATAAGTATCAGCATGAGCCATCTGTTAAACATAAGTATTTCAGCATTGTTACTCGGTCACCAAAACCGCAACATTAACATTCCTGTGTATGTGTGCGAGCGAGTGCCCTGGGAAAGTATAAGACAGGTGCAAAACAATCCTTCTTGCCTACTTTTGTAGCAATATGTAAAAACCAGTGTGTAGGATGCTACAGCACCTTTCAGGGTTTTAAGGAAGCAGGTATGGTACCGAAAAATATTGAGTAAGCCAATAAAGTAGAACTGAAGACCGCAGATGACTCATAACGAGTAAGACCGTTTTCGTCATTACAGATGATGTCGCAAAGGGCAACTGCTGATTGGCGCCATAAATTCTCCACGCTGCTAGCTGAGAGCCAGTCGATGAGTAGGAGCAAGCTATTCATATCATACACACATGATTCTCTGGTTATTGCAACGGTCCTATCTTGGAAGTACTCTTGCTGCCTGATGACAACCAATCCATATCCACGGATGATAACTGATACAGCATCCAGTATTGAGCTGCAACTAGTGGTAATCCATGAGTTTATCAAAACCTTTCCAGTTTATACCAGATAGACTACCAGAGCGGCAGGCTAGTATCAGTATTCAACATGACATCAAGGCATCTGACATCTTGATTTATCTGACGGGGCAATTTGTGCAGCTCTTGGAGAGTGGCAAGTACTCTGACGATGGTATGTTAGTCACACACACACATTTGCCGGGATCACAGCCTCCCTGTAGCCAACCAGCCGATGGACCCACCAGCCGACTTATTCTACGTTTATCGTCGTTCTTCTGAGTCCTGAATGTTAATACTGCGATAGTTTTCATGTAAATGATACGACCGATTCATTTCTCCAATTTTCTAAATTTTCAAGTATTTCGCAATTTCTGATTATCTCGTCCTCGACTGGAAATTAAGTATCCGCATACCTTATTCTTTAATCCACGGTTAACTAAGCTTCTGACTGACTGAATACTCTATTTCATACTGAAGAATTTAAAACTTCAAAATCATGTATTCCACTGGTTAATGGGTGCCTACAATCAAAACAACAGTTAATTCTAAATAAACATTGCAGTCGTGTGCTCCTAAAATTTGTTTTCTCTATTATGCTGGTGTTTTAACACCCATTTGTATACAGCCGAAGCAACGTCTTAAGATATCAATCCGATTGGAATAGCATCTTGTATTACGTTTCTGGGAACTCCTCAGTCTTTTCACACAGTTAGTGTGATATTCTCAAAATCCATACTTTCCCCATTAGACAACAATGCGGGACAGTGCCGATCGCCTTATATAGCAAATAAAGAGCATGCCTTGTAACCCTGCTATGTGGATCGCTTGAGACAAAAAGGAATTTTACGGATCCTTTTGATAGAGCTTTCCTACCTTAGTCTAGTGCGATGTTCGTTTAATCGACATCTATTGAAACGGACAGTAAAACACAAAGAATCCGGCAATGAGAGCGCTGCCCTGCCCCATAATAAACTGCTACTGCGATGCAGGAGCGCTGCTCAGGCGCTGTTGCAGTACTGGCTGATTATTCTTCATGTTTTGTTGCCCTTGTTAAAGCATACCGACAAAACAGATACCGCACTAGATTAATTCACGACCGCCGTAACAAATGGGCACATTATAACTCCTCTTTAGCATCATTTTGTTTGTAATGCTGAACAAATGGACGCTGTCTGTCGACACTGGGCATCGCATGAATGATGTGTTGAGCAGTACTTTTCTGGGCTGACTTACACTGTTGATTGCCAGAACAAAATTGCAAAATTTGATAAAACATGAGAGAGAATGCGTCTGATGACTCTTAGGACAGACACATGGTATATTACCGAATAGTACAGTGGATCAGAAAATAGTGGCCTGCCCTATACGCCCGCTACACATCGTACATCCCTCCCCGCCTCACCCTCCCACGCGGAATCCCTGTAACTACTATAGGACGCCAAAATGTTTCTCCGTGTTGTTCAGAACAGGATATCTCTAAGTTACGTGAGATGCCGATAAAAATATAGACGAGACGAAGTTTTCTAAGGGAAAGAACGCTTGCTGTTAGTGCCATTTAGTGTCTGCATGTGTGCTGCTGCCTATGTAGGAAAGATCCTGATGAAGTGGAAGGAAATTTTTGACAAAGGAGGATGGGGTGACTAAAACACAGGAAACAGGATAACATTCTTAACTGGGGACGTGGAGCTCTCCCAGTGGAGAATTCCGCTGACAATGAAGACTACATGTGGTCGAAACTGTAGGCGACACGGAATATTTAACAAGGGTGATGAATCGTGATTTTGATTGAGTGGAAGAAAATATAAGTTAGCCAATAGGGTGTATGGCCACGCCCTGGGAAAGAACTCTGGAGAATGTGTGGGAGGCGCAGTTGTGATTGAGCCAGGAAGGAAGACACTGGTTGACGAGACGCGAAAGAGGAGACTTATAATTGAAGCAGCACTACCTTCTGCCCACGCGCGGCCGACAGATATGGCCATCTGATCCCAGCACTCCTTCCCACTGCCCACATGGTGCCATGAGAGGGCGGCCAGCCGTTCTGCAGCGCGTCTTCCACCACGACACCGGCAGGCCGATTACTGCCCCGTAAAATTCTCGGCAGCTGTCGCCTAAGTGCGCCTGCCATTTCTGTTTGCCCCACAGCAACGACGGTTGCTACACCCTGGTAAAGACCCTGAGAATCTTGGAACTGATAATGGGTAACTCGATACTTCCTTCTCCCTGAGTATATGGTTCAAATGGTTCAAATGGCTCTGAGCACTATACGACTTAACTTCTGAGGTCATCAGTCGTCTAGAACTTAGAACTAATTAAACCTAACTAACCTAAGGACATCACACACATCCATGCCCGAGGCAGGATTCGAACCTGCGACTGTAGCGGTCGCTCGGTTCCAGACTGCAGCGCCTAGAACCGCACGGCCACTCCCTGAGTATAACTAATATTGAAACTGCATTTAAATAAACGTGTTCCAAAGGTATTATCGTTTATTAAAATAAACATTTATTAGTCATATCTTTCCCATCTTGCCGCTGGTGTTCCTGTACATTTTTATAATTTGCAACAGCCGCACTCAAGAGCAATTTCAAACACTACAATCGATTTTAATTGATATGGATATGCCGCAAACAAGTGTAATTCAAGACATTGGGATACCTTTCATTTAATGCGCAAATTCCATACTCGATGAGGCAGCTAATAAAGAACCCGTTGAGTGCGAGGTCGCAAGCTCTTCAGTAACATTTGAAAGTGTTGCGCTAACAATTGGACAAGAAAATCATGGTATTAGCTGCTAATGACTCACCATGTGCATCAGGAGGGCGACCGAAAATGAGTATTTCGGGAGGCGTAGAGATAAACCACCTATCGGATGTATGTATTAAAATTCACAAAATCAACGTCGTCGACAATCAAGAGATGTTAATGACAGACCATTAACTTTCACCGTGAAACCCAAATTAAGAACGGAGCTTGATAGTGATAGCAGAGGAGGTGCACAAAGGTTCTCACCATCAAAATCGAAGATCTCTTTGGGAGTTACAACCCGTGCGGGGCGTTCAGATATGTACTCAGTCCTATAGAATGCATATAGAATCATGTTGGTGTAACAGGGTGATGAGAACTGAATGACTGTGTTGGCATGCAATCGAATGCTAAACAATCTGTCGTGGATCTTACGGTGGAACTGGCTATCATTTAAGGCGTGGCTGCAGATAGTGCGATACTATGTTTTATAGGCACGGAAAAAACAAACACCCATAGGCTGAATTTTTCCACTGTTTCATTGTTGTATGGATTGCAATTTTACACACCTTTAAAGAGAAACTGTTTGCTTTAAAGGGGTGTGAATTTTGTACTCAAATCATGAATGAGGCGTAAGCAAGTTATTTTGACAAGTTCTTGGTCAAAAACCGTGTTCACACCATAGTTGAAGTTCTGTTACGCCCCTTTTACTGCTCTTGCTAGTTGTGGCGAAAATATTCAATACTGCCCTAGCAAGGTAATCTAAACGAGGAAGAATCTCGTAGTGTAGAAGACCTCCGACGTCCCACAACACAGTAAACAACTTTGTAAACAATTTACCATCCACATTAGAAATCGACATAATGGTATAGAATACGTTACGCATTGATGTTAGTTGATCTTGATACTCTCTTGCTATCTTTTATTCCGAGACTGTAGCGCCTAGAACCACTCGGCCACTCCGGCCGGCGAAATTTTATTGCCTTGCGCCTTCCAGTTCTACAGCAGTGTTTGAAATTATTTCGTTGAAATCACTATCATCTATATCGCGCATAATTTGGTTTGCACAACATAGTAGGTCACTATCAAGCACATCTTGTAAATTGTACCGAACATCCTTGAAACGCACAAACACCCGTTTTTGTAACAAGGATTGCCTTGTCCCTCCTTGAATATCCGCAGCCGTTTTTGTAACAAGGATTGCCTTGTCCCTCCTTGAATATCCGCAGCTTTTCTCATGCGCTACGCCGTCATATTGGTTGGGGAATTTTTCGAAATATATTCACATTGTTTTTGTTTCTACTGTACAGCCTACGATCTTCCAGGTGGGTAATTACATTTGATATCGGCTCTTTGGACAAAGATTGTCGTTTATTACCGTTTAATGGAGACAGGATTTGTGGCTCCTTGTCCGAGAAGGATGATAAACTATACGGCTCGACACCTGTTTCAATACCACTTTCATTTTTTAAGCACGTGCCGTCATTATTGTACCGCTCGTGTCAATTGTCCGCACATTTGAGCGTATATGAGACCACATATTTCACTGACTCATCTTACAGAGACGCTAATATTTCCGCTGACGATTCCTTCTCACTCTGCTAAATTCCTTGGGTCCCTACCTGACGAAATGACAACTTCGGAAATTATTGTTGCTGACATCGTACAATGTTTGCTTTATCATTGCCATTGCTCTGCTTTGTATCAATGCCCCTAATGCTGTAGCGCTGTTGTGAGTTACTTGTCGACTAAGCAGTTAATCTTCGCTCCGTAGTCTCAAGCTATCTTCAGTATTGAATACTCTCATCCAACCCCCTGTTGCCAGTATTATAGTTGCATGGTAGATAATATATGGGGCATCGAATGCCTTAAACATCACTGGCCTTTTACGATCTCGCACTCCAGGGGTTAGTTTTAAGACAGTTCACTCCAAACACTTCCAGAATGAATAAATATATATAGATACGGTTTTCGACAAGTTACAGCGAACAGTATGGTGAAATTCCTGACTTTCGCAAGTAATTTTTATCGTTTATGGTCACCGAATTACGACACCAATTCGTTTCTTCTACTGGAACTGTATAATTTTTTCTGGAGTTTGAAAGAAGCTTGTAGGACTAGATTCTTCTACTATTTGAGGATTAGGGCCTTTGGCGACCACCAACAAACTTACCACATAATTTCAAAACTTTGAAAGTGATTTTGTCGTTGATATAGCCCCCACTCCGCCCCCGGAAAGATGAATATGACTTACAGCATTTTTGCAGGTCATGCAGTAGAACAAGAGTATCGAGCTTCAGTTTTATTACTTCCTTACTAACACTTCTATCGGTAAATATTTTATATACAGCAGCCATATAGACCACCGAGTATACCAGCAAATTTCTGCTATTGGACGACGCACAGCTCAAAATATATTACGTCATAAACATTAAAATGCGTGGAAAAGTAGATATTCACTAAAAACGAAGAGCAAGTTATCCGTTCCATACTTATTCAGCCTCTGACAGTAGGAGCACTAAATGCCTTCCAACAGATTTCGGCCAAAATTTTGAACCTATTCGAGACTTCTTCTCGCTCACACACTTAACGTCAATTAATTAAGACATTAAGTCATATGTTAAAAATTCAGATGTTTCAATCTGTTTCATAGAAGGGAGTTCGATTATTATTTTAGGAATCGGGTGTGCGACATTCACTGGTGTTATATATGGCCGAGCGGTTCTAGGCGCTTCAGTCTGGAACCGCGCGACCGCTACGGTCGCTGGTTCGAATCCTGCCTCGGGCATGGATGTGTGTGATGTCCTTAGGTTAGTTAGGTTTAAGTAGTTCTAAGTTCTAGGGGACTGATGACTTGAGACGTTAAGTCCCATAGTGCTAAGAGCCATTTGTTATATATATATCACGTGACCTTCACGTTTTCGTGGAAATTTTGCGCCAGTGAGGCTCCTAAGACAGTTGAATACAACCTCGATCCACTCGCTTCTTCCATAAAATTATATCTCGATAAGAACCTGTACTAACAGTATGAGATATTCTGATATTACTTAAGGGTATAAACACGCTTCCACCTTCGGCGTCGTTCTATCTTCCGGATATACATGTTACTCAAACTTTAGTAAACATGCACCACATTAAACAAATTTCAGAATCATCGCCATGTGGTCTAACAAACCAAGAGTGTAAGCTATTGAATTAATTTCTGAAATCGGATTGGTTTCAAAATTAAATGAATTCATTACATTCAAACAACTGCTGTAAGAGAGATGGTCTACCTCTCGAATGGGCATTTGCATGGTAACCATCTTGAGAAAGGACGACCGTTTCTTCTCTCCATCTTCGTTGTAAGATGGAAGATAATTATAATGATGGATCAAGACACGAAACAACCAATTCTGCTCTCACGGAGCTCTCGGGGTTTAAGGAATCTCAGTGCTGCATTTCAGAAACAACTTTTCCATTTTCATTTCCTGACCAGTTCTTTTCTCACTTTGTTTTAAAGACTTCCAGGTCTGACAGCTGGAATAAATCCATTGTGCTCCGTGTTTTGTGGGAAAGTTTTCTACTAATCTGCAGAAATGCTGCCGAAGGTTGGAGGGTTAAAGGAAGCTTGTAGAAAAGAGTCGTAAAATCCTCTTCGAATCAGGGTTGCAGGCCGAGTGATTATAAGAGCGTTTCTTGTTCTCCTGCGGTCACAGAATTCCAAGAAAGTGAACTACCGGCTAACTGATGAACTCTTAGATGGAACCGTTCGATAAGCCAGAAGCTTTCTCAACAATCGTCTTAAGAGGTGCCAGCAGGAATTTTGTTTAGTAGGATGGAGAGATCTGATGGTAAATTAGTGACTTAAATCCGTGTGTCTGACTGAAAATAGGCACAAATGTGACAGTAATATCCTTAATAACTGATCTCCATTGTTCTTCTAGCACGTCGACTGATGATGGTGTCGTTCTTCATAAATGTTATGACCACAATTTGGTGAATAAAAGTAAAAGGAACTTCTGCCCCGAAACAAGTGAAACAATGTCTTTAATCTAACACAACGGAGACAAGCACATCAGTATGGCCTTCTGGAGGCAAACGTTATGTTTAGCTGGACCTTATGCGCTGTTGAACTGAAATATCATGACAGAGCCTGCTTAATAGTTTCTTTGTCCGTCTTTGGAACTAAATCACCACTGATTCTCCGTATCAGGGGTCCGACAGTGTGTTGGGAGGTTTGTGCAAGTATGTGGCATTAGGCGTCTACGCGCAGGTCATGTAATTCGCTAAACTGCAGGCTGCTTATTTGCATACACGGTGATTGCACCCGATAGGGTCGCAGATGGGTTCCATACGACTTACATCAGGCGAATATGGTCGCTTAGAAATCAACGTAAGTTCACTATATTGATCCTCAAACCACTGTAGCACTATTCTGGTTCCGAGACACGGATGGTTATATTGCTGACAGATCACGCCGTCGTCGGGGAAGATATCAAGCAAGAAGGGGTGCAGGTGGTTCGATGTTGTGCGTCTTCGATTACTACCACAGGTCCTATTAAGGCACAGGAGAATATCTTCCACAGCATAATACTGCTCCCATTAGCCTGCGTCCGCGTGGCCCTGTATTTTCGAGTCGCCGTTCGCCTCGATGACGGCTTTGTGGAGACAACCATAGACCTGGAACTTCCTGGCAGATTAAAAATGTGTGCCGGACCGAGACTCGAACTCGGGACCTTTGCCTTTTGCGAGCAAGTGCTCTACCAACTGAACTACCCAAGCGCGACTCACGCCCCATCCTCACAGCCTTACTTCCGCCAGTACCTCGTCTCCTACCTTCCAAGCTTTACAGGAGAGATTCGCAGGAGAGCTTCTGTAGAGTTTAGAAGTTAGGAGACGAGGTACTGACAGAAGTAAAGCTGTGAGGACGGGGCGTGAGTCGTAATTGGGTAGCTCAGTTGGTGGAGCACTTGCCCGCGAAAGGCAAAGGTCCCGAGTTCGACTCTCGGTCTGGCACACAGTTTTAATCTGCCAGGAAGTTTCATATCAGCGCGCACCCCGGTGCAGAGTGAGAATCTCATTCTGGAACCATAGACCTGGTGTGACAGAAGTGTGATTCACTTTGAGAGCCGACACGTTTTCATTGATTGATCATCTAATCCCGATGGCTCTGTCCCCACAGCAATCGTAATTGACGATGTCATCGTGTCATCATTTTAACGCGTAGGGGTGGTCTGCTGCAGAGCTCCATGTTCAACAATGTACGGTGAACGGTGTGCTCTGAAACACTTGCGGGTGCATCAACATTGTTCTCTTTCGTCAGAGATGTCACAGATCACCAACTATCATAATTTGCAGACTAGATACGTTCTGTGAAAAGTTGTGGACGTCCAACCATATAGCGCCTAGTGGTAGTGTGACTCTCCTTCTACCTCTTTATGTAGGTGCTCACGACAGTAGAAAGTGAACATTCGACCATTTTCTCCGTTTTCGAGGTACTCGTTCACAGTGTCTGTGTAAAAATCGAAGTCCCTTATCTCAATGAATTTCCCATTTGCAGCCCATAAAAAATGGTTCAAATGGCTCTGAGCACTATGGGACTTAACATCTATGGTCATCAGTCCCCTAGAACTTAGAACTACTTAAACCTAACTAACCTAAGGACAGCACACAACACCCAGTCATCATGGAGCCCATATCTTCCCTTGGTTGATGCCCTGTACGTACCTGCTTCGCTTATGCATTATTTACCGCCTCACGTACCCGAAACGCCATCAGGCGGTATCCAGCTTCGCGGTGGGCAGTGCTCATAACGTTTTGCCTTACCATTGTATGCGGAGAATACTGTATTCCTACTTCGCTTATTACATCAAGTCTGTTGTTCGAGAGTTCACATACAAGTAGCCACTACGGATCGTAGTACCTTGATTATGTGTCTGCAAATAGTCACGGCATGGTACATCGTGGATGCCTAGTATCTACTTCTGTTTTCTGCTTGAGATATTATCGTCTATGCGAGAAAAGAGCTTTTTTTCCTTGCAAGTTACATACAACACGTTGGCCGTTGACGACTGGAACAGGTTCTGGAACTAATCCAACCACATAGAAGAAGTCGGTCCGCTGCACTTCTAGAGGCGAGCATAGTATATTTCCGGTGCATCAGCGTGTTAATAGTGAGACATATCGTACTAGATGTTTTAGGCTATTTCTTCAAAAGAATTTCTCTCACAAGTATCCTTAAGGAAGCATATTTTTGCAAACGGCGTATTAGATCCTCAGCAGCCTTTACGGCTCCTGTTGTACTCCCTATGGCGCTAACACAAAGGAAATAATTTACAAATCAGCTCGGTATGCTCAACTATCGGGTGGTTTTAGTACTTTTATTGTAAATCCTTTTAACAATGCTGGTCCTGACCTATAATGTTCTTAATTCCTTAATGTTTTAAGCTATTGCTTTGAAAGCTTATGGTTAGTGACGTACTCACTATTACTCTGTTATTAACTGATTAAATTAGTGTCAGGTAATGTTTATTAATTTTATTTGGATTTTTTGTTATTTTTTACAGTGCGACATCTGTCTGTTTTAGTTATGTTAGCCAACTGTAGCTAATGATATGTGCTCAGTGGCGGAGACTAAAATCAAATTTCCTTCCCAAATGCTAGGATGAAAGTTTTTATTCGTTAAATTCAAGAGTATTTAAGAACTCAAATTAACGTCGTTCTTGTTATGCTTACTGATTTGAAATATTTAAGACAGGTTGGTAAAGCTCATTCTGGAAACATCCCCCAGGCAGTGGCTAAGCCATGTCTCCGCAATATCCTTTCTTTCAGGAGTGCTAGTTCTGCAAGGTTCGCAGGAGAGCTTCTGTAAAGTTTGGAAGGTAGGAGACGAGGTACTGGCAGAAGTAAAGCTGTGAGTGCCGGACGTGAGTCGTGCTTCGGTGGCTCAGTTGGTAGAGCACTTGCCCGCGAAAGGCAAGGGTCCCGAGTTCGAGTCTCGGTCGGGCACACAGTTTTAATCTGCCAGGATGTTTCATATCAGCGCACACTCCGCTGCAGAGTGAAAATCTCATTCTGGAAACATCCCCCAGGCTGTGGCTAAGCCATGTCTCCGCAATATCCTTTCTTTCAGGAGTGCTAGTTCTGCAAGGTTCGCAGGAGAGCTTCTGTAAAGTTTGGAAGGTAGGAGACGAGGTACTGGCAGAAGTAAAGCTGTGAGTGCCGGACGTGAGTCGTGCTTCGGTGGCTCAGTTGGTAGAGCACTTGCCCGCGAAAGGCAAGGGTCCCGAGTTCGAGTCTCGGTCGGGCACACAGTTTTAATCTGCCAGGAAGTTTCAGGTTGGTAAAGCTGTTTCAATTAGTATGAATGATTAAAGTGTTGCAAATGCTACTTCGTAAATTACATATTTAAACAACAGTTTGTCTAAATTGTTTTGAATTATTTCCTGGCACCCTCGGCTCACACAACTCCTCCCTAGCAATTACACTATCTAGCGGCCTTTGAATGAATCGCAGAATCTCACCTGTCATCGGCAGTGGTCATACTGACTGTGGTATCCGGAAAGCATCACCATCCACATTCAGAGCTTCATCTCTGCCGACACTATCACGCAATTTCCGAACAGCCCAGAAACTCTACTGAAAGGTTCCGGGTTGGAGTTCCGGTCTGGTAGACAAGTTTCATTTGTTAAGAATTTTTTGTATCACAAGGCATCAGCTGATTACTGCCATTTCTTCAGTACTGAATTAATGCATATCAAAAAGACAATACCGCGTACGTTTGTGGTTCTCATGTTGCTATGTTCACAAGGGTGCCTATTGGCAACCTCAAACCTTCTCAATCACAAATTTATACGTATCGTTACGAAAAGTAATGAATTACGAAAACTAATACATTACGAAAAGCAATAAATCACGGTAGAAAATGCTGTCTCTTAGGTGTACAAGCAACACGTCAATAAGATGCCAGAAACATGGCACAAGAAGTACTTAACAAGAATCCTTGTTGTCGCCTGAATTCCGTTGTTAATTTTACACGAATCTCACAGAACTGCCGCCTCACGAAGTGTGCTCATTCAAACATGTGCCAGTGCTTTGCATCGCGGTAAATGGAGAAATTATTAGCACGAATGATGCAAAATGAGGTACACTGATCGATCATACCCCTACAACGGGTCGCACATGAATGCTGAAATGATGGTCATCGTGGCACAGGAGACGGAGTTTATATGGGTGTAAAACATCAACAGTGGTTCAGTATATTTAGTAATATATTTCAACAAGTGGAAGCACATACACTGTGCGCCACTGGTAAGGTATTCAACGTTTAATTCAACAAATTGCTAAACTTAATATCTTACTCAATAGAACATACTATAAAATAATCCGCTCCTTGGAAAGTTCACTACAGTAAATGAGTGAGAAATAGTATACAAGTAATAATAACACAGTAATAAAAGGAGAACAAGACAACACACAATAATCAGTCTTAGTCCAGAATACCAAAGCCTAAAATGTACAGAACCAAAGCCGACCTCAAACTTACACTAAACAAGAAATTAACATTAGAGTAAATGAGCACCAGAATACACCAGCCCAAGATATCTTCTGCTTGGTATAATGAGTGCGAAGAACAAGTTAATGAATGTCGGCAAATAGGGGAGATGTAAATTTCACTGAATACAACAAAAATAAAATGGAACTTATCCCTTTTATTACTAGCAATAAAAGGCATTTTGCATAACGCGCATTACCAAGGAATTGGGGTGGGGGAAAAATTTAAATACAAAATTAGCTTACTGTTGTCAAGTTTTAAACATGGCTGCTTGGTTCAGTGACCGTTTACAAATTAAACTAAATATGCCTACGTCACAATTTTTCGTCTTTATGACCAGGTTTCAACACTTCTATGAGTGACTTCATCAGAAATTAAATATTCAAATTCTCATATAAGTACAAATTTATGGGAAAGACTTTTACATAAAAGTGTAGATACTAACAGCACAAGAAAGAAATAGTAGTTACATGTCACGTATAGGATAAATATCAAGTCAGAAAGGGTCCAGTCACAAAAAGTTTTAAAAAGAATACACGAAAGGCGAGCCACTATGGGCTGCTCTTACGTATAAAACCACAAGTAGCAACAGACTTGGGAGAGTTATTTTAACAACATACCTTTTAAAGAGATACTGCTTTGTAACCCCATTCCAGAACTTGAAAATACCTTTTAACGCAATCCTTACAGTATCAGTGCATTTTAATAACTACTGACTTTATGAACACCACAAAAAAATTTTACAAATACAAATTTTGTTCATTGTTTTTGACTTTTACTATCCACATACGTTTTAAAGAGATGCTGATGTGAAATTAATGCCCTGAACCTGAAAATATTGAGCATGATCTTCAATGCGGAAAATGACATCTACTACTGAGACTTAAACTGTTGGTTTAAATTTAATTGAAAAATTTGAAATATATACGGAATCCCTAGAAGAATTTATTAAAAACATAAAATAATATTTCAAATTTTTCAAATATAGAGAACTTGATTAGATTACAATTATTGTAAAAAGGCGGGAATAACGTCCACTGACTCAACCCCATCCCTCGGTATTGCGAGCGTTAACACTGTGGGTCTTACGGCGCGCACGCCCTAATTGAAAGTTGCGATCTCTTAGCAATTAATCTGGCCAAACTAGACACAATCTTCTGCACTACAAGTCTGTCAATAGGTACCAGTCTGTTGTCTCTTTCATATCCTCACCACCAGTTTCCCTTTTTTCGAGATCCATAAAATTAATTTTTCCTTTCTCTCTGAGAAATCAACTTAAGCAACTTCAACATGTACTGAGATAACTACTTTCGTAAACTCTTTCATCAACTACTGCAAAGGTAACATACTCTTTGATAAGGGCTTGGCCATCAGCCAATAACTTGGACGGTAGAGTTCTTGGGTGCTTGCCTGTTCAGTGGGAAGTCGGGCATTACACGGCATTCCAGTGCTAGTTCGAGTGCAATACAGTTGTGAGACAACTCGTAATACTTGTCTGCTTACGGGTCTATGCTTGATGGAGGTCGTTGTTGTATGACATTAGTTTAGCTCAATGGAGAGCCATGGTTTAGAAAAGTGTGTTATGACCTGCAAGACAACAGGTAAGATATTTGTAGATTACGCTGAATTGTGATCTATAATTTCAGGTACCTTAGATCATGTTTTGTACCATTACACTTGCCGCAATGAGCCCGCGTGTTCATTATGGAGTGGTGTAGGCTTAGAGACGTACTTGGAGGCTGGTTACAGCAACGTTTCTGAGTTCTTTGCGTTCTGACATGTATTTAGTTCTCGATGCCAAAATTCGCACGAAGCGCTAGTTCTATTTTGTAAATGGCATTGTATTATTTTTGTAATAACATAAGCATGGCTTTGTAAGTAGTATCGTGAACACTATTAAAGGGATGAGATAGTAATTTCCGTTCTGTTCATGAAAAACAGTGTAACCGATTGCTAACAGTACGTTTTGCATAGCAACATCATGGATTGCTATACTGATCATGCTTTACGTAAATGTGTGTAAACAAAGGATGCCACTGTCTTGGAAACCCGAAGTCAGGCAGGGAAGTAACTGAGTGGAAGTCATTTTGATGATTACGTTTACACACCATACGGAAAGTCAGAGAGCTGACGATGGCATTCAGAAAATTCATTTACATCCTAATTAGTTTTACTGGAACTGAGTAAGGGTTTTCTGGCTAACTTGTCGCTGGTTTACTAAGTGTGGTGGCACTGCGGCATTGGAGTATTATTATTATATGTACGGTAAATGATTTAGCTCTACTGAATGTTTTATTCAATGTTTAATTTTTGCGTCCACTGCGAATTGATGTATTTGGGCCTTTTGCCCTACGTATTTGTTGCAATTGAAGAGCCAACACTTGTTAATGACACATGTTGCTTTCTCAAAGATTGTACACCTTTTGAGATATGCTACTCCAAGCTTTACAATGCGCTCGTTTGTATGAAAGTGTTTGGTTCCTAACTGTTCATTATATTTATTAGGGTCGGGAAACACTTCACGTTAGACATTACCTGAATATCAGGGACGGCGCATCACTTCTTACGTGAGTGGTTGTAGCATTTCCAAAACCACAAATACAACTCTCACCATTGTCAGTGAAAACACATTGCGGCTAAGAGCGCCAGATCCCTGGAGCCACAAAGGCTAGCAACGTCCACCGTTCCAGAACGGAATGAGGTAACGTTTTGACCCCTCAGGACCACCTGCCTCTGCTACAAGTTCGTCAGGCTGCGACGCTGCTTCAGTCCATGACTCCCTGGTTCACCACATCTTGCCGACTGATCTCTACTGAAGTTGCTGGCTGTGTTGCCTTCCAGCTGGCCGTGTTGATACTCCTCCGTTCCGCAAAGATTTGACCAGATGAAGAAAGTAGTTGCTCCGTTTTCCCTCTACACGCGGATGCCATCACGGGCATCACCCTGAACCAGCCACAGGAGAACATAAACATAAGCGATATTCGCACGTTGGCGTTAGCATTCGTTGATCAGTAGGGCCCCCGCCTCTGTACCTCAAGATGCCGCAGTTCGGTGGACAATATGTTTAACCAGCCATACCGAACATAAACATGCCGCGGCGCAGCATGAAAGTCTCGTTTGCTGCTCTGGATAATAATACCCATCGCTGGCTCAGAATTTATGTCGCCGGTTCACTCCCGTACATGAAACCAAATGATGTTCCATGACTTACCGTTGCACTGTATGCAGCAACACTACCGACAGACCCAAAAGCAAAGCGAGGTGGGAATAGGGCAGCGCTAATTCACGGCACATGATGAACCTGTTACACAAGGGGGCTAGACAGCATTGGCGAAGGTGGTGGGGGAGCAACAGGAACAGATGATGATTCACATACACAAAATCGGATTATAGAGTTTGCAGTGTTAAGTGGTGGTTACGTAGAGATGAATAGATAACCACAAGAAAAGAAAAACTGAAAGTCTGGCAGAATGTAATGGATAGATTCAGACTTTAAAATTGCACTTCCATAATTCATAAATGAGATGGATCACATATACATTGAAGAATCAAATCATTTCGACATCTTTCTTAATGTCGTATTCGTCCACCTTTGTAACATATTACAACAGTGATTCTGCTTAGCATGGTTTCGAACTGACCTTCCCATGTTTCTAGAAGTAGGTGGCACCAGATGTCAATGCACAGTCATGCAGTTCCTGTAAATTATTGGCAGGCTACGATAACTTCGATCACCGCCCATGAAATGTTATGTGATTCTCAACACGTGGCTGCAATACAGAGCATGTTTCGAGAAACCATTCATCTGGATGAGGGCGTGTGCGATCTCGGCCAACAAACTAATATAAAAGACGTGATTCATCTGACCAGCGACACTTTGCCATTGGTCCACGGTCACGTATTGATGTACCCGTGACCACTACAACAATAATTAACGATTACCTTTGGGTCAGTATGGCAGTACCTAGTGGCCGTCTGCTGCGGAGACCCATCGTCATCAAAGTGCACTGAAACGTGCACGCCGATACGCTTGTGCCTGCACGAGAACTGCACTCCGTCGTTAGGTGCAGATCTAGCACGTTTTGCGGCTTGTCTTGCCTTACAGAGCGGGAAGGCCTCCGATCTGTGCTGCGGCGTTCATGTCAAATACCTCGTCGGTTATTGATGGTATCTTCTCCAGCACCACTCTATAGATGCTCACGATAGAGGCACGAAAACAGCCACCCCAGCTCGTCGGTTGCGAGATGCACCTTCTCATCAACCGGGTCACAAAGATCCACCCGTTGTCAGAATCTCATACCCCAGTGGATTTCTGCATTTGTGGACTGTATCGACGCTGGAAAGATTCCCCAACAGTCAATTTCCACTTCGTTTAAAAGGATTGGTGTTTATCTTTACGGCAGTTACTATGGAGTTCGGTTGGGTACAGGCTTCGGGGATATCTCTTTACGCTATTTGGCATCTAGAGAACGAGTGACGTCATTCGTTTCTGCTCAACATTTACGCTTTCTTCTCCGCGCTACGTGCCCGCAACTCCATCAGGCTGTATTCACTCTCGTTATTGGCACTGGCCGTAAAGATTTGGGTCAGCAATGCGTCTCGGGTTGTTCTTTCAAATCTGTAACTTACTGTTAGACGAAAAGAGCATTCGTGGCCAAGATAAATCTACAAATATCTAACAGGCGTTAGTTTGAAGAACAAATTTCTGAGAATGCGTCTTTGGAGCACGGAATTGTATTGTAGAGAAACGTGGGCTGTGGAACATTCAGAACAGTAGAGATTTGAAACATCTGAGGTCGGTTACTATAGAAGAAAGCCTAAAATTAGATGGACTTGTAGCGTAAGGAATGAGGAGGTTCTCTGCACAATAGAAGAGGAAAGAAGTATCTGGAAAACACTGACAAGAAGGACAGGATGGTAGTAAATGTATTACGACCTCAGAAAATAACTTACATGGTACTAGTGGGAGTTGCAGAGGGTAAAAACTGTAGAGGAAGCCTGAGATCGAAAGACATCCAACAAATAATTAGGGATGTAGGTTGCAAGTGCTGTTCTGAAATTAAAACGTTGGCACAGGAGAGGAATTCGTTGTGGGCCGCATCAAACAAGTTATAACATTGGTTACTCAAAAACTAAGACACAGCAGTGCTGGGTGGTGTACAACTGCGTAAGCGTTTACCCAAAACAATGTGATTACCGTAATCAGCACGAGAATGTGGAGAAATAACGGATACTGTACTCATTGAAGCTTGAGGCGAGGTCTCGGCAAGATCCACTTACCGCTTCTAAGGTAAAACAGCTACAGTTAAAATTATAATAGATTACATCCATTGCATACATTTCAAACTGATCGACAATACTTCTTTAACAGTTCGTCTTGGCGATCACATAATTAACTCGGTTAATCGTGTTTCGGGTAAAATCAATAACTACACATTATTATGCACGTTTTAGTAAAATCTGATCACGGTAAACGTAAGAACGTATCTGGACATTAGTAGGCTACATAAACTCAAGTAAAAATTAATCGCTGTGCGTGCTATAACTAGGCTTATGAGTCTGCGAGCGCGCGCGCGCGCGTGTGTGTGTGTGTCTGTGTGTGTGTGTGTGTGTGTGTGTGTGTGTGTGTTTAATGTATGGTAGGTTATCGATTTCATTTTCCAAATTGTTGTTTACGTAATGGACGTTGATATTAAAATAATCCTATTTAATTAACTATAGTTCTTTCTCAAGTTACCACCATTACACAACGGCTGGAGGGGAGGCTAAGCGAATATTATTTTGTGTACTACTCCCGGGTTCATATCTTAAGTATTTATTTTCTGTTACACTGTTGCTTAGAGTTCTGCATTCATTTTGAAGAGAATTTATATGTCGTGCACTGTCGTGAACAATTCTAAGTCTTTTTAAAAGATTAAACTGCCGGTGAGGAATAGCTTACCTATTTTTGTATGGCGACTAATTCGTGTCAGTATCAACCTGCTTAAAAGGTAGCTAAGTCAAAATTTTTTGTACTACTGCTTTGAGCTTCGCAGAGCAGAGGAGTGACAACGATGTGTTCACTATTGATATGTCAAATCAGTTGCAGATTCAGTTTTCAGAACTAGAGGGTAACATGGTACTACATTTTTAACCATTACACCTTTTATTTAAAACGATAATTACATCGCTATCTTCCACTTTTTTATTTATTTTCTTCACTTAAGCCAAATACATAACCAATGCCAACGAACTTAGCAAACTGAATAATGTGAGGCTATCGTGTGACAGATACTGTAGGTATGATCTATTAGTCGTTGCTCTGAAATCACGTACCGTACATTAGGTACTTCCGCTGGGGTCGAGACGCAGGGTGGATGTTAAACGTGACACACTTAAGAGTTTCTCAAATAACAGTTGGTGAATGCCTTGATTGCGCTTTCTGTGGCGACCATTCTCTAAGAGCACTGGTGGTTCAGTTTGGAGAACAGAGCACCGTTTCCTTGCAGCGTATTTGCTTCATTTAGTACTACTGTTAACTGACTCAATTTGAGTCACATGTTGTAATATTTAAGTTTAGAGCCATTAGTTCAGTTTTGAATATTACTCCCTAAACACATTCAATAATAATAATAATAATAATAATAACGTCGCGTGACGAGGGCCCCCCGTCGGGTAAACCGCTCGCCTGGTGCAAGTCTTCCGATTTAACGCCACTTCGGCGACTTTCGCGTCGATGGGGATGAAACGATGATGATTAGGACCACACAACGCCCAGTCCCTGAGCGGAGACAATCTCCCACCCAGACGGGTATCGAACCCGGGCGCTTAGGATTGATAGTCTGTCGCGCTGACCACTCAGTTACCGGAGGCGGACAACACATTCAATATACATAGCCCACGCTTTTTCAGTAGTTCATATGAATCACTGACGTCCAGTGGCGTATTAGTATTCTGCCCAGAGGTATCTGCTTCAGTATGTTTACATCATTTGAAATTGCAAGCACAAAGTCTGATATCCTTGTATGTGCTCTTCCGGTGACTGACGGCCTAATTTTCAAGTACTTCATAACTTGTTTGTAATCTATTGAATTATCTGAACAACAGCATGTTAATACCAGCATTGATCTCTAACGTAAGTCACGTGCAGTTTCAGTTATGTTCGATATGGGTGACTGTGTTTGAATTTGTACTGCCCACCGACATTTCTACACGTATGTCCACAAGGCACATTTTTTCAGATGACGCAAACTACAGTGCTTAAAGTAATTTTGGATGTTTGCTTATGTGATGCATTATCTCGTATTTAGTTATGGTCTCGAAATAGTTGCGATATTTTTACAAATAATAAATTGATTGAACGCTTCACATAGTAATTCATGCAATAGAAAATACAGTATGTGCATCCTTGTAACCTTGGCATCTCGCAGTTGCTCTATTGTACCGGGCGATCAAAAAGTCAGTATTAATTTAAAAACGTAATAAACCACGGAATAATGTAGATAGAGAGGTAAAAATTGACACACAAGCTTGTAATGACGTGGGGTATTATTAGAACAAAAAAAAAAAACAAAGTTCTCAAAATGCCCGACAGATAGCGTTGGACAGCAAAACGTCAGTGACTGCGCATGACAATCGTGTATAAAAGGAGCTGAAATGAGAGAGAGAATCAGATGCGCCAGCAGTCGCAGCATGTTGACGTCACCTGAAAAGCGCTTTTAGTGAAGCTGTATTATGGAAGTGGGGAATGTGCTAGTTCAGCGTTACGATCCTATCGCCATAGGAAGGGGATTCGAACGGGTAAAGGTCCGTTGACAAATGCAGCTGTGGCGAGAATGATTTCGAAAATCCAAGCCACGGGTGGTTTAGACAATAGTGCCCGTAGTAGCCAACCGAGCACAAGGCGCAATGCTGCTGAGACAGTTCAGGAAGAAATGGAGACGGTAACGGGTTCGTCTATCGACGGGGAACTCAGCGCTCGTGCAGTCGCATTTCGCTTCGGCATTCCACACACTACTTTTCGGTTGACACTTAGGCGTACCCTCCGATGCTATCAGTACAAAATCCATCAGCATCGTGAACTGTTACCTGGCGATTTAGTGAAGTGGAGGGCATTTGCGGTGTGGGTGTTTCATAAGATGGCGGAAGATGACGACTGGTTGAGTAACGTGTTGTGGACCGACGAAGCTCATTTCACGCTCCGAGGGTCTGTCAACGCCCATAACTGCACAATTTGGGCTACCGAATATCCTAGAACTGTCGTGGGAACTCCATTGCACGACGAGAAAGTCACAGTATGGGTTGGATTTATCACATCTACCGTTATCGGGCTTTTTTTCTTCGAGGAAATGCCTGATTCTAGTTTTGTAACTGCTACCGTGACGGGTGAGAGGTACGCCGATATGTTACAGAATCGCATCATCCACAGCCTGGCTGATAAACACCTGCTGGCACGTACGATGTTTATGGAGGATGGCGCTCCATCCCAGATTGTCAGACGCGTGAAAGATCTCGTGCATGCGTCGTTTGGTGATGATCGTGTGCTCAGCCGCCACTTTCGTCATGCTTGGCTTCCCAGGTCCCCAGATCTCAGTCCGTGCGATTATTGGCTTTAGGGTTACCTGAAGTCGCAAGTGTATCGTGATCGACCGACATCTCTAGGGATGCTGAAAGACGACATCTGACGCCAATGCCTCACCGTAACTCCGGACATGCTCTACAGTGATGTTCAAAACATTATTCCTCGACTACAGCTATTGTTGAGGAAATATGGTGGACATACGGAGCATTTCCTGTTGAGGACATCGTCTTTGCTTTGCTTTGTTAGGCTAATTATTGCTATTCTGATGAGATGAAGCGCCAACTGTCGGACATTTTTTGAAATTTTGTATTTTTTTGGTTCTAATAAAACCCTATGTCATTCCAAGCATGTGTGTCAATTTGTACCTTTCTCTCTACATTATTCCGTGATTTATTCAGTTTTCAAATTTCTCCTGAGTTTTTGATCACCCGGTATGTACAGTAACAGATTTAGAATACTAAATTCCACTAGAATATAACTTAAGCATGTTAAATTCAAATTGAAAAGACGAAGTAATACTTTCAAAATTACCATGTTTTATCCACAGATTTGACTGCAGAAAACGAGTGACACATATCAAAAATAGACATTTCTTCGTTCTTGATCCTGGTCTATTACGTACCTTCATGGGGGCGGCATACTATTACGGAGTTTAATTAAAAATTGAAAACATTTAACATTCGGTATTTTTTCTAAGTGATATATCTGTTGCCAAGTAAATTATTCGAAGATAATATGCGTAGGAAATATACTTACTATTAATCACATGGAGAAGACCTCGAAAATCTTTATTGCATATCATTTTTGGTTGGTCCTTCAAATAAGAGTGTTTATGAATACTCTTTGCCAACAAAAATCAGAGCCATAAACCTTAAAACCCATCAGCAAATATTTTATATGGTGCAGCAGCGGCGGCCAACTATCGGTAAAGTTTATTTGAGCTTCAGCCTTGTAGGAGCTTGATTAATAAAACGGGCGGAGGAGAGTAGGCAAGACAGTAGTCTCCGACGCACCCAGAAAAGTTGGCTCCTTGATCTAAACTTCTATCTGGTCAGAAGACAGTCGAAGTTACCCTTCCTCCTTCGAATTACCTTCGTTTATCGCCAGCACAATTCCCTTTACAGAGTACAGTACAGTACGGCTGCGGAAAATATCTTCCCAAGTATGTACAGCGTCATTACTAGTTCCAAACTCCCACATAGAACACACAAAACAAGATAGCGGAAAAAGTGAATATCTGATAACCAGGGACACAGCGCGCGTCACGAATCAAATTTTGCACTTCCTATAGAAGCCTGGAAAATTGAAATTAACTATAAGGAATTGCAAATAATTTAAGCACAATCCCCCTTCCCCATACCTCACACCAATTCAAAAAGTGCATTATTAATCAATAAACCCACACAATTATTTTGAAAAACTAGTGCTTTTACCTAAAAAACGGGAGTAAATGAAATGGACTGCTAATCTTTGTCGATAGCAGAACATAGAACAACGTTGATACTACTGTAATCTGACATTAACAAATAGGGATAAAGCATTAATTTCATGTTTGGCATACTATTTTGGTAATTATACGTGACATAACACTTCGAAAACACTGGTTAATAGCAGATGACAGACTGGAGCAAAGTGTCACCTGTACTGCAAATGTCAGACAGATACATAATCAACAATACGTAATATTTTACTGTTCATGTTTTTCTGTTAGGAGCCGTGTAAATGTAAACACCACAAATTCAAGTCCTTGATTTGTTTTTTTCACAGAGAATAAATTAACCTACTGATTAAGGACAATTTTCCGGAATCATGTTTGGGTGACAATGAAGAACAGTTTGTTTATTCTCAAGGTAGAACCACATTTCCGTAATGATATATTAATAAACAAAAAGGAACAGGAAGTAGCATAAAACAGAAGATGATTATTGCTGCTGATTCCATAACTCTAAGGAATTTCAAGTCTCCACAAGTTCTTTGTTGGTTTCAGGCAAAGTCGATTTCAACAGGTACAATGAAGTGACAGTATGATACAGGGCGTCAGAAAAGAATATTCAACTCAGTCTGTAACGTAACGCCATACTGTATACATGTAAAGGCACTATTACAGGGCCGCGCGGGATTAGCCGAGCGGTTTAAGGCGCTTCAGTCATGGACTGTGCGGCTAGACCCGGGGGAGGTTCGAGTCCTCCCTCGGGCGTGGGTGTGTGTGTTGTCCTTACCGTAAGTTAGTTTGTTAGATTAAGTAGTGTATAGGCTAAGGGACCGATGACCTCAGCAGTTTGGTCCCTTAAGAATTCACAGACATTTGATTTTGAACACTATTACTGGGTACGACGGGTGTAGGTATTTCATCTGTTCCGCTGCAGCATTACGATAAATGACATCATCTTTAAAACTTAACTTGCTTATGTATACATCGAAGCATATGACATGATGGAATGCTTACAGAGACAAATTAAAGGGTAAGTACATTAGGCAACTGAACAAGCCTTAGAGTTATAGCCTATTCTAAGAGAAAATTACCAGTATTGCTCCAAACATCATGGTGTGCACTTGTTTTTGCATGATTGCATTTACCACGTTATATTATTATATGTATATTTTTCTCTTCAGTGAAACAGAAATAGCAGAGGGTACTTATAAGAAACCAAAAAGGGTATCATTTCATTAGTATTCACTTTCTCTTCTCGTAATCAGTCAGTAGTAACAATATCTGATACGTGATATCAGAGTTGAGAAACCAAGAATGATATGGAACAGTTTTGCCCTATAACCCTCTACCATGCATATTCGATACAGTTTTAAGTTCACAAAACTCAGCCCTAGACACCAGCATGCAGCTTCATCTCATAACATCGTTAGGATCGGAGTGCTAGCTCTAAGTGGGGAAGAGAGGGAAAGAATGAAGGAAGAAACCGTCCCATCATTTACCTCAACGGAATTAGGTCACCACTGATCCCCTAGAGTCTTGGTGAAAAAAAAAATGGTTCAAATGGCTCTGAGCACTATGGGACTGACTGCTGTGGTCGTAAGTCCCCTAGAACTTAGAACTACTTAAACCTAACTAACCTAAGGAAATCACACACATCCATGCCCGAGGCAGGATCCGAACCTGCGACCGTAGCGGTCGTGCGGTTCCAGACTGTAGTGCCTTTAACCGCGCGGCCACTCCGGCCGGCTTAGAGTCTTGGTGACTAGACGGCAATGACCCACATGCGAATCCAAAGCCTTACAACCACACTGGCCGGTTTGGTTATCCATGGTGTTTATTAAACTTTTACTGCTGTTAATATTTGGCAGCCCATAATAAACCGAATTTCGTATACGAAATAAACATTAGGCAGCCGACAGAAGAGAACACAATGTATATGTCATGAGAGACTGGAATGTGGTTGTAGCGTTAGGAGTAGAAGGAAGGGGTACGGGATAATTTGCGCTTGCTACTAGGAAGCAGAAAATAGTAACGTTAGTTGAGATAACCAATGAACATCAGTTTGTAATAGTGATTACTCTTTTCAAGATTCACAAGAGGAAGAGGTATACTTGGAAAATGCTGGTAGGTTCGAGTCAACCAAACAATGGTTCAAATTGCACTAAGCACTATGGGACTTAACACTGAGTTGCCAGTCCCCTACATTTAGAACTACTTAAATCTAACTTACCTAAGGATCACACACATCCATGACCGAGTCAGGGTTCGAACCTGCGACCGTAGCAGCTGAGCGGTTCCGGACTGAAGGGCCTAGAACCGCTCAGTCACAGCGGCCAGCTACAGCTCAAGCAGAGACGGCGAATACAGGTACAGAATTGTAGGGTCTTCCCAGAGCGGATACAGACTCAAATCACAATGGAGAATCGATGAACGTTAGGGTAAGGTGTGAGAGACTAGTGAGCAACAAACAGTAAACAAAAAAGTGGGATACGAAGGTACTAAGTAATGAAGAAGAGATACGCTTGAAACTTTATGAGGCTGCCTATACAGCTATAAGGAATAACATTATGCGGTTCCGCTGAAGAGTAATGGACATCTCTAAGATGAACAGTCATGGAAGTTGGAAAGAACAAAAATGTTCAGGGAAATTCAGGGATCAGAAATACAAGTCACATAGGAATGAAGTAAAAATGAATTGCGGAAAATCTAAGGCGAAATGGTTACATGAAGAATTTGAAGAAATCGGGAAGGGAACCATCGTCGGAAGTACAGACTCAGCATACAGTAAAGTATAAACGACCTTCAGTGCTATTAACAGCATGGGCGTTAACATAAACAGTGCAATAGCAATTCCACTGTTAAACACAAGAGTATACTCAAGGCCTCTACAAGAGGTACGACTTATTTAATGACGTGATAGAAAAAGAAGCAGGCGTTGATATATAGGAGATAGGACATGGCAAGCATGGGCGATGTTGACATATTCAAAATGATTCGGTGAGGCAGGTTTACAACACCGTTCGCAGACTAGAAGGCACAACCCGGCGGGAACTGTATAAAAATATGAAAAAATCACGGCACGACAAGGCACTAACATGCTGTGAACAACCCATACGTCGAGTTACAACAGCGCCTAGTGACTTGGCTTTAGGGGCTGATGAGGGCTGAGGAAAGCTGACGTTGAGATTACCAAAGAGAACTCCACTTATCACCTCCAGAGGATCTGCGTCAGAGTCGTGGTAAAAAGACTTGTTTATAAGCGAGCCTGGAGGCTAAAATCACGCAGTTAAGTAGTCATTTTGTCTGTGTCTAGGAGAGAATGACCATTGTTTAAGCTGTAGGACAAACTCGACGACCTTCTTGTGATGGATATCGGCATCCAACCGGCTTTCTGAAGCTATCAGCAAAATCTGCTGTGGGTAAGAGAGAGGGCTCCTAGCCTCCGCTCTCTGGGTAGCATCGTCCGGCGGAATGCAGGCTGTCTGCGGGCACTGAAGAAGCTCCCTTGGGCTATCGTCCGTGGCTGCTAAACCTAACTACAACGACGGTGGTCGGCTGCGCCTCTTCGGCACTGTACATGGAGTCAATGAGTTGCGCTTGAGGAAGCAGTAAGCCGTGTTCGGGGCCACAGGCGCAGTTAACGCACGGGGCGGCTTCTTAGCCGTGGTGCGAGTAGAGCTCGCTACGTCCGCGAGGCTGCAGATCCGGGGTTCGTGTTGGCGCTTACCCACGCAAGCTTGCGGTGACCGAGACGTGTAACCAAAGGCACCCCGTGCCATCATGCCAGGCGATACGCCAGTATGGCGATGACGAATACACGCTTCCAATGAGCGTTCACAGCGATGTCGCCAAACACGGATGCGACCATCATGATGCTGTAAACAGAACCTGGATTCAATCGAAATATTACGTTTTGCCTTTCGTGCACCCAGGTTTGTCGTTGAGTACACCATCGCAGGCGCTCCTGTCTGTGATGCAGAGTCAAGGGTAACCGCAGCCTTGGTCTCCGAGCTGATAGTCCAAGCTGCTGCAAACGTCGTCGAACTGTTCGTGCAGATGGTTGTAGTCTTGCAAACGTCCCCATCTGTTGACTCAGGGATCGAGACGTGGCTGCACGATCCGTGACAGACATGAGGATAAGATGCCTGTCATCTCGACTGCTAGTGATATGAGGCCGTTGGGATCCAGCACGGCGTTCCGTATTACCCTCCTGAACCCACCGATTTCTTATTCTGCTAACAGTCATTGAACCTGGACCAACGCGAGCTGCAATGTCGCGATACGATAAACGGCAATCGCGATAGGCTACAATCCGACCGTTACCAAAGTCGGAAACGTGATGTTACGCATTTCTCCTCCTTACATGAGGCATCACATCAACGTTCCACCTGTCAACGCCGGTCAACTACTGCTCGTGTATGAGAAATTGGTTGAAAACCTTCCTCATGTCAGCACGTTGCAGGTGTCGCCACCGGCGCCTACCTTGTGTGAATGCTCTGAAAAGCTAATCATTTGCATATCACAGCATCTTCTTCCTGTCGGTTAAATTTCGCGTCTGTAGCACATCTTCTTCGTGGTGTAGGAATTTTAATGACCATTCGGGTAAATTAGAACCAGCAGTTCAGCAATTACCAGTTTCTAGCGCTTTTTTCCCCTTAAACGTTATGTGTTTCACGCTTCGCGGAAATGCTTATAGAGAATGCGACTATGCTTATAAACGTAATACCAGCTATGCACCTAAGTCGAATAGTGCAACCCACTTGGGAATCGAAACCTAGTGCTACCCATGGAAGACTAACATCTTACCACAGAGATATACTGCTCGTCGAGTTATCGGCTTTTCATTTGAGTACTATACGCCCTTGGGAAACTTAATAGTCTGTTCTCTCGAGACATTTTGATATCAACGATCAACTGCTTTAGAAAACTGATGTTTTAGTTTTGAATTATATGAATCACAAAGACGAAAAATTACACATGTTTCACTTAACCTAACAGCCTTACGACCCCCACTTTAACTTATTTTGTTACGACTGTTTCTTAAAACTATTCTACACTTCATGTCGATAACATTACAGGTTCCTGCAAATAAGAGAGAAAGACAAGTGGGTGTAGTTGCACTTGGAGGATCTCTTTTCTATCTTTGTAATGCGACACCTTTAATCGTCATTAGTGAACACACTTTATTACAATGAAGAATTTATTTATTTTGACTACTAAAATTAAAAGAAGGTGCTGACGCAGAAACCGTCGCTAATGCCGAGTTTGTACCTACTCATCACAACTTCATACATAAAATAAATGCAAGCGTACTCAAATTAAAAACAATAACCACAAATTAACTGAAAAAGTTAAAGCTGTATTTAAGTAATTGAACAGATTGCAGGTTTATCACAATCGAATGTGCACGCACAAGTGAAAGGCCGTAACTTTATGCATGATTGTTCTGTGAGTTTGCAGTAAAATTAAGTATGGTTAGTATTGGCTATGTCTGGCATTCGTTTCACTCACTCAGCCAAACAAACGTATCGGGCTGTGCAGTCCATACTACCGCTGATTGTCCGTTGCATAGCGCCAAGGCAAACTACATTTTCTTCAAAACGCCGCGTGAGCTTTTCAAAATAAATCTATCACAGTGATTTTTTAAAAGAGGAATACGGACGAAAACTAACGATAGTTGAATCAGTTAAGTTATATATTCGTATTGTAACTGGATATGATACAAAAGACGCACGATAATGCTTTTTTGGGTGTTTTCCGTGAAATTAGCGCCCCGCGGGCCGCGGATTAACCACCCGTGATGTACACCGTTTCCGGTAAGAACAGGAGAATGAAGTACAAATGGTAGGAGTATCGACCACCAGATGTGGGTGTTTCTAGCAGGCTTTTGTGTACTACGAGTATATTGCTGGGTAAGACGCAAGAGGGCACAGCCTGTGGAAATGCGCGCGCCCGCGCGCGTTCACACACACACACACACACACACACACACACACACACACACATACACATACACACACACACACACACACACACACACACACACACACACACACACACATTACCAGTAGAATGGTTGACTGGCACTGATTTGGGAAGTGATTAGTTTTAATGTCTATGATAGTGTACTAAGGCGAGATAAGTGATACAAAGTAGTAGTAAAATATGAGCTGAAGTCCCGTAGGCTGAATTTGGGAGATTGTCTTCAAAGTGTGAATTATTAGAGTCAAGGTAGTTCAGTGGGAGAACTATGTTAAAGATTCGGGACGAA
This sequence comes from Schistocerca piceifrons, assembly GCF_021461385.2. Taxonomy (NCBI): domain Eukaryota; kingdom Metazoa; phylum Arthropoda; class Insecta; order Orthoptera; family Acrididae; genus Schistocerca; species Schistocerca piceifrons. The sequence goes on from NC_060140.1 coordinate 402,750,341, forward strand.
TCTTCTCGGAAGGAAGGAGGTATGTTGCTGCTCAATAAAAACAGGCGTGGGCTTGGAGAATTCTTGTAAATCACCTGGAGCTGTGGCTGCAAGGCAGGTGTTAAGGGACCGACTGGCACATCGAATGGCAGGCACGCACGATGCTGATATTCTGCAAACGACTCTACAAGGCAGGCTTACTACATCACTCGCTGGCTAGAAAGCATGGCCCGGCGGGTAGTGTGTAGAAATGTGAAGAAATCACTGCAGCACGGGCCACCAACATGCTGTGACGAACGCATACGTTGCAGTTACAACAGCGCCCAGTAACCTGGGTGTAGGGCCGAAGCGGGCTGAGGAAAGCTGACGTTGTAATTATCAGATAGCACTGTGTCAGAGGCGTAGGGAAACAATGTACAATAGGCGACCCCCAGATGCTCAAAGCAGACAGTCGTGTCACCATTTCTACTGGCGATTGTTTAAGTTGCAAGCCAACAACAACAACCCTCTGGTGATGGACACCGGCTGCCAACAGGCCGGCAGAAGCTATACATCCAACCTCCGCTGCACTGAGGCGTCATTGCTTTGGCGGGGCGCGTCACACCATGGACTCAAACCGGCGCTAGGAGCGAGAGGGCTGCCAGCCTCCACTGTCAGGGTGGCATTCTCCGGTGGGCTGCAAGCTGCCATCCGCATGGGCGGGGCCGGGGTGCAAACTCATCGCCTCCCGGGTGAAGAGCTGTCTGCGAACACTGAACGGGGCGGACGGCTCTGGACAGCTGGAACTGCTAAGGCTCACTACAAAGACGGTGTTTGGCTGGTCTCCCTTCGGCGCTCCAAATGTGGTCCACGAGTCGCTCTTGAGGGAGCAGTCAGCCATGTTCCGTGCCACGAGCACCGATACCGCACGCGGCGGCCACTTAGCCGTGGTGCGAACAGGATCTCTAAGTTCGCAAGGCTGGTCAACTGGTCACCGACGCTGCAGATCCAGCGTTCGCGTTCGCGATGACCCACCAACACTGCATGGCGCGAAGTTCAGCGCACGGCGGTCTGTGTACCTTCGATGTCATAAAGTCAATGACACACTTACCTGTGTTTCCCAGCACGCTTCGGCGTTGACATCCCTCTCTCTAGAAGCATACCTCTCAGTCATTTTGACATATTACAGCCACTGAGCTCGTGGTGTTGTAACAGTATACATCGAAGAAGTAAAATAAAGTTTCAAGAGGAGAATTAAACTTCATGGTATGAGGTGTCATTGATAAACTTCGCTGATGACATAGCTATCCTCGATGAAAGAGAAGAATAATTACAAGGACTGCTGCTTGAAATGAATAGTTCATTGAGCATAGAATACAAACTGAGAGTAAATTGAAGACAGACGAAAGTAATGGGATGTATAGCAGAAATGAGAACATCGAGAAACATCGTCAGAATTGGGGATCACGAAGTAGACGAAGTTGAGGAACTCTGATACTTTGCCAGAATGATGGATGAAGCAAGGAGGATTTAAAAAGCAGACCAGCACTGGCAAAAAAACCATCACTGGTCAAGAGATGTCTACTATTATCAAATGTAGGCCTTAATGAGAGGAAAAAACTTCTGTGAATGTGCATTTGGAGCATTTTATGGTAGGTAAACATGAAGTTGTGGGAAAACTGATACAAAAGTGGCGCTTAGAAGCTGAATGGTGGTCACTGAGCACTACATTGTCCTCTTAATCTTCAGAATCTTAGGAACGGATGAGATCCTCCTTTCCATTGCTAAGGTCGTTTAACCAAGCCAACAGTGATTATTGCTCTGAATTGGTCTCAACATTCCTTCTTTCATTTGATATAGGCATTCGAATATTGGCAGCAGTCTTGTCAGTGAAGATTCAAGGAAAATATAAAAAGGAATGTGAATGCAATGCGAAGTATGTTACACAACTTTTAGTATAAACCCAGTAATATTGATACTAAATAATGAAAAATAAATAACTTACGTATCGATAGAGAAACGGAAATAGTAACGTCAACAGTCATGTGGGTGACAATGGTCAATCAGAGCATATATTGTGGATAAAGTTATTTTCGTATTCTCTAAAAATAACCACGATCAAACGACAATGTTGAAATTCACTTTAAATATCAGTAACTCGAACCTACGCAAATTCACTTCTGTGGACAATCCTTACGGACGAAATCATAAAATAAAATAAAATGGCTGTGTGACGTATGTCACCCGCATGAATATTCAAGGGTTAAGCTGCAGTCGGTAAGATGAAGGAAGGTGTAATATCTCTATCAGAATCCCAGATTATGGCGTAGTTTATTAAGGAGTTTCGAACTGCAATGGGTCTTTTGAAATCTTGCTTTGTGTGACAACTATAGGTAACTGTGTTGGCAGAAGTAAGTGTGATCGTAAATTTTCCACGAGGGCTTCGTAAGTCATTGGGTAAATGAGGGAACAGTGGCTAATTATTTAACTAGTGACTGAGGGAAATACATAAAATACGCATAAGAAAAGAGCGTGACTAGCAATCCTGCCGATTTGGAGAGTTAGGCGTAAGGATTAAATAATACTCACCTTCCTCGGCTGCCTGATTCTAAGGATAAGAGCTTAGTTATAAGCAATTTTGGGTCAAATCAAAACAAGACAAAGGAGTATGCTGAAATCAGAGTATGACAGCTTGATGGGCGTGAATCCTACTGATTCGTTGCTGCCGGATGCGCGTTATTACGTGGCTTTAGGAATATTTGGGTTCTGGTTAAGGTTTGCGAGATGGTCGGAGCTCATACTGGCCCTGATGTTCACGGAAGTGGAATCAATGCTGTTAACGCCACTGGTGCTGAAAATCATGGCAATGCAGGTAATGGGGATGGTAACAATGCTCAGTACTTTGGTTATTTGCGGAAATTATACTGTGGAACGTGTAACAAGTCTAAAATGTAACGTCCACTGTTCAAAGTGCCGTCAACGCCAACAAGAGGTGACCGAGACGTGTAACCAATGACACCCCATACCATCAGGCCGTGTGATACTCCAGTATGACGATGACGAATACACGCTTCCAATGTGCGTTCTCCGCGATGTCGCCAAACACGGATGTGACCATCATGATGCTGTAAACAGAACCTTGATTCATCCGAAAAAATGAAGTTTTGTCATTCGTGCATGCAGGTTCGTCGTTGAGTACACCATCGCAGGCGCTCCTGTCTGTGATGCAGCGTCAAGGGTAACCGCAGCCATGGTCTCAGAGCTGATAGTGCATGCTGCTGCAAACGTCGTCGAACTGTTCCTGCAGATGGTTGTTGTCTTGGAAACGTCCCCATCTGCCGACTCAGGGAGATCGAAACGTGGCTGCACGATCCGTTACAGTCATGCGGATAAGGTGCCTCTCATCTCGACTGCTAGTGATACGAGGCCGTTGCGACCCAGCACGGCGTTCCGTATTACCCTCCTGAACCCACCAATTCCATATTCTGCTAACAGTCATTAAGTCTCGACAAATGTGAGCAGAAATGTCGCGATACGATAAACCGCAATCGCGATATAGGCTACAATCCGACCTTTATTAAAATCGGAAACGTGATGCCTCGTGTAAGGAGCACAAATGCGAACGATCACAACAACGTTTCACCAGGAAACGCGGCTCAACTGCTATTTGTGTATGAGAAATTGATTGGAAACTTTCCTCATGTCAGCACGTTGTAGGTGTCGCCACCGACGTCAACCTTGTGTGAATTCTCTGGAAAGCGAATCATTTGCATATCACAGCATCTTCTTGCTGTCGGTTAAATTTCTCGTCTGTAGCACCTTATCTTCGTGGTGTACCAATTTTAATTGGCTGTAGTGTACTTCTCTTGGATGAAAAAGGTGACTGGCGGGATATATTTCGTTAATGGAATATATGGAATATGGCTCTGAGCACTATAGGACTTAATATCTATGGTCATCAGTCCCCTAGAACTTAGAACTACTTAAACCTAACTAACCTAAAGACATCACACAACACCCAGTCATCACGAGGCAGAGAAAATCCCTGACCCCGCCGGGAATCGAACCCGGGAACCCGTGCGCGGTAAGCGAGAACGCTACCGCACGACCACGAGCTGCGGACATTTCGTTCATGAATGTGATCAATGCAGAATGAGATTTTCACTCTGCAGCGGAGTGTGCGCTGATATGAAACTTCCTGGCAGATTAAAACTGTATGCCCGACCGACACTCGAACTCGGGACCTTTGCCTTTGGCGGGCAAGTGCTCTATCAACTGAGCTACCGAAGCACGACTCACGCCCGCTACTCACAGCTTTACTTCTGCCAGTATCTCGTCTCCCACCTACCAAACTTTACAGAAGCTCTCCTGCGAACCTTGCAGAACTAACATTCCAGAAAGAAAGGATACTGCGGAGACATGGCTTAGCCACAGCCTGGAGGTAGAGCACTTGCCCTCGAAAGGCAAAGGTCCCGAGTTCGAGTCTCGGTCGTGCACACAGTTTAATCTGCCAGGAAGTTTCGTGATCAATGCAGTTTACAGGCCTCTAATGCAAAATGCATCCCTGGCCACAACGTTAACATTATAACCACTAGTTCTCTTAACGTCGTCTTTAAGCATCCTAATTTATTCTTTGACCGTATGTCATAGCTGTCACGCTGGGTATGAATGTAGTTACGGAGTGGAGCTCTTACGAGGGAAGATAGGTTTCTGTGGTCGCACGCATTAAAATTCAACGCAATTTACAGCGGTGAGACGGCACTCCGCTGCGAAACAACGAGTAGGGTAATAAGGCATTAAAAGTGAAATACAAATGAAACGCGTCGGGTTCTTCTTCCTTTTAAATTCTCGAGCGGCTGTTTCTGAACTTTAGAACTGTTTGCCAGGGAAGAAGTCCATTTCATTGCACACTTCTGACTATTTTTATATAAGAAATGCATATTCATACTACACTCCTGGAAATGGAAAAAAGAACACATTGACACCGGTGTGTCAGACCCACCATACTTGCTCCGGACACTGCGAGAGGGCTGTACAAGCAATGATCACACGCACGGCACAGCGGACACACCAGGAACCGCGGTGTTGGCCGTCGAATGGCGCTAGCTGCGCAGCATTTGTGCACCGCCGCCGTCAGTGTCAGCCAGTTTGCCGTGGCATACGGAGCTCCATCGCAGTCTTTAACACTGGTAGCATGCCGCGACAGCGTGGACGTGAACCGTATGTGCAGTTGACGGACTTTGAGCGAGGGCGTATAGTGGGCATGCGGGAGGCCGGGTGGACGTACCGCCGAATTGCTCAACACGTGGGGCGTGAGGTCTCCACAGTACATCGATGTTGTCCCCAGTGGTCGGCGGAAGGTGCACGTGCCCGTCGACCTGGGACCGGACCGCAGCGACGCACGGATGCACGCCAAGACCGTAGGATCCTACGCAGTGCCGTAGGGGACCGCACCGCCACTTCCCAGCAAATTAGGGACACTGTTGCTCCTGGGGTATCGGCGAGGACCATTCGCAACCGTCTCCATGAAGCTGGGCTATGGTCCCGCACACCGTTACGCCGTCTTCCGCTCACGCCCCAACATCGTGCAGCCCGCCTCCAGTGGTGTCGCGACAGTCGTGAATGGAGGGACGAATGGAGACGTGTCGTCTTCAGCGATGAGAGTCGCTTCTGCCGTGGTGCCAATGATGGTCGTATGCGAGTTTGGCACCGTGCAGGTGAGCGCCACAATCAGGACTGCATACGACCGAGGCACACAGGGCCAACACCCGGCATCATGGTGTGGGGAGCGATCTCCTACACTGGCCGTACACCACTGGTGATCGTCGAGGGGACACTGAATAGTGCACGGTACATCCAAACCGTCATCGAACCCATCGTTCTACCATTCCTAGACCGGCAAGGGAACTTGCTGTTCCAACAGGACAATGCACGTCCGCATGTATCCCGTGCCACCCATCGTGCTCTAGAAGGTGTAAGTCAACTACCCTGGCCAGCAAGATCTCCGGATCTGTCCCCCATTGAGCATGTTTGGGACTGGATGAAGCGTCGTCTCACGCGGTCTGCACGTCCAGCACGAACGCTGGTCCAACTGAGGCGCCAGGTGGAAATGGCATGGCAAGCCGTTCCACAGGACTACATCCAGCATCTCTACGATCGTCTCCATGGGAGAATAGCAGCCTGCATTGCTGCGAAAGGTGGATATACACTGTACTAGTGCCGACATTGTGCATGCTCTATTGCCTGTGTCTATGTGCCTGTGGTTCTGTCAGTGTGATCATGTGATGTATCTGACCCCAGGAATGTGTCAATAAAGTTTCCCCTTCCTGGGAGAATGAATTCACGGTGTTCTTATTTCAATTTCCAGGGGTGTATTATGCACGTATCGCTGCTCGTCAGTGTACACGGGATCTCTTTTAATGCAGCGTGTAACAGTAACACTAATATATACTTCGAGAAGCAAGTAATCGCACAAAATTAAATAACTCAGTATCAATGCTCGATCGATAACTATTCTGTTTCAGTTGGTGATAAAAGTTTGCATTCAAAACGTTTCGAAGGAAAATTCGGAGACTTAAATGTGAAACACGTAGATAAAATTATTTGTGTCAGATTACCGAGATTATCAGTAAGTCAGTCATCTGATGCACTTATTATATCCTCTACAGTAATCCGTTGAAAAACGGATGTATGAAAAACAGTGTACTTTACACAATTGAGCTAAGCCTAATGAACGAACATTATTCAGCATTGTTACCTGCTCTTTATGAACATAGAAGGTCTCAAGATCGTCTGACAGAAAACGATTAGGACTGTTAAGAGACAAATTCATTTTCTTATTTTTAATGCCTTGCTAAACGAAACGTGTACTTGCATCTTACCATAACGGTGGAAAATCATCAGCCTTCTATATTTAGTGCGTCCTACTGGCAGGACAATATTTACTTACGATTTCTCTTTTGAATCAGCATCCCTGTTTCAAGGTTGTGGTCCTCGACTTGAATCTTCGGAATGCTCTACACAGAGGCAGATTATCTGCAGAACTTGGGGTCATCTGGTGACAGAATACCTGGGCAACAATTCGCTTCTCTCCATGTACAATTGTTATTAACACATGAAATACGTACACATGTAGATACCACATCATATAGACACGAGATTATCAAAACAGAATAAACTCTCTTCTACGTCGGTGTTTTATGTGAAGAATGCAAAAGACCAACATTGGTACCAAAATCTTCGAAACGTTTTTTGGAGTGCGCTTTGCTTTTGTCGGTGAATACTTGTCTATAAACTTTATTAAATCCATGTCACTATATTTTTCAATATGTTTTACCTATTTTTTATACAATTAAACGTATTCAGTATTTTATAGGATCCAAGTTTAAAGTGGTATATATGCAAGAATAGCGATGACCGAATATAGACCGATAATGCTAAAATTACTTCACCACACCTTAATTTTTCGTTTAATTCCTTCGATTTTAAGCCACTGATAAGACAGTTTAGTAGCACTGAAATAAAAGTTTCATAGCATGAAACACTAGCTATGTCAGCATCAAAAGGGCTTCGTGCAGTGACCCTGTTATCTGAAGCGGAACCTGTGTTCACAGGTAAATACAATTAACAAGGAGACCAATAATACGAGTCATTGATGAAAAGTAATGCCTCCGAACCTTGTATGTGGTAACCCTCAAAGCTTATTAAATAATGAAATCTCTTCTTGAAATTCAATTTAACTGAAAAGGTATGGAAGTACTACAAAAGTGATATATGGAAATTTTTCCCCACCGAGATGTGAACCCTATTTCTCACGTACTGCTAACGGTCCCCTTACAACTTAGGCTATCCGAGCACGATCTCCAGACTGACAAAAGCTTCCACATACCGCATATCTATCTACACATTCTCATTGGTTATTGTTGCACTTACCCACAATCACACATCACGTAATTCATGTGCTGATTTTTATTTTTTTTATTTTTATTTATTTATTTATTTTTGCTTAAAGGCAACGAGAATTCATAACGATCGTCATTTTCTTCAGACGTCCTTGTTTCAGACACTGAAATTTTGAAATATATTTCTGAAATTCACCTTAGTATAATTCTGTGCCAAAAAACAGAGAAGTTCTCTGTATAAAGGTATTACGTCAGGCCTAAGTGCTGAGGTGACCAAGTGCAATAAGCGGGAAATCGGGATTCGACACCTGGTTCAGCAGAAATTTTCGTACGTCGCTTTAGGTGGTACAGTTACACCTTTCACAGTTAAACTGAATTTCAGAAACAAATTACAATATTTGAAACGGTAGTTCGTATGGCGATTGCTATATGCAGGGTGATGACGATCTGGCCAGTTCATTCGGCCTCAATAAATACACTTCACCACTGCCCATAAATTCAAATGATCTCTCCGGGTCATTTATTTGTAATAGAAAACACTTGACAGTAAGGACATCCACTAGACAAAAGCTGCCTTGTCTACAATTGTAGCTCTCAAAAATGGCTCTGAGCACTATGGAGCTTAACATCTAAGGTCATCAGTCCCCTATAACTTGGAATTATTTAAACCTAACTAACCTAAGGACATCACACACATCCATGCCCGAGGCAGGATTCGAACCTGTGACCGTAGCTGTCGCGCGGTTCCAGACTGTAGCTCCTAGAACCGTTCAGCCACCCCGGCTGGCCAGTCGTAGCTCTATCAACAAGCTCCGACTTCAGTGTGAACACAAGATGAAATGGAATTCCAACAAGCAGAATCACGTAGCTTGTGTGAGGTTTCAGCTGTGCCATTGATATATTGCTGTAGATGTCAGACATATCTGCACCAGGTGACCTAACTGATACATAGATCATCCCCATAAGACCATGAGAATTTAATTACACAGGGTTATCCAATGATAGTGGCCGGGCGAAATATCTCCCGAAATAAACATCAAACGAAAAAACTACAAAGAAAGAAACTTGTCTAGCTTGAAGGAGGAAACCAGATGCAGCTATGGCTGGCCGACTAGATGGCGCTGCCATAGGCAAAACGGATATCAACTGCGCTTTTTAAATTAGGAACCGCCATTTTATTACATATTCGTGTATTACGTAAAGAAATATGAATGTTTTAGTTGGACCACTTTTTCGCTTTGTGGTAGATGGCGCTGTAATAGTCACAAACTTATAAGTACACGGTATTATCACGTAACATTCCCCAGTGCGGACGGTATTTGCTTCGAGATCCTTTACCCGTGCTAAAATGAACCGTTTACCAATTGCGAAAAAGGTCGATATCGTTTTTCCCTCTTCAAGCTACACAAGTTTCGTTCTTTGTAGTTTTTTCGTTTGACGCTTATTTCATGAGATATTTGGCCCAGTCACAATCAATGGACCACCCTGTAGGTGTCACACAGCGGATGACATAATGAACTAAATTTATTATACAGATGTGGATCTAGCATACAAGTAATATGGTAGCTGTAACTCAAAAGTTGATAAAAGTAGAAGCTCCTCAAACGACTGATTGAAAGTACTATTTACATATAGCTCTACGTGTTACAGGTACTCACACATTTCAGACTGAAGTGGACAAAGATGCGAAACCGTTATGTCCATTGGGCATTAACACATCTTACAGTGGTGTTGAGATATCACTTCCTTGGCAAAAATCAGATAATGGGTCTGAGTGGAATACAGTAAAATCAACGCGACATTTGGGGAAACAGCTAAGATAGCGGAAGTCGCACACTGATTGCCGAATTTTAGGAAGGGGGGAAATAAGGAACTACAAAAAGATCACATATGTACCTACTGTTTTGATTGAGAACATGTTGAACTAGCAGTTGCCAATAAAAGAAATTTACTTAAAAATTTAAAAGCCCTGAACTCCGCCAAAGTGTTTGTGTGCATCCTATAACTCGGTGTTGCTAACGCTGCAGTTGCTCACCATACTTAGAGTTACTAGTTCCCATGAGTGGATGGATTTTTTGCTGAAAATTTCGAAGGTCTCTCCTTCCGCTGGAGATTCTCGAATGGAGGAAGATCTGCACAATGCCCTCCCCCCCCCCCCCAAAAAAAACTGAATTTTTGCTCTATGATTTTCAGTGTCGGCCTCATGCATTGTTCTGTTTGCAAATGACAGAGATTCCTCCGACCGCCGACCAGTCACAATCATTCTAAAAATCTCCATACTCAATGTTAATAGAAAAGTCCGGTATTCAGTGCTGGAGCTCCGAAACGTGCAACCGAGGATAACTTCTACGTGTATCAATTTGCATTTTAGCCAGTGAGGCCATCCCCACATAACACGAGCGAGTTTAGTTCTCCCACTTCAGAACAATTCAGTTAACTTGGCGCCAGCCTAACGGCTGCAGGTTCTGTGGTCTTGGTAAAAAAAGAGCAGAATGGTCTCCTCTCTCACCCCACTTTACTGATTTTTATCTTTGAACCAGCCTGGGCATAGCAGTTCTCAAAAAGTGGGCTTGCTGCAGGGCGCAGGACTATACGATACAGGTTGCTCCACCGCTGTTAGCTCACGACGTGCCTTCTTGGTGCAGATGGATTTCATTACAAACAATTCTCTATTACAGCGCCTATCCAGAGTAGCTTAGACTATTTACACTATACTGGACCCAGATTCTATCTGCTTCTTCCCGTTCTCTCATACTAGCGGCACCTGTCGTTCAGAGATCTGAAGCCTCCCATAATCGCCCAACACTCTCTCACTATACCCTGTTTCGCTGGCCCCTGCTCAAGGTGTATTCAGTAGGATTCCCAGCTACACATTTAGGCAGACCTCCCGGCTTAGTAATTAGTTATGACATTCACTAGCGTTAACATTAACCACGCCTGTACTCTCATTTCTAGTTGGAAATTAATTTCGTATACATGATGCTATTAATTTAAACAAGTTTGATTATGGTACGTGGCAGTACAAACAGTCATTTGGTTCATGAAACCCACAAACGATTCCTATTGGTTGAAAGACCACTGATTCGCCAAAGACGTGAAACTGCATCAGTGATCAAGAAAAGAGGTTGCTACAGTGCTTGCATCTCTTAACACAAAGTGATTACAACAGATGTAATTATCGCGATATACTACAGAAATAATATAATCGGAAGAGGAGAAAGTGCAGACTGAACAGGTAGATTTAAGAATGTCGATTTTGGGCAGCTTTCCCAGCCTGTCCACGGAATTTTGAATCTCCACTTCCGAACAATCATGATGCACTGTCAAAGGATGTCTGTAATTCCTCGTCATTTTCGAGTGCATCTGCTGAGACTCCAGTCTCATAGCCAGTGGCGTCAAACTTCACTTAGAGGCTACACTTTTCATCAAAATACTTCCTTGTCATCACGAGGCTGAGGGCGCCGCTAACAGTTGTTCCCTCAGCACAGCATTGACACAAAACCAAAATCGAACTTGAGTCTTGTATATGGTACTGAGAAAAGCTGATCAATCAGGTGCTGATGCAGAGTCTAACGATATGAATGAAGTTTTCTTAAATTGTGGATAAACGAATACATAACAAGTGATGACGATAGTAGAGAAATCAAATAACATCATATTTCATTTTTTACGACACTTGATTGCTTAAATCGAAATTCTTTTGAAGGCGGCATTTCATTAATTGTTGAGAGCCTTTGTTGTTTCGTTTCGGCTGTTAAGTCACTGCCGATGTCCATGGGGCATGTGTAAACTCGGACCTTCAATGAAAGCAAGAAGGCGTCGTTGAGTTTAAGGTGAAGCCCACTACAAACTCTACTACGATATAGGTTTATATTAGATATAAAAAAGACTAACTGGATCTAGAATTGCCCTCCTTGCATGGACCATATAGATACATAAATACAGTCGAAACCAGTTAATTTATGACCCGCAGAAGTTTCATATCCCATTACCTGATAGAAAAGGCACTCATGGGTACGAGATTTTGCCTTTACTATTTAATTTAAAACATCAAATCCTTGCACAATTGATTCATCTCTGGCTGTTGTGCGACAGCTACTTCACCTATAGGGAAGGAGAGCTGTCTCGGGCCAAAGGTGTATCAAAATCTGAGGATTCATATTGATTGAACACACGTCCTCACAGAACAATTTTTCTAATGTAATGTGCTCAAAGTTCATAAATCCAATTACAGTAAAGCATAAAAAAAGTTCATGCATGTAAAAGAATTGAAATGGAATTGTTAGCGTCTTGGGCACGGCTCTTAGCACTACAAGGGCTTCCACGCAGTGACGGCGCAGGCTGAATACCACAGTTATCTCATTGCGATTACGTAAGTCGTAACACTGTGACCGCGATAACGCTGCAGGAATGTAATCAAATGGGTGATTTTATAAAATCAATGTCTTTCCAGAATGATCAGAACAACGCTGTAGTCAGAGGAAGAACGAGTACCCTTGAAATGATCTGCTGTAGTATCAACGATTTTCTAAAATTTACGATTAAATGCTAATAATCTCAATGATTTGAGAAACATTAATACGTCTCCTAGCGCGGAGGGTGTTCTTGAACCCATATAATCAGTTAGTTTGTAGTGCATTCTTGAAGAGCTGGAAATTGTTTACATGTCACAGGTAAGGTCCACAGCGATACCTGAACTAAACCACTACAGTTTCGGTAGCAGTGCGATTCATAAGCGATCATTGGCACCATCAGGCCCCTAATGCTAACAATAACTACTAGGTATTCCTTTGTTACTTTGCGTGACATTTGGGCAAATGTACTATTTAACACCCTACTTTGACAGTGCCGAACAACGGGATATTACACCCTTACATATGTTCGTAAGGGTGTGCCTTCAGAATTACGACAGCAAATAAACACATCATGTATTCTGATGCATTTCCATCCTTGCAGCTAATAAACTGGTGAGTGCGCAGAGGAAAACTAATGTTTCGACACTAAACCGCGAAAACTGATATTCTGTTGCAGGTGTTCTAAGATCGTTTACGTCCTGTATTTGTGGCCTCGGAGCAGTCACATTTTTATTTGATTGTTCTTCCTTGTTGTTTTCCCCTTAACACTGCGACAGTTCGTTGTCTTTGTAATCCTCCCGTTGGACGTAGGCATGCTCACAAATTTAGACCACGTTTGGAAGAAGAGACCGCTTGCACTATAGGCAGATTACTTATTTTGCAGCAACCTCTATGCGAAAATGCGAGTGCAGCCTCTAGGGACCTATATCGCAGTTTGACAGCCACCGTAAATCACATACGGTACCAGCTGAGCCCTGCGCCCTCGCATCCATGAGATATTCCTTTATGGGACCATTAATATCAGTCTTTTGTTCAGCGCACGGCTAACAAAGCTGTAAATATTTGCAGGGTCTCTGTACAGGAAGGAGTCGAAAGCCAGTAATATACTCATCGTCCGAGGCTCCAAAAATATTTTTGAAGCTGTAAATTAATCTGTATGTGGTCGCCTTGCATTCCCGCGCTAGAGTCGGTGACGTACGGCGACCATTTAGCTATGTTGCAGGTATCCTCTGTAGGATATCGCTAGTTTGCCTAGATGGCTGAAGAGTGTCGAAAGAAAATGGAGATGTTAAACTTCTTCGTGTCACTGATGTCCACAGTGTAAATACCGAATTCAGATACGGAAGGAGAGGAAGGGTGTACAAAATATTATTGTACTTTTAGCGGCTGGTAGACGTTTATGCCCGTCCCTCGCCATCGCCGGGTGTTTATTTCTTTGATAGCGGGTTGTCACCTTTAGCAATCGTCTCTACTAAAATTCCACACATTATTAGAAATTTCAACTAATTTCCGGACTTTTCTCCTATAGGCAATACTTCTACATTTAGTGCATCATTCTGGCAGCCCAATATTTACTTAAGATTTCTCTTCTGTATCACCATCTCCATTTGAAACTGGTGAACCTCGACTTGAACCATCGGAATGTTCTACACACAGCCAATTCACATGATTATCTGTGAACATGAAGTAATCTATCGCCATAATTTCTCAGCAACCGTATTGGGATCAAAGGGTTAATTAAAATATTCAGGAGTTGGAGAAGCTTTCATTACGCCATTGGAAACGGAGCATGAATGAATATTTGAATGAATCTGTCAGGCCACATCCATCACCATCTTTCCCTGAATATATGTAGATATTGAAGAGTAAATGATTCCAGAGTCTGCCAGGTACATAATTTCAATGCCATATTTGGTTGGTTTGTGAGGCATATAACCGCGGAAAAGACAATTCCCCCTGAAAGGTAATAACATTTCATCCATTGTAACGTTGTCTTTTACACAGTATAATTGATGAGAACTGAAAATGAATTTCTCAAGAATGTATTATATCGCAGATGGCCAATCTAACGTCTTTCCTTCGTCTCTGGTAGTCGCATCGTCAAGTCTCAGACTGCTCACAAGTATTTCAAAGCGCTTCGCCGACATTGTCACCACAAATATAGGACGAACGGTCAGATCGTTTTCGAAAAGAGACAACTTACCGTCACGAGACGATTAGAATAGTAATATCATCATTAGAAGACCTATGAAAGCTTTGATTTCAACGTTGTCAGTATCTCTGTAGTTGGACAGATTAGTTGTTTCCTGCAACTTTGTCCTTATTGTATTCAGTTACACGTTTGAATGTAAAAATATTACATCTATCATGTCATCACCAGCTTAATTCTCCAATATATGAGATTTAGAAGGACTTTGTCCCAAACTTCGACTTTTGGCTGTTCGGCCAGCATTCCATCTTTCAGAATGTTGTGCCCTGGTTTTCTTCTCTTTCTAACAGGCTCAGAAAATTCCCATTGAAAATAATGTTTACCATAAACGTAAAGTGTTTGCTGTGAGGTATTATCTGTAGTGTAGACCGCTCCAGGCTCTTCTTCCAATAAAACAATTTCTTCACTAGTATGACTCTTCGTTTCATGGTGACTATCACCTATCACGACATCCGGCTCACCAACAGAGTGGTACAATTTGTCGTCATCGGTCCATTTTCCTCTTCACCTAAATCCCGTAACTGCGCTTGCACTTAAACTTCCAAATCTGGATTAGCTGCAAATATACTACTGGCCATTAAAATTGCTACACCACGATGATGTGCTACAGACGCGAAATTTAACCGACAGGAACAAGCTGCTGTGATATGCAAATGATTAGCTTCTCAGAGAATTCACACAAGGTTGGCACCGGTGGCGTCACCTACAACGTGCTGACATAAGGAAAGTTTCCAACTGATTTCTCATACACAAACAGCAGTTGACCGGCGTTGCCTGGTGGAACATTGTTTTGATGCCACGTGTAAGGAGGAGAAATGCGTAACATCACGTTTCCGCCTTTGATAAAGGTCGGATTGTAGCCTATCGCGATTGCCGTTTATCGTATCGCGACATTGATGCTCGCGTTGGTCGAGGTCCAATGACTGTTAGCAGAATATGGAATCGGTGGGTTCAGGAGGGTAATACGGAACGCCGTACTGGATCCCAACGGCCTCGTATCACTAGCAGTCGAAATGAAAGGTATCTTATCCGCATGGATGTAACGGATCGTGCAGCCACGTCTCGATCCCTGAGTCAGCAAATGGGGACGTTTGCAAGACAACAACCATCTGCACGAACAGTTCAAATGGCTCTGAGCACTATGGGACTTAACTTCTGAGGTCATCAGTCCCCTTGAACTTAGAACTACTTAAACCTAACTAACCGAAGGACATCACACACATCCATGCCCGAGGCAGGATTCGAACCTGCGACCGTAACAGTCGCGCGGTTCCGGACTGAGCGCCTCAACCGCGAGACTATCGCGGCCGGTAAGAACAGTTCGACGACGTTTGCAGCAGCATGGGCTATCATTTCCGAGACCATGGCTGCGGTTACCCTTGACGCTGTATCACAAACAGGAGCGCCTGCGATGGTGTACTCAACGACGAATATGGGTGAACGAGTGCCAAAGCGTCATATTTTCGGATGAATCCAGGTTCTGTTTACAGCATCATGATGGCCGCACCCGTGTTTGGCGACATCGCGGTGAACGCGCATTGGAAGCGTGTATTCTTTATCGCCATACTGGCGTATCACCCTGCGTGATGGTATGGGATGCCATTGGTTACACGTCTCGATCGCCTCTTGTTCGCATTGACGGCACTTTGAACAGTGTTCTATGGTGTACCGCTGCTTTCGGCAGTGTTCTGTGAAACATTACCACACCTGTAGACCAAGTTCATGACGTCCACATCAAAATCGGTGCACTATACGAGCAATGATGGCAGACCGAACATCACCCAAGGGAGGAATCATAGCCCCAGTCGCCCGTGCTGTGTCAAGGACCACTGAGAACGTTCTGCTTGCAGCAGGACTAACATTATGTGTGCCTCTGGCTGGGCTCCCACTTACATCACAACACCGCCAGGCACGGCTACGCAGGTATTGTTAAAGAGCTGACTGGAATTGACGTTGTTGCCTTCGATAATGAGAGCAGGTTTTCTGTTTGCCAATGATGGATGTACATGTGTACGGCGTAGATATGATGAGTGGCCTATTGGCATTCGCTAACGACGCCCAACGCTTCATGGCGTGAAGGGCTATCAGCCTCATCTTGAAGTCACATGATGTGTTTCTGCAGGGGTAAGTAACCAGTTTTCGGTGTATCATACAGGTGGTCATCCCCATGCTACTATTCAAAACAATAGCCCTGGCCATCGAGACGACCATATTTCTCGCGAATTGAACATGTATCTGTCTTGGTGAAAGGGGGAACTGACTCGTTCCCAAGAGCCTGCGAGAACCGTTGCCGACATCAAAAGAGGCAGCAATATATTTGCGATGATCTATTAAGGATTCCATTCGGCTCATTTGTGACCATCTGCGCCTGCGAATACATGCCTGCGTCGCACACTGTGCATTTGTGCAACCGTGCCCAATGGTGTACTACCTCTGTATTGTTATATTTGGTCTCTCTTTGTTACAGTATATTCTTACAATGACGAACTACATGTCACATCACTTGTCAATAAAATGTCCTTATCTTTGATGCTAAAGTGGAGTCGATGAGGTACATCCGTTGTATATCGGACGAATTTCAGATTTTGTTGACTTAAAAATACAGTCATTATACTATCCTCTGAAAGGATTTTAAATTTTTTATTTACTGATAGAATTTAATTCTACTGCCAAAAGCATCAGCTCTGTTAGAACCAACAATTGGTGACTACCTATAGGCATCATGTTTAGAATGTCGGGCAGTTACAGTGTCCTATTTTGAATTGGAGTAGTTACAGTTATACTCACCACTTGAATCACGGACATTCCAGTCGATAGGGTGACTTAGGTGCCTCAGCGAAAAGTGCAACCACAAAGGATGAGTATCTGTTAAGAGGCCAGACAAACATGTGGTTCCTGTAAAGGGGCAGCAACGTAAAAGGCCATAGTTGCAGGGGTAACAACAGTATTGATAGTCGCTGATATGGTCTTGTAACATCAGTCAAGAAGATCTTTCTGTGCTGGTACAGGAAATGGCATTTCAGAGGGATTATTAGGCAACAGCCAACTAAAACAGGAGAAAGGCATACAATAGAAAAAGAACGGGTGGCTTTAAGGGATAGTGAAGGTAGCACAGGAACAAATGAGTCCTTCATTAGCACATAATCAAATAAATAAAGGCAAAGGAGATATTGAATTTAATTGATAGAAGGAGAAAATATAAAAAAGCAGCGAATGAAGGGTGGAATACAAACGTCTAAATAATGTCACTGATAGAAAGTGCAGAATGGATAAACAGGTGTGTCTAGACGAACGTAAGCACTTAGAATCAAATTTCACTAGGAGAAAGATAGGTACAGTCTACTGGAAACTTAAAGAGGCTTTTGGAGGGAAAAGAGCCACCTGTATGAACATCAAGAGCTTCGGTGGGAAACCAGTTCTAAATAAAGAGGAGAGACTTGAAAGGTACAAGGAGTCTACGGAGGGTCTATACAAGGGAGACGAACTTAATAGTGGAAGAGGACGAAGATGAAGATGACATGGGAGGATATAATGCTAAGAGAAGAATTTGACAGAGCACCGGAAAATCCTGGATTAGCCGGCATTCAGTCAGAACTACCGATAGCGTAGAGAGAATCAGCCGAGACTAATCTCTTCCATCTGGTGTGCAAGATGTATGGTCAGGCGACATACCCTCAGACTTCAACAATAATGTAGTAATCCGGTTACAAAGAAAGCAAGTGCTGACAGATGTGAGGACTACCAAACTATCAGTTTAACAAGAAATGGTTGCAAAATACTAACGCGAATTCTGTACAGTAGAGTGGAAGAACTGGTAGAAATTGACCTCAAGAAGATCATTTCGGATTTCAGAGCAATGTTGGAGCTCTCGCAGCAATACTGACCCTACGACTTACCTTACAATATAGGTTAATGGAAGTCATATCTACATTTATAACATTTATATTCTTAGAGAAAACTTTTGACTTTGTTAACTGGAGTACTCTCGTTAAAATTGTGTATATAGCAGGGGTAACATACAGCGATCGAAGGGCTATATATAGGAGTATATCCCCGATGTTATTCAATTCGTACAGTGAGCAAGCGGTAAAGGAAACTAAAGAAAAATTTGGATTAGGAGTTAAATTTCAGGGTAAAGAAAAAACAGTTTTGAGGTTGGCCGGTGACATTGTAATTCTGTCAGAGGAAGCAAAGGACTTGAAAGAGCAGTTGAACAGAATGGACAGTGTCTTGAAAGGAGGCTATAATATGAACACCAACAAAATATAAACAGGGGTAACGCAATGTAACGACATTCAGTCACGTTATACTGAGGTAATTAGATTAGGAAAAAAGATAATTAAAGTAATAGACGAGTTTTGCTATTTTGCTATTTGTGCAGCAAAATAACGTATGACGTATGGAGTAGAGAGTATATAAAATACAGACTGGCAGTGGCAAGAAAACCGTTTCTAAAGAAGAGAAATTAATATCGAATGTAGACCTAAGTATTGGGAAGTCTGGAGTCTAGTCATGTACAGAAGTGAAACATGGACGATAAACAGTTTAGACAAGAAGAGAATAGAAGCCTTTGAAATGTGGTGCTACAGAAGAATGCTGAAGATTCGGTGAGTAATCACATAACTAATAAGAAGGTACTGAATATAATTGCTGAGACAGGAAATTAGTAGCATAAGGTTGATCGGTTGATAGGATACATTCCGAGGCATCAAGGTCTCGTCATTATATATTTTAGGGAAGTGAGGAGGTAAAAGAAGGAAGGAAGAAAGGAGAATTATGTTTAACGTCCATCGACATCGAGGGCACTAGAAATGGAGCACTATCTCGGATTGTATCAAGGAGAAGGGGAGGAAATCGGTCGTACCGTTTTCTAATGGACGATTCTGACATTTGCCTTGAGTGATTTAGGGGAATGACAGAAAAATTAAACCTGGATGGCTGGACCAGAATTTAAACTTTCATCCTTCCAAATGCGAGTCCAGTGTGCTAACCACTGCGCCACCTTGCTAGTTCAGTGGGTAAAAATCGTAGGAGGATACAAAGAGATGAGCACAGTAAACAGATTCAGAAAGACGTAAATTGCAGTAGTTATTCACAGATGAAAGTCTTGCACAGGATATAGTAGCATGGAGAGCTGCATCAGAGGAATTTTCGGACTGAACAACACAACTACTATTATTACGGCAGTTATATCACTATCGTTTCCACCATCCTCATTTTGCTTTGCTTCATGCATAAAATTTCACAAATTAAGAAAATTTGGCAACTGATAAAATATTATGTGGCAGATTCCTTTAATGAAAAGACAGCGAAAGAAGTGAAACCTTTCATTTTAGAGCAAAATATGAGCAATAGTGTTAAAACATATCCCTTGCACGCACCATTTTTCATTTCTTTGAATATTCCCATATGCTTACGAAATTGCTGTCTTCTCCTCTGAATAAATTTCTGATCTTTACAAAATCAAAGTAAGATGGCATATGTAGGGTAAGGTTTGATTCATTATGCTGGCATTGTATTGTGGCAGTATTTCTCTCACAAAATGTCTGAACCCTTAATAAATTTAACGCCAGTAGTCCACTTGATTTCACTGATGAAACACCTGCGGAGCTTACAAAACCACGCCAAGGACTGCACCAGCAGTACCCAGATTTTCAATAAATACACAGGCACCACAGTTGCTACAATTGTGGTGGGAGATAGAAGTTATTTATGGTAAACTGCTTAATGAAAACATTGTTGACTATGGATAGAATTTTGCCCACCCATTAATATCCCATAAACGTACCTGTGATAACTCAGTTCTACGTATTGTTCGCGGTTGCAACTGTAAATGATACATAAAATTCAACGCATGGTCCCACTTAATCCTGTAACTGTGTTTCATGTCAACAGAAATCGTATATCTTTTCTTTTTTTTCTTTTTTTTTTTTAATGTGAAAAATTTCACCAAATCCAACAGTCATTTTCTTTGTGTGGAGAACAGACCACTGCTTCCTTCTCTACGAAACAAGTTGCAGGCATGGGCATTCATGAAACATCTTACCTTTTTATGTACATATCCACATCCTTGAAATATTTGATAGTCAGCATCAAAAATATTTCAGTCTGATTCAATATTACGACATCTATGGATATCTGGAAATAAGTCCCGCTCTGTCTCACTTTCAGCTCCAATAACATCACACAGTCCTAACGGTGATTCAACTATTATATCAGCTGAATAAAAATCAGCATATAACTTTAAACTCTTCTTGGCAACTGATAAACCTATCGTGAAGGTGTCATCAGTAATTCCAGAAATACTAAACTCATAATTCTCAGGTTTTGGGTTTTTTTTTTTGCAGTGTAATACTCTCTCCAGTGTATTCCACAGGAAACAGATTTTTATTGATAATATTTGCTTTCTCATCTGGCGGATTTCTTCATCTGCACAGTACTGAATGATGAATATCTGAAGGGTAGTTATTAAATCTTTTGCCCTTACTAAGTCTTGATCCCAGAATTTATCTGGTACTTCTTGTTTCTTTAAAAGTTTAGCACTGTGATCCACAATATTAATACGTGTTTTCATGATGTCGTTAATGGCATGTGGACAATATACAAAGCTAATCTCTCGACCTATGTGGTCGGTTATTCTAACGACTAATGTTACCTAACAGATAGAGTGGGAAGTCCTTCGTTCTTCTTGTGTCTACCATTATCATCACTTCGTTTGAAGGCCTCGATTTTTGTAAATGTCACCGAAGCCGTTGGTCTTCTTTGTTTCCCTTAGAAAAAAAAGCTCTGGTCGCCAGCTCTTTAAAAATAGGTCAAAGGCTCTGAGCACTATGGGACTCAACTGCTGAGGTCATAGGTCCCCTAGAACTTAGAACTACGTAAACCTAACTAACCTAAGGACATCACACACATCCATGCCTGAGGCATTATTCGAACCTGCAACGGTAGCAGTCGCGATATTTTGGACTGAACCGCCTAGAACCGTGGCCGGCGCCAGCTCTTACTGTCAATCATTCTGAGTGCAGAAAAGGACCGAGTGCTAAAAACGGATAGCTTATGGGCTGGGTGATAATGCGAAACGGCGTCTAAATACCTGTTCACGTTGGTCACATTTCCATAAACTGTCTTTCGAAGATGTACAATCATACAGGGGCACAAGATGAATCCTGGAGATGGCAGCAGTGTGACCGATGAGTCAAGTGTAGAGGTTTCAAACAAATACAGATAAATGGTCGGGTATATAAAGTCAGGAACTCCGTCAGATCCCTAGCTGAGTATTTCACTTCATTTGTGATGCACACTATAAATTGCATGATTGAAGTTTGACTTTGAAACTTCAATTTATAACTGCCACCATTGTGGACAAGGTGCATTCAAGTTATAACATCTCCGTTTTCTCAGGTCTGGAAACAGAAACATACTGTTCATTTTATAATTTGCGCACATTAATTTTGAATGCGTGACAGAGGTTGCGGCTCTGTACAGGGCAAAGAATTCTATCGACATTGGCGTTAGTGAGGACAGTTCTTGGTACTTAAAATGGCAACGATTCCAAAAATGGCGCGTCGTCATTAGTTTTCTGGGTTTGCGTGGTGTGACACCAGTTGAAATTCTCATCCAGCTGAGCGAAAATGTGTCATGTGTATGTGTCCGTGGGCACGACGGTTCAAAGAAGGCAGAACACAGTCTGACAACAAACCGAGACCGTCTCGGCACCAGCCGGTCTGACGACATGATGGAGCGGGTAGAGAAAATTATTTTGGAGCATCGCAGAAAAGGTGTGGAACACATAACGCCTCAGTTTGGGTTTCCGTTGGATCTCTGTTCACAATCTGGCCTGAAGACATTATATAGTGAGAAATTAATTGGAGGCGTCGTAACTTGAATGCATGTCCTACATCGGCCCCCTCACTGTACTTTGAAACCAATGTTTTGTTTTCCACTGCAGTATTTGGACATTCAAACTGGCGCCTTGCAAGCGAAATACCATATCACGGACTAACTTACGACTATATGGAACTTAACTGGCACAGGCAAAGAGGACATTCGTGTCCAACACAGGATTAATAGTATCAAACACAGGCCTCAATGCAAAGTATTGTACAGTAGTGAATCATGGACTTTGACAAAACTGGGAAGGGGAAAGGACCTTTTAGAGCTACGGAGTTGTAGAATGATGCTTAAAATTAAGATGTCTGTTGAGCTAAAGCTTTTGTAGGGTATCGGCATTATCTACAAGGTAGAGAACTTAAAATAGACACAAGGATATTGGACACGATAATAAGATATGAATAAAGATAATAGGGAATAACTTCTGTGGCAATCGAAGTACCTGCAGAAGATAGGAAAGGCGTAGGAAGACAGAGGTTGGATTGTATCCGACAAATAACTGAGGACATTGAGTACAGGTAGCTATTCTTTACATTAAGAGTTTCGCACGAGAGAGTAAGTAATTGTAGACCACGTCCTGGGGCTAATGACTCAAGACGAAAATGTTTTTCCCTGTGCACTACAGATCATCCGAGGCACCCCTCGCTGAAACACAAGCCTCACCTTACGTTAAGCGTAAGTGCTATGTACAGGCCTTTGTTTCAGTGTTCAAGGAAGCTCGTACAAAAATAAAATTATTCATATCCATCACGACAGATGAGCTTGTTCCTCTCTTTTTGCTGGTTGACAAGTAGTGTCTGACTTTCTGTCTGATCGTCATTAGCATCCAAATGATATCTAGATGGTTATTCAATAAATTTGGTTGAAGCAAAATATTTTCTTCTAGCAATATGCTGCATACAGAAATTTAGTTTTGCGCTCGCTGCTAAAGCAAGAATTGTAACCTTTCGAAGATGGGCACTAGATCCCTGAAACCGGTAAATGAATAAAATTTATTTTGTGGAACTGCTTGCCGATTATTTCGGCAAACAGAAATACAGTTACTTAAAAAGGATGATATACTACCTTCTAGGTTAGTTATGTTGTTCAAATAGCGCTGTAAAAAATCTGTGCTGTGATACGTAAAGAAGGAATGAAGTTGATGTGTTTAATATTGGTGACTCTTTAACAACCAGTTGCCTCGTGATGACTGGGTGTTGTGTGATGTCCTTAGGTTAGTTAGGGTTAAGTAGTTCTAAGTTCTAGGGGACTGATGACCACAGCAGTTGAGTCCCATAGTGCTCAGAGCCGACAACCAGTGTTTCAGGTCAATAAACAAACGTGTACTAAGTATGGAATACTTTTAAAAACAATGAGAATATTTTAAATATTTGGAAATGGTGTACATTGGATGTCAGCTGAATGACATATCGTAGCAAAATCACGCTTCTTGGCTGTTGATTGTATGGCTCTAAAAACTATGTGATAGTTAACATTTTGACGAAAGACATAAATATTCTGATGCACAGTGACTGCGGAG
The DNA here is from genome assembly GCF_021461385.2 of Schistocerca piceifrons. Classification (NCBI taxonomy): domain Eukaryota; kingdom Metazoa; phylum Arthropoda; class Insecta; order Orthoptera; family Acrididae; genus Schistocerca; species Schistocerca piceifrons. Next base: position 402,774,173 of record NC_060140.1, read on the forward strand.
GAAGTACATCAGAGCGAAGGAATATCGCACATCTCTCCCTTCAAGTCAACTTATTAATCGCACTACTCTTGGAAGTAGAAGTTATTAAATACATGAAGATTTAATATTAATAATGAAATTTATGACCCTACAACACCCAGTAGCGGTTGCTGAGAGTAACATCTGCGCATGAATGCCCTTGAGTTTCGGGGGTGCGATGTCACGTATTAATACGGAACTGACGTAGAGTTCTAAAAAACAATTTTTACCAGAGTTGTAACCGTGATTGACTTTATGACAGTTGAATTACGAAACAATATTAAGTTGTCATATCTTTTTAACCCATCAAAGGTATCAGAATAATAAAGGTTTTCTTTTTTTTTGCGCTGTCGATAGTCTTGTTGCGCGTACATTAATTTAATGCTAAAAATACGCAAAGGAACACCACGACTGACACGTACACGCAAATTACAATTCTATTTCATTTTACCCTAGTTAGTGTATGTATTGGTTCGAAGGGAACGATAAAGTTCAAATATTCATGAGGTTGTCAAATATGTCGTAGCGTTATTATTTCCCAGAGCATGAGAGAGCATCATAATTTTGGATGAGTCCTTTATAAAGTTTGCTACAGCAGTCTGCATTCAGAAGCCTGTACCGTTCTTTGATACTTCTTCCAGCGTTTCCACTTACATATTTCTCCTTTTAATTTCTACAGGCTGCTTCTACTTGTTTCAGTTAACTGAAATACCATTATAATTTAAGAATTTTACGCCTATCACTTTATGTCAGTTCTTCAGTGAGGTGAGTCGCCTTAGGAAATTTCAGCTTCTGTAACACTACAACAGCGGCATATGTTTTAACTCTGTGACACACGCCCACTGATTGATTCCTATGTTACTCCAACAGTTTGAGCATTTGAAAGAAAAAAAATAGCATTTTGATCACTCAATGAAGGTTAGCGTGAAACTTGATGCGTTATGGTTATAATTTGACTAAAGTTTCAGCCTGTTTCTTTATGGAATAGAAGTAATGTTTCCACCAGCGGCGTCGTGTTATGTAGTAACATCACCAAGTGTAACGTCACTACTGGGTCACCCCTATGACTGTACGAGACTGTACATTGTGTTGTAATTTGATCTGTGCTTTGCTACTGAACACAGTTGCTTTGTCTTCCTAGTAACTAGCTACACACGGCCGGTGTGGCAGAGCGGTTCTAGGCACTTCAGTCTGGAAACGGTCGACTGCTACGGTCGCACGTTCGAGTGCTGCCTCGGGCATGGATGTGTGTGATGTACTTAGGTTAGATTGGGTTTAAGTAGTTCTAAGTTCTAGGGGACTGATGACCACAGCAGTTGAGTCCCATAGTGCTCAGAGCCATTTGAACCATTTTGAACTAGCTACAAGCAGTATTCCGTTTGATTTCTAGTGGCTATATATGAGCGGATTCTCAGAATCGATGTTAATGTGTCTGACACATCCACAGACTCACTGAGAAAAGCTGTGAAATTAAATGTTGAAAGAAATGATTACCCTACTAGGTTCACTCTTAGCAGCGTAAACCTGGTGCTACTGAGGGGGTATTGGTGACACAGTGCCTACCTATCAAAGGTAGTTTTCAAGTACACTCCACCTCCCAATAGCACGGAAAGTGAAGCAAACCTAAATGTCAACGTCTCTTCTCTCCCTGCTATTGAGCGTTATGGGTAGTTAATCGGAACACTCAATTGCCTGTGACACGCACAGTACCATCAACCACCACGTCAAACAGTCGTCTCTGCAGAAGGTACTTTCCAGCATTGTTATATTCGACGCGCTACTTAGAAACAAAACTCGATGATATCTGTGTTGCTGCTTCGTGTCCAGAGGGCCCACGTGGTTTGATTTGCTCTACCATCGATTCATGTGTTCTCTTGTAGTGTTGCCATAGGTGATCCAGCTCTTGTTTCTACCTTACTGCGTCGCTAATCTGGCCAGCATATTAAGTGCGTACGATTTGAGTTCAAATGGTTGAAATGGCTCTAAGCACTATGGGACTTAATATGTAAGGTCATCCGTCGGCTAGACTTACAACTACTTAAACCTAAGTAACCTAAGGGCATCACACACAACTATGTCCGAGCCCGGATTCGAACATGAGACCGTAGCAGCCACACGTTTCCGGACTGAAGCATCTAGAACCGCTCGGCCACGGCAGCTGGCACGACGTAAGTACTTCGTGGTCAAGTGAGTAAGTGTGCGGGACCCTGTCAGCGTAGGCTTCCTGAAGTCTTCACTACATTAATGTGCCTTACAGTCTATGTAACCTGTCTTCCTGATGTCTTTTGTACTTTATTTTACCTTCTGTGAACTTGAAATATGTACGCCTCTTTAGCACATTTTCTTAATCATTAGATGTACCTCTAATACCATTATCAGATGTAGAATACATGCAGTAGGTAAGCAGACTGTTTCTTCCCATCACTTCCAGTGAGCTTAATCATTATATTTCAAATGCAGAATGTTCATTTTCCTTCGCACAAAACCTTTGATAGTTTTGTGTACATTCACTGTGTGTTGCGCTGCCCACCAAGAGAGAACAAATGTGTGATATCAGGTCAGATATCCCATTTATCAGAAGAAACGTAAGCGTACGAGCATAACGAATACTTGTACCTATGACATTACCCGTGTTAGCTGAATGTTACTAAATTTATACTAGTTTACTACCACGGTTTTCCGTTTTTTCCCTGTATAATAATTTGTTAGTAGCTTTCAACATGTTTCCATAATAACTCTTCACCCTGAGTAGTATAAGCCCTCATGAGCATGGAGAGGCATTCTTGCTGATATTGATACAAAAATTTCAAACATGTCATTTTGTGCACGTATGAAAGATAACAATAGTGTGAGATTACGTTAGAGATCCTACTCCCATGTCTAGCCCGAAATTATTTGATCTATTAAATAACTGTCTTCCATTGGAAATGATTGGCGGTGAAAATCACTAACCTTTCCTTGACAGACTTATTCTTTGAGGCATGTGAGAAATGTTCAGGGAGCTTACAAAAATTTTGCTTGTCACCAGGAGCGGTCTTATTAAATTACAAGCGTTTACTGTTGTTTGACTTGGTATTAATTTTTATCTAATTACTATTCGGTAAGACACTTAAATATCGTTTCATGACACACATTCCATTAAAACTGGAGTAATACTGACGTCGGATGATCATCTCAAACAATATCAGTGAAAGGCGACAGATGAGCTTATCCAGTGTATGGGCATTACGTGAGATCCACTTTTTGATCACCACCGAAAAATATTCCAAGTTAAACGCCCCCTTTTCAGTCTTAAGGACTTTGAAAGCCAGGAACGGTAGTATACTCTCCAAGTGAACTGTATTTTTGGAAGCAGGTAGCGGAGGCGTTGCTGAAAACCATGATACCAAATAATGTATCATCAATGAGAAGAACCAGAACTGTGAATGATGCGCCACAATGTCACCAATGGCCTTTGTAATAAGATCCACTGCCACAGATTCGTAGAGGAAATGTCACTAAAACTTAGATTGATAGTCCAAAAAATTTTACCCACCTTATTTAACACGTTGGCAACAAGGTTTCCCAAGACACCAGATACGTATGTGAAGATAGGAGCATTTGCTGATTCAAAATCTCCAGAGTTCATTACACTGAGTGTGGTCCACCAGATAAAGAGACTTGAAGGGAATGTTGACAATGTGTGTATTTAACCTATTTTAATAAATTCGTTTTTGCATGCTATTTGCTTTTCTTTGCACATAGGTATATGAAATGGCCTTTTATTGTCTTGACCCGGTTGTATAAATTTTTATTTGAATAATATTTTAATATTTATCTATTTTAAAAATTAACGTTATTGTGTCATCTTTACATATCACTGAGGTAAGGACAAAGGGCAAGCTGATAATACTGATGAAGGTGGGTATATTTTTATTCTTAGAATGCTTAGGACTACGTTAAGTAATTAGTGTTATCTTGTGGAATAGCACTTCACGAATAGATCGTTGTGCTGAAAGTTATTACTACTCAAGGTAAATGTTTTTATTGGATAATATCAGTCAGTTAGTTTCGTTTTTCAGACTCTGACAGTATAAATAGAACAATTTGTGCAAATGCAACACATTGCACAGCTTTTTTCGGGGTATCATGGTCTCTTTTCATGGTAAAATTGATTATTTACTAGCTACTACTAATATTTCTTCCAAACAGCTATTGCTAACCGGGATATTGAGAACTTCCAAAACAGGTCATATGTACAGTGTGGTAGGACTTAATTGTATTTCAAATGAAAACAATTGGTGATAAGTAATATTTGACCCACATTCACTATTAAGGTTTGATTGTGTGATAACTCTACTGAATGATTACACTTTTTAGTTTAGTGGGCACATTATGTAAACGATTTCAAATAAAACAACCAATTCGATGTTGAAACAACATGGAATTACCTGTCAATTCACTACAAAAAGTGTAAACACTAACTTAAGATGTAATGGGGTTAGTGGTTACTGAATATTAGTTACATATTTTAAACGGAAGAATCTAATTACTTGTAAAATGGCTAAAGTTATACGACAGGAAATAGGTAGAAATAATAAGAAAAGCAACATGATACGTAAAAATCAACTTCCAAAAATATTAACCGGAAACTTAGAACAAATGAGGAAATTAGCTTTAAATTAGATAAGGGTAACAGTGCTGTTATTGTAGCTGAAACACAATATGGCAACAACAGCCATAAACATCCAGAACAGCAATGGAGGTGAAAAAGTAGATAAAGATGACACTAAAATTTAATTCTCCAAGACGCAAATTAATACCAATAACTTGCTTTACACTGTTAAAAAATAAGAAAAAGTAAAAAATGAACCCCAGATTACCAGTGTGAAGATATCAGCTAGAATTACGCAAAATATATGTACCATTTGATCCAATTGTTAACTGTTGTTGTTGTTGTGGTCTTCAGTCCTGTGACTGGTTTGATGCAGCTCTCCATGCTACACTATCCTGTGCAAGCTTCATCATCTCCCAGTACCTACTGCAACCTACATCCTTCTGAATCTACTTGGTGTATTCATCTCTTGGTCTCCCTCTACGAATTTTACCCTCCAAGCTGCCCTCCAATACTAAATTGGTGATCCCTTGATGCTTCAGAACACGTCCTACCAATCGATCCCTTCTTCTACTCAAGTTGTGCCACAAACTTATCTTCTCCCCAATCCTATTCAATACTTCCTCATTAGTTATGTGGTCTACCCATCTAATCTTCAGCATTCTTCTGTAGCACCACATTTCGAAAGCTTCTATTCTCTTCTTTTCTAAACTATTTATCGTCCATGTTGCACTTCCATGCAGGGCTACACTCCATTCAAATAGTTTCAGAAACGACTTCCTGACTCTCGAATCTATACTCCAGTCTACATTTTATATCCTCTCTACTTCGACCATTATCAGTTATTTTGCTCCCCAAATAGCAAAACTCCTTTACTACTTTAAGTGTCTCATTTCCTAATATAATTCCCTCAACATCACCCGACTTAATTCGACTACATTCCATTATCCTCGTTTTGCTTTTGTTGATGTACATCTTATGTCCCCCTTTCAAGACACTGTCCATTCCGTTCAACTGCTCTTCCAAGTCCTTTGCTGTCTCTGACAGAATTACAATGTCATCGGCGAACCTCAAAGTTTTTATTTCTCCATGGATTTTAATACCTACTCTGAATTTTTCTTTTGTTTCCTTCACTGCTTGCTCAATATACAGATTGAATAACATCGGGGAGAGGCTACAACACTGTCTCACTCCCTACCAAACCACTGCTTCCCTTTCATGCCCCTCAACTCTTATAACTGCCATTTGGTTTCTATACAAGTTGTAAATAGCCTTTCGCTCCCTGTATTTTACCCCTGCCACCTTCAGAATTTGAAAGAGAGTTTTCCAGTTAACGTTGTCTAAAGCTTGCTCTTAGTCTACAAATGCTAGAAACGTAGGTTTGCCTTTCCTTAATCTTTCTTCTAAGATAAGACGTAAGGTCAGTATTGCCTCACGTGTTCCAGTGTTTCTATGGAATCCAAACTGATCTTCCCCGAGGTCGGCTTCTACTAGTTTTTCCATTCGTCTGTACAGAATTCGCGGTAGTATTTTGCAGCCGTGACTTATTAAACTGATAATTAATTAATTTTCACATCTGTCAACACCTGCTTTCTTTGGGATTGGAATTATCATATTCTTCTTGAAGTCTGATGGTATTTCGCCTATCTCATACATCTAGCTCACCAGATGGTAGATTTTTGTCAGGACTGGCTGTCCCAAGGCTGTCAGTAGTTCTAATGGAATGGTATCTACTCCCAGGGCCTTGTTTCGACTCAGGTCTTTCAGTGCTCTGTCAAACTCTTCACGCAGTATCATATCTCCCATTTCATCTTCATCTACATCCTCTTCCATTTCCATCAAATTGTCCTCAAGTACATCGCCCTTGTATAGAAACCTCTATATACTCCTTCCACCTTTCTGCTTTTCCTTCTTTGCTTAGAACTGGGTTTCCATCTGAGCATTTGATATTCATACCAGTAGTTCTCTTTTCCGCAAAGGTCTCTTTAATTTTCCTGTAGGCAGTATCTATCTTACCCCTAGTGAGATGAGCCTCTACATCCTTACATTTGTCCTCTAGCCATCCCTGCTTAGCCATTTTTCGCTTCCTGTAGATTTCATTTTTTAGATGTTTTTATTCCTTTTTGGTCGCTTCACTTACTGCATTTTTGTACTTTCTCCTTTCATCAATTAAATTCAATGTTTCTTCTGTTCCCGAAGGATTTCTACTTGCCCTAGTCTTTTTACCTGCTTGATCCTCTGCTGCCTTCACTATTTCATCCCTCAAAGCTACCCATTCTTCTTCTACTCTATTTCTTTCCCCCATTCCTGTCAATTGTTCCCTTATGCTCTCCCTGAAACTCTGTACAACCTCTGGTTTAGTCAGTTTATCCACGTCCCATCTCCTTAAATTCCCACTATTTTGCAGTTTCTTCAGTTTGAATCTATGGTTCATAACCAATAGATTGTGATCAGAGTCCACATCCCCCTCTAAATATCTTACAATTTAAAACCTGGTTCCTAAATCTCTGTCTTACCATTATATAATCTATCTGAAACCTGCCAGTTTCTCGAGGCTTTTTCAATGTATACAACCTTTTTTCATGATTCTTGAACCATGTGTTGGCTATGATTAAGTTGTGCTCTGTGCAAAATTCTACCTGTCGGCTTCCTCTTTCGTTTCTTAGCCCCACCCATATTCACCTACTGCGTTTCCTTCTCTCCCTTTTCCTACTACCGAATTCCAGTCACCCATGACTATTAAATTTTCGTCTCCCTTCACTATCTGAATAATTTCTTTTATTTCATCATACATTTCTTCAATTTCTTCGTCATCTGCAGAGCTAGTTGGCATATAAACTTGTACTACTGTAGTAGGCGTGGGCTTCGTGTCTATCTTGCAAACAATAATGCGTTCACCATGCTGTTTGTAGTAGCTTACCCGAATTTCTATCTTTTTTATTCATTATCAAACCTACTACTGCATTACCATTATCTGACTTTGTATTTATGACCCTGTATTTGCCTGACCAAAAGTCTTGTTCCTCCTGCCACCAAACTTAACTAATTACCACTATATCTAACTTTAACCTATCCATTTCCCTTTTTAAATTTTCTAACCTACCTGCCCGATTAAGGGATCTGACATTCCACGCTCCGACCTGTAGAATGCCAGTTTTCTTTCTCCTGATAACGACGTCCTCTTGAGTAGTTCCCACCTGGAGATCCGAATGGTGGACTATTTTACCTCCGGAATATTTTACCCAGGAAGACGCCATCATCATTTAACCATACAGTAAAGCTGCATGCCCTCGGGAAAAATTACTGCTGTAGTTTCCCCTTGCTTTCAGACATTCGCAGTACCAGCACAGCAATGCCGTTTTGGTTAGTGTTACAAGGCCAGATCAGTCAATCATCCAGACTGTTGCCCCTGCAACTACTGAAAAGACAGCTGCCCCTCTTCAGGAACCACACGTTTGTCTGGCCTCTCAATAGATGCCCATCCGTTGTGGTTGCACCTACGGTACCGCTATCTGTATCGCTGAGGCACATAAGCCTCCCCACCAACGGCAAGTTCCATGGATCATGGGTTCATGTTAACTATGCAAGTAAAATTTCTTAGGGAAAGTGTGCCACACTTTAAAAATTTTATATGGCCCTGCATACAAAATTTGTAAAAAATTGACATTTTCCTAAAAAATAATACGTATTCGTGTGACAGGTGAATCTTTCTAATCCATATGAGTGTGGATGGGACGTAAAAGAAGCCGAGATACGACAGAATGGAGTCTTTGTTTCGTTTGAGACAGACAATATAGATTATAACGAAGATTTCTTTTAACTATGGTGTATTCGAATGGCAGAGATTTTTTAAAACAACAGAATGTTAGAATTCTGTCAACACACAGTTTATGTTCCAGGGCATTATGTACGTACTGGGAGATGGTCTTATGACTAGCTGGAACTTCAGCTGATATTTTGTGAACACTTTAGGAATACGATTCTTCTTCATTTTTAAGCAAACAGCAATTCAGACCCGTTATTACGACGGGGATTAAAGATAAATTGTTTTTGAAGCATCTCTTATGCCGACTGACATAATGTGCGACCAACTCAGAAGTTTACATCAGGTATGGGCAATGTTCGGTAATTCCCGGGCCTGAGTCACATACTTAGTCACCCTCATGGGCCGTCTCGTCACGTGACCCAACAGCTGCGGTCCTATCACGTAAAGTCAAAAGTACGGCGTCCGTAACGTTTATGTTTACGGGATAACGCACCGATACAAATGGCATCCCCTTCCCGACACGCCATGCCAACGACTTATTCGTATTTGGTACTTACGCCAGGCCTGGTAGGATGTACAGGGAGTGCGAACACAGTCTGCTGTCGAGTGATCACTGTGAAGTAAACGGAGATGCTGCGTACTTTTGTGAGGCAGTGTCATCTGCACCTGAGAGAATTTTAAAGGTGCATAATTCGCGGTCTCCATTTAGCCTGCTGGTCTGATCTAGGATCGCCAGGCGGACCGTGCTATGTGCAAATATGCCTGGCGTGTGATAGTAACCCGAAGCTGGACGGCATGTGACAGTGAGGCAGGCGTACTTGTGTGAAGGTACTGGTGATCACCAAAATCACAGACATTTTATCTTCTTCATATCTGCACCTGGCATCCGATAACATGCAATAGTATGTATCATCCTGCACTATTGTTCGGATATTAGAAGCAACCCGACTGGGAAATTACCGCCACTCATATACATTTCCGTTAACACCACAACACAAACGGCAATGTCGTCGTGTTGTGTTCAGTGATGAATGTCCGTTCTACACTACCCCAGACGGTCACAGATGCCTAGTAAGACGGAGACATAGGGAGAGGTACCATTCTTCAAATGTTTTGAATAGGCGCAGTGATGCTATTCCTGGCGCCACGGTGAGGGCAGCGATCGGCTATGAGTCTAGATCACGGCTGGTAGGGACTGACATCAAGAACATCCTTCTCCTACGTCTCGTGCAACAGTATGTCACCGGCAGTTTTTCAACAAGACACGCATGCCTCCATAACGTGCTTGTGTGATATTGAGGTACTCCCGTGGCCAGCAAGAACCCAAGATCTTTTTCCCTTATAGAATACTTGTGGGACAAGCTGGGAAACCGTCTTCTTCCCAGTCATGGTATCCACGTTATCAAGAACATGTTTTGGGGCACCTTGCCTCAGAAAAGAAACGCATCCAGGCTGGAACGGGATAGAACGTAATACTGATAAGTGGCTGTCACTGCCGAGTTCCGTCTCAACCCATGCTTCATTCAGTTCCCTCCTCCCCTTCCGGATGCTCCTATTGTCTTTATTTTCTTTTTTTGTAAGGAAATATATGATTGTTACTACCAAGATTTCTACAGTTAATAAGTTACTGTAATGCGTTTTACGGCTGCTGACGTTTATACACGGTTATTACAACTGATTGAAGCGATTTCACAGCTCTACAATAACTTTATTATTTGAGATATTTTCACAATGATTTGCACACACATACAAAAACTCAAAAAGTTTTTTTTAGGCATTCACAAATGTTCGATATGTGCCTCTTTAGTGATTCGGCAGACATCAAGCCGATAATCAAGTTCCTCCCACACTCGGCGCAGCATGTCCCGATCAATGAGTTCGAAAGCACCGTTGATGCGAGCTCGCAGTTCTGGCACGTTTCTTGGTAGAGGAGATTTAAACACTGAATCTTTCACATCACTATGCGTGAAACTTGCCCGCACGCGTTCAACCGTTTCTTCGCTCACTGCAGGCCGACCCGTTGATTTCCCCTTACAGAGGCATCCAGAAGCTTTAAACTGCGCATACCATCGCCGAATGGAGTTAGCAGTTGGTGGATCTTTGTTGAACTTCGCCCTGAAGTGTCGTGGCACTGTTATGACTGACTGATGTGAGTGAATTTCAAGCACGACATACACTTTCTCGGCTCCTGTCGCCATTTTGTCTCACTGCGCTCTGGCGGCAGAAACCCGAAGTGCGGCTTCAGCCGAACAAAACTTTATGAGTTTTTCTACGTATCTGTAGTGTGTCGTGACCATATGTCAATGAATGGAGCTACAGTGAATTTATGAAATCGCTTCAATCATTTGTAATAGCCCTGTACATGACGTATATGCGAGTAATATGGAGTCATGTCAATATGACACTGGCTAGTTAAGACGAATTGTGCCGCGTAAATTGACAAAATGGCCATTCGATGATGCAAATGGTTTTATAATAGCTGGTTAGTCGCAAAATAATAGTCACAGGATGTTTGTAGATCAATTTATTATTCGGTAGCTTAGCGCCCGCTGCTTCATTAACGTAGACTGTATGGTCTGCACTAACTTCTTTTTGTTTTTCTTTAATCGGATTTTATGTTGTTCACAAATTGCAACACCCTCTAAATTTTTCGCTCTAAATAAGAACATAAGGCATTATCTTTGCCGAAAAACATTTCTGGTAGATGGAGTCAAAAAGTTTTGTTAATCATTCCTAAAAAATATATTTGTTTGTATCCAAGCAAGGAGTGAAATCCTAATTTTCATACTGTTACCTTTAAAAATACTTTATAAATCCTTGTCATCTCCTATTTTACCCCCTAACTGCTTGAATTTCCTAAGATGCTAAAACATGTATTTCTTTTATTTGTCATTTGCGTGAAAGGTGCATAGGTTGTATTTATACAAGTAACTGTCCTAAATCAGTAACTTTTTTTGTTTAATGTATGTGTCCCACTTTTTTTGCCGGCTTTTAGACGTTGAAAACTGCTCATCTCCCACTTTTTCGTAACGAGGCATTTGTAAAATTGGTATTTAGTTGATGTTTTACCTTTATTACTAAGGCAGGCACTTGATGTCATTAACCTGATTTTTGTTGTGCCAGCTTTGTTCCGTTTGCAGAGATCAAAAGTGTGTTTATTCATTACTGTTTCACTACAAAACGCTTCTTACACATATATTCTGAAAGGAGCTCTTTCCACTGGTTCCATCCGTAAACATACGTCTGTCCTTTTTGGTATTTCACAGCTTTTGCGAAATCTTGATTGGGTATAAGAATAGCATAGTCATGTATCAGTAAGTAAGTTTAACTTTCTTCAAAGACTTTTATGGAGATCAGGTAAGACAATTATGTTGTATTATTTAATTAGGACCGCCAAAGTTGCTAGTAAATACTACCAGTTTCTTACTTCTTATTTTCATATTACGGACATACTTCAGGGAACAATTACCTATCTCTTCGTTAACTCTAATAGCAACACTTGTCCCATGCGAACATAAAACCGACGTATGCAGTGCAGTCATGATTGCTCACATCATAGGTCCAATTAATGCGCAAGTGAAAAAGAGCAGGACTACAAGATAGTTTTGGTTCCGCTAAAGGTCAGTAGCTTTACTGTATGATTAAATGATGATGGCGTCCTCTTGGGTGAAATATTCCGGAGGTAAAATAGTCCCCCATTCGGATCTCCGGGCGGGGACTACTCAAGAGAACGTCATTATCAGGAGAAAGAAAACTGGCATCCTACGGATCGGAGCGTGGAATGTCAGATCCCTTAATCGGGCAGGTAGGTTAGAAAATTTAAAAAGGGAAATGGATAGGTTAAAGTTAGATATAGTTGGAATTAGTGAAGTTCGGTGGCAGGAGGAACAAGACTTTTGGTCAGGTAATTACAGGGTTATAAATACAAAATCAAATAGGGGTAATGCAGGAGTAGGTTTAATAATGAATAAAAAAATTGGAGTGCGAGTTAGCTGCTACAAACAGCATAGTGAACGCATTATTGTGGCCAAGATAGACACAAAACCTATGCCTACTACAGTAGTACAAGTTTATATGCCAACTAGCTCTGCAGATGATGAAGAAATAGATGAAATGTATGACGAGATAAAAAAATTATTCAGGTAGTGAAGGGAGACGAAAATTTAATAGTCATGGGTGACTGGAATTCGTCAGTAGGAAAAGGGAGTGAAGGAAACGTAGTAGGTGAATATGGATTGGGGGGAAGGAATGAGAGAGGAAGCCGCCTTGTAGAATTTTGCACAGAGCATAACTTCATCATAGCTAATACTTGGTTCAAGAATAATAAAAGAAGGTTGTATACCTGGAAGAATCCTGGTGATACTAAAAGGAATCAGATAGATTATATAATGGTAAGACAGGGATTTAGGAACGGTTTTAAATTGTAAGACATTTCCTGGGGCAGATGTGGATTCTGACCACAATCTATTGGTTATGAACTGCGGATTGAAACTGAAGAACCTGCAAAAAGGTGGGAGTTTAAGGAGATGGGACCTGGATAAACTGAAAGAACCAGAGGTTGTAGAGAGTTTCAGGGAGAGCAAAAGGGAACAATTGACAGGAATGGGGGAAAGAAATACAGTAGAAGAAGAACGGGTAGCTCTGAGGGAGGAAGTAGTGAAGGCAGCAGACGATCAAGTAGGTAAAAAGACGAGGGCTAATAGAAATCCTTGGGTAACAGAAGAAATATTGAATTTAATTGATGAAAGGAGAAAATATAAAAATGCAGTAAATGAAGCAGGCAAAAAGGAATACAAACGTCTAAAAATGATATCGACATGAAGTGCAAAATGGCTAAGCAGGGATGACTAGAGGACAAATGTAAGGATTTAGAGGCTTGTCTCAGTAGGGGTAAGATAGATACTGCCTACAGGAAAATTAAAGAGACCTTTGGAGAGAAGAGAACCACTTGTATGAATATCAAGCGCTCATATGGCAATCCAGTTCTAAGCAAAGAAGGGAAAGCAGAAAGGTGGAAGGAGTATATAGAGGGTTTATACAAGGGTGATGTACTTGAGGACAATTTGATGGAAATGGAAGAGGATGTAGATGAAGACGAAATGGGAGATAAGATACTGCGTGAAGAGTTTGACAGAGCACTGAAAGATCTGAGTCGAAACAAGGCCCCGGGAGTAGACAACATTCCATTAGAACTACTGATGGCCTCGGGAGAGCCGGTCACGACAAAACTCTACCATCCGGTGAGCAAGATGTATGAGACAGGCGAAATACCCTCAGACTTCAAGAATAATATAATAATTCCAATCCCAAAGAAAGCAGGTGTTGACACATGTGAAAATTACCGAACTATCAGTTTAATAAGTCACAGCTGCAAAATACTAACGCGAATTCTTTACAGACGAATTGAAAAAGTGGTAGAAGCCAACCTCGGGGAAGATCAATTTGGATTCCGTAGAAATGTTGGAACACGTGAGGCAATACTGACCTTACGACTTACCTTAGAAGAAGGATTAAGAAAAGGCAAACCTACGTTTCTAGCATTTGTAGACTTAGAGAAAGTTTTCGACAATGTTAACTGGAATACTCTCTTTAAAATGCTGAAGGTGGCAGGGGTAAAATACAGGGAGCGAAAGGCTATTTACAACTTGTACAGAAACCAGATGGCAGTTATAAGAGTTGAGGGGCATGAAAGGGAAGCAGTGGTTGGGAAAGGAGTGAGACAGGGTTGTAGCCTTTCCCCGATGTTATTCAATCTGTATATAGAGCATGCAGTAAAGGAAACAAAAGAAAATTTCGGAGTAGGTATTAAAATTCAAGGAGAAGAAGTAAAATCTTTGAGGTTCGCCGATGACATTGTAATTCCTTCGGAGACGGCAAAGGACTTGGAAGAGCAGTTGAACGGAATGGACAGTGTCTTGAAAGGAGGATATAAGATGAACATCAACAAAAGTTAAACGAGGATAATGGAATGTAGTCAAATTAAGTCGGGTGATGCTGAGGGAATTAGATTAGGAAATGAGACACTTAAAGTAGTAAAGGAGTTTTGCTATTTAGGGAGTAAAATAACCGATGATGGTCGAAGCAGAGAGGATATAAAATGTAGACTGGCAATGGCAACGAAAGCGTTTCTCAAGAAGAGGTACTTGTTAACATCGAGTATAGATTTAAGTGTCAGGAAGTCGTTTCTGAAAGTAATTGTATGGAGTGTAGCCATGTATGGAAGTGAAACATGGACGATAACTAGTTTGAACAAGAAGAGAATAGAAGCTTTCGAAATGTGGTGCTACAGAAGAATGCTGAAGATAAGGTGGGTAGATCACGTAACTAATGAGGAGGTACTGAGTAGGATTGGGGAGAAGAGGAGTTTGTGGCACAACTTGACCAGAAGAAGGGATCGGTTGGTAGGACATGTTTTGAGGCATCGAGGGATCACAAATTTAGCATTGGAGGGCACCATGGAGGGTAAAAAACGTAGAGGGAGACCAAGAAATGAATACACTAAGCAGATTCAGAAGGTTGTAGGTTGCAGTAGGTACTGGGAGATGAAGAAGCTTGCACAGGATAGAGTAGCATGGAGACCTGCATGAAACCAGTTTCAGGACTGAAGACCACAACAACAACAAAGGTCAGTAGAAATCATATGTTCTCTGGGATTTCTTCTATTATTCCACAGTATTCTTGAAAGTTGTTCCTTAAAGATTTAGTTGTTCTCAGATGCAACTCTTTTCTTCAAGGGCCTTTTGCTTCTGATCTTAAGTATAGTGTGCTGTATTTTACAAATCTTGCGAGTATGTCTTTGGTGGCTGAAATGCGATATTAAAAGACTGCCCAAATATCAGCCTGTATTTGTCTTCACTAACAGAATAAATGTTTTTTTCATCTCATTAGTTTACAAACTAATCCCGATATGATGCTGCAATACTCAAATCGCTATTAAAATACACTTTATTTGCGTTTTGCCTCCAGCTGTAATGTGTCTGGTATGAATTCATGTATCTGATATGGTAATAGAAAAACTAGGTTCTATCTTAAGGAATACGATTGGGACGTTTTAGTGTATGCCCTTTGATCAGTTTTGGGCGTACATTCCGGCTTTACTTGCTTCAATATGTTGTTCAAATGACTTCGGCTATTTTGAGGACCGTGGAGCACCGGAAAAGACTTTCTAAATGCACTCATGAATTACCATACAGATCGACGTTAAAATTACAGGACTTTCACTTATGAGAAGAATGTGATCAAGTTTGACTATACATCCTTTTCACGGGATATGAGTTAAATAAATATGAATTTTATTTTTCAAAGTTCGGCAGATTCCAGCATACATAAAAATATCATTCTAGACATTTTACAGTTCTTCTTCGTACTTCAGAAGAAAACTACACAGTCTGTCGACGGTGTTTCTACGAATTATTTCTCGTTTGTAAGTTCCATATGGCCTGTCTTCATACATTTTTTGCTTGCATCTTGCCTTCTTAGTAATACTTCTTTTCATTTTTTTGGTATATTTGGAT